>NC_133136.1:106531403-107230743 GCF_048418815.1 Hemitrygon akajei | reverse complement strand
GGTTTTTTCCACAGGGAGATAGTTAATCTGTGCCTACCTGATATAATTAATCAATTTGAATGCCCGAGTTAGCCTTCTGAATTTAAAGGAATGAAAACTGCCCATGAAATTGGTCTAGTTTAAACCTTTTCCAGTGTTTATTAGCAATATTTCTAGTGGGTCAATCTTTAGTTGCATTAATCTCTTAACAAATTATTTCAACATTTTACAAGCATTTGTAGGATTTCTGGTTCAGCAGTTCAAAACTGAAGAAATTTTTCTTCAGATTCTATTTATGTTCTTGTGAAAGTAATTATTTTTCTTATTATAAAGGTCAAATAGTATGAAGCAAATTGAAAACTCTCAATTTTTAACATAACTTTTTATCTTTTAATGATTGTAGCCCCTTCCATGAATAGTAAAACAGTTTTCAAATATCCTGATTTAGATAAAATGCTACACGTAGGCCTAATGATGTTTTGACCACCTTCTGATCTATAGAACATCGCTATATTAATGTTTTATTCATGGCATATAGCTGTCTTAGAGCACTTCATTTCATCTATATTTCTATAGTAAATTAAGTCTGAGATTCATCAACTATTCATTAATTTAAGCAACTAAATTTAGATTTTGATCATTTGCTATACATAACTCTGGTTTTAATTTTCAATCTTCAAAATTCTTTTATGCATTTTGAAGTATAATAAAGACTAGAAGATGACTTGCACCCCTTTTTGCATGGAGATAGAAGAACTATTTTGCAGTAGTTTCATAAAGCTTAAGAATTCTCATTTCAAACAGCCAATGCAAAGTTCAATGATTTAATCCATATTTCAGATGCTTTTATTTCCATTTTTCTGTCTTGCCTTCATCTCTAGAGAGCCATCATCCTGCATGTATCAGTTTGAAAAGGACAATAAGGATGAGCAGGTCTCCAGTTACTCTGAGGGAAACAGATTTCTTAGGCAATTATCTTCTTTACATTGCTCATATAAATACACAAATTTATAATTAATATAATGTGGAAGTGAAGTAAAATTAAATCTCAATATCAGAAAAAGAAACCAAAATTATGGACCACAGATTTATAACCTGTCAAACTCATTTCTGACTTCCTTCGTTTCCACTTAGTGGTATCAGGATTGTATAGCTGAATAATTTTTTTTAAATCAGTAGTGCTGTGTGGAAGATGGACACTAGCGATCATATTTGATAGTTTCTGAATTGCTTCCACTCTTGTCACCACAAAGAACAGTGTATGGAACTACCAAAGCAACGTTCTGCTCTTTTACATTATGTATGTGAATCTTATTTTAGTTTTATTGACAATATTGTTGTATTGGGGATATTTCTGGTTGTACCACTCTGACAACAGGACAGCAACAAGGTGAATCAATAGTTAATGTTTGGCACAATCTTGTGGGCCGAAGGGCCTGTATTGTGCTGTAGGTTTTCTATGTTTCTACGTTTCTAAAAGGCTACATTTCCAAAGTGTATCGCCACCTTGATGTTTTAAAAAAATATATATTACTATATGTCCTATGTCTTTCCATTACATAAAAGGCAAAGTTTGATATGTAAATTTTAAATTTATTATCTGTAAATAGGTTGGATTTGAGTGCTATAATTTTATATTTGTAAGAGTATAATATTTATTTGTCTACCATCTGGCCAAGGGAATTGTGAAATTGTATTCACCAATTTAATGCTATGACATGACACTCACAAAATGTAAGAGCAACACACACCCATTTGCGCTTGATCCTACATTCAATGAATTCATGAGTGATCTAATCAAACTCCATTGTTTTAACTGTATTTCAAAAGTCTGTCTTTCCTAAATATATACTTAGGCTACTTTATTAGGGATATCTGTACACCACCTCATTAATGCAAGTATCCAACCAGCCAATCATGTGGCAGCAACTCTATTCATAAAAGCATGCAGACATGATCAAGAGGTTCAGGTGATGTTCAGACCAAGCATCAGAATGAAGAAGAAACATGATGTCAGTGACTCTGACTGTGGAACGATTGTTGGTGCTAGATGGGTGGTTCAAGTATCTCAAAACTGCAGATCTCCTGGATTTTCATGTGCAATCGTTTCTGGAGATTACAGAGTGTGAAAAAAAAAACATTCAGTAAGCAGCAGTTCTGTGGGTAAGAATGCCTCGTTGATGGGAGAGGTCAGAAGAGAATGGCCAGTCTGGTTCCAGCTGACAGGGAGACAACAGTAACTCAAATAATCACGTGTTAAAACAGTGGTGCGCAGAAGAGCATCCCTGAACGGAAAACATTTCAAAACTCGAAGTGGATGGGATACAGCAGCAGAAGGCCATGAATGTAGCCACTTTATTAGGTACAGGAGGCACCTTGATAAACCTAGGTGAAAGGCTAATACATTGTCAGAGAATTTTGTGTACTTTTATTCCCTGTAAAGAACATAAAATGGACAAATGTCCTTCATACCACCTTTATCATCTACCATATTCACAAGGTTAAATTATGTAAGGTTTTAAAACTGTTTCACACAGTTAAACTCTGTCCTCAAGTTCTTTAAAAAGCCAGTGAGCTAATCATTTTCAGAAGTTAAGAAATATTTTACTTTTCATAATTTATTAATTCAAAGTGGGATACATATTTAAATAAATCTAAGTAAGACATGGCTTTACCCTTCCTATTTCATTTATCTGAAAATAAAATCACTTAAATGTGGAAGTTGTTAGTCTGCTGTGGCTGACATGTCCCTAAAACAAAGGGCGCATGAGACACTGCATATAACTGTGACTCGAGTCTTTGTCTGCAGCAAAGATTGAGGTGAGCCCCTGTAGAACATTACTTTCATAGATACTACTTGGCAGGTTAATATTGTTACTTGAGTTTTTGACTAAACTACTAATCATTAGGAAGCTTTTATAAATGGGCCTAAGATAAAGTGTACATTTACATAATGAAATTTATTTTAGAAAATTTTGGGAAAAGAGGATTAGTTTAGTAAGTTGGTGTTGAAAGCCATTCTCTGGTGGGACGTGAGAACAAGCCTGTGTAAGGAGCATTGCAGGTCCTCTCACTAGCTTCCGTTTAGCCGATGACTTCATGTTGCCAGTGGGGCTTACTCCTAGCAGTAACCATGCAGTCTGTTTTGCTATTGGGTCACAGTGGACCAGGTAGACGAGGGTGCTGTAGAAATGGTAACCATTAACACTCTAGTTACTAACCACTGTGTGAATACTTAGTATCTGTTGGTCCTGCTATTTCTGACACTCGGCTTACATAAGAATCTGTAACCCAGTTTAGCTTGAAAGGTCATTGAAAGTTTAGTGAGGTGGTTGCACTGTTTGCCTTGTAAATAAATAGTTAATGTGCTTACTTGGGAGTCAGTGTCTTCCGTCCCACTCATCAAATATGCAAATCTGTGTGGTAATATGGGTTGTGAGGTTGACAAAGAATGCCTTCGGGGGATGTAGACAAGCTAAGTAAATGACAGATGGAAAATAATGTGGAAAAAATGTGAAGTCACCTACTTTGATAGAGAAAAAATAAAAAAAAGAGAGTCCCTTTCTAATCATGAGAAGTGAAAAGGTGTTGGTTGTTGTGCCTTGTATATTTCAATAATATTTGAGTAATCTTGTACATATATTGATTGATTAAGCATTCTTGTTCATTTAAATAATTAACTATGGGTTATAGGAAAAATACGTTAATTGCATACATCATCACCCTTCCATGAGATAGGGTCATGCCTCGATTAAAGTAAGAACAAAGTTACACCTGCATTTTCTGACTCCTCACGTTTCCCTTGAATTAGTTTAATTAAGTTATAAGACCATAAGACATAGGAGCAGGATTAGGCCATTCGGCCCATCGAGTCTGCTCCGCTATTCAATCATGCTGATCCTTTTTTTCTATCTCCTCCTCAACCCCAGTTCCCGGCCTTCTCCCTGTAATCTTTGATGCCGTGTCCAATCAGGAGCCTATCAATCTCTGCCTAAGATACACCCAATGACCTGGCCTCCACAGCTACATGTGGCAACAAATTCTACAAATTCACCACCCTTTGGCTAAAGAAATTTATCTGCATCTCTGTTTTGAATGGATGCCCCTCTACCCTGAGGCTGTGCTCTCTTGTCCTAGACTCTGCCACCATGGGAAACATCCTTTCCACATCTACTCTGTCTAGGCCTTTCAACCTTTGAAAGGTTTCAATGACATCCCCCCCTCATCCTTCTGAACTCCAGCGAGTACAGATCTAGAACCTTGAAATGTTCCTTGTTTGATAACCCTTTCATTCCTGGAGTCATCCTTGTGAACCTTCTCTGGACCCTCTCCAATGCTAGCACATCTTTTCTAAGATAAGGGGCCCAAAACTGTTCACAATATTCAAGGTGAGTCCTCACCAGTGCCTTATAAAGCCTCAGCATCACATCCTTGCTCTTGTATTCTAGAAATGAATGCTAACATGGCATTTGCCTTCCTCGCCACTGACTCAACCTACAAGTTAACCTTTAGATTGTTCTGCACAAGGACTCCCAAGTCCTTTTTGGATCTCAGAATTTTGGATTTTCTCCCCATTTAGAAAATAATCTTAACATTTATTTCTACTACCAAAGTACATGACCATGCATTTTCCAACATTGTATTTCATTTGCCACTTTCTTGCCAATTCTCCTAATCTGTCTAAGTCCTTCTGCATCCTACCTGTTTCCTCAACACTACCTGCCCCTCCACCAATCTTCATATCATCCGCAAACTTGGCAACAAAGCCATCTATTCCATCATCTATATCATTTACATACAGCATAGAAAGAAGCGGTCCCAACACTGACGCCTGCAGAACACCACTAGTCACTGGCAGCCAACCAGAAAGGGATCCTTTTATTCCCACTCACTGCCTCCTATAGATTAGCTAATGCTCTAACCATGTTAATTACTTCCCTGTAATACGATGAGCTCCTAACTTGGTAAGCAGCCTCATGTGTGGCGCCTTGTCAAAGGCCCTCTGAAAGTCCAAATATACAACATCCACTGCATCTCCTTTATCTATCCTACTTGTAATCTCCTCAAAGAATTCCAACAGGTTTGTCAGGCAGGATTTTCTCTGAAGGAAATTATGCTGACTTTGTACTATCTTGTCCTGTATCACCAAGTACTCCATCTCCTCATCCTTAACAATTGACTTTTAACATCTTCCCAACCACTCATTGTCCCCTGTTATTATTTATCCTGCTTCATTTTCTAGTGGTCCCATATCCACTCTCTTTTCTATTTTATTTTTAACATACTTGATAAAAACATACTACCCACTTCGATATTATTTGCTAGCTTGTTTTCATATTTCGTCTTTTCCCTTCTAATTATTTTTTTAGTTGCCCACTGTAGGGTTTTAAAATCTTCCCACTAATTTTTGCTTTGTTGTATGCCCTCTCTTTTGCTTTTATGATAGCTTTAACTTCCCTTGTCAGCCACAGTCGTACTATTTTACCAATTGAGTATTTCTTCATTTTTGGAATACACATGCCCTGCACCTTCCTTATTTTTCCCAGAAGTACACGCCATTGCTTCTCTGCTGACATCCCTGCCAGCAGCGCCTTCCAATTTACTTTGGGCAACTCCTTTCTCATACCACTGTCATTTCCCTTACTCCACTGAAATACTGTTACATCAGACTTTACTTTCTCCCTGTCAAATTTCAAGTTGCACTCAATCATATTGTGATTACTGGTTCCTAAGGGTTCTTTCACCTTCAGCTCCCTAATCGCCTCCGGTTCATTACATAACACCCAATCCAGTATAGCTGATCTCCTTGTAGGCTCAATGACAAACCGATCTAAAAAGCTCTCTTCGGCATTCAATACTCACTCTCTTGAGATCCATTACCAACCTGATTTTCCCAGTTGACCTGCATTTTAAAATCTCCCATGACTACTATAACATTGCCCTTTTGACTCACCTTTTCTATTTCCTTTTGTAACTTGTGATCCACCTCCCAGCCACTGTTGGGAGGCCTGTATATACAGTAACTGCCATCAATGTTTTGTGGCTCCAAGTGTATTCCTAGCCGAAGGGTGGTAGTGGGGACGAGCTCCCACTGCTAAACAAATGCTCTTCATGGTGTGCATCTCAAACAGCCTCTGACAACCAAGTCCAACTCCTGGCCTTCACGTGTGGCATAGTCCTTATGCCCGGCGGAGCTGTTCTCACTGGCAGGAGAAGGGGCAAAGGCGGACCACTGCCACCTTAAAACCAGCTGCTCCGGGCAGATGGGGCTTGTTAACCACGGATGGTAGCTCATCTAGGAGAGGGAAAACTCCGATTTCAAACCTCCGCTGCCTTGCGGCTATACCTGCTCACGGGAAAGGCTTTGGGAGTAAACCCCAATGAAAAATCCGGAGTCGGAGTCCCGAAGGTGGCTGACTGCTGTACCCGGCACCAGCACGGCAACTCCTGCGATGCTGCTGGCACCAAACTGTATCAACTTCCGTCGTTCCTTTGGACCTGTCATCAACATTGTGGGGGGGGGGGGGGTCCCACTGCATGGGCAACAGACGGATCTCCATATCAACTCTGCCCTGGCTTGCACCCTGGAGAGGCCACTTCCCAGTGACTACCAGAGGCACAGTACCCATGGTCGACCACGACCGACAGAGGTCTCTCTCTCTCACTCTCTCTCTCTCTCTCACACACACACACACACACACACACACACACACACACACACACACACACACACACACACACACACACACACACACACACACACACACACAATGTCCTTTCACCCTTGCAGTTTCTTAACTCAATCCATAAGTATTCAACATCTTCCGATTCTATGTCACATTGTTCTACTGATTTGATGCCATTCTTTACCAGTAGAGCCACACCACCCCCTCTGCCTACCTTCCTATCCCTCCGATATAACGTATAACCTTGCACATTCAGCTCCCAACTACAACCATCCTTCAGCCTCGACTCAGTGTTGGCCACAACATCATACCTGGCAATCTGTGATATTGCAACAAGATCATCCACCTTATTTCTTATACTATGCACATTTAGATACAATACCTTGAGTACCATGTTAGCTATCCTTTCTGATTCTGCATCCCTAATGTTTTGATACTCAGCCTGTTGGCTGCAACTAACTCCCATCACCTGCCTGCCCTTCCTGACAGTCTGACTGCACGCTATCTTTACTTTTTTACCATCCATCCTATCCTGAGTCCCTTCACTCTGGTTCCC
Organism: Hemitrygon akajei; assembly: GCF_048418815.1. Taxonomy (NCBI): domain Eukaryota; kingdom Metazoa; phylum Chordata; class Chondrichthyes; order Myliobatiformes; family Dasyatidae; genus Hemitrygon; species Hemitrygon akajei. Next base: position 107,223,522 of record NC_133136.1, on the reverse strand, counting down.
TCCCCCTTGCCAATTTAGTTTAAACCCTCCCCAACAGCTCTAACAAACCTACCCATAAGACTACTGGTCCCGCTCGGGTTCAGGTGCAATAAGTCACTGTTGAACAGGTTGTACCTCCCTCAGAAGAGATCCCAATTATCTAAGAACCTGAAGCCCTGCCCCCTGCACCAGCTTCTCAGCCATGCATTTATCTGCCAAATCATCCTGTTTTTACCCTCACTGGTGCGTGGCATAGGCAGCAACTCAGAAATTACTACCCTGGGGGTCCTGCTTCTCAGCTTTAAAGCTAGCTCTCTAAATTCTACCTTCAGGACTTCATTGTACCAATATGTACCAAGACATCTGGCTGCTCCCCCTCCCTCTACAAAATCTTGTAGGCCCGATCTGAGACATCCCTGACCCTGGCACCTGGGAGGCAACATACCATCAGGGTGTCCTGTTCACATCCATAGAACTACCGCTTCCTTCTTCCCTCTCTTTCCCTTCTGCAGCACGGACCCATGCTTGGTGCCTGTAACCCGGTCACTGTGACATTCTCCCGGGAGGTCTCCCTCACAAAAGTATCCAAAACGGCATACTTATTTTTGAGAGGAATGGCCACAGTGGTGCTCTGCTCTAACATTTCTTCTGACCGTCACCCAGCTACTCGCCCCACGCAACTTTGGGGTGACTACTTCCCTGTAACTTTGCTCGGTTATCTCCTCACTCTTCAGTACAAGCCAAAGGTCATCCAGTTGCTGCTCCAGATCCTTAATACTGTCTTCAAGGAGCTGCAGCCAGAGGCACAATGTTATAGAAACATAGAAAACCAACAGCACAGTACAGGCCCTTTGGCCCACAAAATTGTGTTGAACATGTCCCTACCTTAGAAATTACGAGACTTCCCCATAGCCCTCCATTTTTCTAAGCTCCATGTACCTATCTAAAAGTCTCTTAAAAGACCCTATCATATCTGTCTCCACCACCGTTGCAGGCAGCCCATTCCACGCACTCACCACTCTCTGCATAAAAAACTTACCCCTGACATCTCCTCTGTACCTACTCCCCAGCACCTTAAACTTGTGTCCTCTTGTGGCAATCATTTCAGCCCTGGGAAAAAGCCTCTGACTATCCACATGATCAATGCATCTCACCATCTTATACACCTCTATCAGGTCACCTCTCATCCTCCATTGCTCCAAGGAGAAAATGCCAAGTTCACTCAACCTATTCTCATAACGCATGCTCCCCAATCTAGGCAACATCCTTGTAAATCTCCTTTGCACACTTTCTATGGTTTCCACATCCTTCCTGTAGTGAGCCGACCAGAACTGAGCACAGTACTCCAAGTGGGGTCTGATCAGGGTCCTATATAGCTGCAACATTACCTCTCAGCTCCTAAATTCAATTCCACAACTGATGAAGTCCAATACACCATACGCCTTCTTAACCACAGAGTCAACCTGCGCAGCTGCTTTGAGCGTCCAATGGGTTCAGACCCCAAGATTCCTCTGATCCTCCACACTGCCAAGAATCTTACCATTAATACTATATTCTGCCATCATATTTGACCTGCCAAAATGAACCACTTCACACTTATCTGGGTTGAACGCCATCTGCCCAGTTTTGCAACCTATCAATGTCCTGCTGTAACCTCTGACAGCCCTCCACACTATCCACAACACCTCCAACCTTTGTGTCATCAGCAAACTTACTAACCCATCCCAGAACAGATTCCTGAGGCACACCACTGGTCACTGACCTCCATGCAGAATATGACCCATCTACAACCACTCTTTACCTTCTGTGGGCAAGCCAGTTCTGGATCCACAAAGCAATGTCCCCTTGGATCCCATGCCTCCTTACTTTCTCAATAAGCCTTGCATGGGGTACCTTATAAAACATAACATTGGTGATGAGGTATTTTTAAAATGAACCCGTGATGCCTACCGACCTGTTAAATCAGAGCAAAACATTCGAACAAAATAAAAATGCTTTGTGGAACGGTGAAATGGAGTGGCCCATGCAGAGATATCGAGTTAAAAAAAAGGCAGTAAATGGAAGAATTCAAGGATTCATAAAGATTGAGTACCAGGTGATAATAATCAATGATAAATGTCAGAATGGGAATGGCCGGCAATATCGGAAAGTTTGATTTGTTTGATTGCACAACAGGTAATTGGTCATGCTCACTGAAGACGATTTCAGTATTTTGAAGCAAAGGAAGTAGCCAATGAGAAACTAGTGACAATTTAGTTAAGTGCATTGTGTCTAAAGGTTTACAATTTGCTTTGAAGATTGACTGCTCCATCCAAACCAGTAGAAAGGAGCTTTGGTGATATTGTCAAAGTGATACAGGAACACCTAGAACCAATAATATTGTTGATTTCAGAAAGCTTTAGGTTGCATAAGTAGAATCAATAGGAGGGGGAGTCTATTTCAGCATATGTGACTGATTTGAAGAGATTGTCTGAGCATTGTCAGTTTGGTAATGCTCTTAATGATGCACTGAGAGATTATTTAGTTTATGGAATCTCAAAAGAAAGCATTCAAAAATGGCTCCTAACTAAATCACAGCTTACATTCAAATGAGCAGTTGAAATTGCTGTTTCAATGGAAACTGCAGACAGAGACTCAATTGAGTTGCAGTCAGGAATGAAAGTGAGTGAGAACTAATTTGCAGTGTCTAAATAGAAACCAGCTTGGCCCAAAAAATTGTGATACCATTGTGACAAGGGCTTACATACACCAAACAAATGCAGAGTTAAAGGTGAAACGTGTGGAAAATTCAACAAAGTGGGTCATATACAAAGAACATGTCAGGCAGCCAAAAATAAATGGTCTGCACAGGGAAGAGAAAATGCTAAAAAGTTGGAGTTTCATAAAGAGCACTAATCGGCATGCTGTTGATGAAAAATCTGATAATGGTGAGAGTGATAGAGGATTGTATAGCCTTGAGGTTCACAGAGTGAAAATTAGCAACAGACATACAATATAGCTAACGGCAGAAATGAATGGCAAATTAATTAAAATGGAATTGGACTCTGGCTCAGCTGTTTCAGTCATTCCACAAAATGAGTTTGAATGGCATTTCAAACATACTAAGCTGAAGCCTGCAGATATTCAACTAAGAACTTACACTAGAGAAAATATAACTCCAGTGGGAATGACATTCGTGACAGTGAAATGCAACAACTAACAAGCCACTTTGAGCTTGAGTGTGGTAAAAACAGAAGGGCAGGCACTGTGGGGGCATGATTGACTGAGACAACTACAATTTGATAGGATATCCTTCCACAGATTGCCTGCCACATCCCCTGCAATGAAGCCAAATGAAAGAAAATTAAGAATAGTACTGGATCATACCACAACTGTCTCCATGTCGAACACCATGAACCGTTGCCCAACAGAAAGCAAGTGTTTGTGCCAACCCCTGTGCCTCTGGTAGGAAAACAAATTGGAACAAATAAGGATCATTCTGCTCAGAGGAAATGTGGAGGTGACAAAAGCAGGGGTCCAACGACAGCAGGTTTCATAGACAACATATTTGAGAAAGCTTCTGGTTTGTTAGTCAGGCATTTACTTGCAAAATGTGAATATGTTTTAAGCTTGAAGGGGTTTTAGGAAGCTTAAGGAAAGTTGCAAGCATTCAGCAACCATCGTCGGAGTGGGGGCTAGAATCAGAGTGGGAACTTAGAGGCTTTGACTCAAGGCATCGCCAAGAAGTGGCTGAGGCCAGAGAAACTGGCAAGAAGAGTAGTTTTTCCCTTTTAATGTTGCTGATTCGGTTTTGGTTGCCCATAGTACATTGCAGGCAGGATGGCAGATATGACAGTGGAATGCTTTTCCTGTAGGATGTGGGAATTCATGGAACCAGATGGTCTCAGTAATGTCTACCCCCATGGGAAGTGCAGCCAGCTCCAGCTCATGAAAGACTGAATTAAGGACCTGGAGCTGAAGTTGGATGAACTAAAGATCATCCAGGAGGAGGTGCAATTGATAGATAAGACTTTTGAGTGGGTGATTACACCCAGAGTGCAGAATTCAGGGAGTAGATGGGTGAACACTGAGAGAGGTAAAGGGAGAAGAAGTCAGGGTCCCCCACTGGCCATTCCCCTCAGCAACAGGAATACCCCTTTGGATACTGCTGAGGGGGATGCCCTATCTGGGCAAAGCAGCAGCGGCCAGACCACTAACACTATGGTTGGCTCTGAGCCTCAGAAGGGTAGGGTGAAGTCAGGCAGAGCCATTATCATAGGGGACTCAATAGTTTAGGGGACAAATAGATGATTCTGCGGCAGCAAAAGAGACTCCGGGATGCTGCGTTGGCTTCCAGGTGCTTGGGTCCAGGATGTCTCTGAGTGGTTGCTGAATATTCTTGAAGGGGAGGGTGAGCAGTTGGAGGTCGTGGTACATGTTGGTACCAATGACATAGGCAGGAGAGGGGTAGAGGCCCTGCACAGTAAGTTTAGGGAGTTAGGAAGGAGTCTGAAGAGCAGGACCTCCAAGGTGGTAATCTTCGGATTACTCCTGGTCCCACGAACTGTGGAAGGTCAAAACAGGAAGATAGTACAGGTGAATGAGTGGTTGAGGAGATGGTGCATGGGGCAGGAATTCAAGTTCTTGAATCATTGGAGCCTCTTCTAGGGAAGGTGTGACCTGTATAAGCCGGACAGGTTGTACTTGAACTGGAGGGGACCCAATATCCTGGGAGGGAGGTTTGCTAATGCTGTTGGGGAGGGTTTAAACTAGATTTGCAGGGGGTGGGAACCTAAGGGAAGAGGCAGAAGATGGGGCAATTAATGCATAAGTAGAGACAGCTTGTAGGGAGTTTGTGAGGAAGGATAGGCAGATGATAGAGCAAAGATACACTCAGCCAGATGGTTTGAGATGTGTCTATTTTAATGCAAGGAGTATCATAAACAAGGCAGGTGAACTGAGAGCATGGATCAATACGTGGAACTATGATGTTGTGGCGGTTACAGGGGCTTGGATATCTCAGTGCCAGGAATGGCTGCTATGTGTGCTGGGCTCTAGACATTTCATAAAGGACAGGGAGGGAGGCAAAAGAGGTGGGGGCATAGCATTGCTGATCAGGGATAGTGTCATGGCTTCAGAAAAGGAGGAAGTCATGGAAGGATTGTCTACTGAATCAGTGTGGGTGGAAGTCAGAAACAGGAAGGGAGCAATAACTCTACTAGGTGTTATTATACCCCTATAGCAACAGAGACATTGAGGAGCAGATAGGGAGGCAGATTCTGGAACGGTGCAATAATAATAGAGTTGTTGTGATGGGTGATTTTAATTTTCCTCTTTACAGCAAGGGGTTTGGATGTAGTGGAGTTTGTTTGGTGTGTTCAGGAAGGTTTTCTGATGCAATATGTAGATTAGCCAACTAGAAGAGAGGCTGTACTTAATTTGGTATTGGGAAATGAACCTGGCCAGGTATCAGATCTCTCGGTGGGAGTGCATTTTGGAGGTAGTGACCACAACTCTATCTCCTTCACCATAGATCTGGAGAGGAATAGCAGCAGACAATTTGGGAAAACATTTAATTGGGGTAGGGGGAAATATGATGCTATGAGGCAGTAACTTGGGAGCAGATGTTTCAGGGAAATACATGACAGAAATGTGCAAATGGTCAGGGTATATTTGCATGGCGTTCTGCATAGGTATGCTCCATTGAGGCAGGGGAAGGATGGTAGAGTTAAAGAACCATGGTGTACCAAATATGTAGAAAATCTAGTTAAGAAGAAAATAAATGCTTACTAAAGGTTCAAAGAACTAGGTACTGATAGAGCTTTAGAAAATTACAAGGTTACCAGGAAGGAGCTTAAGAATGAAATTAGGAGAGCTAAAAGGGGCCATGAGAAGGCCTTGGCAAGCAGGATTGAAAACCCTAAGGCATTCTACAAGTTCTTGAAGAGCAAGAGACATGAATGTGTCTTTGAATGTGAACAAAACAAAAGAGATGGTTGTTGACTTCAGGAGGGCACAGAGCGATCACTTTCCGCTGAACATCAACGGCTCCTTGGTAGAGATCATTAAGAGCACCAAATTTCTTAGTGTTCACCTGGCAGAGAATCTCACCTGGTCCCTCAACACCAGCTCCATAGCAAAGAAAGCCCAGCAGTGTCTCTACTTTCTGCGAAGGCTGAGGAAAGTCCATCTCCCACGCCCTCCCCCAATCCTCATCACATTCTACAGGGGTTGTATTGAGAGTGTCCTGAGCAGCTGCATCACTGCCTAGTTCGGAAATTGCACCATCTCGGATCGTAAGACCCTGCAGCGGATAGTGAGGTCAGCTGAGAAGATCATCGGGGTCTCTCTTCCCGCCATCACGGACATTTACACTACACGCTGCATCCACAAAGCAAACAGCATTATGAAGGACCCCACACACCCCTCATACAAACTCTTCTCCCTCCTGCCATCTGGGAAAAGGCACCGAAGCATTTAGGCTCTCATGACCAGACTATGTAACAGTTTCTTTCCCCAAGCTATCAGACTCCTCAATACCCAGAGCCTGGACTGACACCAACTTACTGCCCTCTACTGTGCCTTTTGTCTTGTTTATGCCTGCACTGTTTTGTGCACTTAATGCAGTCCTGGGTAGGTCTGTAGTCTAGTGTATTTTTTTTCTGTGTTGTTTTTACGTAGTTCAGTGTAGTTTTTGTACTGTTTCATGTAGCACCATGGTCCTGAAAAACATTGTCTCATTTTTACTGTGTACTGTACCAGCAGTTATAGTCGAAATGACAATAAAAAGTGACTTGACTTGACTTGACAAGCCTGTGAGAATAGGACCAATCAGGTGCAAAAGTGGAAACGTGTGCATGCAGTCGGAAGAGGTAGCAGAAACACTTAATGGATACTTGGCTTCAGTATACACCAGGGAAAAGGACCTTGGCAATTGTGGGGATGTTTTACAGTGAACTGAAATGCTTGAGCATTTAGACATTAAGGAAGAGGATGTGCTGCACCTTTTGAAAAGCATTAAATTGGATAAGATGGGTCTGGATGAGATATACCCCAGGCTACTGTGGGAAGTGAGGGAGGAGATTGCTGAGACTCTGGCGATGATCTTTGCATCATCCAGAGGGATGGGAAAAGTACCAGAGGATTAGAGGATTGCAAACATTGTTCAAGAAAGGGATTAGAAATAACCCAGGAAATTAATGACCAGTGAATCTTGCTTCAGTGGTGGGCAAATTGTTTGAGAAGATCCTGAAAGGGAGGGTTTATGAGCATTTGGAGAGACACAATCTGATTAGGGATAGTCAGCATGGTTTTGTCAAGGTTGTGCCTTATGAGCTTAGAAAAATAGAGGGCTATGCAGTCAGGGAATTCTAGGAAGTTTCTAGAGTAGGTTATATGGCCGGCACAACATTGTGGGCTGAATAGCCAGTAATGACCTGTAGATTTCTATGTTCTCTTCTAACTAAGTGCACTTCCACAAGATTAATATGCACAAACTAGAAGAAAAAGGAGGAAGAAGAGTGATCAGAGCTGTCTGACTCACTTCCTGCAGTCTCAACTACAATGACCACAGAGAAGGCTACAGAACCTAGTTTTGCAGACTCAAGTCTCACCTGCCAAGCAGAGTAACCCCACCCCAACCCCTATCAAACACAGAACATAGAACAATACATCACAGTACAGGCCCTTCGGCCCACAATGTTGTGCCGACCCTTAAACCCTGCCTTCCATATAACCCCCCACTTTAAATTCCTCCATATACCTGTCTAGCAGTCAAGAAAGATGCTATCGCACAGAAGTAAAAAATCCCCCACAGCGATTAGATCTTTAGGTCTGAATGCAACAATTTAACATTTACTATACTGTGGATGTCTGTATATAGTAGTTACATTATATTATATACTGTTGAGATGCATTCTCTGTTCAGTTGCATTTTATAGTTAAGCAGGGAGGAGAGTTGTGTATTGTATATTTCTATAATACTTGAGTAATCTATGTATGTTGATCGATTAAGCATTCTTTATGGGTTTACTTCTTTATGGATTACAGGTAAAAATAGATTAATTACATACATCAAAATACTACCGCGTGAGACATGCGTGCCTCACTTAAAGTGAAGACGAAGTTACACCCACATTTTCAGACACCCTACATCTTCCTTTGAATTAGTTTAATGTATTGAAGTTACAAACCATAGCACTGGTGTTCATTGTGACCTAGATATTATTGTAGATGAGGATCTGAAAGTGAACAAATAGCTACAGCAATAATTAGGAATGATGGAGAGTTGGCCGTAATTACAGGATGATATAAATATAAAGTTAAGATGAATTACTGCCATTATTGCCAGAGTGAGACTGTATCTGAATATTATGAGAGTCTTTTTTCCTACACTTAATGAAAAATAAATTTCTAAAACGGGAATGCAATGAAGGCTCAGAACAATGATTCTTGGGCTGGCAAATTTGTCTTGAAGAGTGGTTAAGTAGATTGTACTTGTGTTCTCTGAAGTTTCTAAGAATGAGAAGTGACCTTCTTGAATCATACAGTGTTCTTATATAGGGCTTAACAGACTGGAGGAGAGGATGCTGTTTACCCTGTCTGGAGTGTCCATACCTCAGAGTCTCAATCTCAAAATGGAGGGCTGGCCTTTCAGGGCTGAAGTGCAAGACATTTTTTCACCCAGAGAATAATGAATCTTTGGAATTCACCATCATAGAGACTGGAGGCTCAGGCATTCAGAATAATTGAGAAGGGGATTATAGAAATGTGGTATATTATATGTGGTAGATTATAGACTGTGAAATATTAAGACTGCCATGGGATATGGGTAAGTAGAAGGAAATGGAACAACTATAATTTTGTTGAATGGCAGAACACAGCAGGGGGTTGATTGGCCTACTTCTGCTGTTTCTTATAAGTTTAGTTCTTTTGAAACTATTTTGAATTAATTCCCCAAAAAGAAAGACATCACTGTAGCTTCATTCAATTGACGTCAAATGGTGCTTTGACAAATATCTGCTGAGGCTAGAAATGAGATACTTTTTTAATGTAATTATGAGACTAAGGTGGAGTTAATGAAGATCATATATAGTCATGTGGTCTTTCATTACTTAGAATTACAGGCAATTGCAGTGTTAATTGAGAGCAAATTTGTAACACAGGTAAACTGAACAATACTACTTTGGATATTGATTAAAGTACTTGTGTCAGGTTAGAATGTATACAGCTCACTGGACTTATTCTTTATAACGTGAATGCAGTTCCTCAGAAGACAAACAGAAAAGGTATCTCGGAAAATTCCATTTAACATTTCAAAATAGTTTAATAAATATGTTGAATTTCCCAGTACTTGCTTTGAGCATAAAATTTGAGCTAAATTGTTCCCTGGAATCCAAGAAAACACTATTGTTTGGGAACAAAAAAAACCCCATTAAATTAAAGATTCAAAGATTCAAAGTACATGTATTATCATAGTATGTATGCAGTATACAACCCCGAAATTTGTCTTCCCACAGACAGCTATGAAACAATCACCATGGAACCTGTTCAAAGAAAACATCGAACTCCTAACGTGCAAAAAAAAGATAAATTATGCAAACAGCAGAAGGTAAGCAAACAAAACACAGAATATTAAAGATCAAACTGCAGAGTCCTTGAAACAATCTGGGAATGTTCAGTTTTGTACAATTAAGTTCAAAGTAGTGCTGTTGTTCACTGACTGTAGGCCGCAGAGCCAGTCTGTCCTAATCAAAATTGCTTGAAATAACAATGAAAAAGGAGTAACCAGAAACACATTTTGATAATGCATTTCATACACTGCAGAGTCCTCTAGAAATGAGTCCCATCCACAAACTACGGCGATCAGACCTTCTCCAAGACCCAAGACTCTAGCATTTTCCTCCAGCAACAGCAAGTAAGAGGCAGAAGGAGACTGATCAAACACAGGCAAATGGCACTGAACACCTGCTTGCCTTCCATCTCATCCTTGTCAATTTCAATCTTGCCCAATGTTTTAATTGGCAAGAAATCAAGCCAAGCGTGGTTTGCACTCCGCCATTAGGCCACACTCTCTGTTCTCAACCACGCTGAATTCCCTCAGTGCCAAATCACTCACTTGCCCCAAAAACACATTATCAAAATGTAAATTACTGGCTCCAATTGTACAGAAATTAATAGATTAACAGTAGGAGTATATGTAAAAGGAGAAGCAGAGTAGTTTCAGGAACTGTCTGCAGAACGTCACTGTTACTCACGGTGGTCGGTGGTGCCATCTTGCCTGACCTGTGTGGCTTGGTGCATTGTAATGCTCCGTTTAACCTCAAGGTGAGTTTCTGATATTGGATCCAGTTCAGACAGATGGAATGACGCTTCTGTTTTAGCTTTAAATAGCATCTAAATTCATGTTTTAAAGATTATTATAGATGAGATACATTAAATATTCAAATTTAATTCCTAGAGCTTCAATTGTTTGAATCACTAGGATCTTTATCAAGTCTTGGTTATTTAAACCTTTTCAGTTCATTTATGAGGGCAATATGTTACTCCAGTTAAAAACACAAAAATAGGACGTATCAGCCTGAAATGGTCTCGTACTCTTTAGCATCAGATTAGACGTTTCGGTCTGCACAGCATAATAACGTACATTTAAATATTGTTGTTCCTCAGATTAGTGAAGTGCAGTAGAGCTTTTCGACAAAATCCATGGAATAATTCAAGTATATTTTCTTTTCATTTCAGGAAAACTGCTTAAGTACACCAACAAAATAAGCTTATTTTAAAAAAATACATTACTTTGAGCTTCAGACAAACTTTTAGGAGACAATGGGCAGGTGTGACTTCTTCGTGAATTATTTTATTTACATTTATTGCATAAATTGTTTTTATGGGTTTGACTTATTTTCATAAATGTTTGCTATCAGTTTTACTTAACATTGTAGTTGTTTTTTGTTGTCTCTGAATGTTAAGGCTGATGGCAGTTTTGACAAAGTTTCTCAGCTTCAAATCAGAGCTTTGGTGCAAAGCTATCTGTGATGATATAGGTCAGGGTTTCTCAATCAGGGTTCTGTGAGAGATCGTGATTAAAAGAAATAAACATTGTTTTTGGAACTTGGCGCAAAGTGCGATGCTAGTGCTCACAGCGGTGGGCAGTGACCGAGCAGTCCCGTTAGAAGTCTTTCAGCTCAGTGTGGCAGTGCACAGTAGGACTGTGTTTATTTGCTTGAGTCCATTCTTAATTTTTGATGCAAGATAGGGGAGGCCATTGATAAGTGTTGTATTGCATGGAGGGGAGAATGGTAGGCTGATAATTGGTGAGCACTGTATTGTACGGAGGGGAGGACAGTAGGTTGATAATTGTTGAGTGCTGTATTGTACGGAGGGGAGGACAGTAGGCTGATAATTGATGAGTGCTGTATTGTACGGAGGTGAGGACAATAGGTTGATAATTGTTGAGTGCTGTATTGTACAGAGGGGAGGACAGTAGGCTGATAATTGATGAGTGCTGTATTGTACGGAGGGGAGGACAGTAGGCTGATAATTGGTGAGTGCTGTATTGTACAGAGGTGAGGACAGTAGGTTGATAATTGTTGAGTGCTGTATTGTACGGAGGGGAGGACAGTAGGTTGATAATTGGTGAGCGCTGTATTGTACGGAGGGGAGGACAGTAGGTTGATAATTGTTGAGTGCTGTATTGTACGGAGGGGAGGACAGTAGGCTGATAATTGGTGAGTGCTGTATTGTACAGAGGTGAGGACAGTAGGTTGATAATTGTTGAGTGCTGTATTGTACGGAGGGGAGGACAGTAGGTTGATAATTGTTGAGTGCTGTATTGTACGGAGGGGAGGACAGTGGGCTGATAATTGGTGAGTGCTGTATTGTACGGAGGTGAGGACAGTAGGTTGATAATTGTTAAGTGCTGTATTGTACGGAGGGGAGGACAGTAGGCTGATAACTGATGAGTGCTGTATTGTACGGAGGGGAGGACAGTAGGTTGATAATTGTTGAGTGCTGTATTGTACGGAGGGGAGGACAGTAGGCTGATAATTGGTGAGTGCTGTATTGTACGGAGGGGAGGACAGTAGGTTGATAATTGTTGAGTGCTGTATTGTACGGAGGGGAGGACAGTAGGCTGATAATTGGTGAGTGCTGTATTGTACGGAGGGGAGGACAGTAGGCTGATAATTAGTGAGTGCTGTATTGTACGGAGGTGAGGACAGTAGGTTGATAATTGTTAAGTGCTGTATTGTACGGAGGGGAGGACAGTAGGCTGATAACTGATGAGTGCTATATTGTACGGAGGGGAGGACAGTAGGTTGATAATTGGTGAGCGCTGTATTGTACGGAGGGGAGGACAGTAGGCTGATAATTGGTGAGTGCTGTATTGTATGGAGGGGAGGACAGTAGGTTGATAATTGGTGAGTGCTGTATTGTATGGAGGGGAGGACAGTAGGTTGATAATTGTTGAGTGCTGTATTGTACGGAGGGGAGGACAGTAGGTTGATAATTGGTGAGTGCTGTATTGTATGGAGGGGAGGACAGTAGGTTGATAATTGTTGAGTGCTGTATTGTACGGAGGGGAGGACAGTAGGTTGATAATTGTTGAGTGCTGTATTGTACGGAGGGGAGGACAGTAGGCTGATAATTGGTGAGTGCTGTATTGTACGGAGGGGAGGACAGTAGACTGATGAGGAGCATGAAGCGTGTTTTCTGTTCATTAAATAGACTCGCCCAACTTGGGCTGTGTTGTCAGCCTCTCCCTCCTGAATTACCTCCCCCAACTTCCCCTCAGGCGCTGCTGACTGACTTGTGGGAGCAAACAAATGCTACTGGTGTAGTAGAAAATTAAATCTACTGAGCCTTCTTTCAGAAAAATTAAATTCCATTTTCGCTTAAGCCAGTTATTTAACAGAAATTTATTATATTTGTCTTATGAGTTTTTAAAATTTAAGGGAAAGAAGATTAATTTCAAGAAAAGTAAGCTAAGCTTAACTACCTCCTTTTTTTGAAGAAAGGTTGACAAAAAATTCATTATTTATTTATTTATTTGGCCATAGAGCGTGGATTTGGCCCTTCTGGCCCTTTGAGTCACACGACCCCAGCAACCCCACAACCCCACTTCATCATGCCCTAATCACAGGACAATGTACAATGACCAATTAACCTACCCTCTACTTAAAAGAGCATTGACAATTATTTTATCTATAACTTACCGATCATGCTAATGTACCTTATGCTGTAGATATAATAATTTTTACACAGGGGTTCCCCGAGACCAGAAAGTTATTTCAAGGGTTCCTCCAGAGCAATAGGGTTGAGAAATGCTGGTATAGATTGTGTTGCTCAACTTAACTACGTGCATGGTCAACGAAAGAACTCCTCTACATCTAGCCTATGTAAATGCATATAGAAACATGGAGAACAGGGATGGAGTGGTAAATATATCCTTAGATTATCACCTCTCACCTTGGTCATCTTGCAGCCATACTGTATCTTTGTAAATATAATCATTGATGTTTTTAGTTCATTCACCAGTTAATGAATGGTTTTGCAGTGACATACAGCTATTTCAGGTTTATCTTTTTGGCATCTCTTTGGAAATATTATAAGTTTTCATTTGTGCAGGCGACTGTTTGTCATATTTCTATTTCTTATTGTTCAGACTATTTGTTAACGCTTTCTTTTGTTTGTATTCTTTTGCAGTATGAAGTGGCCCATTCAATCAGTTCAGAATATCACACACCTTTGCATGCTCCACTTTGCAAAAGTCTAACTTTGTACCTGTAAGCACGTAACTTCATCCACTTTTCAATCCTATCACCCTGAGATAAAATAGAAACATTTATTAGCTTTGTAGATTGATATCTAACATTTTCATTGCCTTTCATTATTTTGTACATGTACATCTAGATTACTCTGATCCTTCAAGTTCCTAGTTTCTTAACAAATAAAAAAAACTCTGATCTTTGATTTCCTGTTTGCTCATTTTCCATACTTTCTCTTTCTTTACCTATTAATGTTATGTTCTCAAATTATCTCCATTTAGTCCCAAACAAGTGTACCCACTTGAAACTACAGCTCACTACTCCTTCAGTCATCATTAATTAGTATGGTGAAAACTTGGTTCAGATCCCTTTTCACACTGTTAATTACAGGTATTATTTATTATCCCCACTCTCTGAACCCCTTTTAAGCCCAAGGCACCAATATTAATTTTCTTTTAGCTTTATTGATCTCTATTAACTCTTTTGTGGAATATGATCAAATACTTTATAGACTTCCACATTAATAAAATGCACAGAAACATAAGATATACTATCTGGAGCAATACGCACAAAGCACTGGAGGAACTCAACAGATCAGGTAGCATTATGAAGGGTCTTGGCCTGAGATAGATGCTGTTTGACCTGCTGAATTCCTCTAGCAATTTGTGTTTGTTGCTTAATATTATTCATTCCTTCCCTGTCTTTAAATAGGATTTAGTAATTTATTTAAAGGAGTCAGAAATAGCTTACAATTAATAACACAGTGTTTTTTCTCTCCAGGTAGATAGTAGCAATACACTATTCAAATTAAAGATAGAATAACAGGATGAAATTCTAAAAGTGACAACTTTGAGGTGTCGCTTTGAAAACCTAAGACTTAAACAGCCCCTTTTCCATGTATCAGATCCATTTTTGCTTCAAAAATGCATTTTATTTTTTCTTGCAGCGCATACTAGGCCCTTCCAACCCTTTGAGCCTCACCGCCCAGCAACCCCCAATTTTACCCTAGCCTAATCACTGGACAGTTTACAATGACCAATTAACCTTCTAGCTGGTACATCTTTTGGACTGTAGGAGAAAACCAGAGGACCTGGAGAAAACCCACAGGGAGGACGTACAGACTCCTTACAGAATCTGTCAATATTGAACTCTGCTGCACTCCGTAATAGCGTTGTGCTAACCGCTACTCTATTGTGGCGCCTATGTAATATTATTGCAGAATATTTAGTGATATTTAATTTGTCATGTATTTATTAAACCTGTTTCTCTCCTGGAGACTTGCCTCATGTGCTGAGAACTTCAGTATTTTCATTACACAGTGATTGATGTCACCAATGCCAGTTTGAGGGCTCTGTGTTGGAAAGAGCATCACACACAAAGTACAAAATTCAATTTCCCATTATGCGTTTTGCCAATCACTTTTGAATTTCATATTGGTTCTCTTCTGTTGTACATACTAAACACACAGCTGGTCTAAAGAATTTTGCAGGTTATGTTGGAAGTAAACCTCAAGAGACTGCAAATGATATTGCTTAATATATTTTTAAAAATTGAATCTGTTTTAACAATAATGTGACAAAAAAATAACTTGGTTGTATTTCTTTTTCCAGAGGATTTGTACCAAGCTGAAAGAGACTATAGGAATTTTACATTAATAGAGAAGATTGTACAAGCTGGTTGAGTTAATGCATATAATGTGGATGTAAATTATCTAGAGTTGTTTAATAATATTGCTGTAACCTGCCCTGAGTGTAAACCTTGTTCTGCTTGAGTCATGGAAATCTGACACTATTACTTGGTAACAAGATGTGTATTGCTCGTATATCATTCCTCCTGTACAAGGGAAAACATACATCAAATACAAAAAGCATCTTCAGTGTTATAGCTTAAATAAGAAATGGTTTATATATTTATTCAGGTTTATTTATCACATGTATGTCGAAAAAGACAATGCAATATGCCATTTAAATTATCAACACACACAAGTATGTGCTGGGACAACCCACAAGAGTTGCCCCAAATTCCAGTGCCAAAATAGCATGCCCACAATATTCAGCAGAACAACATGAACAGTAACAATAAAAGAACAACAGTGAAACATGCCTTTTCCCACCCACTGACACACAGCCAGGCCTCCAACCCCAGGACAGCTCTCCTCTGGGTCTCCAGACTTTGGCCCTGGAATCTCAGACTTACAACCTCCTGTTCCTGGCCTGGGCTTTCAAACTTTCAAGTATCAGGCCTCTGACCTTCAGACAAGCCAATTCTAGGGTTTTGACCCTTGGGCCTTTACCTCTGGGCTTTTAGTCTTCTACCAGATTCACTGTCTTTAATTGAAGGTAAACTATTAGAGGAATCCCTGAACATGGATACCTGCACACTTGAAGGAAAGTATGTGATTGAGTGGCCCTACTCTTGGTCCCTTATGTCATTGAATGATCCTACTCATGGAAAATGAGAATGAAACCGTAGATTAGAACAGTGTGAAAAACAGTTTTTTTTAAATGAAGACTCTTCTGCATTAGACAGATATGGCCACTATTCCACTCCATTGTTAAATATCACGGCAACATGAGAACTTTCTGCATTACTGGTTTATGTTCTAAACTGTCTATTTCTGCCCGTTTTCATAGAATTGTATTTCCAATAGTAGTCAACTACAAGTTGAAAAATGAGGAATCAAGCCTATAACAAATTTTACTGTTGAAGTTCAGTCACATGCTATTATTATCAACAAAATAAACAATTCAGGTGTTGATAATTTTCATGATATTTTCAAAAATAATAGAGTAAAACTGCTTGTACACCATGCCTTGACAGTGCTCACTCTCATAATACACTGATGTGATCCTATGGTTCACTCGGAAGGTAGAAATTTCTGATGACAGAAGTTGTTCAGACAGACATACTGCTATCAGAGGATCACCCACTATTTCAGGTTTATAAAGGAAATGACTCTTGGAGTAATTAGATTAGTTAATCTATGTTGCGTATCTCAAGACAGAAATAGAAGTCCAGTTTTAAGGAACAATTTGTGATAAATGCAACAAATAATATTCTAGAATGACTTGATATTCATCAACAATGGCCAGAAGAAACTCAGTCAAATTAGAAGAACATTTCTCAGTATATACTAGAGCAGTCTTTCTAAACCAGGGTTCTGCAAAAGATCGTGATTAAAAAAAGAAACATAATTTTTTTTGAACTTGGTGCAAAGCACAATGCTAGTGCTCGCAGTGGTGGGCAGTGACCGAGCGTCCCCATGAGTAATCTCATTAGAGGTCTCTCAGCCCAGTGCGACAGCGCGCAGAGGGTCTGTGTTTATTTGCTTGAGTCCATTCTCAGTTTTTGAAGTGAGATAGGGGAGGCCATTGATAATTGGTGAGCGCTGTATTGTATGGAGGGGAGGATGGTAGGCTGATGAGGAGCATGAAGTGTGTTTTCTGAACATTGAATGGAATCGTCCAATTTGGGCTGTGACTTCAGCCTCTCCCTCCTGAATTACCTCCCTCAACTTTCCTTCAGGTGCCACCGACTGACTTATGGGAGCAAACAAACTCTACCAGTGTAGTAGAAAATGAAACCTTTAGAAAAATTAAACACCATTTTGGCTTAAGCTAGTTATTTAACAGAAATTTATTGTGTTTGCCTTATGAGTTTTTAAAATTTATGAAAGGAAAATTAATTTCAAGAAAGCTTAACTACCTGTTCTTTTCAAGAAAGTTTGGCTAAAATTTCATTCTCTACTTAAAAGGAGTATTGACAATTATTTCTGGATTATCATATCTACAACTTACTGATCACGCTCATGAGCTATGAGCTGTAGATATAATAATTTTTATACAGGGATTCCTGAGACCTGAAAATTATTTCAAGGGTTCCTCCAGGGTAAAAAGGTTGATAAAAGATGTACTGAAGTAACTGAACTGACACAATCGATGGGCAAGATACCTCCTTTCACAAGCTTCCTTTGCAGACCCATACCAAGCTCCTGACTAGCTTAATGCTTTAGTAGAACCAATAGCTGACACTTTACCAGCTGTTGCAAATTTAACTTCTGCAGCAGTGAATGCAGTTTCTTGGTAGATTAGCACAACTTTAAATTGTTTTTTTTTTTTGGAGTTTTGCAATGGACAAATCCCCTAACCATTGGAATTATTTATTTTTATTTTGCTCCTTCTGTTGGAACATCGAAACCTGCAAGGACTGGAGTTTGATGACCTCTGCCTTTTGTATAATGATTTCACTCCTAAAACTCTGCTAACTCCAGTAGCTGACCTGCACTACCTCCCGTTATCTCTTATATGCCTGCTTTGCTATTCAGTGCTTTGTACTTGCCTTTTACCTATTCTTCTGGTTCATCCTCAACATCGGAAGAGTGAAAAGTACATTCTGCCCTAATCATTATCCTTGCTCCTCTCTTTTTCCTAGGCTGGATCACCAACATTGTGTATGGGTATGCATGTTTCTCACCTCACCTTGAGGAAAGGTTGAAATGTGTCTAGTGCAAATAATCGGTCTAATTACACAATCCCACGAAAAGATGAGTGGACAAACATTTTTCACTTACCTATTTCACATATGTACTGTTTAACATTGGTAACATTTTGTTGCAATTTCTTCAGAAATGGAAATGTAATCCTAGGACCTCTGGTGGCGGGGGTGGGGGTGTGGGGAGAGTGTGATGGACATTCACTGACCTCAGCCAGAGACCTTTTCTTATTTTTTTGTCAAGCTCAGCTTTCTAAACACAGCAGCTGACTCTTCTAGAGATCAATGTGTTGCTTTTGAATAAATTAATCTTCCAACTTCTTTAATTGCTTGTTGTAAACGGGAGCCAGTCTTAATGTAAATGGCAAGCAATAATCAGTTTGATGTTTAAAGGACAATTTTGCAAACAAGCTCTGTTTATAGTGCAGGCTTGCTGGCCCCATAGCACCTGAGCAAGCGGCTCAAGAGGTGCAGCGTAAGATAATGGAGAGTGTTAATTGGCCTTGTTTCAAACAAGACAACGCTGACCAAATTATTTTGTTCAAGATGCTTGCAGACGAGATTGCTTTCATCATTTACCATATCAAAAGACATTAATTAAAGTTGAAAGATCTGTGTGCTCAGAGAGTCAGATTTCACAGCATTAATTGTGGGTACCTGGGAATTTTGTCTCCAGAAACTTTTAGACCAGTTGTGTGAAATGGTATCTGAAAAATATCATGTGTGAAGTCACCTAAATGGCAGAAAAATAGTATAATGAAGAGAGCAGGCCAGGTACTTTAGGAATGGTCCAGGAACATAAAGAAGAATAACAGAAACAGGGGGTGAACTAGAATCCATTCCTCTGGCTTTGATTTCTATGATGGACAACTGGTTTGTCTGTGGCTCCTAGGTATGTCTTTTCAGTTTATAGAAATTATACCTGTGTTTTGAAAATCTTTTGTATTTTAGAAATGGTTTGTAATTTGGGTGTCTTTTATAAGATAGAAATCCTCTGAATTTAAATGTGATTTAAGGGTGTTATTTGAATTTAAATGCGTATCACTAAAAATAAATGAACTGTGTTTAAACTACTGTGTTCTCCATCTCCCTCTGATGCTTCCCCCCCTTCTTTCTCCCGAGGCCTCCTGTCCCATGATCCTTTACCTTCTCCAGCTCTGTATCACTTTCGCCAATCACCTTTCCAGCTCTTAGCTTCATCCCACCCCCTCCGGTCTTCTCCTATCATTTCGCATTTCCCCCTCCCCCCACTACTTTCAAATCTCTTACTATCTTTCCTTTCAGTTAGTCCTGACGGAGGGTCTCGGCCCGAAACGTCGACAGTGCTTCTCCTTATAGATGCTGCCTGGCCTTCTGGGTTCCACCAGCATTTTGTGTGTGTTATTTAAACTACTTTGTTAGCTGAAAATATCTCCTCCTTCGTAGGAGGGGGGACCAATGCTCAAATAGTGGGCATTGACAGTTAAACTCACCATGAAGGATAAACAGAGAATTGAACTAATCTTTAAAGATTGTGTAGTTACAGTATAACCTCCCTTTAGTGAGAGAACCTGTAGTTATCTATATCAGATAGGGCTTAAGGTCTTCATTTAAGTCTAAAACTTTGCGGTCAATAACCCTATACCATCACACTGCTTTATGGCATGACCTCCAGTAGGGCTAGACCCAGAAGGGTGAAAAAATCAGTGCGACAAAATGATTTGAAGAAAGTGGGCACAGTCTAATCCCTCATCTATAGTATATTAACTACGTATATATTTCCTTGCTTCATTGAAGGTGGTCATGTTAAACCATATGTTACCTAAAATAATTGATTGTTTACTGATAGTATTTAGATGTATATATTTTAAGAATCATGTTGCATAGAATGAAAAATAATCCTTTTGGTTTTGTACACTTCAACCCTTGTTCTCTATCCATTTCTCTTTCATGGTCACTTTCAAACAACCCCAACTAAAGCTCTTTATGGGCAACTGATCCTCAGTGACTGAAAGAGACTCTGAATTCATGGCTGGATTGGATTACTTCAGGCATATTTCTGTTTACTGTTAACTCTCCAACATGATTCTTGTTTTTTCTGTTTCATACACTTTCTGGTAAAAAGGTCACTTTCTCTGAGGTTGTCACTTGTTGGTAATTCTGGATGCTAGGAGTGACGTTGGTTCATATTGACTTGCTCTCTGTTTTCTTCTCTCATAGCTCATATTCCTGAATGGAACCTTGATGCTTTGCGTCACCAGGTAGCCTCTGGATTAATTATTACTAGTTAGTATTCTACTTCTTAATGTTTCATACATTGAAACACAATTGTATGTTTAATAGCACTAATTTTAACTCATGAATTTTCAGTGAAATATGGACTACATATAAGAATATTAACTCTCTAGACTGAGTTGCATGCTTTCATGCTGTCACTGTTTTTTGATAGAATCTAAATCCATTGGAGGTCAAAACATGTCCATGGAAAGGTGAGGACTCAGTTGGGGATGGAAAGCGGAAGCAACAAATTCTCTATTTAAGGAGATGGAAACTTCCCAAGTTGTGCTTATCCATCTACACAAATTTTCCTGGACCAAAGAGCACTTCTAAGGGTATTTTTTCTTGAAATATAAACACTTACCTGCTTCTTCTTGTCAACATTGTTGATACACCATTTTTGCTTTTTAAATTGAAGAATGTGTAAGCATTAACTTTGCCTGTAGTCATTTTGTGACTGCGGAATTAGGCCCACATTCCCATACTGGGGAGGGTAGATTACTCAAGCAACTTAAAATGGTGGAATTATGGTGACCCACTTCCCAGCGCACTCGAACTGGCTCACAAAGTGGCGCGCGCTGGCAGAGAGGCCGGCCCCAAAAAGGGCGCCAGGCCTTCTTCACCCGCAAGGGGAAAAGCCCGCACGCGGGAAGGGACTGTGAATATGTGACCCCCTATAGCATTCCCGCCCGGGGAGGGTGGGAACAGGAAGGCTTAAAAGTGAGACCGCGAAGTTTGAATAAATCTTTTACGCAACTGCATCTCACCGACTGTGTGTCGTTATTTCAGAGCTGTGTGTAGCACACCGCTACAATTGGTGACCCCGATGGCCCAAACAATATTTGGACTGAAGATGAATGACGCTGCATCTGTTCATGCAGTTTCATTAAAACTGCCAAGCTTCTGGACGCTGCGACCTCACCTATGGTTCCAGCAAGCAGAAGCCCAATTCCACATTCGGCAGATAACCTCGGATTCCACATGTTACTACTACGTGGTGAGCTCCCTCAACCAGGTGACAGCCGCCCAGGTTGAGGAGTTCATACAGTCGCCCCCGGAGGATGGCAAATACACAGAATTCAAAGCCCTGCTCATAAGGACTTTTGGACTCTCATGGCACGAGCGAGCTGCCCGCTTACTGCACCTGAATGGTTTGGGAGACAGGCTGCCATCGGCATTAATAAACGAGATGCTGGCCCTGGTTGAAGGACACAAGCCCTGCCTCATGTTTGAGCAGGCGTTCCTAGAGCAGCTGCCCGAGGACATACGCCTGCTGCTGTCCGATGTGGATATCAGTGACCCCCGGAGGGTGGTGGCCCAGGCAGATGTGCTGTGGAAAGCCAAGAAGGAGAGTGGGGCGTCCATCGCACAGATCACCAAGCCACGCACCCAACAGCAGACTAGACCAGGCCCGGCAGCAGAGCTCACAAAACCCAGAGGCAGGGGTGTGGAGACCAACGAACAATGGTGCTTCTACCACCAGCGGTGGGGCATTGAAGCCCGCCGCTGTAGCCCGCCCTGCAAGTTCCCGGGAAACGCCAGGGCCAGCCGCCGCTGATGGCTACGGCAGCTGGCCATCAGGATAGCCTCCTGTATGTCTGGGACAAGAGGTCGGGACGCCGTTTTTTGGTCGACACCGGGGCTGAGATCAGCATCTTACCTCCGACGAGTTACAACACCCGCAACAGAGAACCAGGTCCCACCCTGAAGGCCACAAATGGCAGCATAATACGGACCTATGGCACCCGTACGGTGCAGTTACAGTTCGGCTCCAGCCAGTTCACGTGGGACTTCACACTGGCCGCCGTGGCCCAACCACTCCTGGGGGCAGATTTTTTGCGAGCTCACAGCCTGCTGGTTGACCTGCAAGGGAAGAGACTAGTCCACACCGAGACCTTTCAAACATTCTCCCTGGGTGAAGCCCAGTTGCCGGCCCCACACCTCGACTCCATCACACTGTCCGACAATGAATTCACCCGAGTCCTGGCGGATTTCCCATCGGTTCTGGCACCACAGTTCATGGCAGCCATGCCCAGACACGGAGTACAGCACCACACCCCTCCACGCCCGTGCTCGAAGGCTTCCCCCGGACAAGCTCTGACTGGAGAAGGAGGAGTTCAAGAGGATGGAGGAATTGGGGATCATACGGCGGTCCGTCAGCCCATGGGCCTCCCCTCTGCACATGGTTCCCAAAGCAACAGGGGTCTGGAGACCATGCGGCGACTATCACAGACTGAACGAGGCTACAACACTGGACTGCTACCCTGCGCCGCACATTCAGGACTTTGCAGCAAACCTGCACGGTGCAAGGATCTTTTCCAAGGTAGACCTCGTCCGAGGATACCATCAAATCCCGATGCATCCAGACGACATCCCCAAAACAGTACTCATCACTCCGTTCGGCCTTTTCGAGTTCCTCCGAATGCCGTTTGGCCCAAAGAATGCCGCACAGATGTTCCAGCGGTTAATGGACGCAGTGGGACGTGACCTGGACTTTGCATTAATCTATTTGGATGACATCCTCATAGCCAGCAGTAGTTGTCAGGAGCATCTGTCCCACCTCCGTCAACTCTACGCCCGACTGAGTGAATATGGCCTAACAATCAACCCGGCCAAATGCCAGTTTGGTCTCGACACCATCGACTTCCTGGGCCACAGGATTACTAAAGACGGGGCATCCCCTCTGCCCGGCAAGGTAGACGCAGTCCGCCATTTCCCCCGACCCAACACACTCAAAGGCCTTCAGGAATTTGTAGGTATGGTGAATTTCTACCACCGCTTCCTCCCCTCAGCGGCCTGAATCATGCGCTTCCTGTTCACCCTGATGTCGGGTGAGGGCAAGGACATTACCTGGGATGAAGAGGCTGCAGCTGCTTTCGTTAAAACCAAAGAAGCCTTGGCAAACGCCGCAATGCTAGTGCACCCCAGAACGGACGTCCCTACTGCCCTCACGGTGGACGCATCCAACATGGCAGTCGGTGGAGTGCTGGAACAACTCATCGAGGGTCGCTGGTAACCCCTGGTGTTCTTCAGCAAACACCTGCGACCACCCGAGCTCAAATACAGTGCTTTCAACTGGGAGCTGTTGGCGCTATACCTGGCAATCCGGCATTTCAGGTACTTCTTAGAAGGTAGGCCCTTCACCATGTTCACGGACCACAAACCGTTGACCTTTGCATTCACGAAGGCGTCCGATCCCTGGTCGTCCTGCCAGCAGCGACATCTGTCCTACATCTCCAAATACACGACAGACATCCAGCATGTCTTGGGAAAGGACAATGTTGTGGCGGACGCACTATCCAGATTTACCATCCAGGCCCTGTCCCGGGGGTGGACTATTGAGCGCTGGCGGAGGCGCAGCAGGCAGACGATTTGATCCCTAGTTACAGAACTGCAGTCTCCGGTTTGCAGCTCCAAGACTTCCCCGTAGGCCCAGGTGAGAGGACCCTCCTGTGTGACGTAGCTACTGGCCAACCCCGCCCCATTGTCCCGGCAGCCTGGCAGCAGCGAGTTTTCAACACTATTCACAACTTAACGCACCCCTCCATCGGGACAACTGTCTGGATGGTCTCCAACAGGTTCGTTTGGCACGGACTCTGCAAGAAGGTCAGTAAATGGGCCAAAACATGCATGCAGTGCCAAACAGCCTAGGTGCAGCGGCACACCAAAGCCCTGCTGCAGAAGTTCCACCCCACCCACCGGCGTTTCGACCACATTCATGTGGATATTGTGGGGCTCCTGACAGTGTCGCGAGGAGCGCGGCACCTCCTGACTATCGTGGACTGGTTCACAAGATGGCCAGAGGCAGTCCCGCTCACCAACACCACCTCCGAATCCTGCGCCCGGGTACTGATTGCCACCTGGGTACCTCGCTTTGGTGTACCGGCCCACATTACCTCCGACAGAGGCACCCAGTTCACCTGCAGCCTGTGGTCAGCTATGGCCAGCCTTTTGGGGACACAGCTGCACCACACCACTGCCTACCACCCACAATCGAACGGCCTGGTGGAGCGTTTCCACTGTCACCTGAAGTCGGCTCTCATGGCCCGCGTGAAAGGACCTAACTGGGCGGACGAGCTCCCCCGGGTCCTGCTCGGAATCCGCACAGCGCCCAAAGAGGATCTGCACACCTCGTTGGCCGAGTTGGTGTACGGCGCACCCCTGGCCATCCCAGAAGAGTTCATACCAGCCCCAAGGGGGCAAGAGGAAGAACCCGCAGCAGTCCTGGACAGACTATGTGAGAGGCTCGGTAGCCTGGCCCCGTACCCACTTCACAGCATAGACAGAGCCCGACCTGCGTACCCAATGACCTGCAGAACTGTAAGTTTGTTTTTGTACGACGGGGCGGACATCGGGCACCGCTACAGCGGCCCTACGAGGGGCCGTTTAAGGTGATCAGGAACAATGGGTCCACATTTGTGCTGGACATTGGGGGGAAAGAGGAGGTTTTCACAGTGGACCGACTCAAACCGGCCCATGTGGACTTGGCACAGCCGGTCGGAGCTCAGGCACCGCGGCGCAGAGGCAGACCTCCCAAACAGAGGCTGACTCAGACTGTGAACATTGTGGGGTGTATTGCCAGTTCTGGAGAGGGGGGTTATGTGGTGACCCACTTCCCAGCGCACTCGAACCGGCTCACAAAGTGGCACGCGCTGGCAGAGAGGCCGGCCCCAAAAAGGGCGCCAGGCCTTCTTCACCAGCAAAGGGAAAAGCCCGCGCGGGAAGGGACCGTGAATATGCGCCCCCTACAGCATTCCCGCCCGGGGAGGACGGAAACGGGAAGGCTTAAAAGCGAGGCCGCGAAGTTTGAATAAATCTTTTAAGCAACTGCAACTCACCGTCTGCGTGTCGTTATTCCAGCGCTGTGTGTAGCACACCGCTACAGAATTATAAATTTGACAAAATTACTCCCAATCCATCATCTGACTTTCAATTACAGAAGCACATGCAAACTATTTTTTATTTTAGAGATTTTTTATATATTATTTAGAAAAAACTCCTGCAAAATCCATCCAGTGGCTTAGATTTTTGCATTCTCTACCTTTACTGCAGAACTCAGCTTAATGTAAATATAGATTGCATTTGATCAGGGATCAACACTTCCATATTCAAGGCTGCAGTTAATTTAATTAACCCAGGGGAGCAATCCCTGTACCGGAATGGCAAGACAAAGACACACATAATATTGGTGAAGAGGACTACTTTCAAATTAACATTTGTTCGATATCTAAAAGACATCACCATTCAGCAGCAAGGATCAGGAACATTGGGAAATTGCTTTGCAAACACAGATGTTGCTGAATTTGTCTGCAAGGGTTGCAAATCATACTTGTGCATACAAGCCTCTACTCTTGTTCCATTGCCTCTCTCAATTTTGCCTTCTAATATGAATGAAGAAATAAGAATGAGTATTTTATTCCTTCCTATTACAAAGATTCAGAGGTCAATTAATTGTAATCCTACTCCTGTTTCTATACAGATAATAGAGTGGATCCTACTCTCTCCTGGTAAGACATTGGGTTTGTATCTGGTGATGATCATGGCAAGCCTGTGAAGAACTTGAGTGGGGAAAAAAGCACAAAGGAAGCATGTAATTTTCTAGTTAAAATACAACTTGTATCACAAATTAATAAAGCAGAAGAAGGTTCTAAGCTGTACTCCTTTCTAGCTTTTTATGCAGATTTTGTATCTTGCCAACAAATTGCAATGTTGGCTAAATGGATTTCCCTATAGAGTGCACATAAATAGTTACTCAGGAATCTTTGACATTCAATGCCAGTTGGGCAGTGTAAATAATGGATGACATTACTCATCCTCTGTCTGCCTCAGTGAACCCAAATTAAGTGTGAAAATTTATCAGAGGATTTCAAAACAGTAACATAAACTTAAACACCACTCGAGAGCATAAACTAACAGTTAATGGAAAGTGATAATTAGGAATCATGAAAAAATCTATTCTGCAGATTTTCAACACACAAAGAATGCTATGGCTGCAATTTTATTGGTTTAACATTACATCATTCACAGAAACACAGGATGATTACAGAATGAAAGGAGATCGTTCAGCTCTTCATCCACATCAATTAGTGTTAGTTAATACCATTTCTATGCCATCTCAATTTTAGGCCATTGCAATTTCTTCCAATCCCTTCCTGAATAAAAAAAAAGTGCTAAACTGGACCAGGTAATTTTCCCATTTGAGTGAGTATATCATTAATATCACATTACTTGAAGTTCTCAATTTACAGGTGCTGAGCAACTTGAAGAAGCTGTACTTAACGTTTATTTCATAGTATGCATGATTCTCAGCATCTATTTTGTACCATCTCTTTTATTATGAAGTAGTACCTTATATCATAAGAGCTCATATGATCAAAAAAATTTACAGCAATATCCTTAGTCTTTTTTTAAACTTCAAGAACATTCATATTCATGTAGTAACTCAGAAGTCACAAGCACAAGTGTTAGACAGTAATTTAACTTGCATCAGGGAGAGAACATGTGAAAGTAATAAAACAGAGGCAGAAGTTATTAGGAAACATGAAAACTAGATTTTCAAAATATTGTTGAGGCAGGCAACATGAAGTCTTATTTGGTTTTCATTTGGTTTTATCCAATTGTCAACTGTTTAAAGTTGTCACGTACATGAAATGGTTCATTTGAGGGAAAAGAGATGCTGCCATTTATGTGTACTGCATCTAATGCAGGTATCACAGAGCAGGTGAGGAGTGTCTATACTGCAAGGTGTATAGGGAACAGGAAGATGAGACTTAAGCTAAGAAAATCATGTCAGCTGATTGAGGCTGCCTTGATAGATTTAAATGCCACTGTAATTTTCATTGCATTTATCTCATTGGCAAAGTAGTAAGTTTTAACATCAATCAGTACATGAATTACTTCATATGCATTGTGAAAGTTGACATTTACCCTCCCCAGCTTATGTATAATATCAATGAGACGAGGTTTTCCTGGAAGTGCATGATATAATGGGTCATGAGCACCAATCATTACCTTACACAATTGCTAGGTGACAATTAAGAAAATTAATTTGACTGTGGTTCAGAATTGATGGAACTGACTATGTATCTAATCAATTCATTATGATTTCTATAGAAAAGCTGGTGGTAACTCAAAGTACAATCTTAAGATTAGTTTTCTGTAGGCATTGCAGGAAAAAGTTCAAAGTATATTTATTATCAAAGTACTTATATATCACCATATACAATCCTGAGATTCATTTTCTTGCAGGCTTTCACTGTAAATACAAGAAACACAATAGAATCAATAAAAGACTGCACCAACAGGATGGACAAACAGCCAATGTTGAAAAGACAACAAACTGCAAATACAACAATAATAAGTAAGCAATAAATATTGGGAACATGAGAGGAGGAGTCCTTTAAAGTGAGTCCATAGATTGATGGAACAATTCAGTGATGGGACAAGTGAAGCAGAGTGGATCTATCCCCTCTGGTTGAAGAGCCTGATGGTTGAGGTGCAGTAACTGTTCCTGAACTGGCGGTGTGAGTTGTGAGGCTCCTGTACCTTCTTCCTGATGGCAGCAGCAAAAAGTGAACATGGCCTGGATGGTGGGGGTCCTTGATGATGATGCTGCTTTCCTGTAACAGTGCTTGTGTAGGTGTGCTCAATGGTGAGGAGGGTTTTACCCATGATGGACTGGACTGTATCCACTACTTTTGTAGGTTTCTTTGTTCAAGGACAATGGTGTTTCCATACCAGGCCACGATGCTAACAGTCAATATACTCTCCAAGAGCATCAGGGTCAGTAATGTAGGACTTTGTGAATAAAACATGCGAGAGTCATTCTACGTGCTTAACAAACCGAAAACAGTTCCCTTACACTGACATCATTATGTCAGACAGACTCTCTTAAAGTGAACACAACAACTCAGTGACGGTGTTTGTAAATTATGTAGAACAGTTTCTATTATGAACAATATATGTAATCTGTCACCCATTACATTAATCTATAGGATCACTGAATACCAGTAATCACCGCTGACGTAGTGACCAGGAGATTCCACCTCCCAGCACCACATTGGGGATATGGCAGTATTGCCAATGGGACAGTTGGAAGGTGGTCTGTTGGGTGGTCTGTCCACTTTCTAATGGGAGATTAAAATAACCAATTGCAGTGGTGTCAGGTTTGTGGGATAGAAGAACTGGCTCATGCATAGGCAGAGTATATTCTACCCAAGCATATGGATCGACTTCAATGACCATAGGACATAGAGCAGAAATAGGCTATATGATCTATTGATTCTGCTCCGCCATTCAATTCAATTCAATTCAATTTATTTTCCCTCACAACCCCATTCTCTGTCCTTCTCTCAGTAACCTTTGACATATTTAATGTAGCCTCTATAAGGAAATATAGCTTGTGTAATTGGATGCTAGTTGGAAGCAAATGGACACTGAGAATTCCCAAATAAAAATACACTGTAACGCTAAACTTTGCAGTAAAGAAGAAAAGCAGTTAGGTTGAATAAGTATTGCACTGTCGGCCACCCGATGCAAACTCTCTGGTTCATTTTGCATTATGCTTTATGTTTAAATATACAGTAATGTAATTGATTCTCTGAAGTCCTTTTTTCTGAGTTGATTTTTATTCTTAGACCCTGTATAGGCCCCATGAGATTTTCTTCCTGATTGCAATGGTATTATAAAAATAAAAGTGTGTCACAATTATTGTGCATTGTTTGGTCCCTGGTCTTATCCTTTTAAGTAAAGTCAAATCTAATCTCATTATCTTCCAGTCTGCACCTTTATTTATTATATTACTCTCACAATGTGGCCTCTAAAAATAGAAATAGGTCTCAAAGAGAAAATACTACTTTTGGATAAGACTATTACCAAAGCATTTTTATCTGCATGGCATTCAACTGCAAATTAGACAGATACGTATAATATTGACATCTGGACATGCTCTGTACTCTGCTGCACTAAATATGGATATGGTAGAAATATAGTTTTTAAAAAAACAAAAACAATTTATTGCTATAGTTGTACCCATTATATAATTCACCATAGGAATAATTATAGACATTAAATTAATTGAACATGCAGACAATTCACAGCAAAGGATAGACTCACAACCCCACTTTCCTAGGGATTCTTCTTTGTAGAATCAGCTGATGTCTGTGCCTATGGTGTGTGATGCAGATACTAAGACAGAATCTGCAACACCACCTTGTTCTTCCACTGTGCAATTAATAGGCAGCAGGTTTATGGAAACAATAACTCCATTAAACTGCTGTGATGTTTAAAGTGGATGAATATGTTCACATGGGTGATATATCTCTTAATGAAATCTATCAGGAGTGGCACAGGTAATATTGGTCTCATGACAGAGGACCAATAGATATTTCATCAAGTTTAGACCATCCTCCATATCATCAAGACAAAAAGCCATGCATTAGTATGTCACAGAAAAGTTTCCCTTTTGCAGACATGTAGTTTAAAAGTAATCAGCATTTGAAGTGTTATAATTAACAGTGATATTCAGAGGACCTATTTTTGAAAGCATATCAAAATGTTCCTTCCAATTTCCTCAATCAGAACTATCAATTTTAAGACTTTCCAGGATAAAGGGCAGAGTTGTTAAAATTTCAAAATGATCCATGCCAGTATTGTTGGAGTTGAAGGAGCACTATGATGTTGGGGGCAGCAGTGCTATTGACAGCAATGGATTCACAGGATGGGTGTGGCTCTGTAGTGCCAGACTACTGAATTGTTTCACTTTGTGCTTCATGCAGAGGCTTGGTTCAGGAGGGCAGTGTTTTGGATGGTTGTTTGTTGGTGGCTTGGATTTTTGGTAAAGTTTTCAAATCTATCTTGCTTCAAATAATGTTTGTTACATTACCAAGACCTTGCTTTGTCACTGGAAGTGGAGCTGGTATGACTTTAGACCAAACCTCATCTTATATTTTGGAAAATAGATTATTTCAGTAATTGAGGCAACCAGCATGCACCAAAGAGATACAACAAGGTTTAGTTTTAATCTTAAACTTTGAATACCTATTAGGTTAAAGTGCATTGAAATATTTCAGTGGTAGATCTACTTTACCATACTATTTCAGATCAGTGAGTCCAAAGATGGTGATACAACACCTTTCAGATATTTAATATTAATATAATTAAGAATAGCCCCAGCACCTACCTTGTTTGTGTTAAGCTAATTGTGATTTTAAGGCAAAGGATTAAGTAAATGTGGATCATCTGACACTCAAAGCTGCTACGCAGGTTAACTCTGTGGTTAAGAAGGCATACGGTGCATTGGCCTTCACCAATTGTGGGATTGAGTTTAGGAGCTGAGAGGTAATGTTGCAGCTACATAGGACCCTGGTTAGACCCAACTTGGAGTACTGTGCTCAGTTCTGGTCGCCTCACTACAGGAAGGATTTGGAAGCCGTAGAAAGGGTGCAGCAGAGATCTACAAGGATGTTGCCTGGATTGGGATACCTTATGAGAATAGGTTGAGTGAACTCGGCCTTTTTCCCTTGGAGCGACGGAGGATGAGAGGTGACCTGATAGAGGTGTATAAGATGATGAGAGACATTGATCGAGTGGATAGTCAAAGGCTTTTTCCCTGGGCTGAAATGGCTAGCACGGGTGGGCACAGTTTTATGGTGCTTGGGAGTAGGTACAGAGGAGATGTCAGGGGTAAGTTTTTTACACAGAGAGTGGTGAGTGCGTGGAATGGGCTGCCAGTGGCGATGGTGGAGGCAGATACGATAGGGTCCTTTAAGAGGCTCCTGGATAGGTACACGGTGCTTAGAAAAATAGAGGGCTATGGGTAAGCCTAGGTAGTTCTAAGGTAAGGACATGTTCGGTACAGCTTTGTGGGCTAAAGGGCCTGTATTGTGCTGTAGGTTTTCTATGTTTCTATAAGAGTTCTTTTAATTGGAGCCACTAATAAATGATATGCACTGTACTGCATCACAATACACCAAAGGCACCGCTTAACACTCATTCATACAAAATCAAGTTTTTAAATATTGTATTAGATATTATATTTAATGGATAAAACACCATCAACTAAAATTAGTTTGATTAGTGTGTGCTCTAGTATTAAATTCAAAGCAGTAAAGTGAGGACAGGTAATTAAGTACTTAA
Source organism: Hemitrygon akajei (assembly GCF_048418815.1). Lineage (NCBI taxonomy): Eukaryota > Metazoa > Chordata > Chondrichthyes > Myliobatiformes > Dasyatidae > Hemitrygon > Hemitrygon akajei. The sequence goes on along the minus strand of NC_133136.1, from coordinate 107,191,918 downwards.
GAGTTTAACAATAATGAGTCTTTTCCAGGTCTACCATTGATTGATAAGACATTTTGTTACATATTCCAGGGACTTGTACAATGACTATTCTTCCTTTTTGGATTTATAAGTACTCCCAAGATCATTCAGATTCTTTCAGTCTTCAAGAGTCAGACATCCAAATACCATAATTATTTATCGTAAAAAATTATGAACAGAATTCAGAATCAGGTTTAATATCACTGGCAAACGTCATGAAATTTGTTAACTTTGCAGAAACAGTACAATGCAATACATTATAGTAAAAGGTTGTGAATTATATATTATAGTATATATTTTGAGGTTGTTTACAACTTCACTGTGGCAACCTCTGCGACGACACTGGTGCCAAGCTGTACGGCGCTTGTCCTTCCGTTGGACTACATCAGTGACGTGGAGAGGGGGAACCTGCTGCATGGGCAACAGCCAGTCCTTCAAATCTTCCCACCCAGGTTTACATCCTGGAGTGGACACAATCTACCGGAGGCGCAATCCCATGGTTCCCTGGGATCAATGGCTGCCTACTATAATATACATTTTAAATAGTTACATTACTTAAGTAGTGCAAAAATAGAAATAAAGTAGTGAGGTAGTGTTCAGGGGTTCAAACTCCATTCAGAAATCGCATGACAGAGGGGAAGAAGCTATTGTTGAATCAATGAATGTGTACCTCCATCCTGATGGCAACAATGAGAACAAGGCGTAACCTGGAAGAAGGGGGTCCTTAATGAAGGAAGCTGCCTTTTTCAGGCATACACAACTGACAATGATCAATTTTTGGTGGTGTTAATGAAGGACATTCTTATGACAACTGCAGCATCACTGACATCTCAAGAGACTGCTTATTAATGACCTGTTCCTCTTCTCTTAATCATAGTGTCAGATATTGTAAACAGAAGTCTGTTTGTGAGGATATTAAACTATATTGTTTAACATCTCTTTTACTTGTTACATATAGCAATTAATCTCCAGATTTCAACATTTCAGTTCTTTTCTTTCTGACTTGTTAACCACAATTACCACTACTCCATGAGATCTTCTCTCTCCTGGTGTTTTAAATTTTGTCTATAAATCTTCTTATGGTCATTGCTTGACATGCTTACTTTCCCCTTACACATTTTTCATTCCAGACATTTGTGCCAATCCCTGTCAGCCAATGTCCTCGTCCACAGAACTCTCTCTTTAACCAATACTATTTCTCCACTCTTTGTTGCCTTCAGCAACATTCAAAACCTTTCAGTTCAACTGAAGTTTTGGTCTGTCATCCTAATTTCTCCCTCCATAACTCTGCACCCATTTTCCTATCATTGTGAGAAGCTCTTTTCCATTTAAATGTATTTTAAAACAAAAAGTGCTTTAAAATGGATTTTTTTAATAATAAAATTATGGCTGTACCAGCAGTCTCCCAAGTTACCATATCACTTGATTTGATTTTCAGAAGGCATTTGATAAGGTCCCACATAGAAGATTGGTGGGTAAAATCAAAGCTCAGGGCATCGGGGGGAAGGCATTGACATGGATAGAAAATTGGTTGGCAGATAGAAAGCAAAGGGTAGCGGTGAATGGGTGTTTCTCAGAATGGCAGGTGGTGACTAGTGGGGTGCCATAGGGCTTGGTATTGGGACCACAGCTGTTTACCATTTATGTTAACGATTTGGATGAAGGCATAGAAAATAACATCAGCAAATTTGCTGATGATACTAAGCTGGGTGGCAGTGTGACATGTGATGAGGATGTTAGGAGAATTCAGGGTGACTTGGATAGGCTGGGTGAGTGGGCAGATACTTGGCAGATGGCATTTAATGTGAATAAGTGTGAGGTTATCCACTTTGGGAGTAAGAACAGGAAGGCAGATTATTATCTGAAAGGTATAGAGTTGGGTAAGGGAGTAAAACAAAGAGATCTCGGAGTCCTTGTTCATCAGTCACTGAAGATGAATGAGCAAGTGCAGCAGGCAGTGAAGAAGGCTAATGGAATGTTGGCCTTTATTACAAAGGGAATTGAGTACAAGAGCAAGGAAATCCTCTTGCATTTGTACAGAGCCCTGGTGAGACCACACCTGGAGTATTGTGTACAATTTTGGTATCCAGGGTTAAGGAAGGACATCCTGGCTGTAGAGGAAGTGCAGCGTAGATTCACGAGGTTAATTCCTGGGATGTCTGGACTGTCTTATGCAGAGAGGTTAGAGAGACTGGGCTTGTACACGCTGGAATTAAGGAGATTGAGAGGGGATCTGATTGAAACATCTAAGATTATTAAGGGATTGGACAAGATAGAGGCAGGAAATATGTTCCAGATGCTGGGAGAGTCCAGTACCAGAGGGCATGGTTTGAGAATAAGGGGTGGGTCATTTAGGACAGAGTTAAGGAAAAACTTCTTCTCCCAGAGAGTTGTGGGGGTCTGGAATGCACTGCCTTGGAAGGTAGTGGAGGCCAATTCTCTGGATGCTTTCAAGAAGGAGCTAGATAGGTATCTTATGGATAGGGGAATCAAGGGATATGGGGACAAGGCAGGAACCGGGTATTGATAAGGAATTGATCAGCCATGATCTCAAAATGGCGGTGCAGGCTCGAAGGGCCGAATGGTCTACTTCTGCACCTATTGTCTATTGTCTATTAATATTGGATAGGTTGGCTGTAAAGGGTGACACCTTATCTAGACCCTTTCTTATCACTACATTTCCAACCTGCAGCCAAGTTGCTGGACTCATGTTATTCATAAGGACTCCAAAACTCCCAATACTTGTCTACCTGAAAGATATTCCTTTTGTTCAAGAAGTATGATTTTCTTCACTCAAGATAATAGTTGGGTGCTTCCAAGATGGGGAAAGTTATAGGAAAATAAAACTCTCGTGATCAGTTACCTAGTCTCTTCATTGGCCAAATTCTGTTCTGTGGTACTGATGGACAGTAGTAAGCAACTACTGAGTAGTTCAAGTCCATGAACAACAGTTTGTTCTCTCACCCTTTTAAATTAATAGGACTACAGGCTTTATTTAATATGCCACTAACCTACCATTACAAAAATAAATGTGGTGAACTTCACTGTTCCTCCTTCATTGCAAATACAATGGATTCAGGTTAATTGGGGCAGCCATTTATTTGGGACAACTCTTAAAGAACAAAAACTAATTGAGAAAATAGCCAGGATTCCCTTCATTTATTTGGGACACCATGCCACTTAATTGGGGCAAGAAACTGTTGCCGAACAGTTTCTAACTAGTGTCAGTGTAGTTAGACATTACACCACATTTAGACAGAGCAGTTTCTTTAAAAAAAATAGCATCAGTTGCATGTGTAAGTCTTCAAAAGGCAGTGATTTTTGTCACTGATAATTGGCGAGAAATAAACAGTAAGAAAATTTGGAACTGTTTTGCTCACTGTGGTTTCAAGCATTGAAACTTGAAGATGTCAGAAGCAACTGCGAATGAAAATGTAACAATTTCACTTCATCAATATACTAGGAACTACTAAGAATTTGAAGGAATCAACGATCATTTTGAATGTTACAATGAAAATGAAGATTTGGAGGATGTAATCATTGAATGTATTGTATGAAGACAGTCCATTATCTGTACTAGGTGTCTGTGTTCATTTTGTTCATTTACTGCCAATCAAAAGAACACAGCAACTTGCACTGAATGAATTCCTCTGTTGATAACTATTAGGAACTAATACAGTTTTATAGTACTGTATTGGTATTGATAGTGTTCTAATTTGCTCTGTATTTCATTAAAATACATAGTTTGTTACTCAGTTAAATGGTAGTTCATCTTTTTTATACCTTCTTAACTATTTCTGTGAAACTTCAGCAAATTGGGTCAAAATATACTTGACCCAATGTGTCCTAATTAACCAGAATCTACTGTATGTCCCTCAGTAGGTATCAAGACCAAATCTACACACAGTGTTCCAGTTCTTGATCAGTAGTGCTCTATATAATATGGGATTTTATATAAGTACAAAGGAACTGGTCGTTGTGTAATTCTTTTGTTTTGGAAGAGCAATGTTTTATATGCAAGTGTTTTGTCCTTTTTCTATACAAAGCAAATCCCTCTGTATCTTCTTCTTAGTGAAGGTCTCTCATAAAGTGAATGCTTTACCTCTGGGTGGAATTGCTGAAGTTATGACAGAGTGACACCAAGAAAATAATATGGTAGATAGGAGCTACAGGGAGGTAGTCACCCTTGGTTGCAAGAGACACATAGTTAGGCGACTGTCAGGAGCGGCAAAGGGAATAGGAAGCCAGTCTAGAGTACTCCTGAGATCCCCTCGATAATAAGTTTTCCACTTTAAATAATGTTAGGAAGATATTCTTTAAGATGGAAGCCATTGTGACTGGGTCTCTGGCACTGAGTCTAGCTCTGTGGCTCAGAAGGGGAGTGCAGAAGTGATGGGGAATTCCATAGTTAGAGGAGCAGCCATGAATTTCCATGGATGTGAAACAGACACCTGGATGGTACGTTGCTTCCAAAGTATCAGAGTCAGGGATGTCTCAGCTCGGATCCTCAGCGTTCAACCTGAGGGTAAGGCTGAACAGTCAGAAACTGTGGTATACATTGGTAGCAGCAACATAGGTAGGAAGAGGGATGAGGTCCTGAAGAGAGAATATGGGGAGTTAGGCAGAAAGCTAAAGCCAGGACCACAAGGAGAGTAATCTCTAGATTTCTGCCTGTGCCATATGCCAATGAGGGTAAGAATATGATGATTTGCCAGATGAATGCGTAGCTGAGGAATTATTGCAGGGGCAGGGATTCAGATTTCTGGATCATTAGGATCTCATCTGGGGAAGGTATGGCCTGTACTAAAAGAACAGGATACACATGAACTAGGGGGGCACCAATATCCTTGGGGACAGCTTTTCTAGGGCTGTTGGGGAGGGCTTAAACTCATTTTGCATGGGAATGGAAACCAGATGATAGGGCTGAGGATGGGGCAGTTGATATACAAGTTCGTGGAGTGTGTACTGAGACTGAGGAAGGACAGGCAGATAATACGGCAAATTTGCAGTCAGTGTGGGATGAGTTAAAGTATAACATGGGCCAAAATTGAAAAGGGTGATTAAAACAGGACTGAAGATGTTATATCTGAATGCATGCAGTTTACAGAATAAAGTTGCACAGTTAGAGATTGGCAAGTATGACATTATAGCCATCACTGAATCGTTGTTGAAAGGTCATAGTTGGGAGCTTAGCATCAAAGGATACACTTTGTATCACAAGAACAGGCAGGTAGGCAGAGGGGGTGGGATGGCCCTATTGGTAAAAAAGGAATCAAATCCTTGGAAGGAGGTGACATATGATCAGGAGGTGTAGATTACTTGTGGGTAGAGTTGAGAAGCTGCAAGCATAAAAAGACTCTGATAGAAGTTATATATAAGCTACCGAACAGTAGCCAGGATGTGGAGTACAATTTACAACAGGATATAGAAAAGGCATATAAAAAGGACAATGTTATGATTGTCATGGGGGATTTAAATACGCAGGTAGATTGGAAAAGGTAGGAAATTTATAGAATGCCTACAAGGTAGCTTCTCAGAGCAACTTGTGTATGAGCTCACTAAGGAAAAGGACATTCTGGATTGGGTGTTGTGTAATCAACCAAATTTGATTAGGGAGCTGAAGGTAAAGCAATCATTAGGAGTAATGATCATTATATGATAGAATTTGCCTTGCAGTTTTAGAGGGAGAAGATAAAGTCAGATGTATCAATATTTCAGTGGAGTAAAGTAAATTATAGAGGCATGAGAGATGATCTTGCTAAAGCTGATTTGAAGGGGACACTACCAGGGATGATGGTAGAACAGCAATGGCTGCAGTTTCTGGGAGCAATTCAGAAGGCTCGAGGTTGATACATCCCAAGGAAGTGTTCTAAAGGAAAGATGAGGCAACCATGGCTGACAAGGGAAGTCAAAAGAAGCATAGAAACAAAAGAGAGGGTTTATAATACAGCAAAAACTAGTGAGAAGTTAGAGGATTGGAATGCTTTTAAAAGCCACAAAGCAAGCAAAAATGCCATAAGAAGAGAAAAGATTAAACAAGAAGATAGCCAATAATATAAAAGCAGATACAAAAAGATATTTCAGATTGTGGCAGAACAGGTTGGTAATGGTAATTCTCTCATTAACCTTGCCCCTTTGCCTGGTTAGTCATTCCTCTTCATCTGTCCCTGGTCTAGATTCCAGAGTAGTTCACACACTTTGCCATCCCGATCTGCAGTTCTTGGGAGTCCACGATTTACACACCCCAACAGTAAAACATAAACATAAAAAACCTATAGCACAAGTCCTTCGGCCCACAAAGCTGTGCCAAGCATGTCCTTACCTTAGAAATTACCTAGGCTTACCAGTAGCCCACTACTTTTCTGAGCTCCATGTATCCATTCAGGAGTCTCTTAAAAGACCCTATCGTTTCCGCCTCCACCACCGTCGTCGGCAGCCCATTCCATGCACTCACCACTCTCTGCATAAACAAAATTGCCCCCGACATCTCCTCTGTACCTACTACCAAGCACCTTAAAACTGTGCTCTCGTGCCAGCCATTTCAGCCCCGGGGAAAAGCCTCTGACTATCCACACGATCAATGCCTCACTATCTTGTACAACTCTATCAAGCCACCTCTCCTCCTTCGTTGTTCCAAGGAAAAAAGGCCGAGTTCACTTAACCTATTCTCATAAGGTATACTCCCCAATCCAGACAACATCCTTGTACCCTCTGTACCCTTTCTATGGCTTCCACATCCTCCCTGTAGTGAGGTGACCAGAACTGAGCGCAGTACTCCAAGTGGGGACTGACCAGGGTCCTATATAGCTGCAACATTACCTCTGGGCTCTTAAACTCAATCCCATGATTGATGAAGGCCAATGCACCGTATGCCTTCTTAACCACAGAGTCAACCTACGCAGCAGCTTCCGGATCCAAAAGCAAAGTCCCCTTGGATCCCATGCCTCCTTACTTTTGCAATAAGCCTTGCATGGGGTATCAAACACCTTGCTGAAATCCATATAACTACATCTACTGCTTTACCTTCATCAATGTGTTTAGTCACATCTTCAAAAAATTACATCAGGCTCGTAAGGCATGACCTGCCTTTGAAGAAGCCATTCTGACTATTCCTAATCATATGCCTCTCCAAATGTTTATAAATCCTGCCTCTCAGGATCTTCTCCATCAACTTATTGACCACTGAAGTAAGACTCACTAGTCTAGAATTTACTGGGCTATCCCTACCCCCTTTCTTGAATAAGGGAAGAACATCCCCAACCCTCCAATCCTCTGGAACTTCTCCCGTCCTCATTGATGATGCAAAGATCATCACCAGAGGCTCAGCAGTCTCCTCCCTCACTTCCCACAGTAGCCTGGGGTACATCCCATCAGGTCCCGGTGACTTATCCAACTCGATGCTTTCCAAAATCTCCAGCACATCCTCTTCCTTAAAATCTAATTGCTCAAGCTTTTCAGTCTGCTGCAAGTCAACCCTACCATCGCCAAGATCCTTTTCCATAATGAATACTGAAGCAAAGTATTCATTAAGTATCTCTGCCATCTCCTCCGGTTCCATGCACACTTTTCAACTGTCACACTTGATTAGTCCTATTCTCTCATGTCTTATCCTCGTGCTTTTCACATATTTGTAGGATGCCTTAGGGTTTTCCTTAATCCTGTCCGCCAAGGCATTCTCATGGCCCCTTCTGGCTCTCCTAATTTCACTCTTAAGCTCCTTCCTGCTGGCTTTATAATCTCCTAGATCTTTATCATTACCTAGTTTTATGAGCCTTTTGTAAGCTTTTCTTCTTGACTAGATTTACAACAGCCTTTGTACACCATGGTTCCTGTACCCTACTATCCTTTCCCTGTCTCATTGGAATGTACTTATGCAGAACGTCACGCAAATATCCCCTGAACATTTACCACATTTCTTCTGTACATTTCCCTGAGAACATCTGTTTCCAATTTATGCTTCCAAGTTCCTGCCTGATAGCCTCATATTTCCCCTTACTCCAATTAAATATTTCCCTAAATTGTCTGTTCCTATCCCTCGCCGGTGCTATGGTAAAGGAGATAGAATTGTGATCACTATGTCTAAAATGCTCTCCCACTGAGAGATCTGACACCTGACCAGGTTAATTTCCCAATACCAGATTGAGTACAGCCTCTCCTCTTGTAGGCTTATCTACATATTGTGTCAAGAAACCTTCCTGAACACACCTAACGAACTCCACTCCATCTAAACCCCTTGCTCTAGGGAGATGCCAATCAATACTTGGGAAATTAAAATCTCCCACCACAACAACCCTGTTATTATTACACCTTTCTAGAATCTGTCTCCCTATCTGCTCCTCGATGTCCCTGTTACTATTGGGTGGACTATAAAAAACACCCAATAGAGTTATTGACCCCTTCCTGTTCCTAACTTCCACCCACAGAGATTCAGTAGACACTCTCTCCATGACTTCCTCCTTTTCTGCAGCTATGACACTCTCTCTGACCAACAGTGTCACGCCCCCACCTCTTCTCTCCCTGTCCTTTCTGAAACATCTAAAGCCTGGCACTTGAAGGAACCATTCTTGTCCCTGAGCCATCCAAGTCTCTGTAATGGCCACAACATCATAGTTCCAAATACTGATCCACACTCTAAGCTTTGTTCACAACACTCTTTGCATTAAAATAGACACATCTCAAACCATCGGTCTGAGCGTGTCCCTTCTCTATCACCTGCCTATCCTCCCTCACACACTGTCTCCAAGCTTTCTCTATTTGTGAGCCAACCGCCTCTTCTTCCATATCTTTAGTTCGGTTCCCATCCCCCAGCAATTCTAGTTTAAACTCTCCCCAATAGCCTTAGCAAACTTTAGCTATCCTTTTTGTACAGGTCCCACCTGCCTCAAAAGAGTCCCAATGATCAAGAAATCTGAATCCCTGCCCCCTGCTCCAATTCCTCAGCCACATATTTATCCTCCACCTCATTTTATTCCTATACTCACTGTCACGTGGTGTAGGCAGTAATCCCAAGATTACTACCTTTGTGGTCACTAGTTTGGCTAATCAGACCAATCCCTTCAGTTAACATGCTCTACTGGTTTATTACTCATAAAAACAAGGATCTAGACTCAGGCATTCTGAACAATTTCATTTATTTTCACTTTCCCCATTACATCAGTTTGTAGACAGCAGGACAGCCCCGAAAGACCCAATGGACAGTTCGGGGTGTCCTAAAATAATGCCTGTGTTAGTGGGAGCAGGCGGACCACACCCTACACAGACAACACCACGGGGGGGGGGGGGAGGCATTATTCTTTTATATTCATCTGAGTGTGTGGACACTGATCTGTGGGTTTAACTAAGATATTTGTTGTGAAAGAAAACAGTAGAATGTCAGAATCCCTGTTTAAAATCTTACAATTCTGCATGTGAAATAACTGTTATGTTCTGGTCATGTGATAACCCCCCCCCCCCCCAGACCAACAGTAGAATTTCCTGGTCCTCCTAGGCCAGGTGGAGGCAGATATAAACCCTCAGTCTGGCTTTGCTGGAGAGGGGGCAGATTTGATGGTTGGTGAATAGTTATATTAGAAAGTTAAAGACAAAGTATGTTGTGGAGAAAGCCTCTGTAGATTTGTAATTTATAATATATATTTGTTTTATTTGTAAATACTTTTTTTCTTCACAACTTCTGGGCAGCCCTTGCTCTTTTTATCACCAGGCTCTAAATAAAACCCCTTTGTACTAAGGTGCTATTGGGCTTACCATCTGGTTTTACCCAACGTGACCCTCGCCAGGCATGTTTACCCACACCTGATAGTGAAGTGTGGGCATAGATATATAAAGAGTAAAAGAGAGACAAGAGTGGATATTGGATTGTTGGAAAATAATGCTGGAGAGGTAGTAATGGGTAACAAAGAAATGGTGGACAAACTTAAATATTTTATGTCAGTGTTCACTGTGGAAGACACTAGCAATATTGCAGGAATTTGAGTGTCGGGGAAGAAGTGAGTGTAGTTGCTATTATAAAGGAGAAGGTGCTTGGGATGCTGAAAGGTTTGAAGGGTATGAGTCACCTGGACCAGATGTCATACACCCCAGGTTTCTGAAAGAGGTAGCTAAAGAGATTGTGGAGGCATTAGTTCTGATCTTTCAAGAATCACTAACTCTGGAATAGTTCTGGAGAAATGGAAATTTGCAAATGTCACTCCATTCTTCAAGAAGGGAGGGAGATGGAGAAAAGGAAATTATAATTCAGTTAGCTTGCCTTCAGTGGTTGGAGACAATTATTAAGGATGAGATTTCAGGGTACTTGGAGGCACATGATAAAAGAAACTAAAGTCAGTATGGTTTCCCTGAGGAGAAATATTACTTGACAAATCTGTTAGAATTCTTTGAAGAAACAACAGGCAGGATAGGCAAAGGAAAATTAGTGGATGTTGCTTATTTGGATTTTCAGAAGGCCTTTGACAAGGTGCCTTACATTGGGTGTTTAATAAGATAAGAGTCAATGGTTTTACAGGAAAAATACTAGCATGGATAGAAGGTTGGCTGACAGGCAGGAGGTAAAAAGTCAGAGTAAAGTGGGTCTTATTTGGCTGGCAGCCAATGACTAGAGATGTTCCACTGAGTTCAGTATTGGGAACACTTTTCATGTTATATGTCAATGATTTGGATGACAGAATTGCCACGTTTATGGACGATAGGAAGATAAGTGGAGGGGCAGGTAGTGTTGAGGAAATGGGGAGTAGGACTTGGATTAGGAGAAAGGGCAAAAAAGATCAGATGAAATATAGTGTAGGGAAGTGGGTATGGTTATGCACTTTGCTAGAAAGAATAAAGGTGTAGGTTATTTTCTAAATGGGGAGAAAATTCAAAGATTAGAGGTGCAAAGGGTCCTCATACAGGATTCATTAAAGGTTATTTGCAGGTTGAGTCAGTGGTAAATGCAATATTAACATTATTTTGAGTAGACTAGAATTTAAAAAGAAAGGATGTAGTGCTGAAGCTTTATAAGATATTGGTCAGACTGCACTTGGATATTGTGTTCAGTTTTCAGCCCCTTATCCAAGAAAAGAAGCATTGGAGAGGATCCAGTGGAGGTACACGAGAATGATTCCAGGAATTAAAGGGTGAAAGTTTGTGGAGAGTTTGATGGCTCTGGGCTTGTTCTCACTGTAGTTTAAGAAGAACGGGGTGGGGGGGGGGGGGAATTCATTGAAACCTTTTGAATTTTGAATGGCTTAGCTAGAGTGGAGAGGATGTTTCCTATAGTGGGTGAGTATAGAACCAGAGGGAACAGCCTCAGAATAGAGGGAAGTCCATTTGGAATAGAGATGAGAAGGAATTTCTTTACACTGAGAGTGATGAATCTGTGGAATTCATTGCGGCCGATGGCTGTGGAGGCTAAGTAGTTGAGTATATTTAAAGCAGAAGTTGATGGGTTTTTAGCTCGTCAGTGTCCAAGATTACGCAGAGAAGGCAGGAGAATGGGTTTGAAAGGGATAATATATCAGTCATGATGGAATGGCAGAGCAGACTCTGGTCCAAATAGTCTAATTCTGCTCGCAGAAAGTAATTAGAACAAATTCAGACAACAGGTTTGCAATACAGATGTTCCCGATTGCAGTACGTATTGCATTTTGTTTTGTATTTTAAAAAAACCTGTGAATTGCCGCTCAGTTGCTAAACTGATAAACACTGAATAGTGTGGCACTTGGACTGGAAGTCAGGACAAAGGTCAGATTGTATTTCCATTCCTACCTTGATAACAATTATTTGATAACCTGTAAAATATGTATGTATAATTACAGAAGAAGATGAGGATATGTTTAGTGAACTGAAGAGATTGTCAGGATCAAATTTTATAGTCAACGATCATTTGTGAAGAATAATTCCTTGAATAAGAAAGTTGCACATTATGGAATTGTATTCCAGTGTGAGCTACTGTCCTGAGGAGACTAATAGAGGAAAAGTAATTGATTAGTGGAAAAAAACTCAGCCGAAAGCACTTTGTTTGACTGAATCCTTCCTTAAGATTTCAGTACCCTTTTTTCTCTGCCTTTTCTGCTGACCTCGCAGTACAATTAATTAGATTCTTAAAAAGGTTTGGAATGATTTGTCAGATAGGATAAAATCAGAATAGTTGAAAGCTGGAACAATGTTACTACTAAGATTTATTGCAAGATACTATTTATAAAATGGTCTGTCAGGGGGGCATATTCCAGACAAACTCCACTTTCTGCTTCTACTTATGTCATCAATACTGCACTAACGCTGCATGAGTTCCTGCTGAATTCTCAATTGATAAGAATATTGTAATTTGAAAAATGTTCAAAGGATTCAAATAGATATAAGCAGGTGAATGCAAAAAGATTTAGTGCTTTCCTGACATATATGATGAATAAACTGTCCAGCCGGGTACAGCTATCAATCTTAAACAGGCATCCGCAAACCTGTAAGGCTCAAATCCCAGCTTACGTGGGTTGAAGATGACCTGGAACTCAGGTTGGCTGGCATTTACAGGATTCCCTTTGAATGCGGAGCAGTGTATATCGGCCAGATGGGGTGCACTGTGGAAACCCGCTTCAAGGAGCATAGGCTGTGTGTCTGTTTGGGTTATCTGGAGAAATCGGTGGTAGCAGAACATTGCATTCACAATGCATAGCCAGAGGATTGAATTTTGACAGCATAAAACTACTGTGCTGCGCCAAAGACCTCTGGGACTGCCTGGTGAAGGAAGCCATTGAAATAAACGAGAGAAAAAGAATTTAAAAAAAGATGAAGTTCTGGGGGCCGAAGGACCTGTTCCTACACTGTACTGTTCTGCATTCCCTACATCTCACAGCATGCTTTCAGAAGTTTGGTTAAAACTTTTTGTTTCTTCATGTATGTTAGGATAGAACTTCCTTTACAGTACTTGCTCTACTATGCCACAGAGAGGTCAAATTGAGCCCTTTGGCCAACACCCAGCAGAACAATTCCAGCTGCGCATTCCCCTTTCCTTTCTCTCCAGTTCCCAGCAACTTATTCACTCTCGTACACTGACAACTCTGACTTGGTTCCTCTTGCCACTAAAGTGTAATTGACAGAAACTCTCCCAGCACATCCTTGGGCTTCTGGGGACACTGGAGCTTCCACGGGAAACTTGTAGTCATTGGGAGAAGGTGAAAACAATGATCAGAGAGCCCCTGACGACAGGATTGAACCTTGGTCCCTGGAACCGCAAGATATCAATACGGATCTGTAATGCTGCATTTGTTTAAGTTTAATACGTTCTTACAGTTGAACTGGCTACATGCCACCTCCTGTGAAGTATCCAAAACCTGTGCCCCTAGTTCTTCAGTTACTCAATTTTCACCACCTCACTCCTTCCATCATCCTGTCACCCTACCAAACTGCAGCCTGATCTTTGGCCTATTTGATTTATGGCTCTTGTAAAGGTCAACCTGGCATAAGAAAGACTTTGTATGCATTTACATATCTGACCTTTCGTTTGTGTATGATGGAATATTAATACAGCTTCCACAGGCTTCTGGTAAAATAGTGCTGCACTGTTTTAATGTCTTTACTGGTATGGGAGAATTTCTCAGCCAAAATTTTTATTGCTTTTTTTTTGCAGTGTACATATTTAATCAGCTGGATTGAGACTCAGATTTTAACAAACGGAACTCAAAAATGAAAAATTTTGTCAGATGATTATGTTTTAGGAAACATGAAACTAGAAATTTGCAGATATAGTTTTTGTTTAATGAGTTCTCTTTTACTCCTGCCATTGTTCAGTAGCAGATGATAATTATCCTTGACATCCTGGGCTGGAGAGTGAGGAAGCAGTTAGACTCACAGTCACTTGGGGATATATTTAGCAGGTGTGTACTTAGCTACTGTGCGTAGGTCAAATAACCCAATCTGCACTAATGTGTGTTGAAAACTGGTTCTTGAACAATGGAAAATATGAAAATAAACAGAATATTTATAATCTGCTGAAGTCTTTTATTGTAACCTGTGCTCCCAATGTGGCCTCCTCTACATTGGTGAGACTCGTCTAGCACCTCCACACCATCTGCCACAAGCGAAACTTTCCGGTAGCCAAACATTTCAATTCTGATTCCCATTCCTGTTCCGACATGTCGATACATGGCCTCCTCTTGTGCCAAGAAGAGGTCACCTTCAGGGTTGAGGAGAAACACTTTATATTCTGTCTCGGTACCCTCCAAACTGAAGGTATGAATGTCGATTTCTCCTTTCTGTGAAAGAAATTCCACCCCCCCACCTATTCCTCACTCTGAACTTTCACTTCTCACCCGCCCACTACTTCCCCCTGGGTCCCCTCCTCCTTCCCTTCCTCCTATGGTCCAGTCTCCACTCCTGTCAGATCCTTCCTTCTCCAGTCCTTGACCTTAACCACCCACCTGGTTTCACCTATTACCTACCCCTCCTCCCACCTTTTTATTCAGGCATCTCCCCCCTTCCTTCTCAGCCCTGAAGAAGGGTCTCGGCTCAAAATGTTGACTGTTTACTCTTTTCCATAGATGCTGCCTGACCTGCTGAGTTCCTCCAGCATTTTGTGTGTGTTGCTTAGGATTCAGGGGTAAGCTTATGTGTAAGCTGAATGAGTTAGTGCGAACAAGGTAAATCGAATTTACTGTGGAAATATTTTATGTCAGCCACTTTGGTGTATAAGACAGAAAAGCAGAGTATTTTAGTAAATGTTTTGGTAGTGTTAATATGAAAGGACGTGCTTGTGCACAGGTAATTGAAAACCAACATATAGGTGCAACATGGAATAGGAAGGCAAACGATATGTTATAAAATGAGAAATTTGGCAGATGCTGGAAATCCAAAGCAATACACACAAGGTACTCGGGGAACTCAGCAGATCAGGCAGCATCTATAGAAATGAATAAACAGTCCGTGTCTTTGGGCTGAGACCCTTCTTCAGGACATATAATATGTTAGCCTTTAATTCATGACATAAATAAGAAGATCTTCCAGATATTTTCTTCTTAAACTGGTCCTTGAATACTATTTACAGTTTTGGTCGCTTTACCTTCCAAAGGATAAGCTTGCCAAAGTGTAGGGAAGATAGCTTGACTGGTTCCAGGAATGGCAGCTTGGTTGCTTGAAGAGGGATTGAGCAAAAAAGGGTTATAAACTCCAGAACCTAGATAAAACAATAAAAGGATATCTCATTGAAAATTACAAAGTTGTTACAAGGGTTGACAAGCTGGACATAGGACAGATGATTACTTTGGCTGTGGAGTCCAGACTAGGTATCACATTCTCAGATTAAACGATAAACTGTTTAGGACTGAGATGAAGAAACACTTCTTTTTATTATGAAAATTCTCTACCTTAAAGAACTGTGGAAGGTTAGTTGTTAAATTCATTTAAAACAGAACTAGGTAAATTTCTGGATATGAAAAGGATAAGTAGATAGTGTAAGAAAATGGTATTGAAGAAAATGATTCTGAATTAAGTGATCAAGTATGACTTTAATGATGGAGCAAGGTGATAGAGATGGAGAGAGAGCAAGAGAGAAAGAAAGAGAGGGAGAGAGAATGAGAAACTTTTAAGAGTTCTCAAACACTTGATTATCTCATTATCTGAAAAAGAGCTTGCACCTATTCTCCATTCAGTCTTTTGAGTTAAACTGAAGGTGGAAAAAGTGTGCATTTGCTCCCCTTTCATATAATATTTATTGTAAAATTCTACAAGTTGCTGAAATTCTGGAACCTACTGCTTTCCAAAAACCTTGAAGAATTTCTATGTTATATTTTTTAAAACATGCTAAGATCAGAAAACATTTTTCTTACAGAACACAGAATATTACAGCAGAGTACAGGCCCTTCAGCCCATCATGTAGTGCTGACCCTTTAACTTGCTCTAAGATCAATCTAACCCTTCCCTCCCACATAGCCCTTCATTTTTCTGTAGTTATGTTTCGCTTACCATGAATTGTAAGTAAATTAGTAACTTCTGAAATCTGAAGCAAATTCTATAAGGAAGAAGCTGAATGTCTTATCACAGTGAAGACTCCCAATTAGCAATTGCAGCATATTTTGCACATAACAATGTTCCTTCCACAGCTGCTGGGCTGCACATATACAGAGAAACAACCACCTCCTCCATGTTTGAGGTAGGAGCATTTCTGTGGTTTGAAGTTATATATGTGCAATATCAACATTAGATTTTTTTCTTTCTGGTACTGTTATTCTTTATTCACCCTGTAAAAATGTTATTATTCTGATCTCCAGTGGACCTGGAGACAACCGTGCATTATAAGGTTTCATCTTTTTGTCAAAGCACTGAGAAATCCATTTCATTCCAGTGCTCTATGCTTCAATAGGCAAAAGGAAATATTTCCTGGGAAGAGCAACTCCAAGGATAATAGTTTACCTGGGCTTCAGTGGAACTGACTTGAAAATATCAGGTTCCTAGTCACTGGCTGATTATACTTTATTTTTGAGGGTGGGAGACCTCCATTACAAGTTGAATATGCCAAGCAGCAACCAAAGAGACAGGCATTGAGTGCAGACCACGTATGTTGGAGCTCACAGACCCACACATGTAATGCGACCTTGTAATGGACAGGATATTGAATTAGGTTACATCTAGACTGGTGAATGTATGCCGCAGAAGAGGCCAAGATAAAGGAGAAAAGGATCTTTTTATTCTCCTCCCTCCTTCTCCCCGCTCTTATGAGGGTTAAATTAGCCCTACCTCTCATTTCACCTCATTGGGAATAAGGCATGGTTTTACTGCTAGCCCCGAGAAGGCGTAATGATTGACACTTCCCATTTTGGATAATGCTGAATACTTTGAATACTGGTGTTCCTTAAGTTTACTGGCTTTTTTCAAGAAAATTGTAAGTAAATTCAAGACATCAAGTTTATTGTCATTTAACTATATATATATATTCCACCAAATAAGACAATGTTTTTCTGGACCAGGGTGTAAAGCACAGTAGTGCACATAACAGACATATAAAACAGAATATCCCTAGGAAATAAGAATTAAATCTAAAAATGAATTACGCATAGATAATCAAAGGAAAGTGCATAAATTAAATATTGTAGGTACAGTACAAATTATCCGGTGACACTTTGAATGCGATGTGGTAGGGTATTCAGAAGCCTAATGGCCTTTTGGAAGAAATTGTTTCTCATCCTGACCGTTCTTGTCTTTCTGCACTGGAATCTCCTGCCTGATCGTAGAATGTCAAAGAGGATGCTGGCTGGATGGGTGGGATTCTTGATAATTATAAGAAGTGGAGGTTAATTTCTCCTTCACCATCAGCACCATACATTTATTGATTCCTAGATTCATGAATGGAGTCAGGCTTTTCAACTTAACTCGTCCTTATTTACCAAGGTACCTATCTACTTTAATCACATTTCTTCCATTTAGTCATCCTTCGAAACTTTCCCTAGCCATGTATCAGTCTAGATGTTTTTAAAACATGTAATTGTACCTGCCTCTGCCATCTCCTCCCAGTTATTTCATATAACTGGTTATTTCACATAGGTTATTTCACACCTATGTGTGAAAAAAAACTTCCCCTCAGATCCTCTTTAAGAAATTCCCTTCTCACTTTAAACATAT
The DNA here is from genome assembly GCF_048418815.1 of Hemitrygon akajei. NCBI lineage: Eukaryota > Metazoa > Chordata > Chondrichthyes > Myliobatiformes > Dasyatidae > Hemitrygon > Hemitrygon akajei. Next base: position 107,174,317 of record NC_133136.1, on the reverse strand, counting down.
GTGCCCTTTTAGACACACCAACCATGGGAAAATGACTGTGGCTGCCTATCCTATCTTTGCCTCTCATGATTTTATAGAGCACAGTACACAAGGTATAGGCCCTTTGGCCCACAATGTTCTGTTGACCGTTTGACCTGTTCCAAGATTAATCTAACCTTTCCTTCTCACTCAGCCCTCCATTTTCCTTTCATTCATATATCTATCTAAGAGTCTCTTAAATGCCCCTAATTTATCTTCCTCTACCACCAGACCCAGCTGTGCATTCCCTGTACTCACCGCTCTTTGTAAAAAACAACCTACTTTCCTGCAATCAGCTCAATATGAGGGATAACAGCACTGTTATTTTTGCACCTTTCCAAAAGCTGCCTCCTGATATATTACTCAGTGACCCTGCTGCTATTGCGGGCCAATAGAATACTCCCAATAGAGCGACTGCTCCTTTCCTGTTTCTGACTTCCACCCACACTGACTCAGCAGATGATCCCTCCATGACGTCCTCCCTTTCTGTGGCTGGATATTATCCATGAATAGCAATGTCAGTCCACCACTTTTGTCTCCCCCTCTGTCCCTTTTGAAGCATCTAAATCCTGGAACATCCAACGGCCATTCCTGTCCTTTCTTCGAGTTTCTGTAATGGCTACAATGCTGTAGTTCCATGTACTGGTACATGTGCTAAGTTGACCACCCGTTTTCGTGATAGATCTCACATTAAAGTAAGTAAGTGGCTGCATTTTATCTATCTATTTATTTATTTACTTACTTAGAGATATTCCAGCTCTTTGAGATGCAACCCCCAACAATCCTGATTTAACACTAATCTAATCATAGGACAACTTACAATGAGCAATTAACCCACCCAGTATGTCTTTGGACTGTGGGAGGAAACTGGTGCACCCAGGGAAAGCCCAGCATTCCATGAGGAGGACGTACAGAGACTCCTTACGGAGGATGCCGGAATTGAACTCTGAACTCCGATGACTGAGCAGTACAGTGCCTTACTAACCGCTATGCTACCATTGTGCCCAATTCACTGTCTAACCTTTCTCACCCTCTGTCTACACATTGCATCTACTTTTACACCAACCGCCCCATCCTCTGACCTATCAGTCAGATTCCCATTCCCCTGCCCATCTAGTTTAAATTCTCCCCAACAGCTCTAGCAAACCTGCCTGTAAGAAAGTTGGTCTCTCTCGAGTTCTGGTGTAACTTGTCCCTTTTGTACAGCTCCTAACTTCCCCAGAGGAGATCAGAAACTCTGCATCCTGCATCCTGCATCAATTCTTCAGCCACACATTTATCATCCTTTTCTTACCTTCATTGGTGCATGACACAGGCAGCAATCCAGAGATTACAAACCTTGAGGTCCTGCTTTTTTAGCTTTCTTCCTAACTCACATATTGACTCTTCGGAACCTTAATCCTTTTCCTAGATATGAGGTTGGTATTAATATGTACTGCAACTTCTGACTGCTGACTCTCCCCCATAAGAATGCTGTGGACTTGATCTGAGACACCCCTGACACTGGCACCTGGGAGGCAGCATACCATCTGGTATGTGTTTCCGTAAATATTATAAACCTCTATCGGTCTTGGTCATACCAGGGAAAACAGAGCCAGCCCATCCAATTTCTCCTTATAACTGAAGCCATCCAGTCCTGCGAACCTTTGCTGCACCTCTCTACCTTAATGACATTCTTTATTATAGAGTGGCAATAGGAACAGCACACATAGGCTAATAAGGGGATTACATTCACTTGGTTAAAGCTAGTCTACAAAACCTGGCCATAATGATGAATGTTTCTTCCTCTTATAGTTATGTTTACTGGCAGTTGGAGGTCCAATGTAAGGTGCATTACCACCATCTACTGGGCTCAAGTGTGGAGCAATGAGTCCAGGAGTACACCTTCCTCCAAAACCTCAAATAATATCAAAGATATAATTCTTTTCAGAAAATTAAATAAATTTGCACTCATGTAGTGTACATTCCAATTGCAGTGATATCCTAACATACTTTCTATGTTAAAATGAGTCTGTCCCAATGGTCTCATTCAGCAATTAGATGTTTCTTTTACTTTCAAATCTTTTTATTATTATTATTATTCAAAAATAGCACAAGTACATTGAAGTAACAACACTTACAATGTCTCATAAAAGAGGAATTTATCTTAAGGATTGAAAATTTTGTGAATAAAAAAACCCTACTAAGCAAGAAAAGTGAGGGGGAAAAAAAGAAACCCCTTGGAGGTACAACCCCGGAGCCAGGCGTCACACAGAAAGCTTCTAAAAATAAACATCAAACCACCAACGAGAAAAAAAGATATATCAAAAAAATTTACATTTAGATTGTGGAGGAAATCTATCAGTTAACTGAAATGATAATAACGAGCAAATGAGCCCCATCTCTTCTCAAAATCAAATAAGGGTTCAACTGTTCGACTTCTAATTTTCTCCAATCTAAGACACAGCATCACTTGAGAGAACCATTGTGACAAAGTAGGAGCTGATATAGCCTTCCTTTTCAACAAGATGGCCCTCCTAGCTATCAATGTAACAAACGCAATGATATGTTGCTCAGACACAGAAATACCATGGATATTTTGAGGAATTATTCCAAAAAGCACAGTCAATTTATTAGGTTGTAAATTGATTCTGAGTGCTTTAGAAATTGTTGAAAAGACTGACTTCCAAAACTGTTTTAATATAGAATATGACCAGAACATATGTGTCAGTGTAGCTGTCTCAGTTTTACTGTCAGTGTAGCTATCTCAGTTTTACATCAATTAGATGTTTCCTTTGCATTTCATAGGAACTGCGTTTAAACAATATATACTGCACCATTTCATGAGAGGTGCACTCAGTATAAATGCCCGTATCATGCATATTAGTTCTGAACAAGGAATTATTCAACCTAGTATGTTCAATATGTAAACTTGTAAGTGTAGCTGGTCTAGCTCATTTCTATCTCAGTGCACTGTATAATGATCTGATCTGTATGGCAAGCTTTTCACTGTATCTTGGTAGATGGGACAGCAATTAGACTAAACCAAATAATAAATGATAAGATAAGGTGCTTTCCTTGAACTTACAAAGGACATTATTAGAAAATACACTCAGTGGCCACTTTATTAGGTACACCTGTACACTTTCTAGTTAATGCAAATATCTAATCAGCCAATCATGAGACCGCAACTCAATGCACAAAAACATGCAGCTATGATCAAGATGCCTTGTTAATGAGAGAAATCAGAAGAGAATAGCTAGTCTGTTTCAAGCTGACAGTAACTCAAATAACCATGTGTCACAACAGAGATGTATACAAGAGAATCTCTGAACACACAACATGTTGACCCTTCAAGTGGATGGGCTGTGGCCACAGAAGACCACACTGGGTTCCACTCCTGTACCTAACAAAATGGCCACTGAGTTCATAGACAGCTGAAGGCAGTGAGGTCAGAGTGAAGATGGGTGAAGAATTGAAGTAAGAAGCAACGGAAAGTATTTAAATATTAATCACTGACTGATTTAAATTTTGTACAGTTCTGAGAACAGGAGACTAGTGGAAAAGCTTGTGTCTGGAGGAATGTTTCCAGCTTCTGCTCTTTGTTGAAATCTACCTGAAACTGGATGATTTGGACAAACCTTGGGACAGTCAAGCAAGTTGTGCACTGGTAAGTGTAATCTAGTAATTCATTTCACATATTTTGCATAAAAATATCAGACTTTTACCAAATAATCTACACATAATCTTCAGCATCATAACACTGTAATGAAAGTAAGTGGTGGAAATAAAACATACTTTGTCAAGCACATTGCCGTGATGAAAACAGTTGCAAAGTGTTTTCCTTTCTATAAAGCCCAATTTGCATAAGGATGAGCTTGCTTCTTGAACTACTGGAATCTTTTTGGTACTATTAGCTTAGGAGGATTGTATCCAAAGGAAATGGAAGAATTAGGGACGTATCTCCAAGTGAGGATGGTACCTTTTTTCCCAGGCAGCTGGGAGACTGCTGTTTTAGGAGATGCTAATGATGAAATAACTACAGCCATGGGTTGTTAGTCGTGGAAGGAATGAATATTAAGAGTGGAGGTTGGGAGGCCAATCAAGTTAATGCTTTCTCTTGCATGGTTTCAAGCCTTAAATGTTGATTGAACTTCAGTTACCTGGACAGTGGATATAATTTCATTGGAGCCCTAAGGTAGATTGTAATTGTCGAGAGACTTTGGTGAATCAAGTGCCACACTGATACACGTTCTAACCTACTATTGAGGCCACAGTTTTTTATATGGCTGGTCTAGCTAATTTCTGATCAATTATGATGCTTCTGTTGTTTTTGGTGCTGATTTGGTTATAACGATAGTGATGAAAATCAAGGGAAGATTGTCACTTGGTTATATTGGAGGTGGTGATTGGTTAGAAATAGTTTTTGTCAGTAATCAGCTCTAACAATTGGATGGAGTCATCAACTATGGAAAATGTTCTTAGCACTTCTTCCAGTTGATGTTTGTTTTGGGGTAGTAATGATCTACCAGTTGAAAGGTAACAAAGATTAACATGTTTCCTTCCCAACTTTGACTAAATTTATAAGTATGTCCCTTTCTAGACTGCTGATTTCTTGCTGGCTCCATCTTTCAGGAATAACACGGAGTTGGTGGATCACTTCCCCTCCTGGTCCAACTACTAATTAAAAAAATACTTCTTGTTAGCAGCTGCAATTTTAACCAATGTGACAAATTCCTGGAAACAGCCAGTCAGTATATCAGCTAAATCAGTGACTAACTAACTTGTTACCCAGTCGCCTGGACTCTTCTTGCTCTTCGGCATTTGCTGGGTATTGATGGTTATTTGCTTCCACTCCAGTTCTTTGGGCTTGAGTTGATTATTGAGGCTGATGTGGGAACTGTAACTACTTCCACAGGAGGGGCTGGACATGCCTGACAGGCCTGGATCAACAACGGACATTTGTGTTCAAGCCCCACTGTAGCAGTTGAGAATTTACATTTTAGTTAATTTAAGAAAAAGCTAGTCTCAATATAAGTTCAGCACACAGTTTCCTGTTTTCAATTCCCCAACCTACTCCCACTTTGACCTTTCTGTTTGTGCTTCTTCCACTGTTAGATTAAGATTAAAAATAAGCTTGAGGAACAACATCTATTCTGGGGACATTGAAGCATTCATGACTCAATACTGAATCCTCCATCTTTACTCTTACTTTCTGCTAGTATCAGAACTGTCCATTTCTGCTTGGCTTCATTCTTGCTCAGTTTTCCTGTGTGGTCTAGTCAGCTAGTTGTGTTCTGCGTCATTATGGATGGAAACATATTTCAAAGATAAAGTAGCATAATCTAATTCTAGCTGCCATATTAACCATCCTATCAATAGTATTTGTTCTACTTACTGGTACCTCCTACCTGCAGTGCCACCTAAAACTATTGTGTTGGTCACTGTTCTGTAGTTCTGATGTTGTACCTGGACTTTTCACAGATGCTGATCTGCTGAGTGCTTCCTGCCTTTTATGTTTTTATTCTAGGCTCAGTAATTGTCACTGTGAAATTACTGGATGTTTGTGAAAGAAGCTACTTGCTTCACAGACATCCTCATAAAGGGAATTTGTCGCTATTCCTCAGTCTGCTCTTACCTCCCCTCTGGATAGAATTGGAATGGCTTTGGCAAGACAGTATAAATGGCCTCTATGTGTCTGCAAGGAAGTAAAACCATTGCCTATCTCCCTCAGGGATGAATGTTTTCCAAGTATAGAAAGAGATGCTGTGGTCTTTGTTACTGTTCATCCAGTCTTGCTGTGCAATACAGGACTAAATCTGTGGGATATTCCCAAAGATATTAATTTCAACCGCTGTTGGAAGATTATCAGCTTGATGAAAAATGCATTTTACTCTGCTCAAAACCTCCCAGTCACCTACTGCAAGGATCTTCCAGTACTGACTGCTGCAGATTGGTCTATGTCTGCATAGGGATGCATTGAAGCTTGGTTTTCCCACTGCAAAATCTCAGTGGGGAAAGACTCCTGTGCCACTGCACAATGAATCTACAGAAAGGTCACATATCACACATCAATGAAGTATGTTTTTGTAGAAAGTGTGAGTTTATGAAGTACAAAACCTAAGTCTGAGATAACAGTTGATAGTTGACCAATAGCTTACAGTGGCTGGTCTCGGGAGTTTGGACACTGATTGTCTCCAGTGTTCTCTGTCTAGACTTCTAAATTGATTGTGAGCTCTTGTGGCTTTTTCTCCTATTCACTCACACCAACAGCACTATATCAATGACCATTGCTGACACTTCAAAAGATCCATATCATTTAATTAGTTCTAGTATTCAAAAATGCCATTATTTATCATTATTCTAAATAGATACCTCATCTTATGAGCTTTGTTCATACAATTGCATTATTTCATTATCAGGACTAGTCTTGACTGATCTAATCTGCCCTTCTAAATGCATCTTAAGCAAACCTCTGCATTTTGTTAAACACATATACAATATGTAGACTGCAAAAGGCTAAAAAGGTTGTTCAAGCTTACAGCGAAACTGCCCTCACACACTGCTATTCAGTTGCATCTGAACTGCTACTTGCAATCGTAATAGAGTTGCAACCAAATGTATAGATGGATAGGTCCCTCCAGCAATGATCTGAGGACCCGATTCAAACATGGCAAAGTTCTCATTGCCATTTATTCACCTTTTAATTTTGGTATCTAAACTGAGAGGTTCTCCTACAACTCAAGTAATGGCACAGTTAGGATGCTGTAGGCATCACTGTATCATGGCTGAAAGAAGATTATAGCTGAGAGCTTAATGTCTGAGGATACACAATGTATCGAAAGGACAGGCAGGAACACAGCTGTTGGTAAAAAATTAAATTAAATCATTAGAAAGAGGTGACATAGGGCTGGAAGACGTTAAATCATTGTGGACAGAGCTAAGGAACTGCAAAGGTAAGAAGTCCCTGATGGGAGTTATATACAGACCCCCAAACAGTAGTAAGGATGTGATGTACAAATTATAATAGGAGATAGAAAATGCATGCCAAAAGGGGAATGATACAATATTCATGGGGGACTTCAATATGCAGGTTGATTGGGAAAAACAGGTTGGTGGTGGATTACAAGGGGGGAATTTCTAGAATGCCTATGAAATGGCTTTTTAGAAGTGCTCATGGTTGAGCCCACTCAGGGATCAACTATTCTGGATTGGGTGTTCTGCAATTAACCTGAATTTATTGAGAGCTTAAGGTAAAAGAGTAAAAGAACCCTTGGGGGACAGGGATCAAATTCACCCTGAATTTTGAGCTGGAGAAGCTAAAGTCAGATGTATCACTATTCTAGTGGAGTAAAGAAAATTACAGAGGCATGAGAGAGGATTTGGCCAGAATTGACTGGAAAAGAACACTGTCAGGGATGACAGCGGAACAGCAATGGCTGGAATTTCTGGAAGCATTTTGGAAGGCACAGGATATATACATCCCAAAAATGAAGGAATATTCTAAAGGCAAGATGACACAATCATTTAGCAACTTGGGAGCTGTTCTGCTGGATTCCTAAAAGTTTATTTGAAGGTTGAGTCTGTGGTGAGGAAGGCAAATGCAATGTTTGGATTCATTTCAAGAGGACTAGAATATAAAAGCAAGGATGTAATGTTGAGAATTTATAAAGCACTGGTGAGGCCTCACTTGGAGTATTGTGAGCAGATTTGGGCCCCTTATCCTAGAAAGGATGTGCTGAAACTGGAGAGGGTTCAAAGGAGGTTCACGAAAATGATTCCTGGTTTGAACAGCTTGTCATATGAAGAGCGTTTGATAGCTCTGGGTCTGTATTCACTGGAATTCAGAAGAATGAGGGGTGACCTAATTGAAACCTATCAAATGGCGAAAGGCCAGGATAGAGTGGATGTGGAGAGGATTTTTCTATGGTGAGAGAGTCTAAGACCAGAGGATACAGACTTAGAATAGGGGAGCGTCCTTTTAGAACAGAGATGAGGAGGAATTTCTTTAGCCAGAGAGTGGTGAATCTGTGGAATTCATTGCCACAGGCAGCTGTGAAGGCCAAATCTGTATGTATATTTAAGGCAGAGGTTGATAGATTCTTGGTTGGCCAGGACATGAAGGGATACATGGAGAAGGCAGAAGATTGGGGCTGAGTGGAAAATTGGATCAACCGTGATTAAATGGACCAAATGACTTAATTCTGCTCCTTTGTCTTATGATCTTGTGGTCTCTTTCATTGGTTCTAAATCCAGATTCTCTCTCTTCGAAAGAATTGAAGGAGCTCCTTCAGGAGAAGGGTCAAGCTGTTCAGGAAGTTGACACATCACCACATTCTCAAGGGCAAACAGGTATGAACAGTATTCTGCTAGTGATATTCTCGTACTGTAAGTGAACTTTTAGAAGTTGCCACTGTGGACTGGTCAGTTTAGCAAAGCCATCACCAGTTTTTAGATCCTCTGCAAAACACAAAAATCCTTTCATTTACAAATTAAGTTATATAGTTCTGAAAATGTGTTTTAGCAAATCATTTTGAAAAAAGGATCTTGTAAATAAGGCATCAACTTATCATAAATATTATTAGTTGCTTGGTAGAAAACCGTTTGTTCAAATTGTATGTGGAATATAGACCCTGGTCTCTGATTGTTTTTCCTTCCTTGTGTTTGAATAGAATTTTAAGTTTATGATACAAATGTCTTGATAGTTATATAATCTTATAGAAACAGAGTCTAATATTGTAGATGATATTAATATTGTAGATGATCTGTGTTTCCTTTTGACCTGCTTTAAAACAATTTTCTTGCTGTAAGTTTATATCTAAAGTCAAGCTAAAAGTCTTTGAAATCAAAAGTAATTTTTTATCCTGTATATCTAAATCAGATAACAAAGCCAATGTCTTGCTCACATGATTGAATGGTCTGATATTGAAATTAAGTAAGCTAAATTCAAAGTTTAGAGAAATCTATTGCTGGCAACTGCATTCCAGTTAAGCGTGAATGTTACGTCTGGCCAATCTTTTACATAGAGTTTATGTTAAACATTGTTTAACACGATGTTTAATATGTCCATACAGCCGAAAGTGCAATGATCCATATAAAAATCGTTGATCACTGCAAAGCAGCCTCATGAAAGATCGGTAAACCTAAATGTTGCTATAGTAATGAGCAAAGTAGAAGTGTGGTAGCCAGATATCTACTCTGGGACTAATTGGCAATAGATGGTATCAATAACGTAGCACACTCAATTCCAATGTTACAAGATTAAAATATAATTAGAAAATGAATAGCAAATCACCTCCTTCTGCAATATTTTGCTTACTGATAAATCTAATCTCCTTAGCCACCTTACTGCAGTCACGTCTGGGAATTTGTGTATGTTACAAACGTTGCACGGTAGTGTTGCAAGTATTCCTGTAGACTTCCATCTAAGATGGCATGATGATCAATTCCCTTTTCCCAATCTTCAGTTGCAAGGTGCAGTACTAGTAGAAAGCATGGAGTGGCCCAAACTTATCTTAAAGGAGTCAGTTTTGTTAATCTCAGTTGGACGGCTGCAGCAAGAGGACAAGAAGCTCACTCAGCATCTTCGGATCATGATGGACATGTGTCAATCAAGGACAGATTGCAGAAGACTTGCAGAAGCAGCACAATGTAAGGAGATTGACCGGTATTCGAGATGTTAGAGCTACATTAATTCTTTAAGGATAAACCATATCTGTTAACTAACCTTTCATACTTACACAATCAATTCTTCATCTACCCCTGATTAGATGGGTTCCTGTTCTGTTGTACACAATGATTCATAAATACTCAGCAGAAATTTCAAATGAAATATTTTATATATATCTTCTAAGTCGTGTGATGTGTGAATATTAGGAATCTGATCCAATAAGGTATTCATATTTCACTTCAAGTGTGTAACCCTGACTCACATTTTGAAAGTGATTTTTTTAGCAAGCATCCTCGTTTGCTGGCAGTGTTTCATTGTCAGTTTGCCAACCTGGTTGAGCATTTTAAGGCTGCTTTTTATTTAAGAGCAGGCTGGTTGGCAGAAACTGTCTGCTTCAGGCAATACATGTAATTGTTGGAGTACCACATGCATCTCATGCTGGGGCAGCTCTGTGACTCTGAAACTGTCTTATCTGGTTATAAAACTCTTTTATAATATGAGTGGTGATTGATAAGTTTGTGGCCTAAGGTAGAAGGAATCAATTTTAGGAAACTTAACACATTTATTTTTCAACATAGTCCCCTCCTACATGTACACACTTAGTCCAGCGATCGTGGAGCATACGGATCTTGGACCTCCAGAAAGTGTCCACAGCAGGGGTGATTGATAAGTTTGTGGCCTAAGGTAAGAGGAAATGAGTTATACAGCTCTTGTTATATGCATATGTAGTTCAACTCTTTGAGTGATTATGCAGAAAGGTTGTATTTAATAACTCATCATCTTCTACCTTAGGCCACAAACTTATCAGTCACCCCTCGTAAAACTTTAAACAATAGGAATTACTCTTATCTAGCTGGAAGTATGTAATGTCACTTTGGTCAAAACTTTTGGGTCAAGAAGAAGTAATATTTAAAATCCAATTTCAAATGTCTTTTAAATGTATGCACATTAGGACTTATAAAGTAAAGTCACAAAATAATTGTTGAATTAAATTTATATTGTACTGACACTTTATTGGTTTAATTGGCAATTTTCTTCTTGGGTGGTGATGCATAGCACCTATAATTAATTCAATGTAAAATTCAGCTTGGTTGACCACCAATTACAGACATGGTATTTAACCACCACATAGATAGACTGCAACACACACAAAATGTTGGTAGAACACAGCAGGCTAGGCAGCATCTATAGGGAGAAGCGCTGTCGATGTTTCGGGCTGAGACCCTTCATCAGGACATAGATAGACTGTATAGCTTTTATTATAATTCAGTAAATTTTCAGTAATTAGATCACAGTCGGTAACCTTTCACTGTGTGTTTTTGTATATCGATGGCACAGCAGATGCTGGTATTGGCAAGATATAAAAGAAATACATTAATTAAATGTCTTACACAATTTTAGGATGCTTCAGAATGATTTATACTTAAAGACATATTGAAATAATTGTGGTAAGAGCCTTGAGAATTCTTGCTGCAACACAGCTTCATAGATATTTACCCATTTCTCACTCTTGTGGAATTTATATAGTAGTTTCCTTATCTTCCACCAAATTTTCAGCAGAAACTCCAGATAAGATTTTGCAAGGTTTCAGCTGATCCCTTAAATAGATCAGACTAATTTGCTAATGCCTAGCTTCTCAATACTGTAATTGTGATCTTGTTCATCCACCTTCCAGATGTTTACTTTTCAGTAGTCATATATTCTAATCAGAAATCTAAGGGCACTTATAATTCTTTCTTGACTAGGGCCAGGTGATATTCAGTAGCATTTTCACTAATGCTCAGCATAAAGTTTGAAAGCCTGAAATTTGTTTTAAAACACACTTTATTCATTATTCTATGTTTGCTTTAACACAAAGCTTGTATAGGCTTGGCTGGTAAAATAGTGTTCAACCAAAAGGCACATGTGTGCTGGAAACTCTGTTATCATTGTTTCTGTATTCACTTATGTATATTATGCCCAGATATGATCGATATGGCCATGTTGGAAAGTGCCTTATGAGGGGAATAGGCTAATGGTACAAATAAAGAAGAAAGGTCTAAATTGCATTTGATGCAAAGGGGAATAGAGTAGAATAGTAGACATATCTTGTACAAATGTGGCTTTTCTGAGATTCTATCTGGAACACACAGTTTTGGTCTCCTTAGATAATACTTGCTTTGGAGTACGTTTGGGCAAGGTTCACTGATTAACTCCTTAGATGGAGGGCTGGACTTATGAGGGAAAAGTTAGGCAGGTGAGTTTAGACTCCTTGGGATTTAAAATGAGAAGTACCAATATTAATAATACTGTTAATTATTAATTATTAATTATTATTAATTAATTATTAATACTTATTGATATAAACATTTACCTGCCTTCTTCCATACCCTGTTAATACAGATCAACAATTTTCTTGAAGTTTATGAAAAAATGCCTAAATTTTGGACAGAAGGTAAAATGCGTCTTTTACCTGAAGGGGAAATCACAAATGACCCATCAAAATATCAACCTATTAATTGTTTACAAACTATATATAAAATTGTAACATCATGCATCACCACTCACTTGGATAACCACAATATACTTACAGAAGTGTTGAAAGGAGGCTGTAATGGTGTGAAAGGATGTAAAGAACAGTTGATAATAGACTGTAATTCTAAATCAAACTTGGCAGCAGAGCAGAAATCTTTCATGTTGTTATATTGATTACTAAACACCATTTAACTCTGTCCCACATTCATGGTTAATAGAAGTTCTTAATATATATATAAACTCCACACAATATTTGAGAAATTCCTGTAACATCTGATGAAACATTGACATACAATCTTTTTTAAAATACACTCTTAAAAGACATCATACCTTACGATAAATACAAACCTGACCCAGTTTTAGAGTCAGTTCTACAAATTATATTACAACTGATCCATTATTACAGATAGGACTATCCATAATAATCATCCGGAAATAATATTACAGGATAAACAAACAACAACAACTTACTTAATAGATACAGCCATTCCAAACCCACATTATAAGTGAAAACACCAGAAATATACTAAATTGAACAACTATGGAGTATGAACAGGGTATATAGAACATTGTCTACAACTGATATCACTCCAAAGTCACTACACAATAGCATTAAACAATTAGGCATACACAGCAACAGTTATGTAATTCTTCAGAAAGCAACAATACTAAACACTACTAGAATAGTCTAGAAGTTTCTAGCAATTGAGAAATGAGAGTGCTTGGCTATGCACAGGTTTGAGCTGGGATAAAATAATAATAACAAGTAGGTAAATAAATAATACTGATACTATGATCTGTTGAGTCCTTGTAACTGAGTACACAGGCTGTGGAATCAGTTCAGTGTTGTGGTGAGTGAAATTAATCACTGATTCAGGAGCCTGTTGGTTGAGGGCTAATAACTGTTCCTGACCTGATGGCAACAGTGAGAAGAGAGCATGGCCTGGGATGGTGGCGATCCTTGATGATGGATGTGCTTTCTTGTGGCAGTGTTTCTTGTAGATGTGCTCTGTGGTAGGGAGGGCTTTTCCTGTGATGGACTTGCCTGTATCCAAGACTTTTTATAGGTGGTTTAGTGTCAGATTTCATACTTTGTTGTGAATACACAAGTCATACAATGCTCCAATATCAAAGTGATGAAGCTTTTTTGTTTGCAATGCCCCTGATTAAACAGCAGTTAATTCTAAGTAGCATCAAAGAGGCATGCGGGGTGCCATCAGGAAAGATAAATATGACAATACACCTTCAAAATACATAAATTGAATCTAAGACATTATCCCCCTTTAATGAATTGACTAGTTTAGAGTAGGATATTCTTAAGATTTGCTTTTGAATAGTAAACACTGTGTTTAGTCAGGCTATCTTTGTTAGACAATCACACTTCATTCTCAGCCTTTTCTAGTTTCTTCCATGCTCCTGGTCTTCACTGGATCAGGAAATTCTGTTCAAGAAATTTTGGGCCTTTGCGAAGCAGTTTTTGAAACTACAAGGATTTTAATTGAGTTAAAATTAAAACAGTTTCAGTTGACAGAATGGTTGGGAACCAGAGAACACAATGTTAATTGGAAAAGGAGGGTTAATGCAGTTTTTCACAAGTACTTATTATGACCTAGAACACCAGAGAGCAGTGGATGCACGTTTGATAAAGTTGAAACAAGCAGTTGTATATATAGTTGAAAAGATTAATTTTATAGCTTGGGGAAGGGGCTCAGTGGAGAGTCTTCAAAGAAACAGCTCAATCAAAGTTAACAGAATAATTTTCTTTTGTTCTGTCTGAGCCTTTGAGTCTTACTGTTTTTCAATCAAATACTTTTTGTTTAATAGAACTCTTCAGCCTCACTGTCCTCCTGTAGATATCCAATCAGCAGTTGAATAGCAAAACATGAGTAAAATCAACAGTAGCACTTAAAAAGCTGCTGTCCAGGGCATCCCATTCCCTTCGCCTCTCTGTTCTTCCTATATATGCAAAAAAAAACAGTATTTAAACCAGTATCTAAAAAACTCATTTTAGAACTTTTTATCAGCCATTTGTACCAGCCTAGAATTTGATTTGATCTTGCTATCGACTTCAGTTCCTATGCCAGTACCTTGGTCTTTTACTTCCACTTTAGAAACTTTATCTGCTGTACTTCCCTGCTCTTAGAAATATTGCGCTGTATTATGTGGCCAGCATTGATTTAGAAGCTTAAGCTATAAAGCAGCATCCTTCATTAAAGCAACTGGATAGCATTGTCTGGTCCAGAATGTACAAGGTCATCCCACATGGTACACTATACACCACCTCACCCCCATATTCAATAGTTCACAGTTAGCAATACTTCAAGCAGGATATTACAGAAAGCAGAGTGAGGACTCTCCATACTGAGAACCTAGGCAGTGGCACTCAAAGAAAAGAACACAAGAAAATGGGAATAGAAGTGGGCACTGGTCTCACAGCTGTCTCAGAGCTCAAGTGATCCAGGCTCAGCTGTGACCTCTATGCATGCTGTGTGCACATTCTTCCTCTTTATACATTCATGCTGCTTGTGTGTTCTTCAACAACAAAACTGAAAGTTGAAAAAATATCAACAAATTTCAATAAGCTGCATTTATTCCCTTCCATTAAATACATGGAGGAAGTAATTATTTAACTCCCTTCCAGAAAGAATAACGTTTCTGGCAGTTTTTTGGCATAGTGGACAATTAGTTCAGGGTCGCACTGAATCCCACCAGGAATCTATTGATGCAATATAGCCTGCTATCTCATGATGAATCAATAATATCAATTTCCAGAGATCTATGTCTTCATATGTATATGTAAATTCAGAAATTGCTCAAAGTTTCATTAGGGTGATGATGGAATGATGGTCAATTTTCACCAAATTCGGACCAGTACTTCACCTTCTAATTCTTCTATGTAGATCTGTTCAATGTTCTATTCCTCTTAACTTTTATAAACCTCTTCCAGCATGACCACATCATCCATCCTTCATTTGGGGCAGCGCAGTAGCATAGTGGTTAGCTCAATGCTTTACAGCACCAGAGACTGGGGTTCAATTCCTATCGCTGTCTGTGAGGTGTTTGTACGTTCCCTCCAGGACTGTGTAGGTTTCCTCTGGGTGCTCTGGTTTCCTCCCACAGTCCAATGATGTACTGGTTGTTAGATTAATTGGTCATTGTAACTTGTCCTGTCATTAGGCTAGGATTAAATCGGGGTTTGCTGGGCAGTATGGCTCAAAGGGCTAGAAGAGCCTGTTCTCAACAAATAATCAAAAATAAATAAGATCATTCTTAACCTAAGTTCATGAATAGTTAGAATGGAAAACTACTGCAAACCAGGATCTTACTTGATTAAGGAGATCTAGTCAGCAGTTTTCACATTGCAAAAACATCCTGTAGTGGCAACTCGCTGCTGGTGACCACGTGGGCTGTTAGCCTTGTATGACGTGCCCACCGATTAATCCAATAATAATGTTCCCAAAAAGTCAAAGAAATGTATTCAAACCTTTACTAGCAACTAGCAAAACATACAGTCTTGAAGCGATGGAACTTATGAAAATAAAAATTAGTGATATTAAACGTACTTAAGCGTTGTTAAGTGGTCAACAAAAGATAAGATACCCGATAGTTCCCAGTTCTAAACTGCCCAGAACAAAGCATGAGTACGTAACTAAATCCTTTGCTTTTACCATGCCCCACACAGGTGACTAGCTACTATACTAAACATAATAAATACACAACACAGAATGGAATGCAGGTAGAAAACAGATGCAAGGCTCCTATATCCCAGCCTCCTAATTATTATACTATAATAATTACAACTACATAATACCAAAACACAGGAGATGTGAAATTTTAACATTCACACAAATGTCCTCTTTCTGCTAAGAGGTGTATCCTGGATCATGATCTTCTTTTGACAAATCAGGTTGTTTGTCCTGACTGCATTCAGGGGAATCTGTCTTGAACTGCTGCTGTCAAAGCTCATCCATGTTCAAAACTGAGATCCTGTTAACTGTCTGCTCTTCCATCTCAATGGTCTCCTTTCAATTGTTCATTAACAGTCCAATCCAACGTTGTTCTGATTGCATCAACAACACTGAAAATCACTTGTGATGGCTCCAATGCTTTAGGCATATTCACCTCTATCAGCAGCTCAATTTCTGAATCAAACAAATATGCTTAGGTGAGCTGGAGAGCATCCATAGTGAAAATAAGATGATCAAGGCCAGGGAACTTGAAATCCTTGAAAAGATCAAGAGCGTGTGAGGTGTCATGGATATAACTAGGAAGGGTTGAACTAGGGGAGATAAAACAGTGTCGACGTACCTGAGTTCAGAGGGGCAGGAACAAGCTGAAACAATGGGTCTACCTGGACAAGCGGGTTTCTGGATCTAGGATAGGAGGTAGAAATGGGAGGTGTGGAGTGTGGGAACTATAAAATCGGTGGTGGTGGATGGTTGAGGTTTGCAATGATGTGGGAGACAATGGCCTGGTGTTCCTTAGTGGGGTCCTGTTTGAGGGGTAAGTAAGAGGAGGTGTCTGAGAGTTGGTGCTGGGCCTCAGCAAGGTAGAGGTCAGTACACCAGACTACTTCAGCACATTCCTTATCTGCGGGTTTCATGGTATGTCCACCTCCATCCCCCACCAGGAAGGCCTCAAAGCTCTCCATTTTTTTTCTGGACACCTGACCTAGCCAGTTCCCCTCCACCACCATTCTCCTCCACCTAGTGGAACTTGTCCTCACTCTAAATAATTTCTCCTTTAGCTCCTCCCACTTCCTTCAAACAAGAGGCGTAGCCACGGGCACTCTCATGGGTCCCAGCTATGCCTGCTTGTTTGTCGGCTACATGGAACAGTCCATTTTCCAAGCCTACACTTGACTTACAAGATAGCTTATCCACTGATGTCTATTACAAACCCATAGACTCTCATAGCTACCTGGATTACATCTTGTCCACTCTGCTACTTGTAAAAATGCCGTCCCCTTCTCTCAATTCCTCTGTCTCCGCTGTAACTGCTCTCAGGATGAGGCTTTTCATTCCAGAACAAAGGAGATATCCCTTTTTCAAAGAAAGGGGCTTCACTTCCTCCACCATCAATACTGCCCTCAACTGTATCTCTTCCATTTCACGCACGTCTGCTCTTACCTCATCCTCCCGCCATGCTACCAGAGATAGAGTTCTTCTTGTCCTCACCTAGCACCCTACCAGCCTCCGTGTCCAGCACATAATTCTCTGAAACTTCCACCATCTCCAGCGGGATCCCACCACCAAACACATCTTTCCCTTCCACCCTCCCAACTTTCTGCTTTCTGCAGGGAACACTCCCAACACGACTTCCTTGTCCATTTTCCCCTCCCCACTGATCTCCCTCCTGGCACTTATCCTTGCAAGCGGAGTAAGTGTTCCCTGCCCCTACACCTCCTCCCTCACTATCATTCAACTCTAAACAGTCCTTCCAGGTGAGGCGACACTTCACCTGTGAGTCTGTTTGGGTCATTGACTGAGTTTGGTGCTCCTGGTGTGGCCTCCTGTATATCAATGTAGATGAGGAGACCACTTCACCGAGCATCTACGCTCCATCGTCCAGAACAAGCAGGATCTCCCAGTGGCCACTGATTTTAATTCCACGTCCCATTCCCATTCTGATATGTCCATCCTCCACTGTCGTGATGAGGTCACACTCAGGTTGGAGGAACAACACCTTATATTCTGTTTGGGTAGCCTCCATCCTGATGGCACGAACTTCAATTTCTTAAATTTCCGGTAATGCCCCTCACCCTTCCCCCTTCTTTCAACATTTCCCTTTTTCTTCTCTCACCTTATCCCCTTGCCCACCCATCGCCTCCCTCTGGTACTCCTCCCCTCTTTTTCCTTCTTCCATGGCCTTCTGTCTCTCGTGCTAATCAACTTCCAAGCTCTTTACTTCATCCCTCCCCCTCCAGGTTTCACCTGTCACCTCGTGCTTCTCTCTAATCTCCCTCCATCTTTTTAATCTACTCCTCAGCTTTTTTCTCCAGTCCTGCCAAAGGGTTTTGGCCTGAAATGTTGACTGTACTTTATTCCATAGTTGCTGCCTGGCCTGCTGAGTTCCTCCAGCATTTTGTGTGTGGTGTTTAAGTGAGACCATTCCTGAAGATCCCTCTGAAGAGGAGAGTCCCCTTAGACAGACATACTTTCTTGCATGTAGATGTTAAGTAGTTCATAGTAGATTTCACTATCTAAGCCAGCCCCTTCCAATTCTGAAAGGATATAGCCACTCACACCTTTGCTTGACCCATGTTCTTTTTCCTGTTAGGGTGAGCTTGTTAAAGAGGCTCACTGTACAGAACACTGCTATACTTCCTTCATCGCGGAAAGCATCAGTAGCCACTTTCTTGTTAACCTTCAGATGTCACCTGAACTGAAGTGATAGGAAGTTTACAATCCTGATCACCGGCCTCCGGGAGGATATTAGATACCAGGTGCTGCTTGCTGCTGTGTTTGATTCTTCCATGGCTTGTTTTGAATCTGTACCCTTTCTGTCAGAGTGAATATGAAGTATGTTGGGATGCATGCCACTGCACACCTTGCCTGAAAGATGCTTCGTGCAACCTGGATGATATGTTCCATACACAAACAACCAAAGCAGACACCATTTTCTTCCAGGAAGGCAACCTTCTCATTATGAACCTCTGAATCTAATTTATGTTCAGCCTGGCAAAACAGCCAGACTCTTTTGGCTGATGAAACCATTTCCCTTTCATTAGTTCCAGGCTCACTTTCAGCTTTACTTTTCTCAGTAGCCACAGTAGTGGCAAAGTTGCTTTAGAACAAATTTGGGACTTAGTTTTGTTCACACCTTTGCTTACTGACTGTGATATGGCATTGTGTAAATTCCCAAACATTGGGTGTATAGCAATCTTTAATTGCCTTTTTAATTAATTTTTAATTGCCTGGAACATCAGGACAGCAAAGATGCATACATCAGGCTGCTTTTTATTGATTACAGCTTGGCATTTAACACCATCGTCTCCTCAAAACTAATCAGCAAACTCCAAGACCTGGGCCTCAATAACCCCCTTGTGAAATTGGATGCTGGATTTCCTCACTTGTAGACCCCACTCAGTTCAGATTAGCAACAACATCTCCTCCACAATCTCCATCAGCACAGGAGCACTGCAGGGATGTGTACTTGGCCCCCTGCTCTACTCGCTTTACACCTAAGACTGTGTGGCTAAGTACAACTCCAACACCAAATACAAATTTGCTGACAACACCACTGTTGTGGGCTGTATCAAAGGGGTGATAAATTAGCATACAAGGAGGGAGATTGAGAACTTGGTTGAGTAGTGTAATAACAACAACCTCTCACTCAATGTCAGTAAGACCAAGGAGCTGATTGTAGACTTCAGGAGAGAGAAGCTAGAGGTCCATGAGCCAGTAAACATCAGAGGATCAGAGGTGGAGAGGGCCATTAACTTTAAATTCCTGGGTGTCACTATCTCGGAGGACCTGTCCTGGACCTATCATGTAAATATTATTGTGAAGAAAGCATGACAGTGTTTCTACCTTCTCAGGATTCTGTGGAGGTTCAGCATGTCATTGAAAACCTTGGTAAAGCTCTATATTGTGTGTGGTGGAAAGTGTGCTGACTAACTCTATTACAGCCTGATATGGAAACACCAATGCCTTTGAGTGGAAGATCCTACAAAAAGTAGTGAGTTCAGCCCAGTACATCACGGGTAAAACTCTCCCAACCATTGAGCACATCTACATGAAACAATGCCATAGAAAAGTAGCATCCATCATCAAAGATCTTCACCAACCAGGCCATGCTTTTTTCTTGCTGCTGCCATCAGATGGAAGGTACAATTGCCTCAGGACTCACACCACCAAGTTTAAGAATAGTTACTACTCCTCAACCATCAGGCCTTTGACCAAAAGGGAATAGCTACACCCATTTGACTCTGTTATCCTGTTATTTCATGGTTGTAACTTATTGCTGTTTATTTATATCTGTATATGCACAGTTTGCTTACAGTTTATAGTTCCTGATGTTTACAGTTACTGTTCTATAGATTTGCTAAGTATGCTCCCAGGAAAAAAGAATCTCAGGGTTGTTTGTGGTAGCACATATGTACTCTGGTAATAATTTTTATATTGATCTTTGAATTTCGAACTTCAATAAAATCAACAATGTCAGTAAAAGTAACCTCATGGTTGTGTATTTCTCGTAGCTTGTAGACCACTGATCTCCATTTTTCCTTAAGCTTATGGGACAATTTCCTTATGACAATCATCATATTAGCAAGCATACCAGATCACACACATCCTGCACTTCTTCCAAGGATTTGAAACAGCCTGCAAAAAAAAGACTGCAGTCTTGAACTTTCACGTATTATGATTTGATATGTGGCTAAGAAATAGCCCTTTTTATGTAGGTCACAACATCCCCTAAGTGTTCATCGCACAAAATGTAGAGATAGTCGCTACAATCATCAGTCTTGCCTTCAATGCTATTCTTGAAATCCCTCATAAATGAATGATACTGCAATGCATCAATATCAAAGATTTAACTCTCTTTTAGGCAGAGGTACAATGCACTGTTGTTTTACCACTAAGCTTGATATTTCCTTTTGCATCCTTATGGCCTCCAGCCAATCACTTAGACTTTTATCGTTTAAAACATGGCATCCGAGGTAACGGGGAGAAGGCTGAGAAGTGAAACTGAGGAGGGCATAAAAGGATAAGCCATGATTGAATGGTGGAGCAGACTCAATGGGCCAAAGTGGCCTAATTCTGTTCCTATGTCTTATAGTCTTATGAAACATGAGTGTCACCATACTGTAAATTAATTTCCTGAAAGTACCTTGTGCTATTGGATATGACATAGGTTCAGAGTGTCTCCTTAGTGCAGGCTGAGAATGAATACCCTCAACATCCCAAACTCATGGCTCATAGACAATGAGGAACAAATGTATCCATATGGACATTGAGTATGTTGGATTTTCTCTGTCCCAACTCACACCATACAACTGTCCTGCTGGAACACCTTTAGCAACCAGAGCGCTTGAAGCCTTCAGCACTTTTACTTTGGCTATCTTGGCTGCAATTTCTTCTGCAAATGAAGCCACTCTTTCCTTCTTTATATCTGCTCCTTTCCTCTCCGAAGATGTTCTTTGTTTCTCTGAAGCTGTTCTTCCATCTGTTCCTTTTATTCTTCTAATGCATCTTTATCCCTCAATACTTGTTGTCTCGTGCATAACTCAGCTAAATCAGCTCCGTTCTGATGTGTGTGAAGGTGGTATCAGACACACAGGGTGCTCTGCTAGCAAGAGAACCTGCTGCATGCATGTTCACATTAGACCCAATGTCTTCAGGGTGTACTGAAAATCATCAGTTTTATACATAGTCAAAGCATACCCTGTGGCTTGACAAATATTTTCATTTGCTCCAGCAACTTGACCTTCAACATTGCATGTTTGGTTCTGCCATTGTTCATCCTCAGCTGTGATTGCATTAATAAGAGTCTGAATATTTGCAAACCTTTCAGTTTGTTAACCTTGCTCTGAGGTAGGCGTTAAAGACAACAGCACATTATGCTGCTTAGCAACATCTTCACAAAGGTTTTTCAAATCGTCCAATTGAGACTGCACTTGCAAGACATTTTGCTTTTCTTGCAAAAAACTTTGAATTACTGGTATTAAATCTTTAATCTTCATAACAATTTCATTATATTCCTGTCAAACATACCACGCCTCACCCACATGACGAGCTACCATAATAAACATAATAAATGTACAACACAGAATACAATGCAGATAGAAAACAGATGCATTGCAATAAACATCCCATGGCTTTAAAATTTACAACTGCAGAAAGAAATAAAACTTCTCTGAAATAAACATCAAGAAAACTACAGCAGGATTTGGAGGAACTGTAATAGATTCCCATCCCAATGTATTTTGTGAATTATTAAGCAGCAAAGATATGATAGAAACACTTTTATGTATACACTTCCCAGTGATCTGCACATACTTCAAAAAAGCATAAATGCAGTGTGTGGCTGCTACTATCAAAATACAGAAATTTATGTAGGAGAGTGATAAGGGTTGACTGATGTCTGGATAACTGCTTCCATTGCTTCACTATCTACAGCTTCTACAATGCAAATATAAGTACAAATATGCAAATTTAAAAACTACGTAATTCAAACTGAGACGTGAAAGTAGAGCTCTAAGATGGTTATACTTATTGTGGAAAATAAAGGCATTAGTCAGCTATCATTTATGGTTTCATAGAAAGCTGTGACCTTTGAAATAAAAACATGAAATCTAATCCGAACTAAAAACAGAAAATACTGCAAGTACTCAGCTGGCCAGGTGACATTTTTGGAAAAAGGAAAAGAAACAACTTTCATCATAATCAGGAAAAGTCAGAAGTCAGACCTGTTTTTAAGTTGCAGAGAACGGGAAAGGGTGGAGGGAACAAAGATATTGTCAATGATTATTTTTCCACCTAGGATATTTAACTTCAGCTGGACCAAAGCACAGGTCAATGCATCAGGCCTTTGCAACGCAAGAGTAAACATTTTGACTTTTACTCCCCTCTGCTGATTACTCTCCAGTGAGTTCCCATTCTTTCTGAAATGTTCACTACTATGCTTGTTTGATGAGATCAGTCTTGGCTGTGCTTTCGCCTCAGATGAATAATCTTCTGATTCTCCTTGCCTAGGGTCACATCTGAATAACATCCACTCAGTGCAATACTGGAGGGCTGCTGGCATTAATGGAAAATACCTCAGAAACATTGCCCTTTTAAGCAGTATCGGCAAGTGGTAACTGAAAAAGATGCCACTGGAGTATTTAGTTATGACTAGCTAAAATTTTCCTCTTTATAGAGTGTCCCTGGGAGGCAGAATGTTCTACGGCAAGAAAGGTTTTCCAGGGATTTCAAGATGTAAGCGCAATCTGATTAAGTAAATTTTGAATTGGTAAGTTGAAAGTTATGCTATGAATCATTCATTTTATTAGGTTTGGTGTTGTTGACCAGGCCAATATTTATTGCTCATCCCTAATTGCCCCGAGAAGATGAAGGTGAGTCACAGTCTAGAAGAACTGCAAGTTTTCTGGTGACACAGTGCAGGACAAAGATCCAGTGGTAGTGAAAGGCCAGTAATGTATCTCCAAATCAAGATAGTGCAGCTTGGAAGAGGTATGCAAGTAGTTCTGTTGCAGTGCTTTGGAAGTTTTGTTTTTTTTAGTGGTAGATTTTGCTTCTTTGGACAAACCTTTGAAGTGGCCTGGGTGAATATGTACAATATATTTTGTTTGTGGTGCACACTACAGTCATCATGCAATGGTTATAGATAGAATGAATATTTCAGGCAGGTTGTCTTATCCTAAATGGCTCTGAGCTTCTTGGAATTGCACAAGCATAGACTTGCATGTGCTCCATATTTGTAACTTATGGATAGTAGAAAGGATTTGGATGTCAATTGGTGACCTGACAACTTAGTGATATGAAGACCACAAAGAGTTTTTGTGGAATCACAAACTGAATTTATCAATTTGTGTATCAATTTGAATTGATCAAGTATAATCATCAGTGAATATCTTAATTTCTAACTTTATTTTAGAAGAACAATCCTTGATGTAGCAACTGAAGATGGTTAGGCCTCGAATGAGGTTGGAGGCAACAGCGGGTGCATGACAACTCCGGCAAGACATTACTTCCTACAAAGCGAAACCCAATAGCATGAATGGCAGCGATGCTTCACTACCAGATGAACTCAATGCCTCTATGCATGCTTTGAAAGGGAGAGCACAAGTACAGCTGTGAAACTCCCTGCTGCACCTGATGACCCTGTGATCTCCGTCTCAGAGGCCGATGTTAGACTGTCTTTAAAGATAGTGAACCCTCACAAGGCGGAAGGTCCCCGATGGAGTACCTGGTAAGACTCTGAAAATCTGTACCAACCAACTAGCAGGAGTATTCAAGGACATTTTCAACCTCTCATTGCTACAGGCAGAAGTTCCCACTTGCTTCAAAAAGACAACAATTATACCAGTCCCAAAGAAGAATAATGTGGGCTGCCTTAATGATTATCACCTGGTAGCACTCACATCGACAGTGATGAAATGATTTGAGAAGTTGGTCATGACTAGACTGAACTCCTGCCTAAGCAAGGACCTGGACCCATTGCAATTTGCCTATCGCCACAATAGGTCAACGGCAGACGCAATCTCAATGGCTCTCCACATGGCTTTAGACCACCTGGACAACACAAACACCTACATCAGGATGCTGTTCATCGACTATAGCTCAGCATTTAGTGCCATCATTTCCACTATCCTGATTGAGAAGTTGCAGAACCTGGGCCTCTCTACCTCCCTCTGCAATTGAATCCTCGATTCCTAACTGGAAGACCACAATCTGTGCAGATTGGTGATAACATATCCTCCCCGCTGAGGATCAACAGTGGCGCACCTCAGGTGTGTATGCTTAGCCCACTGCTCTACACTCTATATGCACATGACTGTGTGGCTAGGCATAGCTCAAACATCATCTATAAATTGCTGATGATACAAGCATCGTTGGTAGAATCTCAGGTAGTGACGAGAGGGGGTACAGGAGTGAGATATGCCAACTTGTGGAGTGGTGTTGCAGCAACAACCTTGCACTCAATGTCAGTAAGACGAAAGAGCTGATTGTGGACTTCAGGAAGGGTAAGACGAAGGAACATATACCAATCCTCATAGAGGGATCAGGAGTGGAGAGAATGAGCATTTTCAAGTTCCAGGGTGCCAAGATCTCTGAGGATCTAACCTGGTCCTAGCATATCAATGTTTTTATAAAGAAGGCAAGACAGCGACTATTCTTCATTAGGAGTTTGAAGAGATTTGGCATGTCAACAAATACACTCAAAAACTTCTATAGATGTACCGTGGAGAGCATTCTGACAGGCTGCATCACTGTCTGGTATGGAGGAGCTACTACACAGGACTGAAAGAAGCTGCAGAGGGTTGTAAACCTAGTCAGCTCCATCTTGGGTACTTGCCTACAAAGTATCCAGGATGTCTTCAAGGAGCGGTGTCTCAGAAAGGCAGCGTCCATTATTAAGGACCTCCAACACCCAGGACATGCCCTTTTCTCATTGTTACCATCGGGTAGGAGGTACAGAAGCCTGAAGGCACACACTCAGTGATTCAAGAACAGCTTCTTCCCCTTTGCCATCTGATTCCTAAATGGACATTGAACCCTTGGACATTACCTCACTATTTTTAATATAAAGTATCTCTGCCTTTTGCATGATTTTTAATCTATTCAATATATGTATACTGTAATTTATTTATTTATTTATTGATTATTATTTTATTTTTCTCTTCTAGATTATGTATTGTATTGAACTGCTGCTGCTAAGTTATCAAATTACACATCACATGCCAGTGATAATAAGCTTGATTCTGATTCTGATTCTGATTGTAAGCATTGCCAATAGGAACTCCTGCAGAGTCCTAAGGCTAGGATGTTTGACCTCAACCACAATCACTTTACTTTGTGTGAGTTGAGAAAGCAAACTGATGAAGGTAGAATGATGGATGTCATGTACATAGATTTTATTAAGGCATTTATGGTCTTATTTGGCAAGGTTCCCCACTGTAGGCTGTTTCAGAAAGTCAGGAGGCATGGGAACCATGGAAACTTAGCTGCAGGGATTCAAAGTTTTCTCGCTTACAGGCGGCAGAGAGTAGTAATAGGTGGAGTGTATTCTGTTTGGCAGTCGATGGCTAGTGGTGTCCTGCAAGAATCCATTCTGGAACTCTACTCTTTGTGATGTTTATAAAAAACCTGAATGAGGAAGTGGAAGGCCGGGTTAAATAAGTTTGTAGATGGCATGAAGGCTGGTGGTGTTGTGGATAGTGTAGAAGATTGTCATTGGCTTCAATGGGACATTGGTAGGATGCAGAACTGGGTGGAGAAATGGCAGATGGAGTTCAATCTGTAACATTGAGAAGTGATACGCTTTGGAAGATCAATCTTGAAGGCAGAGTACAAAGTTAGTGACAGGATGCTCAGCAGTGTGGAAGAACAGAAGGATCTTGAGATCTAAGTTCATTGATCTCTCAAAGTTGCACAGATCTTGATAGGGTTGTTAAGAAGGCCTTGGTGTGTTGGCCTTCATTAGTCAAGTTCAAGAGACGTGAGGTTATTTGCAGTTCTATTAAATTCTAGTTAGACCGCTTGGAGTATCGTGTTTATTTCTGGTCATCTCATTACAAGAAGGATGTGGAAACTTTAGAGAGGGTGTAGAGGAAATTTTCCAGGATGTTTCCTGGACTAGAGAACATGTCCAATGAGGAAAGGTTGAGCAAGCAAGGGCTTTTAGCAGTGGTGCATGATATTATGAGAGGCAAAGGCCAGTACCTTTGGCAATGGCCAATACCATCTTTTTGTGGTTGGTCATGAGACTTCATGTGTCAGTTAATTAGCTTTCAAAAAGAATGAAGTAGAAAGTATATCTAATGACAATGTAGGAAGAAATCAATTCTCTATTGACTGTGGGAATCCAAATGATAACCAGAATATGTTATTATATTATTAGGATGACATCATTGTGGGACAATATTTTTTGAATAAATTATTGAAGTCCAGTTCAGTTCTTTAGAACAACATTCAGCTTAGGTGCAAAAGAGAAATGGTGGTTTGGAAGAGTGTTAATACTGTGGACAATGTCGTAAGCTTTCAAAACAAGCATTTATTTCCTGATTTTTACTTAAGAATTTGTGCTCTAAACTGTAAGACTGTTACAATTTCACTCTAAGGCTTTTTTTGGAAAACATAGCTTCTCATATAATTTTACTTTTAGCCTCTGTTATCCTGAAATTGGGGCTGTTATTGTAAGATATTTGTGTAATATCTAATCAATTTCAAGGCACACTGATTTATTTAAGATTATAAGGCTACTAGGAAGGAGCTTAAGAAGGAAATTAGGAGAGCCAGAAGGGGCCATGAGAAGGCCTTGGCGGGCAGAATTAAGGAAAACCCCAAGGCATTCTACAAGTATGTTAAGAGCAAGAGGATAAGACGTGAAAAAATAGGACCTATCAAGTGTGACAGTGGGAAAGTGTGTAAAGAACTGGAGGAAATAACAGAGGTACTTAATGAATACTTCAGTATTCACTATGGAAAAGTATCTTGGTGATTGTAGTGATGACTTGCAGCAGACTGAAAAGCTTGAGCATGTAGATATTAAGGAAGAGGATGTGCTGGAGCTTTTGGAAAACATCAAGTTGGGTAAGTCACTGAGACTGGACGAAATGTACGCCAGGCTACTGTGGGAGGCAAGGGAGGAGATTGGTGAGCCTCTGGCGATGATCTTTGCATCATCAATGGGGATGGGAGAGGCTCCGGAGGATTGGAGGTTTGCGGATGTTGTTCCTTTATTCAAGAAAGAGAGTAGGTATAGCCCAGGAAATTATAGGCCAGTGAGTCTTACCTCAGTGGTTGGTAAGTTGATGGAGAAGATCCTGAGAGGCAGGATTTATGAACATTTGGAGAGGTATAATATGATTAGGAGTAGTCAGAATGGCTTTGTCAAGGGCAGGTCGTGCCTTACGAGCCTGATTGAATTTTTTGAGGATGTGACTAAAGACATTGATGAAAGAAGAGCAGTAGATGTAGTGTATATGGATTTCAGCAAGGCATTTGATGAGGTACCCTATGCAAGGCTTATTGAGAAAGTAAGGAGGCATGGGATCCAAAGGGACATTGCTTTGTGGATCCAGAACTGGCTTGCCCACAGAAGGCAAAGAGTGGTTGTAGATGGGTCATATTCTGCATGGAGGTCAGTCACCAGTGGAGTGCCTCTGGGATCTGTTCTTGGACCCTTACACTTTGTGAGTTTTATAAATGACCTGGATGAGGAAGTGGAGGGATGGGTTAGTAAGTTTGCTGATGACGGAAAGGTTGGAGGTGTTGTGGATAGTGTGGAGGGCTGTCAGAGGATACAGTGGGACATTGATAGGATGCAAAACTGGGCTGAGAAGTGGCAGATGGAGTTCAACCCAGATAAGTGTGGAGTGGTTCATTTTGGTAGGTCAAATATAATGACAGAATATAGTATTAATGGTAAGACTCTTTGCAGTGTGGAGGATCAGAGGGACCTTGGGGTCCGAGTCCATAGGATGCTCAAAGCAGCTGCACAGGTTGAATCTGTGGTTAAGAAGGCGTACGGTGTATTGGCCTTCATCAGTCATGGATTTAGGAGCCGAGAGGTAATGCTGCAGCTATATAGGACCCTGGTCTGACCCCACTTGGAGTACTGTGCTCAGTTCTGGTCACCTCACTGCAGGAAGGATGTGGAAAGGGTGCAGAGACGATTTACAAGGATGTTGACTGGATTGGGGAGCATGCGTTATGAGAATAGGTTGAGTGAACTTGGCATTTTCTCCTTGGAGCAATGGAGGATGAGAGATGACCTGAAAGAGGTGTACAAGATGATGAGAGGCATTGATTGTGTGGATAGTCAGAGGCTTTTTCCCAGGGCTGAAATGATTGCCACAAGAGGACACAGGTTTAATGTGCTGCGAAGCAGGTACAGAGGAGATGTCAGGGGTAAGTTTTTTACTCAGAGAGCGGTGAGTGCATGGAATGGGCTGCCTGCAACGGTGTTGGAGGCAGATATGACAGGGTCTTTTAAGAGACTTTTAGACAAGTACATGGAGCTTAGTAAAATAGTGGGCTATGGGAAAGCCTAGTAATTTCTGAGGTAGGGACATGTTCGGCACAACTTTGTGGGTGGAAGGGCCTGTATTGTGCTGTAGGTTTTCTATGTTTCTGCGTTTATACTTTTTTATTATACAAATTCTTCTCATTTCAAATTCTGGAAAGTGCATTCGCAAAGTATAAAAACAGACATGAAAATGCTAAAAATACTAGCAAGTCAGGCAATGTTTGTGCAACTGTAGATTCATTTTACTAGGATTATTGCCTGAGTAATTGCCATACCTATAATTAAACATAGGACTAACATTCAAGCCAGCAGCTATCAAATGGATTAAGGAATATTGCACTAATAAGCAATACTGCAAATGCATCTTAATGCATTATACTAGATGGGGAATGTTTATCATTTTTATTCAGCAATGAATATCCTGTTCATTATTGCTTAGTACCAATTAATAGGAAACCAAGCTATTAATCTCAATTGAAAATAAAAATACTTCTCTATTTTAGTGTCCGCATTTCCTGTCTTTCTCTCTCAAGTACTTTATTTTAATTATGAGAATAGAAGCTCAAAGATTGCTTTATACTGTGTACAAATAAGCTAACAAGGAGAAAACAACAGTCAGCATTGTGAATTTTAGATCTGATCTTTTATTCAGTGCGTAGGACTGCCATTTGAGATAGAAGTAGAGATGTTTCAGAATTACCATGTTGCTTAAATTATGAGAAGTATTTGCTTTCAATATTTCCTGAATTGATACTGATTTCCAGTAGATATTAAGAAAAGTAATTTCCCTGATGTTAACTGAGATAACCCATGCTAAATTGTAGTAGGAGGTAAACTACACATTCTCAATCCTTTTCGATATATTCCAATTTAACCATTTACATTTCAGCAATCCTAGGCATCCATTAGTACTCTAAAGTTGCAGATATTTGCATTGTCACTGAATGTTACTTGAAATCCCAAAGAGCCCTGTACCACAACAAGGTCACAATCAAAACATTTCTGGAGATGCCAAAGTTCCCAGAGAAGGGCATGTAATACTTTTATTTAGTGTTGTGGTGACGCCTTGTGGCACAGGAGGAGTAGGAGATAAGGAAAGTTTGACATTGTACCGGTTCTACAACTTATTTGCATATTAATTGTCCTGTGAGGTGAGATTAAGTAGGTTTAGTGAGTTTGGCAAATTGTGCAAAGGGAAAATGTTCACTCCTTGCCAAAGTGTCCAGAACCAAGAGACATGGTCTAAGATTAAAGGAGAGATCATTTGAGACTGACATAAGGGGAAATTTCATCACTTAGATGGTATAGAATCTTTGGAATTTTCTACCCCAGGGGTTTGTGGAAACTTAGTCGCTGAGTTCAGTCAAAACAGAGATGAATAGGTTTCTGGATATTCTAAGGACACAAGTTTAGTAAAGAAAAATGACGCCGAGGCAGAAGATCAGCTCTGATGTTGTTGATGGCAGAGTAACTATGAGGGGCCAAAAAACATCCTCCAGTTTTCTACATTTTATGTTCTATTCACAGGTAAAAGTGATGTATTTGGAGAATGGAACCAGAAACTGGATTCCTCCTTCCTCTCTGCGAAAACTTTGCTGCTGGAGGCTGTCACACTCTGAACAGGTGACATGGTTTATTTTGCCCAGTGAAGTGTCGTTGCTCATCAGGACTGGTAATAACGTTAATGGGCTTATCAGTAGGTTAAACAAAATTGCTTCCATAAGGAAATATCAGCTCTCACTACTCATCAGAACTAGCAGGGACAGATGTGAATGAAAGGAAACAATTTGAAAGCATTAGATAAAAGGGCTATTGTAAATATACGGGAGTCTGGCAAGCCTGTAATAATGAAATACCTGCAAATATTTGGAAGTGGACATGCCAACAGAGAGAGAAAAGGTTATATGAAAAGAAGGAAACTAAAAGATGTGTTCATTTCTTTAAAAAGAGAATTGTTCTGTGCCACAAAGAAATGGAAATGATCTGTAGATTTCAAGATAACTTATGAAGTTAAGCTTATGAAGTGAATGAAATTTGAAATTGACTTAATTAAGTTTGAACTAGTTGCATTCAGTACACCATCAATCAAACACCCCATCTATGTGACTGATCATTTCTGAAACTGAGAAAGATGTTAGGGAGAAAGTAAACATCCAGTATTTGCGAGGATCATTTCTGTACTGCCGTTGTTTTGTAGCACCAGATTGTCTGCGATGCACCAGCACATCAATCAGTTATCTTTGAAGTTTATTATTAATTATAATCTGTAAGAATATTATTTTTATTGTAGATACATTTATTTTCACATGCATCTGTTTCAAACATTCTTTTATGCATGATCGGTCACATAGCTGGGGTGTCTGATTAATCATACTGAATGCAACAAGTTCAAACTTAATTATGTCATTTTCAAATTTCATTCACATCATGAACTTAATGAAGGTAAATCATCTAATCTAAATCTACAGATTATTTCCATTTCTCTGCAGCACAGAACAGTTCTCTTTTGAAAGTGAACAAGTCTTTCATTTTAGCGTCTCTGTACGTTGGATGAAAATGTAATTGGCTAGAAAGGATGAGGAGAAGGACTATTTCTTCAATGTAGCTGAACAGTAATGTTAAATATCAGGATAATCTCACCATTCTGAAGTCTCGTATTGATGTCCCAAAGCTGGTTTATTCCATGTGCAAGTCTCATCAGGCATTTGGGATACTTACCCTACATTAAGGGTTGATTTGAGCTAGCTTAGGTGTCAAACTATCATTCTTTTATTTGTTCATTTATTATTAGTGTTATAGACAAAAAGGCAGACAGTAGATCTGAAGTCTTTTCATATTATTCAAAATATTACAAATGCTCTATAAGAATATGAACTGTTCCTGCCTAATAATTGGAACCTTTTGTATATATTATATACTCTTTCCAAACAGAAGCTATTTCATACATGTTAGGTCATACTAATGAACAGTTTCAGATTAGTATAAATTAGTGGTTCGCAAAGTGGGCAATATTGTCCCCTGGAGACAGTGGGAGTTTCTAAGGGGTGATAAAAATTAACGGGTGGTGAGGGTGGGGGCTCTTGGTAGCAAGCTGGCTGCTGAGGGATTAGAGGCTTAATTTAAGAAATGAATTATTCATTGTAGGCATTTGATCCTCAGTGCTTCATAATTGATTACAATGATCATATAATCACCTCATCTCTTGCTAGCCCACCATTCTGTTAGACTTAAAGCACATGATATTTATTGAAAAGCAATGTGACACTTCTGTATTTGCTATATCATGAGAAATGTGGACTGAAGAAACCATGTTATTTCTGGGCCCACCCCTGCATCATTGCCGTTTGCTACTATAATAGTGTTAGCTAGAACAATTCCCATACTCTAATCACACAGTGACACAGTTCCTGTGAATTAGGGTATGGCACTCAATGGGGTAAACTTTATAATCTGCCCTTTTGAATGGTCTTGGCCACATTTCTCCAGCTCACAATCCAACTAAGATATTTCTGTCCCTTTTTATGTATCTTCAGGCAGCGAGTCAGGTTTTGCCTGAACTATGAAGATGTCAAAAATTTCCCCTTAGTTGATCACAGCGCTTGAGGCTGGACTGGACCAATAGGTGATTGACTGTGGTTGTTAATCCATAACAAAAATGGCAGAAGCAAACCAAATGGAAAAGAAGTGTAGACAGTATAGTGTGGAGGAGAATCTGAAATATGGATTTATACCAGCACCAAGCAACCAACAGCAGCCAATGTGTCAATTGTGTGATAAAGTTTCTTTCAAATGAGGCATTCAAACCATCCTGGCTCCTAGAACATTTGAAGAGAACATAAAGCAAATAAGAACTTGGCTTATTTTCAGTCGCTTCGTGAAAACTTTCAGAAATGGAAAATACCGGTACTTTAAAACATGTTTGTCTGCATTTCACAACAAAACAGTGATGGTTTGCGTGCTTCATACAACATTTAATTGTTCATTGCTAAATCTAGAACATTCCATACAATGGTGAAGAATTGACTCTGCCAGCAGTTAGCGAGGTTCAGAGTATGATTTTGCATAAGTCACCAGACCAAATAATTAAGACAATACTGCTTAGCGACAACTCTGTTCAAAGAAGAATAAATAAAATGTCTGCAAATGTGGAAGACACATTATGCAAAATACCTAGGACAACAGAAATTGTTCTCGGATTTAGATAAGTCAACTTTGCCAGGCAAAGACTATTTGCTTCTTGGTTAAGTTTGCTTCATAAGAGATGAAAGCAAGGTTCAAGAGCTATTATTTGCAAGGAGACTAGCAAAAGATTTGAAGGGGGAGTCACTATTTTGCATTGTTGACCAATATTTCAAAGGGAAGGATATTCCACTCACCAACATTCTTGCTTGTATAATAGATAGGGTACCATCAATGACATGACACCACAAAGGGGTTATTATTTTCTTGAAAAAAGCTGTACCTAACATATTTACTATTCACTGTGGCAGAAAATATTTTGTCACAAAAAACGTAAGTGATCAGCTGCCCAAAACCTCTTTCAGAGTCGATGCCTCCAGAAGACACGGTACATCATTAAAGACCCCTCACACCCTCTCCATGAACTGTTTGTTCTTCTGCCATCAGGTAAACGTTACAGGAGCATCAAAACTAAAACCACAAGGCTACTAAACAGCTTCCTCCCACAGGCAGTCAGACTGCTAAATAGCTGCTCTACCTGACTCTGCTTTGGACACTTTTAACTTGCACTGGACACTTATAACTTGTTTTTAACTGACATGTGGCTGTTGTGTTTTACTATTTATTGTTATGTTTATTATTTAGTGTTGTGTTTGTTATGTTATGATTGTACTGCTCCTGGGAAACGCTCTCATTCTGCCCTGCAGAGCTGATGTACCGTTAGAATGACAATAAAGTTTTAGAATCTTGAATCTACTGTTATCACAGCAACAAATAAAATCAAGTCCCATGCTCTCAATTCTCAACTATTTTGAGAGCTTTGTATTGAGAATAATGAACAGGTTGAATGCTTGCTGTTGCACACAGAGGTAAAATGGCTCTCAAAATGGAAACTACCTGAAACACTTATATCCACTTTTTGAAACAATGATAAAATTCATTGAAGGCTCAAATGCTTCATTTGGTAAACTCAATAATGTTAGGCACAACACTGCTTATTTGTAGGAATTATTCACAAAGATTAATGATTGCAAGGAAATGATGCGAATCTTATCAAAGTCCACTCCGTCATCTCCACAGTTCTGTCCAAGTTAACCCTATTTAAGTGTAATACTAGCCATCGTGACCTTTTCCCATTTCCGAGCCTCTCTGAGTTGGAAGAGAAAGAAAGAATGATGGTGACCTTGAAGTATACTATGCCCAACCGGCTGTGCTGCTTAAAGACATGTCAGAGAGGTTTCAGGGTCTTCTCTTGATCCAAAAGGTTGGGTAACAAATCTATTTCTGAACACTTGTAATGAGGAATTAACAGGAAATGTAGAGGAAGAATCTGAGATGCCTTCTGAGAGATATTCAGCCTGATGTTGAGAAGCTGATATCACTGCACCCAGCCCATCCATATCACTAGAAGGTGAAAAAAGCAATGAAGTAGTAAATAGTTGGACTACTAATAAATGTTCTAAAATTGTTGATGAAAATTGTTCTTACTGTAATTAAGTAATTTGTAGCTTTAAAAAGATTTGAATAATTTTTACAATTATTTGTCACTGCTTTGAATTTGCAGTTCCTATTTTCTTCCATTGTGCATCATAGATCTAAATTCTTTACAGTTTTTATGTATTGTCCTGAAAGGGAGAGGAGACACAGGGCACAAGGTCTGGGAGTCAAGGGGGAGGTAACCCAAAAATGTCTGGGAACCACTGATATAAATTGAGTGTTGATAATCAGAAAAAGTGTCATCTAAAAGTATTTTGATAGCCCCTTCTGTTGGGACACAATTTAATGCTACCTGAGAGAGTCACAGTTGGCAAGCAACAATTTGCTAACAAGCAAGAACAAAATTAATATGGTAATTGTTAAGTCTCAAAGTGCATAATGTTTAATGAGTTAATTTACTAAATGGACTATTGAAGGATTCAGCATTTATTACTTATGGTGTATGGTATATGAAGGTAATAGCTAAGATTTCAGCAATTCAAATTCATCTCATTAAGGTGCACAAAATATAATTAAAACAATAACATGTACATTTGCAGAGATTTCCCATTCAAATCCTTTCTTTAAAAATTGCCACCTGGGAAATGTCTGTTATGATTGTTTTTCTCTAATAACGTTATCATCAAGAGTATTTCTGAGATACCCCCTCATCCATTAAATGCTAAGCTGGGACATCATCACATTTTATATATTCCTCCATGCACTATTGCCATCGTCTGGAATACCCCAGGGTGCCAGAAATCTTCAGCATTAGTGCATTAATGTAATGACTACATTTTCCTTAGCTCTTCTGGAGCTGAACCTTTGCCCTCTCTATAAGGGAGAGATGGCTTAAAATAAATTATGAACCTTATATCATCAAATTATTGCCAGTTGCTGCTAGTTCCTGAAAAATAGCGCCCAAGAAGATGCTTTATCATTGCTTTATGCAGTGATCTACCATTGTGCTCATGAATAAAGTACAATTCATTTACTACAATACAGATACCTAATTTGCTGTTTGTTTGTTATTTGAATGTTTACAAAATCTTTTATGGTCCTAGTTATATAAATTTCTGAGTAATGACTGTGGATATTTTGGTGGATAGTTAATTTTAAAAATGCTATTTTGAAGTTTTATGCTACTAATCAATAATAAAATATTTATGATTGTAAGCCAAATTTAGCTACAGCTTTGGCTGTCTGATACTGGGGTGTAATGTGAGTCTATAAGACCATAAGACATAGGAGCAGAATAAGACCATCTGGCCCACTGAGTCTGCTCTGCCATTTAATCATGACTGATCCTTTTTTTTAATCTACTCCTCAACCCCAGATCCAAGCCTTCCGTCCATAATCTTTGATGCCATGCCCAATCAAGAAGTTATCAATCTCTGCCTTAAATACTCCCAACGACCTGGCCTCCACAGCTGCATGTCACTGTGAAATTCCACAAATTCACCACCCTTCGGCTGAAGAAATTTCCTTGTATCTTTGTTTTGAAAGGGCGCCCCTCTATCCTGAGGCTGTGCCCTCTTGTCCTAGACTCTCCCACCATGGGAAACATCTTTTCCACATCTAATTTGTCTAGGCCTTTCAACATTGGAAAGGTTTCAATGAGATTTCCTCCTGATCCTTCTGAAGTCCAGTGAGTACAGACCCAGAGCCATCAAACGTTCCTCGTATGACAACCCCTTCATTCCTGGAATCATCCATGTGAACCCCCTCTGGACCCTCTCCAATGCCAATACATCTTTTCTAAGATGAAGGGCCCAAAACTGTTCACAATACACAAGGTGAGGCCTCACCAGTGCCTTATAAAGCCTCAGCATCATATCCTTGCTTCTGTATTCTAGAACTTTTGAAATGAATGCTAACATGGCATTTGCCTTCCTCACCACCGACTTTAGCTGCAAGTTAACCTTCAGGGTGTTCTACACCAGGACTCCCAAGTCCCTCTGCATCTCAGATTCCTGGATTTTCTCCCCATTTAGAAAATAGTCTGCACATTTATTTCTACTACCAAAGTGCATGACCATGCATTTTCCAACATTGTATTTCATTTGTCACTTTCTTGCCCATTCTCCTAATCTGTCAAAGTCCTTCTGCATCCTACCTGTTTCCTCAACACTATCTGCCCCTCCACCAATCTTCATATCATCTACAAACTTGGCAACAAAGCCATCTATTCCATCATCTATATCATTTACATACAGCATAGAAAGAAGCGGTCCCAACACTGACGCCTGCAGAACACCACTAGTCACTGGCAGCCAACCAGAAAGGGATCCTTTTATTCCCACTCACTGCCTCCTATAGATTAGCTAATGCTCTAACCATGTTAATTACTTCCCTGTAATACGATGAGTTCCTAACTTGGTAAGCAGCCTCATGTGTGGCACCTTGTCAAAGGCCCTCTGAAAGTCCAAATATACAACATCCACTGCATCTCCTTTATCTATCCTACTTGTAATCTCCT
Organism: Hemitrygon akajei; assembly: GCF_048418815.1. Lineage (NCBI taxonomy): Eukaryota > Metazoa > Chordata > Chondrichthyes > Myliobatiformes > Dasyatidae > Hemitrygon > Hemitrygon akajei. The sequence continues at coordinate 107,137,304 of NC_133136.1, read as the reverse complement.
CAAAGAATTCCAACAGGTTTGTCAGGCAGGATTTCCCCTGAAGGAAACCATGCTGACTTTGTTCTCTCTTGTCCTGTGTCACCAAGTATTCCATCACCTCATCCTTAACAATTGACTTTAACAGCTTCGCCCCACTGAGGTCAGTCTAGCCGGTCTATAATTTCCTTTCTGCTGCCTTTCTCCTTTCTTACAGAGTGGAGTGACATCTGCAATTTTCCAGTCCTCTGGCACCATGCCAGGACCAATGATGTTTGAAAGATCATTTCCAATGCCACCACAATCTCTAATGCTACTTCTTTCAGAACCCTAGGGTGCAGTTCTTCTGGCCCGGGTGACTTATGCACCCTTAGGTCTTTCAGCTTTTTGAGCACCTTCTCTTCCTTCACACACTACAACATCAAGCATACTGTTAGTGTGCTCCACAGTGAAAACTGATGAAAAATACTCATTTAGTTCATCAGTCATCTCCTTGTCCCCTGTTATTATTTTTCCTGTCTCATTTTCTTGCAGTCCTATTTCTCTCATTTCTCTTCTATTTTTAACATACCTGAAAAAAACTTTTACTATCCACTTTGATATTACTTGCAAGCTTGCTTTCATATTTCATCTTTTCCCTTCTAATGATTTTTTAGTTGCTCTCTGTAGGTTTTTAAAAACTTCCCAATTATCTTCCCACTAATCTTTGCTTTGTTGTATGCCCTTTCTTTTGCTTTTAGAATAGTTTTGACCTCCCTTGTCAGCCACAGTTGTACTATTTTACCATTTGAGTATTTCTTCATTTTTGGAATACACGTGTCCTGCACTTTCCTTGTTTTTCCAAGAAATGTATGCCATTGCTGCTCTGCTGACATCCCTGCCAGTAGCTCCTTCCAGTTTACTTTGGCCAACTCCTCTCTCATCCCACTGTAATTTCCTTTACTCCACTGAAATACTGCTACATCAGACTTTACTTTCTCCCTATCAGATTTCAAGTTGAACACAATCATATTGTGATCACTGGTTCCTAAGGGTTTTTCACCTTGAGCTCTCTAATTGCCTCTGGTTCATTACATAACACCCAATCCAGTATAGCTGATCCCATAGCAGGTTCAATGACAAACTGCTCTAACAAGCCATCTCTTAGGCATTCAACAAACTCACCCTCTTGAGATTCATTTCCAACCTGATTTTCCCAGTTGACCTGCATGTTAAAATCTCCCATGACTACCATAACATTGCCCTTTTGACTCGCCTTTTCTATTTCCTCTTATAATCTGTGGTCCACCTCCCAGCCACTGTTGGGAGGCCTGTATATAACCGCCATCAATGACCTTTTACCCTTGCAGTTTCTTAACTCAACCCACAAGGATTCAACATCTTCTGAACCTACGTCACATCTTTCTACTGATTTGATGCCATTCTTTACCAGTAGAGCCACACCACCCTCTCTGCCTACCTTCCTATCCCTCCGATATAATGTGTAACCTTAGACATTCAGCTCCCAACTACGACCATGATATAGTGACGGCCACAACATCATACCTGGCAATCTGTAATATTGCAACAAGATTATTCACCTTATTTTTTATACTATGTGCATTTAGATACAACACCTTGAATGCTGTATTTGTTATCCTTTCTGATTCTGCATCCCTAATATTTTCATACTCAGCCTGTTGGCTGCAACTAAGTTTCATCACCTGCCTGGCCTTCCTGAAAGTCTGACTGCATGCTATCTTTACTTTTTTACTATCTGTCCTATCCTGAGTCCCTTCACTTCAGTTCCCGTCCCCCTGCCAAGTTAGTAGAAACCATCTCCAACAGCTCTAACAAACCTGCTGGCAAGAATATTAGCCCCCCTTGGGTTCAGGTGCAACCTGTTACTTTTGAAGTAACAGAAGAGATCCTAATTATCCAAGAGCCTGAATCCCTGCCCCCTGCACCAGCTTCTCAGCCATGCATTTATCTGCCAGATGGAGCTAGATGGATTTAGGTTTGAACCCTACTATAAAGACCTGGACACATAACCCTGGATGACATTTCAATGCGATACATTAGAAGTGATATTCTTTTCATTAAGCTTGAGGACTTGCCTGTTCCTTCAGACAGACGTAAATAGTGCAACGGTACTATACCAAAAAAAGGGCATCAGATGCATCCTAGGAAATAGTTATCCATTGACCAACCACATTAAAAGGACCAGTAGATACTCTGAGAACTTCCAAGTTTGTGGAAAAGGCTATATAAATGTAAATTTTTTTTCCTCTTTTTAATCTTTATACTATTTTGTAAATGATGGTCTAGCTGTTTTAAAGAGGTTTGCTTGAACCAGAAGTTTGCAAGTATACTTTTAACTCCATGGTCTGTTAAAATTTAACCTCTTCTTCATCATTTGGCATTAATGTAAAATGGTTATTGGAACATGTGATTGGGAAAGATGCATCAAACCTGAGAGACAGGTGCAGATACGAATCCCAAGTGCATAAAACTACCTGTAATTTTTTTAGTTAGATTCATCATGGATGATACATAACTCCTACCCAGCAAGAAGTAAATTTAATAAATAAATTTTCAGTGAGTTTATCAAATCTGTCTATTCTGTCAAAATATTAAATGCTGGTGGTCCGGATCCATTTGATATACAATTTGCAAATGGGAGCCATTTCCACATGTCAGAGTGCACTGATGATCATTTCCAGACTGATTGGTGAGCTTTTGAAAATTGACTGGGAACTTTGTGTGCATGTCAAATCTAAGGACATCATTCACATACAGTGGCTGTTTCTGCAGTTACTGATAGAAATTCACTGTTAAAGGTTCGACATTGTGATGACTTATGTTTTCACTCTCAGTAGAACTAAGAGTAAAGCATCAAGCATAAAATGCTGGAAGAACTCAGAAGATTAGGCAGCATCTATGGAGAAGAATAAACAGTTGACGTTTGGTCCAAGACTCTTCGTTAGGACTGAAAGGGAAGAAACACAAATAAGAAGATGGGGCTTGCAGCAATTTGGTGAAGAGTAACAAATTTGAAAAAGGATCTAGTGCTTTCCTGGCATATATGACGAATGACCTCTTCTCGGGCTTCCAGCCGGTACAGGTATTGATCATGAAGATGGCAGAGTTTGCCATTGATACTTGTAGCCAGCTGAAAGCCCGAGAAAAGTCTATGTTTCTATGTTTCTAAGAGCTTATTCATAACAAATGTAATAGTCACAAATAGATCAATGTTATGCCTGCTGGCACTGCCAGAATTATTTTGTGCGTCACTTTTTATCCACATGCTTCATTCATTATTATTAACTCTGAGCAAGTTGCTAAGGTTACCGGCCCCTTGATGAATCTTTAACCTCCAGTGGGTTGGTGCCATTTACAGTATAATGGTAGTGATGGGTTGGGTTGCCATGGAGTTATTCAGTTGCACTGGTGTTTCCAGACACACAGGAGAATGTTGTGTTTCCCGTCTCTAATTCTTCTCCCTTCAGCTTTTTTGTCTCACTTCCATTGTGATCTGATTTGCTGCAACACCATGCCTGTTGTTTTCTTTAAGAGCTGTGCAGTAATGATGCTGCAGTGGCGATGTCTGCTGGCAGTTTGCATTGGCAACCATTCATGGAAGCTTTTCCAGCATGACTCAGGGTGAAAACTGCCCTGATTTTTCTCCTCCAGGCTTTTCATTTTCTTTATGGGTCACCTGCTTGGGTTCTGAAGAAACAAGCAGCACCTGCTTAGCTTACCAAGGGTGAACTGCAATGTCTGGGTATGAATACTGCTGCCTCTCCATAAAATGTCCTGCATGCAGCTCTTCAGTTCATAACATACACCAATGATATGCAACTCTAGCTTTGCCAACCCCACTCAGTCTCTGATTTGCCATAAAAAAACAGAAGATAATGGAAAGCAGTCAAGTAGCATCTCTGAAAGAAAAAAGATCAATATTTCAGTCTTGGACCCTTCATCAGAATTGAGAAAAGGAGATGTTAGTCTAGCTAGAAGGGGGAGGGGTAAGAGAAAACAAGTTAGTTCTACCTTGCAGAGAGGGTGGGGTGGAGATTGATAGGAGAAAGGGAAGTTCATTGATTGCTTGAGGTTTTGTTTGCTGTGGGGATGAATTGCAAATGTAAATTGGAGGGTATCAAAGAATGTTGCTAGTTCCATCCTTTCTTGAGTAAAACTATAAACAATACTCTTAACGTCCTGTGCCGGTGCAATAACCCTTCCTTAATTCTGTAGACAAATCCTCTCATAGCTAAAACAACCTGATCTCATTCTACATCTGCATGTTGACCTTCAGTGACATGTCTACCAGCAAACATACTGTAGGTCTCTGAATATCACCACTATTCATCTCATCATTGAACAAAAACTGTTATTAAACCAAAGTGAATAACCTCATACTTTTCCACACTCCATTTCAGCTGTCATATTCTCACTCACTCTGTTTGTCCACATCCACTTGAAGCCTCCTTATATTCTACACCACCCCACCCCTGGCAACCCTGTGCTTATAATTCCACAACGTTTAGCATTGTAGGATTGTCAGGGAATGAAAAATTATGTTTGGTCCCCTCAGTCACACTGTGAAAATTTTTTGTGAATACTGGGTGTCCATATACTGATCCTGTTAGTCACAGTCTGAGAAAGGTCCATTTATTTCCGCTCCACTTATTGCTATTTTTCAAATAACTATTTCAAAGTTCAAAGGTTCATTTTATTGCCAAAGTATGCATGTACATTACAATTGTGATGTTCATCTTCTCCAGGTAGCCATGAAATACAGAAAAACCACGGGAGCCATTGAAAGAAAAGACATCAACAACCCCTCCCCGCAGGAAAAGGAAAAAGAACCAAAACTCACAAACCCCAAATCCCCCACCCCCATCCCCTGCACAAAAAACCCACCCACCTGAAAGATGATAGCCAGAACATCAAAACCCCCCAACACCCTCCCTCGCTACTCAAACCCCAAGCCCCTCCCCCACAAAAAAGAACAGCGCCAACAGCACCATACCCCCCACCTCCCTCTCCCACACACAGAAACCAACAGATTGCCCACACAGAAAAACCAACAAGAGCATCAAACCACAAATCCCCAACCCCCCCCTTCACAACACATCGCCCATTTGAAACCCCAACCTTCCAATGGGCAACAAGAGAAGAAACACAGAATGCTGAAGGAGAGCGATATAAACTACAGATCAATAACCACATAAATCTCATCATTTTGAAAATATCCTCCCGCCAGAACCAAGGAGAGTGGCTGCTCGAACTCAGTTCATCTGGGAAGAACAACTACCACACCACCGATCTGTGGCTTCCATGGAGAGTGACTGCTGACCTCCTCCGCATTCACCTCAATGCTTCTGTCTTCCTCCACACTTTGAAATGGAGCTGATCATGGCCCCGCACCCCGTCGCTGGTCGTCTGCATGAGGCATCCTATGCTTGCGGTCCTCTTTGGAGACAGCAGAGTACCAGATCACTAGATCGAGCTCCAAACTACAGGGTCAAAACACAATCAAGATACTAGACAAGAATCCAAAGCAGAACTGATGATTGAGCACTGAACCTTAGTTTAGGTGCTCTTTAAATATTAAAATCCTGGTGCCAAAATATAGATTCGGCCAGCAATTCATATTCCAGAAATTCTAAACCCTGGAAGATGGCGTGGTCAGGTGCATATTGTAACCAGACTCCCACCCCTATAGCTGACTCCTGACAGCCCTGGCTGCTTGGAGAAATGATGATGGTAGTCATGGATCAGAGCTGGATCAAAGATGTCCCTTTCTGGAAGCCAGCACCGATCCTTGGGTCCAAATCATTTCCAGTCTGTGAGGAACTGCCGAGCACCCTGTTCTCTATCGACAAACCTGGGTGGCAGTGAAGCAGATGATGGGGTCTAAAGGACTAGTGCTTACTGGTTTTCATTTGGAAATGTGGATGGTGGGATTGATCTTGAGGGTCTTGGGGAGCTGCAAGGTGTAAGCCACTGGGTTTACTTTCTTGAGAACCTTGAAGGGTCCAAAGAACTTGGGTGCCAACTTCCTAGACTCCACCCAGAGAGGCAAATCCTGAGTAGGCAGCCAGACCTGTTGACCAGGCTGCAAAGCTGGTCCTTGTTTTCTCTTGCAGTTTGCCTTCATTTCAGCATTCTGGGTAGAGGCCAACAAAATCTCCCTTGCCCTAGCCCATTTTTCCCTGCAGCATCGGATGAGATCTTGGGCTGTAGGAACCCCAGCCTCAGCCTCCTGCTTAGGGAAGAGTGGTGTAGAATATCCAAATTGGCATTCAAACAGGGACCTTCCATGTGCAGAATGCTCTAAGGTGTTGTGGGTGACCTCTACCCACATCAAAAACTCACACCACTCATCTGTTTTTTTCTGAGGCCAGGCATCTCAGGACTCATTCCATATCACAGTTCATTTGCTCTGTCTGGCCATTGGTCTGTGGGTGAAACCCAGAGGAAAGATTTGCCATAGCCTTAGTCAGATACAGAATGCCCTCCAAAAATGTGACATGTATTGAGGACCCTGATCTAACACAGTGTGCCATTGGAAATCCGAGGATCTGGAAGACTTGATGCAGGTCAATCTCAGCTGTCTTTGCTGCTGACCCTAGTTTGTCCAATGCAATGTATTTGCAGGCATTCATAAAGTGATCTACAATTAACATGATGATGGTCTTCCTCTTGGAAGACAGAGGACCCATGAAAGTAAGTTAGGAAAGGTACAGGTTGATGCAACAGTAGTGTTCAAGGATGGCAGTAAAAAACTCAGACATAAAGGGTAAAATAGGGTTAAATGAAAATGCCACACCCAAGCTTTACAAAACCCATCCAATTCCTTATACCATCCATGATAAAGCAGCCAGTGAGCTAGATCACATGGAGGCTGAAGGAATTCCTTCCAAGATTGAGTGGAGCCATGAGCAATACCAGTGATCCCAGTAGCCAAGGAGGGGTTTGTTAGGTAGGATCCGTGGTGATCTTAAGGTCACCATCAACCCAGAACTTAAAGTAGTTCAATACCCTCTGCCCAGGATCGAGGATATCTCTGCAAAACTTTCTAGAGGAAAACACATCAGCAAAGTGGACTTAGCTGAGGCCCACCTACAGATGGGGATGGAAAGAGAGTCAAAAGTGTTTCTCACCACAAACACTTACAAAGAGCTTTATTGCTAGAAAAGCCTTATCTTTTGGAGTAGAATCTGCACCTAACTCTGGCAGAAAGTTATGGACTAGGCGCTAGAAGGCTCCACAGGCACTCAGTGTTACCTGGATGACATCATTGCTACAGGTGAGAAAGACAAGGAGTATCTCCAAAATCTCAAGGAAGTGTTTTACAAAGATTAAAAGATTATGGGTCAGAGCGTGACATGACAAGTGCGAATTCTTTAAACCAATCATCACTTACTGTGGTCACACCATTGACGCATAAGATTTACACAAGTGTATTGAGAAGATTTAGGCAGTGGTGGATGCCCCAAATGCTGAAGAACATGTTACAGTTGTTGTCCAGTGAAACTTGCCTGTGACGCCTCAATTCATAGTATAATTGCAGTTATATCACATATTATGAGTGATGGGAGTGAATGCCCCAGAGCCTTTGCATCACACTCCCTCACCACTGCAGAGAAAAATTAGAAACAGATTGACAGAGAGGTCTTGAGTCTGATTTGGATAAGTATCTGAAATATTTACAAAAGAGGATGCTCCTTTTAATGTATTCTCTCTAATGCAAGTTGGAAATCTCTATTATGGCAGAGATGATTCAAAGAGGAACTAGAAGAGATCCCACACTGTCTCACATCTACACGCAGCTTGAAATGCCAGGAATATGCAGCAGAAATTCCAGTTCCCCCATTTTTACCAGAGCTGGCATGAAGTAATCCTTGATGAGGGTTGCCTAATGTCATGACTGAGAGTTGTGTACTGTCCAGGAAGACATCTGAAGTGTTGGAGCAGCTACATGCTGGCCATGTAGGTGTGCTTAAAATGAAAGCACTGACTAAAGCTTTGTCTGGTGACCTGGGTATATCAAGCAGCTTGCCATGCATGGTTTGGGATGCTAACACAATCAGAAGGTGTTGAGTGCTGTCAGAACCTATTCCTTCAGTTCTAGAATCAGACATAATCAGCCCTGAGACACCAGGCAAGGCCATTAGATTCCAAACAAATGGTTTATTGATTTACAAAATGTCTCTCTGGTGCTTCCCACTCATTCCCCATTCCCTTCCCTTTTTTCCAATCATGATTCCCCTCTCCCTGCCCCCTTCCCACTCTCAGTCCACAATAGAATCAGGTTTATCACATATTTCATGAAATTTGTCATGTATATTTTTTCCAACTTGTACATTGTTTCTTTCGAAGCTAATCATTGCCTGTGCACTATTATGCCTTTTTAATATATTCTTCTAATCAACCACAGCTACCTCTTTTCTCATTACTTTAGCTTCCTGTTTACATTTAGGATCCTGTTTTCACATTGAGCTAGATTATTTTTAAATTCATGAGTAAACGCTATCAAATTATGGTCCCTCCTTCCCAAAGGCCACTTGACTATTATGAATCGATCACTTCTCTTTGCACAAATTAAAATTCAAAATATTTTTCATATTTGAAGCATTCTATGAATTAATTTGCTAAATTATTATAGCAAATTTGATTTGTCCAATCTCTCTAGAGGTTAAAGTTTCTCATAGTATCCTATATTCCCTCTGTAAACACACCTCTAATTTCCTGTTACAACTAATTAAGTTGTTTATAATACACTCTTTCTAATTTTCTCCTCTTTACTATTCTTTGGCTTAACCCAAACTGCTTCCAAATTTGCATTATGGTCTATCCAACTAAGATCATTGCCAGCCAGAGCATTATGCTCTCATATTAATAATGCCATTTGAGTCCTTTTTTTTCTTTTTGCCCGTCCTTCCTAAATATTGAGTCATCTAGAATATTTAGTTCCCTGCAGTTTATTTCTATAATTACAACAAAATCATGCTTTATTATACTTTAATATGTGTAATTAATTTACTTAGTTTCTATAAACACAGAAAATACTGGAAACACTCAACAGGTCAGGCAGCATTTGTGGAAACGGAAGTAGTTAACTTTCAGGTCCAAAAATTTTACCTGCATCTCTACAGCATTATCTTTTTAAAAAGATTTCCAGCATCTGCATTTTATTTGGGTTTTCAGTTTATTCAGAAACAAGTCCTTTATTGTTGTCATTTTAACAATTTTGTTCTGTACTTTAACCCTCCCCCCCCCACCCCCTGTCACTCAACTTTGTTTTTGGTGTCTATTCCAATTTCCCTGTAAAATTGTTTCACCTTTCTCCAGTAACACCAACAACCCCCTTGCAAATATAAGGTGTAAACGCTCTGATTTGTACAGGTCCCATTTGCGCCACAAGCAATTCCAGTACCTCTGAAACTGAAAGCACCTCTCCTAAGCCATCTCTCTAGCCACACATTCATCCGCTCTATCCTACTATTTCTGTGATTCTGGGAACAATCACAATCTTTAAATTCCTACTTCTTAATCTATTAAAACTGTGCCATTAGAAACAGTTTCTCCTTACCTATTTTCTGCTTATCAAATCTCATTTTACTCTTCTTAACTCTAAGGATAACAAAACCAGTGACTTCTCTTTACAACAAACAAGTCCTAAGACTATTCAGTCTCTCTTCATTAACCAAGTGCTCCAGAACTGGCAATGTCGTTATGAATCTTTTCTTCATCCTCTTAAGTTTAATCACATGTTTCCTATAGTCGGGCTTCTGGACTGGGCACAATATTCCAGGTGCAGTCTCACTAATGTCGTATTGTCTTATCCTGAAGCTTGTTTGAAGGGATTAGTACAAATGGGCACAATAGAATAGTACAGCACAGAAATAGGTCCTTCATGCACTGAAGGACACATTTCTGTGTGGTACGATTCTATAACTCAGTGACAAAGTGGCTGCCATAAATTCTACAGTTGAACAGAGATTCATCTGATTAGCTACATCTTCTGATAGAATGCGAATTGTGCTATTTAAATGTAATACTTTTTTATTTGACTTGTATGTTCAGTTTGGCACAGTTTAGATAGCTTCTGAATAGAGTACGGAGTGGCTTATTGTTTTGACTCGGATTTAAATATTAGTTTCTGCCTCCAGTTACAAAGAACAGGCAAGTACATTGGATACCGGTTAATTCGCCCATCAATTAATCGGAGCAGCTGCCTATTTGGGACAACTCTTAAAGAATCAAAAAGCAACGATTTTTGTCAGTGATAGTTGGCATGAAATAAGCAGTAAGACAATTGAAAACTGCGTTGCTTATTGCAGTTTCAAGCATTCAGGCTTGGAGGTGCAAGAAACGGCCGGGTGTGAAAATTAAACAATTTCACTACTTCAGAACTATGAAGCATTTGAAGATATCGACAATCATCTTGAGAGTTACAATGAAAATGAAGATTTGGAGGATGCAGTTGTCAATAACATTGTATGAAGGCAGCTCATTATCTGCACTAGCTGTCTGTGCTGATTTTGTTCATTTACAGTGAGAAGAACATGATGTGGATGAATTCCTTCATCGATAAGTATTATGAACAAATGCACAGTTTTATAGTACTGCATTAGTATTGGAGGAGTTTTAGTTGGTTCTGTAATTGATTTAAATACATAATTTATTACCCAGTTTGTGTTTTTGATATCTTTTTAACTATTTCCATGAAACTTTGGCTAATTGAAGCAGCCACTTAATTAAGCCAAAATGTACATCCCAATTAATGTGTGCCAATTAACCAGAATCCACTGCATTTATTTCTGATTTACAAAGATCTTAATATTCATCTGTAAAATGTTCTTATTACCATATAAACTAGGTCAAATCTGAACCACATTTGTTCAAACAAAGGAATATGCAAAAGGATCAGCAGTTTAATCCATCTAAACATTCTTCACTCTGGAGCTTAGTGTATTCTTATAAGCATTGTAGTAAATGATCTGTATAAATTCCATTAAAATGAATTAAATCCAGATTAAACTTATCTAAGGATGTTCTTACCCTAAAGTACCAGTAGTGTAAACCTTGGCCCAGATTTGTTTAACAGGATATTTCTTCTCTTGGTAAATCCCACATGATCAAAGATGACTTCCTCATGTTTGTCTTGGGTTATGAGGCCCATATATCTCTTCCATAGCCAGGACAGGATGATGACTGAAGAGCTGTGTAACTGTGTAGCTTGTTAAGTGTTGGGCACCTTCTCCCCTTTACACAGGGCTTCTGGTTCTGTGTGGTCCCAGTGTATGGATTTGAGGTCCTTAGTACCATCCTAAATGCTTAATCCACTTTGAGCAGACACAGTTAAAGACTACTGAAGAGTCAGTGTAGGTGTTGCATTTTATCAATGAGACTTTGAACTCATCCTGGAATATTTTCTTCTGTTCACCTGGTAATCTTATTCCACAACTGACAGTCTGTTTTAGCTGTCTAGTATCGGGTGGAAACAACTGTCCATCTAAACCAATTAATTGGGGTCTTAATGCTGGATGTGTTGGCCTGGGAGTGACCACTAATGGGAGTTTGCTTATTCATCAAATAAAGTTGGAGGTTTTGTGTAGAGGTCTGGCTGTTATCTTCCCAGTGCCCCGAAGTGTCTGGCAGAAGAAGTCTGAGTCCCTGAAGCACTGAGTAGAGCAGGGATCAATGCTGCCCTGTAGATCATGAGTTGTATGCCAGGTTTGAAACTTTGACCTTCAAACTATCATTTCCTCAATCAACTAATGGCGAATTTCATCACTGACTTTTGCCTTGACTGAGAAGCATTTCCTGACATGTGAAAAATGGTCTACTTTTCCCAAAGTCTTGCATGAACCTTTATGATCAGAAGCTGGTGTTGTCATCGGGGTTAAGTAGGTAGAGGACAATTGTCTCAAGGCCTACCCTCTTGTACCTAATGGTTTCAAAGTCAATGATGGCTTGCAATGTTGCCACTGAGCACTTAACTACTGAGGTCCAGAAAGCCCTGCTTCTGGGCATAGTCATCATAGCATTACAAGGATTACCTCTTAGCAATAATGATCAATTAGACACAGAGAAAATCTGTTGTTACCTTCATTGTCTCAACTAACCAGCATGTGAATTCACAAAATGACTAACCATGTGCAGTTCTACTAGGTTTCACTGACTCTCCCTGAACAGTCAAAGAAGAGAAAAACAGTCAAAGAGTCTGTGCTGGCCAGGCGCTCCTCGTGGTCCCGATGTATTCTCCACATGTCCAATCTAGGATCCTCCACATCTGCGATGGTTGGTCTCTGTAGCTGTAACTGCTTTGCATTCAAAGCTCATTATTTTTAAACACTTCTTATCAGTTCAAATGTTGTGTTCCAATCTTGTTGGCTCTGGCCAATCTGGCTAGCATGTATCAGCTTCCCGTTGGCTTTCAACCTTCTGGCAAGAGCAAAGACAATTGGTTTGCCAACTTCCAATGTACTTGACTCATTTAAATTCACTGATTTGTAGGCTGTAGTTCTTTCTGGTCAACAATAGGCTGAACAGTTTCCTTTTAGTTGTGAAGATGTTTTCTGCTCTCATGGGAGGATTGTTGAAATTGAAGTGCAACATCATGGAAACTTGTGAAGAGAATACTTGGCAGGTGGAATGAGCACTGGAAGTGCTTCAACTCACTGACAGCCAAGACATGTGTGGATTATTCCGTGCCATCAAGTTTTTTTAACAATCCAAATATCTAAAGTCCCAGCTCAAAGTGAGCCAAGGATAGAAAGGAACTTCTCAAAGGTGAGTACTGCATGTTGGAAGAGTTACTTTGGTATGGGCACTGTGGGTCAAAGCACCTACTTCCATGCCGTATGACTTTATGACTTTGAAGGTCTCCTCAACCGTTACCCTGTCCTTGATGTGAGTACACTTTCTGTAACTTTACCCCACAGAATCCTACTCTGCCCAGCCTTACTGCCTGTCCAAACCAACACAAAGTTGAAAAGGCCAATAACCACTAAAAATAACAAGTCCTCAGTAGCAGGCAAAGTCCCAAATAAAGTTTCAATACTCAGTGACACTCAACATCCACCATACATAAAAGTGCATTTGGTAAAAACATGAACAGAGACATTGCAGTAGGCTGCAGTCTTTTCTGCAACTGGACTAGATTAAAAAGGAGGTCAAATAGAATTCCTTCATTAACTGTGAACACAACTGAGAAACTTCAGGAATGAACTGAAAGGTAGAATATTGTTGATATGATTTCGTGGGAAGAAGTTCCTTTAAGGTGCTCAGTATATTCTGATTGAATAATTTACAGGTTTACTTGCTGAGCACAGGATGATGTCAATAAGTACAAGTCTTTTCCCCTTACAAAAATCATTCTGTACATTAAGCATGTGCACGTACTGTACGTGTATGTTAAACATAACCCTACAAACCCAGTTAATTTTCTGTACCGACATTTCACTCACAATCTGCTTTCTGCCGTGTAAAATTGAATTGAATTGAATTTCAATTTATTGTCATTTAGAAACCACAACTACAATGCAGTTAAAAAATGAAACAACGTTCCTCCAGAATGATATCACAAAAGCACACGACAAAACAGACTACACCAGAAAATCCACATAACGTTTGGTAATCCCCAAATCCAGAGTCCGGAGAGGCTGCTGCGTATTAATGTGGCGCTACCATCTTAGCGCGTTCCCCGGAGAGGAGTTCCAAACCCACCAGACAAAACAAGGCTACCCAGACACACCAAGTCAGGAGACCAACTCTACCACCCAACAAACCAAAAACTAAAGCTACAAGACCTACACAAAACCACATAGTTACATATAGTTATAGTTAACATATAGTTACAACAGTGCAGACAATACCATAATTGATAAAAAAAAACAGACCATGGGCACAGTAAAAATAGTCCAAAGATGTTAAAAGTTCAAAAGAAACCACCACACAGTTTCCACAAGTCCCCAGGGTCCTGACAGACTCGTCATCCCACGCAGGTGGCAGAAGGAAATACCCCCGCTATGGACTTCCATGGTGCCACCGGACTCAGCCTCGCAGATATAGCACACAGTGAAAGCGCCCCGACTGCAGTGGACTCCGAATCCGTTGAACCTCCGAGCCTCCGACCATCCCCTCCGGCACAGCCTCTCCGAGCACCATCCTCTGACGAGCTCACTACGGTGCCCCCGCCAACGGCCACCGGCAACGCGACCCCAAGGACTGGGGGCCTGTTCTTCTCAGCAGAGACCCAGACCTCACAACAGCAGCAGCAATTAAGAAGGCCTTCCTGGAGATTTCCAGATGTTCCTCTGTGCTCCCATGTCCATTTTTCATCAGATTAGGATTGTGCACGGCACCCCGCTTAACAAATAACAGATAACGACTCCTGAGAGGCTGCTACAAACTGTGTCACGCCGCCATCTTGAAGCTTGCACAGTAAGAGAGAAGCATCTTCAGATCAAAGGGATAGGTTAGAGTTGTAAGTCTACTGACTCTACATCTATTTTGACTTCATCTCCTCCTGCCCTGATTCCTGCAAGGACTTCACATATTTTCAGTTCCATTAATCTACTTTGATGACAAGATGTTCCCCATGGCTTTAAAATATGTCCTATTTATCTTACCCATTGCTTTCCCTGTACCATTGTTGACTGGGTTCTAAGTTGCTCCTGCTCTGTTTCCCACACTTCTTTTCTTACCTTTCTCCCCAGAGAGAGCATGGACAGGGTATCTACCCCTTGTCATCTCCCTCCACGTATGACTAATAGACTCCATAACTTATGTCACTGCCAATGGATGTTCACCCCAGACAACGATTCCTCTTCTCTCCCCTCCAGCATTCTGAAAAGTCAATGTTCTCTTCAACTCCGTGGAAATTTAGTATCTCAATTGGACAAGGTTGATTTCAATATCATTAGACATGATTGGGAGCAGTTGCATGCAAGTGTTTGTACATTTGGAAACTGGACATCTTTTAAAAGTGAAATGATAAGAATTTGGGGCCAATATGCTTCTGTAAAGGTTGTAGAAGGGTAACCTTCATTCCTTTCGATAAGGATTATTTTCTATATGAATAAAGACAGTGAAAATATGTGCTCACTACCTTTCAGTTACTTAGCAATCCATCATGAGAGTCTGCCGCGGAACAAATAATATGACAAGTAGAAACAGGTAAAGGAGAATGTAAGCTCTTTCCCTGACCATATAGGAAGACTTTAGAGACTCAAATCAAATCAAGTTTAATTATCATTCAAACCATACATAGATACAGCTGAACGAGACAGTGTTCCTCTGGGGCAAAGGTGCAAAACATACAAAATAACAAGCAACCATTAAAAAATAGCGAGGAACATAATTCAAAATATCAAGAAAAGTAACATATTCACTTGAAAAACACATATCGTCCAAGACCCTGAGCGACAATGTCCAGCAATCGATGGTAAAGTCTCCCGGCAGTGTACAGGCACACACAAGCCGGCTTGTCATTCCACTGCCTGAATGCGGGGGAAGCTGCACTGACAGGAGAGGACAGGCCACAGCCGAGCTCAACCATGAAGTAGTGTTTCTGCAGCCCTCACCTGGTCTGCAGCAGCAGGCGAGCCCGAGGCTACGCAGCTCCCAGATCGTTCTCACTACAACCGAGGCTACGCAGCTCCCAGATCGTTCTCACTACAACCGAGGCTACGCAGCTCCCAGATCGTTCTCACTACAACCGAGGCTACGCAGCTCCCAGATCGTTCTCACTACAACCGAGGCTACGCAGCTCCCAGATCGTTCTCACTACAACCGAGGCTACGCAGCTCCCATATCGTTCTCACTACAACCGAGGCTACACAGCTCCCATGTCGTTCTCACTACAACCGAGGCTACACAGCTCCCATGTCGTTCTCACTACAACCGAGGCTACACAGCTCCCATGTAGTTCTCACTACAACCGAGGCTACACAGCTCCCATATCGTTCTCACTACAACCGAGGCTACACAGCTCCCATATCGTTCTCAGTACAACCGAGGCTACACAGCTCCCATATCGTTCTCACTACAACTGAGGCTACACAGCTCCCATGTCGTTCTCACTACAACCGAGGCTACACAGCTCCCATATCGTTCTCACTACAACCGAGGCTACACAGCTCCCATATCGTTCTCAGTACAACCGAGGCTACACAGCTCCCATATCATTCTCACTACAACTGAGGCTACACAGCTCCCATGTAGTTCTCACTACAACCGAGGCTACGCAGCTCCCAGATCGTTCTCACAACAACCGAGGCTACACAGCTCCCATATCGTTCTCACTACAACCGAGGCTACACAGCTCCCATGTCGTTCTCACTACAACCGAGGCTACACAGCTCCCATGTAGTTCTCACTACAACCGAGGCTACACAGCTCCCATGTAGTTCTCACTACAACCGAGGCTACACAGCTCCCATGTAGTTCTCACTACAACCGAGGCTACACAGCTCCCATGTAGTTCTCACTACAACCGAGGCTACACAGCTCCCATATCGTTCTCACTACAACCGAGGCTACACAGCTCCCATATCGTTCTCACTACAACCGAGGCTACGCAGCTCCCAGATCGTTCTCACAACAACCGAGGCTACACAGCTCCCATATCGTTCTCGCTACAACTGAGGCTACACAGCTCCCATGTAGTTCTCACTACAACCGAGGCTACACAGCTCCCATGTAGTTCTCACTACAACCGAGGCTACACAGCTCCCATATCGTTCTCGCTACAACTGAGGCTACACAGCTCCCATGTAGTTCTCACTACAACCGAGGCTACACAGCTCCCATGTAGTTCTCACTACAACCGAGGCTACACAGCTCCCATGTCGTTCTCACTACAACCGAGGCTACACAGCTCCCATGTAGTTCTCACTACAACCGAGGCTACACAGCTCCCATGTAGTTCTCACTACAACCGAGGCTACACAGCTCCCATGTCGTTCTCACTACAACCGAGGCTACACAGCTCCCATGTAGTTCTCACTACAACCGAGGCTACACAGCTCCCATGTAGTTCTCACTAAAACCGAGGCTACACAGCTCCCATGTAGTTCTCACTACAACCGAGGCTACACAGCTCCCATGTCGTTCTCACTACAACCGAGGCTACACAGCTCCCATGTAGTTCTCACTACAACCGAGGCTACACAGCTCCCATGTAGTTCTCACTACAACTGAGGCTACACAGCTCCCATATCGTTCTCACTACAACCGAGGCTACACAGCTCCCATATCGTTCTCACTACAACCGAGGCTACACAGCTCCCATATCGTTCTCACTACAACCGAGGCTACGCAGCTCCCAGATCGTTCTCACAACAACCGAGGCTACACAGCTCCCATATCGTTCTCACTACAACCGAGGCTACACAGCTCCCATGTAGTTCTCACTACAACTGAGGCTACACAGCTCCCATATCGTTCTCACTACAACCGAGGCTACACAGCTCCCATGTAGTTCTCACTACAACCGAGGCTACACAGCTCCCATGTAGTTCTCACTACAACCGAGGCTACACAGCTCCCATGTAGTTCTCACTACAACCGAGGCTACACAGCTCCCATGTAGTTCTCACTACAACCGAGGCTACACAGCTCCCATATCGTTCTCACTACAACCGAGGCTACACAGCTCCCATATCGTTCTCGCTACAACTGAGGCTACACAGCTCCCATGTAGTTCTCACTACAACTGAGGCTACACAGCTCCCATATCGTTCTCACTACAACCGAGGCTACACAGCTCCCATATCGTTCTCACTACAACCGAGGCTACACAGCTCCCATATCGTTCTCACTACAACCGAGGCTACGCAGCTCCCATATCGTTCTCGCTACAACCGAGGCTACACAGCTCCCATATCGTTCTCGCTACAACTGAGGCTACACAGCTCCCATGTAGTTCTCACTACAACCGAGGCTACACAGCTCCCATGTAGTTCTCACTACAACTGAGGCTACACAGCTCCCATATCGTTCTCACTACAACCGAGGCTACACAGCTCCCATATCGTTCTCACTACAACCGAGGCTACACAGCTCCCATATCGTTCTCACTACAACCGAGGCTACACAGCTCCCGTATCGTTCTCACAACAACCGAGGCTACACAGCTCCCGTATCGTTCTCACTACAACCGAGGCTACACAGCTCCCATATCGTTCTCACTACAACCGAGGCTACGCAGCTCCCATATCGTTCTCGCTACAACCGAGGCTACACAGCTCCCATATCGTTCTCGCTACAACTGAGGCTACACAGCTCCCATGTAGTTCTCACTACAACCGAGGCTACACAGCTCCCATGTAGTTCTCGCTACAACTGAGGCTACACAGCTCCCATGTAGTTCTCACTACAACCGAGGCTACACAGCTCCCATGTAGTTCTCGCTACAACCGAGGCTACACAGCTCCCATGTAGTTCTCACTACAACCGAGGCTACACAGCTCCCATATCGTTCTCAGTACAACCGAGGCTACACAGCTCCCCTATCGTTCTCACTACAACCGAGGCTACACAGCTCCCATATCGTTCTCGCTACAACTGAGGCTACACAGCTCCCATGTAGTTCTCACTACAACCGAGGCTACACAGCTCCCATATCGTTCTCACTACAACCGAGGCTACACAGCTCCCATATCGTTCTCACTACAACTGAGGCTACACAGCTTCCATATCGTTCTCACTACAACCGAGGCTACACAGCTCCCGTATCGTTCTCACTACAACCGAGGCTACACAGCTCCCATATCGTTCTCAGTACAACCGAGGCTACACAGCTCCCATATCGTTCTCGCTACAACCGAGGCTACACAGCTCCCATATCGTTCTCACTACAACCGAGGCTACACAGCTCCCATATCGTTCTCACTACAACCGAGGCTACACAGCTCCCATATCGTTCTCACTACAACCGAGGCTACACAGCTCCCATATCGTTCTCGCTACAACTGAGGCTACACAGCTCCCATATCGACTGACCCATCCACCAGACAAAGGTATCAGGCCTGCAGCAACTTACATTATCACTGTCCAGTGGAGTCTTGCGATTGCAAGTGAGATGTCCGAGACATCTTCTACAGTTATACTGCACCAACTCCGATTCTTCCGAGTATTGGGCAGCAGCACAGTCTGCAGCCAGGTCGGTCCTCTGAACCCATGACGGCTCCTCCAACTTTCCAGCTGACTCTTCCGATGTCCTGACCGGCTCCCTCAATATTCCAGCGGGCTCCTCCAATATCGAGACCAGCACCTCTGATATCCTGACCGGCTCATTTGATACCTCGGCCGGCTCCACCACTGACACCAGTCCAGCTACTCCGATCAACGAGGAACTCACTGATGAAGTAGCCCTGCAGTACCCAATATTCTTGGAGTAGAATTGTCTTTGGAACAAAAAACAAGTTTTACAAAGAAAGAAGTACCTTTGGTTGGCCCCCGAGGGGTGGTTGTGATGGCACGTGCTGCCATCTTAGTATAAAGAATTGGGGAAAAACAACTGTTTGGCAAGGAATACAACTGAAAAGAAGGCGCGTGATGGGATTTAGTCCCACACAGGGAGCAATCACAATTGAGGTCACATTGGACCCTCCAGGTTTTCCATCCATGTAGATCTGTGAGAATGTCAGCCAGGGCAGGGATGTGCTCCTCTTGCATGGTGTTACGGAGATTGCCAGTGTCTCGGATAATGATTACATCTGTGAGAACTGCATCTAGCTGTTGCTTCCTACAGTCCATGTTAGTGAACTGGAGCTGGATAACCTTCAGACCTGTAGAAGACTGGGGGGGTTGGTAGATAGGAGCTACAGGAAGGCGGTCACAGCTAAGTGGCAGGAGGTGAGGAGAAGGGCGACTGTCAGAAGAGGGCAGGGAATAGGCTGTCAGTTCAGGGAATCCCTGTGACTGTTCTCTCAATAGGTATACCGCTTTGGATACTAGGACTGGCTCTGTGGTTCAGAAGGGAAGGAGGGTGGTGGGGGAGTGGTGGTGATAGAGCATTCAATAATTACAGTAACTGACAGGAGATTCTATGGTCATGAAAGAGACTCCCAGAGGGTATATTGCCTCCCAATGTCTCAGATTGGGTTATAGCATTCTAAAAACGTGAGCAGATAAAATCATGGTATACATTAGTACCAATCACATAACCAGGAAAAGGATTGTGGTTCTTAAGAGTGAAATAGGGAGTTAGGAAGGAAGCTAAAAAGCAGGACCTTGAAACTAGTGATCTCTGCGTTGCTTTCTGTGTCAGTGAGGGTGATTTGGCAGATGACTGTGGCTGAAAAGTTGATGCAAAGGGCAGGGTTTCAGATTTGACCATCACTGAGATCTCTTCTGGGGAAGGCATAACTTGTACAAAAGGATGTGTCCCACCTGAGCTTGAGAAAGGCCAATGTACTTGCATGCAGATTTGCTGAAGCTTTTGGGGAGGGTTTAAACTAGGTTGGCAGGGGAATGGGAACCAGATATTAAGTAATTTGGTAGGGCAGTTGGTGTAAAGGTAGAGACAATTAGCAGGAAGATTGTGAGGAAGAGTAGACAGTGGATAGGGCATAAATGCAGTCAACTGAATAGGTGAAATGTGTTTTATTTAATGTAATGAGTATTAAGAACAGGGGTGACGAATGTAGTGCATGGATCCGTATGTGGAATTATGAAGTTGTGGCCATTACTGTGCCTTGGCTGTTGCAAGGGTAGGATTGGTTGGTTGATTTTCTGGGGTTTGGATATTTCAACAGAGATGAGGAAAGAGGTAAGAGGTAGAGTAATAGTATTGTTAATCAGGGATAGTATCTCAGTTGTAGAAAGGGAAGACGTTGTGGAGGCTGAGTGTGGGTAGAAGTAAAACAGAAAGGGAGCAGCAACCCTATTGGGAGTATTCTATAGGAATGTTGAAGGGCAGAATAGTAGGCAGTAAAATAATAAACACAAGAGATTTTGCAGTTGCTGGAAATCCAGAGCAACATGACAAAATGCTGCAGAAATTCAGCAGCATCTATGGACTAGAATAAACAGTTGAAGTTTCAGCCTGAGACTTTTCATCAGAACCGGAAAGGAAGAAGGCAGAAGCCAGAATAAGAAGGTGGGTGCAGTGGAAGGAATACAGACTGGAAGGTAATAGGTGAATCCAGCTAAGGTGGGTTGGTGCCACCTGAAATACCGTCTGCTGCGGATGGAGCGGTTCTACACAGGGTCTCACTGATGTTCAGGAGGTTGCATTGAGAGCACTGGATGCAGTATATGACCCCAAAAGACTCGGAGGTGAAGTGTTGCCTCCCATGGAATGACTGATTGAGGTCTTGAATGGTGGTTAGGGAGGAGGTGAAGGGGCAGGTGTAGCACACGTCCCACTTACACAGATACCAGGAGGGAGATCAGTGGGGAGGGATGAGTATACAAGGAAGTCATGGTTAGGACAATCCCTGAAGAAAGCCGAGAGTTGGGGGGAGGGGAGGGGAAGGAAGAAAAGATCTGTTTGGTGGTAGCATCCCATTGAAGATGGCGGACATTGCAGAGAATGATTTGCTATCAACCCCTGCCTTAAATATACATAAATACTTGAACTCTACAGCTGCCTGTGGCAATGAATTCTACAGATTCATCACTCTCTGGCTAAAGAAATTCCTCCTCAACTCCGTTCTAAAAGGATGCCCCTCTATTCTGAGGCTGTGCCTCTGGTCATAGAAATTCCCCCCATAGGATACATCTTTTCCACATTCATTCCATCAAGCCTTTCACCATTCAATAGCTTTCAATGAGGTCACCCCTCATTCTTCTGAATTCGATTGAATACAGGCCCAGAGCCATCAAAGCTGTTTAATCCTGGAATCATTTTTGTGAACCTGCTTTGGACCCTCTCCAGTTTTACCACATCTTTTCTAAGAAAAAGGGCCCAAAACTGCTCACAATACTTCAGTGCTTTATAAAGTTTCAACATTACATCCTTGCTTTTATATTTACGTCCTTTTGAAATGAATGCTAACATCGCATTTGCCTTCCTCACCACAGACTCAACCTGCAAAGTAACCATGAGTGAATCCTGCACAAGGACTGCCAAATCCCTTTGTGCCTCAGATTTTTGAATTTTCTCTCCATTTAGAAAATAGTCAACCCTTTCATTTCTTCTATCAAAGTGCATGACCATACACTTCCCAACAATATATTCCATCTGCCACTTCTTTGCCTATTTTCCTAATCTGTCTAAGTATTTCTGTAGCCTCTCTAATTCCTCAGGACTATTTGGCCCTCCACCTATCTTCATATCATTCGCAAACATGGTAACAAACCTATCAATTCCATCATCCAAATCATTGACATATAACATAAAAAGAATCAGTCCCAACACAGAGCCCTGTGGAGCACCACTAGTTACTGGCAGCCAACCAGAAAAGGTTCCCTTTATTCCCACTCTTTGCCTCCTGCCAATCAGCCACTGATTTATCCATGCTACAATCTTTCCTGTAATACCATGGGCTCATACTGTAGCTTGTTAAGCAGTTTCATGTGTGGCATCTTGTCAAAGGTCTTCTGAAAATCCAAGCACACATCATCAACCAATTCTCCTTTGTCTATAATGCTTGTCATTTCTTCAAAGAATTCCAACAGATGTGTCATGCAACATTTTCCCTTGAGGGAACTATGCTGACTCTGGCCTATTTTGTCATGTGGCCCCAAGTAACCTGAAACCATATCCTTAAAGTGATTCTTGAAATATCATTACTAATGTCTCCACAATCTCTTCAGCCACCTCTTTCAGATCCCTGGGGTGTACAACGTCTGGTCCAGGTGATTTATCTACCTCAGATCTTCAGTTTCCAAAGAACCTTCTCCATGATAATGGTAATTTTATACACTTCATGACTCCTGACACCTGGAACTTCCACCATACTGCTAGTGTCTTCCATAGTGAAGACTGATGCAAAATACTTATTCAATTCATCCACCATTTCCTTGTCCCCATTACTACCTCTCCAGCATTGTTTTCCAGTGGTCTGATATCACTCTCACCTCTCTTTTACACTTATGTATCTGAAGAAACTTTTGGTATCCTTTTTAATATTATTGGCTAGCTTACTTTCATATTCCATCTTTACCTTCTTACTAACTTTTTTAGTTGCCTTCTGTTGGTTTTTAAAAGCTTCCCAATCCTGTAGCTCTCATTAATTTTTGTCTATTATATGCCCTCCCTTTGGCTTTTATGTTGGCTTTGACTTCCAGTGTTAGCTATTGTTGTGTTTTCTTGCCTTTAGAATACTTCTTCCTCTTTGGGATGTATATATCCTGTGCCTTCTGAATTGCTTCCAGAAATTCCAGCCATTGATGCTCTGCTATCATCTCTGCCAGTGTTTTTTTCAGTCAGTTCTGGCCAACTCCTCTCTCATGCCTCTGTAATTCCCTTTATTCCACTGTAATACTGATACATCTGACTTTAGCTTCTCCCTCTCAAAATTCAGGGTGAATTTGATCGTATTATGATCCCTATCCCCTAAGGGTTCTTTTACTCTTTTACCTTAAGCTCTCTAATCAATTCCAGTTCATCGTACAACAACCAATCCAGAATAACTGATTCCCTAGTGGGCTCAACCATGAGCTGCTCTAAAAAGCCATCTCATAGGTATTCTAGAAATTCCCCCACTTGGGATCCAGCACCAACCTGATTTCCCCGATCTCCCTGCATATTGAAATCTCCCATAACCATTGTAACATTGCCCTTTTGGCATGCATTTTCTATCTTCTGTTGCAACTTGTAGGCAACATCCTTGCTACTGTTTTGAGGTCTGTATATAACTTCTAGCAGGGTCGTTTTACCCTTGCTGTTCCTTAGCTCTATCCACGATGATTCAACACCTTCTGACCTATGTCACCTCTTTCTAATGATTTAATTTAATTATTAACCAATAGAGCCATGCCACCTACTCTGCCTTCCTGCCTAGCCTTTCGATACAATGTGTATCCCTGGACACTAAGCTCCCAGCTATAATCTCCTTTCAGCCATGATACAGTGATGCCAACAACATAGTACTTGCCAATCTGTAACTGTGCTACAAGTTCATCGACCTTATTCCATGCAGTGCGTGCATTCAAGTATAACAACTTTAGTTCTGTATTCACCCTTTTCAATTTTGTCTGCATTTTACATTGCAACGCATCCTATTGTCTGTAATTTTGCCCTATCATCAACCTCTCCTTGCTAGGAGTCTCACTGCACATTGCCTCTGTTTGTAAACCAACTACCTCATCCTCAGCACTATTACACCAATTCTCATCCTCCTGCTAAATTAGTTTAAACCCACCTAAACAACTCTAGCCAATGTGCCTGCGAGGATGTTGGACCCCCTCAGGTTCAGATGTAATGCATCCCTTTTGTACAGGTCACACCTTCTCCAGAAGAGATCCCAATGATCCATAAATCTGGACCCTTGCCCCCGACACCTGTTCTACAGCCTGCCAAATCATCCTATTTTTGCCCTCATTAGCATGTTGCACAGGCAGCAATCCAGAGAATATTACTGAACGTCCTGTTTCTCAGCTTTATAACTAGCTCCCTAAAATCTCTCTTCGGACCTCCTCACCTAGAGCCAAGAATCTTCTGCAAGAACTTCCAAGACTGTGCAGCTTCAGACAGTTACAATGCTTCTACCACCATTTCATCAGAACTACTGCCAAATTGCTGGTCCTCTCACCTCCCCATCAAGTCACCTACCTTGTAGATAACCTGGTCTGCTGCGGCGGACCCTGCCTTCAAGGAACTCAAGAGATGTTTCACCACTGTCCCCCTTCTCCATCATCCAAAACCTTCTGGACCACTGTGGTATAGGTGGACTCATCTGACATGGGCACCAAGGTCATCCTCTCCTTACAAGGAATGGGAAGACATACCCTTGTGCCTTCTTTTCAAGAAAGTTCAACCCTACACAATGCCATTATTGAGTGGGAGACAGGAAACTATTGGCTATTAAATGGCCCTTGGAGGAATGGAGAGATTGGCTGATGTGAAACACCAAGCTCTTCCTGATCTGAACGGACCACCAGAACCTCATATTCATACAACAAGCCCGCCAACTCAACCTACGTTTTTTTGTAAATGTCTGTGATGCACTGCCAGTGATGTCAATAACCCTGATTACAATATCACGTTTACTTATTTGGCTAGATGCTGATGGGAGGGTGTTTGTACCACTTGTCTGATTATGTATAAAATGTTACATCTGTATAAATGGAGAACACTCCACCTTCTCCCACTTGCAACTGCAAGATCATTTACAAACCACGCAATCCTCTTGTATGGTTGGTGTGAATGAACTTTTTTTGCCACAAAAAGGGTAAACATTAAAGTCCAGGGAATCCTCAGGGGTTATAGGGGGTTTCATCTAGTAAAACAAGGAAACCTCTGTTAGATATAAAGCACTGAAAATGGGGAGACTCCCTTCAGGGGTACAGACAGTGTCAGCTGAGCTTTCAGTTAGGAAATCGAAAAGAGGCCACAAAATATCTCTGGCAGATACGATTATGGACAAGGTATTTTCTCAGTATATTGAGGGTAAGAGGGTAGTTAGGTAGGTGTGGGTCCTGTTAGAGACCAAAGGGACAATCTGTGAGTGTAGCCAGAGGAGATGGCTGAGATCCTAAATGAATAATTCTTATCTATTCACCAAGGAGAAAGACATTGTGGTGGGAGTTTTCATTTGGGATGGTGAAAATCTGGAGCACTTTCTAAAGAAGGTATTAGTTGTCTCAGCAGCGATAAAGGTAAATAAATCTCCAGGTCCTGAAGAAATATATGCTGGGCTGCTAAGAGAGACAAGGGAGGAGATTATGGGGGCTCTAATGGAGATATTTAAATTCTTGCCAGCTACAAATGTGGTGCCAGATAACTGGAATACAGCAGATATGATATCTTCATTCAGTAAGGACAGCAGAGATAAGCTACTTAATTATAGGTTGATTGGCCCAAATTCAATGGTGACGAAATTATTGAACAAAATTGGTGTGACATGCTAGTGTATCCTTTAGAATGACGCTATAACAATATCAGCAACCTGGGCTCAATTCCTGCCACTGCATGTAAGGAGGTTGTATGTTCTTCCTGTGATCACCTGGGTTTCCTATGGGTGCACTGATTTCTTCCCATGTTCTAAAGATGTACTGGTTAGTAGGTTAAGTAGTCACATGGGTGTAATTGGCCAGCACAGTCTCATGGGCCAGAAGGGCCTCTTTCTGTGTTGTAACTCTAAATAAATTAAAAGTAATAAAAATATTCAAGGGACAGGATTAATCCACACTTAGAAAGGCAGGGTTTGATCAGGGATAGTCAGCACAGATTGGTTGGTGGGATATCCTGCCCATCTAATTTAAGTTTTTTGAAGATGCAGCTAAATATGTTGTGTGCCAGTTCAGTTCATGTGGTTTGCATTGACTTCAAAAAGACCTTTGCCAAGATCGCACTTGGAAGACTGGTCCAAAAATTTAGAATCCATGTGATCTAAGGAAAGTTGGCAAATTGCATCCAAAATTGGCTTGGTAGTAGGAGACAAGAGAGTGAGGTTGAATGATTGCAATTGTGATTGGAAGCCTGTGATCAGTGGTGTATCACAGGGGACTTTGCTGGAACTCTTACTATTTGTTATAAATACTTGTAATTTTTACATGAATATAGGGAATATGAATAGTAAAGTTACATATGGCAAAATGTTATGGTGATGTTAGTATTGCGGAGGGTATAGCACAAAATTCATCAGCTGGCAATGTAGATAGGTTAATGGCAGATGGAATTTAATCCTGATGAGAATGAGGCAATGCATTTTGGAAATCAAATGGTGGCAGGATTTGCTTTAATTTTCTATTCACAGCTTCTGGTGTTTTTAGAGCAATTGTTGCCTTGATAACTTTGATCTGCTGACTGTCACAGGCATTTCCCCTCTCATTATCTCCTACGCCCAACCCTCTGATTGATAACACATTTGCTTTGTCACTTTTCCAGTTCTGAATTGTCCTTAAAATGAAACATTGACTCCATTTCTCTTTCCACTTATGATTCCTGACGTGCTGAGCCAGAATATTCAGTTTTTATTTTGATTTCCAATGGTTTAAAAAGATAACTGACAAGAGTGTAGAATAATCTTCATAGGGTTCAAATTGATCTTTACCAACCTCTCTACCTTCATTATGAGTACAACTGGAAGAGATAAAAAGAAATGAAGGTGTCTGAAGCACTTTCATTTTTATTTGAACCATGGGAGTTACAAGTCACATCTAATTTTACTTGGATCTAGACACAACCTCTCATAACTCAGGACATTTGCCTCAATTAGCACAATCCTTTTATGTGTGTTTCTGCAAAATGCAATACAGCTTCTGAAAGCAATCCAGGTTTTGGTGTGTAGACACATGCTGTGTGTTCCTTCAGTTGGCTCAGAGTTCATAATAGCAAATATTTTAACTTCCACAACACACTTGTGATCAGATATAATTAACATTCCCATGCCCTCCCGTGGTTCCATATGTCTCCTCGACTGGGTAGGAAGAGATAAAGGAAAAAGAGTAGATTCCTGAATCATTAATTCTGTGGTTAGAATTCAATAGTGCTAATACTTTTAGTTAGGCTATTAGGCAGATGAAGGAAGGGGGAGAGTGGGGATAGTGCCAGAAGCTGGGAGGTGATAGGAGGATGTGACCAAGGACTAAATATAAAGGAATCTGATAGGAGGGTTCAAAGTGCAAAGTAAATTTATTGGCAACTTGTGTTATATGTTACCTTATGCTATCTTGAGATTCATTTTAGACAATAGAATTTTAGGAAAAACTATACAGTACATAAACAAAGACTGGCAAACCCCCAAGAGTACAAAAGGACACAAACTTTAAATAAATAAAAGAACATAAGTTATAAAGATTCCTTGAAAGTCAGTTCAGAGTAGTGCTGAATGATGTTCTGACTGATTCAGAAGCCTAATAGCTGCAGGGTAATAACTACTCTTGGTGGTGTTGGACTTGCGGCTTCTGTATCACCTACCGATGGCAGGAGCAAGAAGAGAAGATAGCCTGGAAATCAGGGGTCATTGATAATGGATGGGAAGAAATGACGCTGGTGGTAGATGGCGGCATTTTACAGGCAGTTCACAGGAGAGGAAGATGTGGCATGGAATAACGGGGAGAGTTGCAGAGGGGAATCAGTGGGAGGAATGTGTAGGTAATGGTTGGGAAGAGAAAGAGATAGTGTGATGAGGAAGAAAAGGAAAAGACATGGAGTGGGTGAAATTACCAGATGCTGAAAAGAACTCTTAAAGTATAACATGTCCAACATCGAATTTGTTTACAGCTTCCATTTTGACTAGAATAGCACATAATGCATGAAACAATTCTACATTCTGGATCAGATATAATAATAACATTTTTAATAGAATTCTGTTATAAGGCTGTTATTTTCAAAGGCAAACCTTGAAAGAAGAGGGCAGAGGGTCATGCTATAACAGGAATTCAAAGGCATCCTATACCCTCTATAGGTACAACCAGTCACCGCAGGTGATGTATATCATGTATTACAAAGATGGATTATCCAATTTGGATATATAACAACGTTTGAAACAGGTTTTCACTTATGATGTTAGTATTTTACTTCTTTTTCTATTTTGCTGATAAAATATCCAAAATGGAAATATTATAATTAACTTGTCAGTTATTTTTCATGGTATTTCTAGATCAAGTTTGAGGATGGATGGGGTTGATAGTGATTGGAAGGAGTCCATGGATAATATTGGTGATCACTTCAGAATGATGGGAACCAATCTGCCCTAGTTAGCATAGATTCTGAGGAACAGCTCTTCCTTAATTACATTAATTGCTTTTTTTTTGTGGGACTAGGGAAGGGGGAATTGGTTAGAGTAACGTCTCCTAGAAGATATTTTGTTGTCATGTCCGATAGAAGGTGAGAAAATTAAAGGAGTTCTCGTGAGTAAAACGGCATGGAAAAAGTAATAGTTCACTAATAGAAAACAAAATGCTTGGATCTAATTTGCATTGCAACACAATAATTTGTAATAGGGAACTTTCCTCTCTACATCTATATTAATGACTACAGTATAGACATAAGAAAAATGTTATCAAAGTTGACTGTTTCTGGAAAACTGCAAAATGAAAAGATTCAGGACTCAGGACTCAAGATTGTTTATTGGCACTTTTCAGTATATAAATGTAAAAGAGAACAAAATGATACTCTGGATCCAATGCAGCATAAAAATCACAATAAGCATAAAGACCACAACAAAAACACAATAAGTATACTGTAAATACATAAGATTAGCTTATATACATACAGACATTGATTGCATGCTCATAAACTTACACCAAGTACAGGAGAATCTGTATGGCGCAGAGCAGTTTTCGTACTGCACAGTGGAACAGCAATTTACAATGCTCTCAACTGCACATCTGTTGATGGCTGTGAGTATTGATGTCCAGCTCCCCTCACCCTCCTCAGAGAGTAGAGGCATGGCTGAGCTTTCCTGATTGTATTTTAGGACCATGTGAGGACGTGTGAGATGTACACTCCCAGGAAGCTGAAACTGCTTGCAGCTTCCATGGCTGTACCGCCGATGTGAGCGGTATGGGTTTGTCAGAACCGATAGTCAACTCCTTTGTCTTGTCGACACTGAGGAAAAAACGTTACTTGCCTGGCACCAGGCCTCAAGCTCTTCCACTTCCTCTCTGTAGGCCGTCACATTGTTGTTGGCGATGAGCCCCACCATCGTCGTGTTATCGGTGGACGTAACAATGTCCTTGATCAGGTGTTCGTGTGTGAGCAGAGTGTACAGCAGTGGGCTCAGCACACAGCCCTGGGGGGCACCCGCATTGAAGACGATGAAAGGAAAAGAAAAGACATTACAGATTAAGGCTATGAATAAATTGGTGGCATATGCAATTCCTGCAGAAACTATGAGTTTTGGGAAAAAGATTAGTAAAAATATACAAGGAGGAGTTTTTGTGATTAGAGGAGATGCCAGATCACGAGAAGCTAAATTTTATATTGACATGGAAAATTTAATGCATGATTAATACTTGCCTGTTTTTCTCAGGCAGACCATGAAATTTGTGTTTATTGCAAATTATAATTTCAATATCTAACCAGGGCAGCCAGCACTGTCATTTTTATCAGATTAGCAGGAGGCTCAATTTTGTGGCTGCTAGCAACAGCTCAGTTAACCCCTGCATGTGAATATCTGAATGAAAACCAGCAGTAAGCCTCTTGTCCCCTCAAGCCTGCTCTGCCGTTCAGTAAAATCATAGCTGATCTAATGGTAACATCATATTCCTGTCTACCTGTACTAACCCTTAATTCTCTTGAATGTTAAGAACAATGTATTTCTGCCTTAATATACTAATGTTCAGGAATACAGATCCAGAGATTCATGGCCTTAAGAGAGAAAAATAATCCCTCATTTCTCTCTTCAAACCTCTGGCAAATGCACCCCAGACTGACCAACCTTTCTTTATAGGACAACCCATCCATTACAAGAAATAGTCTAGGAAGCCAATTAACAATCATATTTAACAGAAGGAATCTATACTGTACGCATTGCTCCAAGTGTGGCCTCATCTGCGCCCTAGATAACTGAAGCCCAGCCTAACTAGAGTCAGACTGATAGAGCACTATAGCACAGAAACATCCCCACTAGCTCATCCCAGTCCACGCCTCTGTCTAGTCCCATCTACCCCTCCATACCACTCATCCAAACTTCTCTTAAACATTGAAATGAATAGACATTCACCACTTTTGCTAGCAGCTCATTCCGCACTTGCACTATCCTCTCATTGGAGAAGTTTCCCTTCCGATTCCACTTAAGTATTTCATTTTCAAACTTAAGCTATGATCCCTTATCCTAGTCTCACCCAAAGTCAGGGTAAAAAGCCAACAGGCACTTACTCTTTCTATACCCCTCAGAATCTGCATGCCACTGTAAGAAATCCCCTCATTCTGCTATGCTCCAGGAATAAAGTCCCAGCTTATTCAAAGTCAAAGTAAATTTATTGTCAATGTATGTCTGTGTCACCTAATACTACCTTGAGATTCATTTTCTTGGAGCCATTTTCGGGAAATTAAGGAAATATAATAGAACATACGAAAAACTGTATATAACCGAGACTGAAAAAAATCTAATGTGCAAAAGGAAACAAATAGTGGAAATAAAAATGTATTGAGAATTTGAGTTGCAGACTCATGAGTTGGGAGCTCTTTCCCCTATAACTCAGGTCCTTAAGTCTTGACAAGATCATTGTAAAATTTGCTCGACACTCTCTCAAGTTTATTGTACTTTTTCCTGTAGGTAGATGACTAGAGCTGCATATAACACTCCCAATTCAACACTTTGTGGAGAGCAAAGGGCATGATAAGGCACTGATGAAGTCATGGACATCCACTGCATTGAAATCAGACCACAGTTGTGACAACTGCTCATACCAATAGACCTGGACTTCAGAGACTGAGAGAGTAGGACTGCCCCAGTGCAACGGCTTTTCCAATTGAAAAACTCTCACTCAGAGTTCTGTCACCTTCTAATACGACAGACAACCAACAACAATTGTAGGGCAATTTATAATGACCAATTAACGTAGTAACTGCTAGGTGTTTGGACTGAGGAAGGAAAGTGGAGCACCCACAGGAAAACCATGTGGTCACGGGGAGAATGCACAAGCTCCTTACAGATGGTGCCAGAAATGAACTCTGAACTCTTGATGGCCTGAGCTGTAATAGCATCGCACTAACAGCGACGCTACTGTGGTATGTGGTGTCTGGTGAAATAATTTGCCACATTATCACCCACATTGTTGATATAGATGATAAACAGCAATGGAGCCTGCACCAATCCCTGTGACACATCGCTAGCTTCCAGTCAGAGGAACAATCATCTATTAGCACTCTCTGCCTACTACTGTTAAACTAACATTGGATCCAATTTACCACTTCATCGTGAATGCCAAATGATTAAACCTTCTGGAACATTAAGGGTGTTTTAACTAGCTCTGCCCAGGCCCCTGCCCTGTCAGGGCCTATGGAAATATCAAGCCTAATTTGCCTCAAGACAGCAAGGAGCTCCTTTTCTGTAATCTGGATACAGTCTATGACCTCACTACTGATTTGCCTCAGTTCTATGTCTGTCTCCTGAATAAATACAGATGTAAAAAATTCATTTAAGATCTCCCCCAACTCTTTCAGATTCATACATAGACTACAATGCTCCTTTTTCTCTTAATATATTTATAGAAGCCGATCGTTGGTGTAGTGACAGTTGCATCGGACATTGAGGTGAGTGGTCCCGGATTCAAATCTGACCGACTTCTTGCACGCTTTCCAACACGCTGTGTTGAAGGTTGAGCTAGCAACTGCAACTCAGCCTTGTAAAAATTAGACAAATTCTGAAGAAATGGCAATGTTGTCACCCGAGGTACCACAAGGCACGGGGAAGAATAACAATAGTATTTATTGAAGCCCTTGGGATTATCTTTCACTTTGCCTACTGGAGCAGCCTCATTCCATTGTTTAACCCTCCTGATTACTCTCTTAAGTGTTTTCTTGTATTTCTTACATTCCTCAAGAACCTCATTGATCCTAATGGCTTGTAACCGATATGTGCTTCCTTTTCCTTCTTAACCAGGGCCTCAGTATCCCTTGTAAACCAACGTTCCCTAAATTAGTTAGTCTTTCCTTTTATTTTAACAGGACAATATAAAGTCTGTACTTTCAATATTTCACTTCCACTTACCAACACCCCTTTGCCAGAAAATAACCTATTTCAATTCACTCCTAATCGAAAGACCACCGAAATTGACTTTTCCCCAATTTAGAATCTCAACCAGAGAACCAGTCTTAAGTCTTCTCCATAATTATCTTAAAATTAATGGAATTATGTTCACTAAATCCGATACACTCCTCTGTACCTTGCCCTTTCTCATTCCTGAAGGGAAGCTCCATTGTCACGCCTTCTCTAGTTGGGACCCCTACATCTAATACTTTTCAATCCTCTTCATAGTTACTTGCTGTACTTGGGAATTTGGCATCAAGCAACCAGTTTGTTCTGCATCTCAGAGCTCTCACCATTTGGATATATACTCTTTTTTACTGGTAAAGTGGACAATTTCACATTTTCTTACCTTAGACTCCATTTGTTGGATAATTTGTCATTATTCCTTCCATGTCCATTTGTTGCTTCTTTATTTCCACTTTGTGGACTAAAGGTGAAGTGAGTTATGCCTTTACTTTCAATATACCTTTATAAATTCACTTTTTAGTTCATTTGTCAGGGGTCTTAGCATTGGTGGCAATGGCAACATTTATCTATCCTTAAAAAGGAGGCAGCAAGCTATCTGCTTGAACCTCTGCTGTCTTTATGGAAGTTGGATGCCTTATGTCTGTGAGTCCATGTCAAAAACTGGAGGTTGAAGGCCTTATGTCTGTGTGTTTGAGAGTCTAGGACCAAGGAATGTGTGGCACTACTCGCGAGCAGCTGCCAGCACTTCCTTGGGTCTGTTGTTGGTTAACACAAATGATGCATTTCACTCTATGTATTGATGCACCTGTGACATATCAACCTGAATCTGATGCTTGGACTGAAATTATTTTCCAGATCAACATGTTTTCTTTGCAAAAAGTGATTGGTTTAAAGAAGTTGACCATAGAATTGTTGAGCTGGATTTGTATTCCCACATCAGTTTCTGGGCAAAGTAAAGTCATCTCAAACTAATACTAAATTTGCAAAAATACTGCTACCTAAGAGAAAACAGGGTGGGACTGTTTAATCCTGACTGAAACATTAAAAAATGACTGCATACTGCAAGATAGTCATAAGTAGAAAATGAAATAAAGCTGACATTTGCTACAGTTTTGTTACTCATGTAAATGAAAGCCATAATTACATAATCTCACCCTCTTCCCCACATCTGTAAGAAGTAGCGTGCTCTTGCAAATTAAAGTCTGCTGCAAATTATAGGGTGCTACTGAAAGCATGTTTTCTTTTGGAGGTACTTCAGTGGAATCAGCTCAGGATTTAATTAAAAGTTAAATAGCACTTGAAGGCAAATTACCTGACAGATTCATAGATGATAACAATATTGAAATAGGGTACAAAGTATTTTCTGTAGATATTTTCAGTAACCTTTCAATTTTGTTTGCATATTGTTAATCCCCTGTCTTAATCTAATTTATTTAATTCCTGTAGGCAAGAAAGCAGACATACAGCCTTTTGCTTAAAGGATGACTGACTCACTTAGTGTAGGGTCAAATGCAGCTGTGTTTTGCAAATACAGTCTATTGGCACCATGTAATATCCTGAGTAACCAGTTCTCTCTTCCTTCAGGCAGTCCCTCAGGATTAAGGATGAGTTTCTTATGTGGGTTCTGAGGTGGTTAATGGGATCAATAAGGGAACCGTGATCGCTCCTGCAGAAGGGGCAGATGATGGTTGATAATGCAGGCAGGTGAGTAGCTTGTGATGTGATCTGCTTCTTGCATTGCCTAATCAGGGCTTCAAAATATTCACAGTCTCAAAGTTTTTAAACCTTCCTGTCTGCTCCATCTCACTTTGAATGTTCATGGGCCAGAGGTTCCCAGGGGGGCAGTGAAGATGTTACATTTCTTTTTTTTCCAATTCTATTTATTTATCTATCTATTTATCTATCTATCTATCTATCTATCTATCTATCTATCTATCTATTTATTTATTTATTTATTGTCATTATTTTTTAGATGTTACATTTCTTTGAGTAGATTTTGAGCACAGACTAGAGCCTTTTCCTCTCTCTGTCTACTAAAGTTTTCTATTGGCAGAGCTCAGACTGGGATTCTGTTTCAGATGTCTGGTATCAGGAATGTAGTCAGTTGATGTAACTAGGATCTCAGTGCCAGGGATATTGACCCTGATGAGAACTTTGGTATTGGTTTGCTTAACTTTTCTGTAAATTCAGAAGATTTTGTGAAGATTCTGAAGCTTTTGGTGGCATTTTTCCACTGTCTTGAGATACCTGCTGTAGGTAGGTCAGATCTCAGAAACCTATGCAAGTGTAGTGGTCATGACAGCCTGTCTGACCAGATAATTTCTTTTGCCAGGTCTGTGGTGTTGGTCTTCAAATATCCTTTTTGTCAGTCGATTGAAAGTTTTACTGTCATATTGAAGACTGTGGGGGAGTTCACCATTGTGCTGGGACTTTATTGAGCTGCCAAGATGTGTACAGTGGTTCATGTCTTCCAGTGTCTTACCATGAACCTTTACTGATGGTGCATCATTGGTACCGTGGATCTTGAGTATATGGTTCATCATCATATGTTCTTCAGTGAAAGTGTGGACAATAGTTTAGACCTTGGCCTCTGAACATGCACAAATGCAAGAGATGTCTGCATACTGCAGTGAGTTCCACTGACTTGTATGCCACAGAACTTTTGTTGCTGGCAGTGATGTAGTTACTTTTTTGGATAAAGGCTGTGCTAATAAGAAACAGTGATAATTGTACAAATCCTAATCCAACGGCAAAGTATACCCAGGAGATTTGTTAGTTTTTAATTCTTCCTCCAGAAATAACATCATCATCATAATCCAGTTTAAGGTGAATGTTCTGTGCATCATTTTAGTTTTGATGTGATGTGAATTTTTTGTATTCATAAGAATACAAGAAATCGAAGTGGGACTTGACTATTTGTCTCACTCAATCACCTGATCAAATCAGGACAGAGCTTCTTCCTCAAATCTATCTACTCTTAATATTTGGAACACCACTATTTTATGTTGTACTCCAGAAATCTACTCCTCCATTCATCTTGAAGAGCTTTCTACTTCTCTAATATCGTTTTCATAGATTGCCAACTCTAGTTCAGGAGTCAGTCAGGAGGAAATCCTATCTTGATGATCATGATGTATAGGTCAACACAAAACCTGTTCCCTGTCCTGCACACACAAATCACTGGAGGAATTCAGCAGGGTAAAGGAAATTAATAAACAATCAACATTTTGGGCCGAGACCTTGCATCAGGACTGCTGAAGGGTCTCGTCCCAAAACGTTGACTGTCTATTCATTTCAAAAGATGCTGCCTGTCCTGCTGAGTTCCTCCAGCATTGTGTAAGTGTTGTCCTGGATTTCCAGCTTCTGCAGAATCTCGTGTTTATGACTTACTGCTCCCTGCCCTTTGTTTTAATGTAACAGCAGAATTATTTACTCTTCTTTAAATTTTCTTTTATTATTTGTTCCCATTATGGACATTAAAGGTTTTCTAAAGGGGGGGGGGGATATTAGGTACTTTTTGCTGGATTGGCCTGAAACAGGTCCATAAGAGAGGAGTGATACAAGAGCAGTCTTTTACACTGTTGCAATTTATATTGGAAAGCACATGGAGTAGCTTTATATGAGGAAGCAGCTCCCTGTGGCCCAGTCCCTTCTAGTGTAAGGTAAGGATATGGTAGACTGGTGGACGGTGGTAGAGAATTGCATTGCCACTTCTAGTGTTACACCTACAATATTCAATCTCTTTCCCAGTGGAATGCGATTTTGCAAGAGGGTCACTCCAGTAAATTCCTGCCATGGTACCACCTTTTTATTTCCCTTTGACACACAACAATTTCCTAGTAATTCCCACTCCTCATCTAATGATCCTCAGCTGTAGGTCATGATCACCTTACTCCTGTACCCTAATCACTATTTGCATCAAGCCAACTCACTGCCCTAAGTGATCGCACTCCTGTGATGTCCCACTCACTGTGCCTCTCGGGCTCAAAAACATGGGTCCAAACGCATTCCTCCAAACCACACTTTTCCCTATGAAGTCAATTCTCTCTTGTCTACTACCCCTGGACCCACTTTGCAGCATCGATAGAAAATCCTTTCTGCCTGGAGGCACAGTGTTGGCTGTAGCTGGATCTGTAAGGAGAAACCTGCAGTTTAAAGGATCATTAGGGCCTCTGTAGTCCCCAGTGAATTCCTGACATTATTTGATTCTTTTTCTTCTCAGTATAAGGAATATATTGAGGCAACACATAGAACATAGAAATTTACAGTGCATTACAGGCCCTTCAGCCCACAATGTTGTACCGACCATGTAACCTATTCTAGAAACTGCCTAGAATTTCCCTACCACATAGCCCTCTAGTTTTCTAAGCTCCATGCACCTATCTAAGAGTCTCTTAAAAGACCCTATTGTATTCACCTCTACCACTGTTGTTGGCAGTGCATTCCATGCACCCACCACTCTCTGTGTGAAAAACTTACTTCTGACATTCCCCTTGTAACTACTTCCAAGCACCTTAAAACCATGCCCCCTCATGTTAGCCATTTCAGCCCTGAGAAAAAGCCTCTCATCTTCTTATACACCCCCATCAGGTCACCTCTCATCCTCTGTTGCTCCAAGGAGAAAAGGCTAAGTTCACTCAACCTATTCTCATAGGGCATGCTCTCCAATCCAGGCAACATCCTTGTAAATCTCCTCTGCACGTTCTCTAGAGTATCCACATCCTTCCTGTAGTGAGGTGACCAGAAATGAACACTTTACTCCTAGTGGGGTCTAACTAAGGTCTTATATAGCTGCAACATTACCTCACAGCCCTTGAACTCAGTCCCATGGTTGTTGAAGGCCAATACACCATACGCCTTCTTAACAGCACTGTCAACCTGTGCAGCAGTTCTGTGTGTCCTAAGGATATAGACCCCAAGATCTCACTGATCCTCCACACTGCCAAGAGTCTTGCCATTAATATTATATTCTGTCTTCATATTTGACCTACCAAAATGAACCACTTCACACTTATCTGGGTTGAACTCCATTTGCTGCTTCTCAGCCCAGTTTTGCATCCTATCGATGTCCTGCTATAAATTTTGATAACCTTCCAGACTATCCACAACACCCCAACTTTTGTGTCATCAACAAACTTACTAACCCACCCTTCTACTTCCTCATCCAGGTCATTTATAAAAATCACAAAGAGGAGGGGTCCCAGAACAGATCCCTGAGGCACACCACTGGTCACCGACCTCCATGCAGAATATGACCCATCTACAACCACCCTTTGCCTTCTATAGGCAAGCCAATTCTGGATCCACAAAGCAAGGTCTCCTTGGATCCCATGCCTCATTACTTTCTGAATGAGCCTTGCATGGAGAACTTTATCAAATGCCTTACTGAGATCCATATACACTACATCTACTGCTCTACCTTCATCAATGTGTTTTTTTTACAACCACAAAGAATTCAATCAGGTTCGTAAGGCATGACCTGCCCTTGACCAAGCCATGCTGACTATCCCTAATCAGATGTCCCTCCAAATGCTCATAAATCCTGTCTCTCAGGATCTACTCCAACAACTTGCCCACCACTGAAGAAGACTCTGTGGTCTATAATTTCCTGGGTTATCTCTACTCCATTTCTTGAACAAGGGAACAACGTTTGCAACCTTACAATCCTCTGGTACTTCTCCCATCCCTATTGATGATGCAAAGATCATCACAAGAGGCTCAGCAATCTCCTCCCTCGCTTCCCACAGTTGCCTGGGGTATATCTTGTCCAGACCCGGTGACTTATCTAACTTAATACCTTTCAAAAGCTCCAGCACATCCTCTTTCTTAATGTCTATGTACTCAAGCACTTCAGTCCACTGTAAGTCATCCCCACAATTGCCAAAGTCTTTTTCACTGGTGAATTCTGATGCAAAGTATTTATTAAGTACCTCCACTACCTTTTCTGGCTCCATGCACGTTTCCACTATTGCTCCTGATTGGTCCTATTTTCACACGGCTCATCCTCTTGCTCTTCACATATTTGTAGAATGCCTTGGGATTTTCCTTAATCCTGTCCGCCAAGGCCTTCTCAATTTCAAGCTCTCCTAATTTCATTCTTCAATTCCTTCCCAGCACCTTTGTAATTTTTTAGAGTTCTAAAAAACTCTAGTTTTTTAGTTTCTTCAACCTTCATATGCTTTTCTTTTCTTCTTAACTAGATTTTTAACATCCTTTGTACACCATGGTTTTTTTTACCCCGCCATCCATGCTGTTCATCAGTGGAACGTACCTAAGCAGAATCTCACTCAAATGTTCCATGAACATTTGCCATATTTCTGCTGTGTATTTCCCTGAGAACATCTGACCCAATTTATGTTCCCAAGTTCCTGCCTAATAACATAATTTTCTCAAATTGTCTCCTCCTATCCCTCTCTAGACCTATGGTAAAGGAGATAGAGTTGTGGTCACTATCTCCAAAATGTTCTCCCACTGAGAGTTCTGACACCTGACCAGGTTCATTTCCCAATACCAGATCAAGTACAGCCTCTCCTCCAGTTGGCTTTTCTATATATTGAGTCAGGAAACCTTCCTGAACGCACCTAATAAACTCCACTTCATCCAAATCCCTTGCTCTGAGGAGATGTCAGTCAATATTAAGAAAGTTAAAATCACCCATCACAACAACCCTATTATAATATTACACCATTCCGGAATCTGCCTCCCTATATGCTTGTCAATGCCTCTGTTACTATTAGGGGTCAATAAAAAAACACCCAGTAGAGTTATTGCCCCTTCCTGTTTCTGACTTCCACCCACAATAACTCAGTAGGCAATCCCTCCATGAAAAAAAAGTGAAATTTAACAGACTACTAGACAGGTATATGGAGGAATTTAAGGTGGGGGGGGGGTTATATGGGAGGCAGTGTTTAAGGGTCAGCACAACATTGTGAGCCAAAGGGCCTGTACTGTGCTGTACTATTCTATGTTCTATGACTTTTTCCTGTTCTACAACCGTGATACTACCCCTGATTAGCAATGCCACACCCCCACCTCTTTTGCCTCCCTCCCTTTTTGTACTTTTTGAAAAACCTACATTCGGCACTCTCAGCAGCCATTCCTGCCCCTGAGACATCCAAGTCTCTGTAATGGCCACAACATCATAGTTCCACATGTTGATCCATGCTCTCAGTTCATTCACCTTGTTTATGATACTCCTTGCATTAAAATAGACGCATCTCAAGCCATCTGGCTGAGTGCATCTTTGCTCTATCATCTGCCTATCCTTCCTCACAAACTCCCTACAAGCTGTCTCTACCCATCCTCTGACTCTTTACTTCAGTTCCCACTCCCCTGCAAATCTAGTTTAAACCCTTCACATTAGCATTAGCAAACCTCCTTCTCAGGATATCGGTTCCCCTCCAGTTCAGGTGCAACCCGTCCCACTTGTACAGGTCACCCCTTCCCCAGAAAAGGTTCCAACGATCCAAGAATTTGAAACCCTGCCCTCTGCACCATCTCCTCAGCCATCATTCATCTGTGCTATCTTCCTGTTCTCACCTTCACTAGCTCATGGCAACCAGGAGTAATCCAGAATTTACCACCTTGAAGGTCCTGCTCTTCAGCCTCCTTCCTAACTCCCTAAAGTTACTGTGCAGGACCTCTACCCCTCTCCTGCCTATGTCATTGGTACCAACATGTACAATGACCTCTGTCTGCTCACCCTCTCCTTCAGGAATATTGTGCATCCACTCAGAGACATCCTGGACCCTAAAACCCGGGAGGCAACACAGCATCCTGGAGTCTCTTTTGTTGCTGCAAAATCTCCTATCTGTCCCTCGAACAATTGAGTACTCTATGACAATTGCTCCAACTGACGTCACCCTACCCTTCTGAGGCACAGAGCCAGCAACAGTGCTAGTGGTCTGGCCGCTGCTGCCTTGCCCAGATAGGGCACTTCCCTCAGCAGTATCCAAAGTGGTACACCTATTGCTGAGGGGAATGGTCACAGGGAGACCCTGCTCTGACCTCCTACTCCCTTTACCTCTCCCTGAATTCTGCACTCTGGGTGTAACCACCTGCTCAAAAGTCATATCCATCAATTGCTCTGCCTTCTGGATGATCCTAAGTTCATCCAGCTCCAGCTCCAGCTCCTTAATGCAGACTTTCATAAGCTGGAGTTGGCTGCACTTTCCACAGGTGTAGTCATCAGGGAGACTATCAGGTCCCATGAATTCCCACATCCTACAGGAGGAGTGTTCCATTGTCATATCTGCCATCCTGCCTGCAATGTGCTACAGGTAACCTAATCTTCTAACCTGTGCCTTTGGCCTCAGCTTCTTCTCATCGAAGCCTTTTGAGTCAAAGCCTGATGCGCCTACTCTCACCGCTGGCCTACTCCAAACAATGGCTGCCCCGACAATGATCGGCCCACTTACCCCTCTTGTACTTTTATTTAATTCACAGTGCTCTGTTCCTGACACTGATTGGGCCTCTGGAATGTCCGAACGCCTGCAAAGCTCTCCTTTTAAACAAGCTCTGCCGACCTGCGAGTGAACTCTTTGAAGAGCTCTGCTCCTGACACTGATTGGGTCTCTGGAATGGAAAAGAGTACAGTCGCCATTTCGGGCTGAGAGCTTTCAGCAGGATTGCCTATATAGATGCTATCTGGCCTGCTGAGTTCCTCCAGCATTTTGTGTGTGTTGCTTGGATTTCCAGCATCTGCAGCTTTTCTCTTTTGTGATAAAAATATATTGACTCTGAATTTAACTGATTTACAAGTGACTTGAGGTTGAATTTTTAATGTGATAAAGGGCAGGTGTGCTGTAGTCAAGGATCCTTTAAATTTAATTCCCCATTCCGAAGTGACCATAATAGTCTTGGTAATGACCTCTAGGCTTTATCTTGCTTAAGACTTTTTTTTAATGGATGATCCAACATTAATCACAGAAACACAGGAGCTCATTTATAATCCCTCTTGCACAGGCTATCACTTTGCTCTATACACTATCCAATTAAATTGGAGATGACATTTTAAATTACACGCATCTTATTAGACTCCAGTTCGAAATCATGGGACTGCTATCCACAATTTCATTTTTATAGCAGATAAAGAAAATTAGCACATCTTCAGTTCCCCTTTAAAAAATACTGCTTTATTATCTTCTCTCAGTTCTTCCCAGATTTGATAAGATCACTCTGCAATGCTGAATGCAAATCTTAAAACTACAAGCAGACTTGGCTTCCTGCTGGAAGATTTCATTCTTTTTGAGCCATGTCTGAATTGAATTAAACCTTTATTTCTTTATCCTTCAGTTTGGATGCCAGCCTCAGATTGGCCAGAAACAAAATTCCAAGTGGTGGATAGATTAACTGCCACTCTGCTAGTGTGTATGTGTGTGTTTGCTTCTGCGTGAGCGTGCGGTGTGTTTTTCCCCATGTTTGTGAGTGAGCATGTCTGTACAGTCCTGCCTCCTTCGCAGTGATTTCAACATGTTTGTCACTGCATTAATCCTCGAGGCACCTCAGGAGTTCCTTTGTACGGAATGTACATCCCTGCCTCATTCTCAGGAGTTCCTTTGTACGGAATGTACATCCCTGCCTCATTCTCAGGAGTTCCTTTGTACGGAATGTACATCCCTGCCTCATTCTCAGGAGTTCCTTTGCACAGAATGTACATCCCTGCCTCATTCTCAGGAGTTCCTTTGTACGGAATGTACATCCCTGCCTCATTCTCAGGAGTTCCTTTGTACGGAATGTACATCCCTGCCTCATTCTCAGGAGTTCCTTTGTACGGAATGTACATCCCTGCCTCATTCTCAGGAGTTCCTTTGTACAGAATGTACATCCCTGCCTCATTCTCAGGAGTTCCTTTGTACGGAATGTACATCCCTGCCTCATTCTCAGGAGTTCCTTTGTACAGAATGTACATTCCTGCCTCATTCTCAGGAGTTCCTTTGCACGGAATGTACATCCCTGCCTCATTCTCAGG
This sequence comes from Hemitrygon akajei, assembly GCF_048418815.1. Classification (NCBI taxonomy): domain Eukaryota; kingdom Metazoa; phylum Chordata; class Chondrichthyes; order Myliobatiformes; family Dasyatidae; genus Hemitrygon; species Hemitrygon akajei. Next base: position 107,094,572 of record NC_133136.1, on the reverse strand, counting down.
AGTTCCTTTGTACGGAATGTACATCCCTGCCTCATTCTCAGGAGTTCCTTTGTACGGAATGTACATCCCTGCCTCATTCTCAGGAGTTTCTTTGCACGGAATGTACATCCCTGCCTCATTCTCAGGAGTTCCTTTGTACGGAATGTACATCCCTGCCTCATTCTCAGGAGTTCCTTTGTACGGAATGTACATCCCTGCCTCATTCTCAGGAGTTCCTTTGTACGGAATGTACATCCCTGCCTCATTCTCAGGAGTTCCTTTGTACGGAATGTACATCCCTGCCTCATTCTCAGGAGTTCCTTTGTACGGAATGTACATCCCTGCCTCATTCTCAGGAGTTCCTTTGTACGGAATGTACATCCCTGCCTCATTCTCAGGAGTTCCTTTGCACGGAATGTACATCCCTGCCTCATTCTCAGGAGTTCCTTTGTACGGAATGTACATCCCTGCCTCATTCTCAGGAGTTCCTTTGTACAGACATACCAGGGAGAGCCCTGTCAAGGTTTCAGAGTATGCAAATAGAAAATAAGTCACATCACCTGTAATTTTAAGGAGTAATTATATTTAATATTATATTTACTAAAGATATTTTGATGCCATTATCTGGAAGTTCCATTTGACATCTTTGACACTTCTATTTAATTTGTGGAAAGGATGCAGGTACATAATGACACAATATTATTACATAGCCTGACCTAGTAATGCCTTCAGCAGAGACAACAGCCTAGAAATTAAATGTCACTCTTTTTTTTTGGTACACAAAAAAAGGCTGCTGCTCATATGTAGTGGTGTCAAAATCCATGCCACACATTGTACACTTTTATGTCACTTGCTCAAAATACATTTGTGATCTGTGCCTTGTGAACAGCAAGGGTCATTCACATGATGCAGTTTTAGCAAAGAATTTGAGACCTGTTTCTGCTGAATGTGAACCAGCTATGACATTCAATCTATGGCCATTGAATTCAACAAATTGATATTCTTGTCAATAAGTCTTCCTTTGGTTTTCGCCCACTGCTTGTTGCCCGACTCAGCCATCCACATCAACCACTGCTAGTGTCGTTTGTCCATCCCTCACAATCTGCCCACCCCCACCCCCCACGTGTCCCTAATCACTCCTATACCATGACTTAGGTCTATCCCTGCCCAACTGAAAAAATGCAGTACCCAAATCCCATGGTTCTAACAGATCTTCACTGATTTTGTAGTTAATCTCTCTTGTCATAAAAAAACATTCTGTCTGCCTTATTGACCGCCTGAATGCTAACTTTGTGCTTTATGTTCTTCTGATTCTCATTTCCCCACATTATAAGCCATTGAAGATATTTTTGCCCATTTCCAAATTACCTGCCATTGCTACTGTATCCCTTTGCCCCTGCATCTACTCTAAATTCTCAGAATACTATACTTGATAAGCTGAAATTTCCTTCTAACTTTAATCCCTGTCATGTACTCTTCTGTCTTGCTATTCACTCTGTCTCTCCTCCTGACTGTATGCCAGATTTTCAGAATCTTGGTGTCATATCTGACTTTTAAGAAAGTCCAGATCATATATTCATGCTATAACTGAGAAAGGCAGATTTATTGCACAGAGTGTGGTGGGTACACAGATCATACTGCTTTGGAATGCTGTAAAAGTGGGTAGAATTACAACATTTAAAGGTTACTTGGACAGGAAAGCTTTAGAGGGATGTGGGCCAGATGTGGACACATGGGTCTAGCTGAGGGAGACATCTTGACCAGCATGGTCAAGTTGGGGTGAAAGGCCTGTTTTTTATTGTATATCTCTACAACTATGGCTACCACAACCAAAATCCAACCTGATTCAATGTCTCTGTCATGTCTTCAGGCCTTTCTTGACTGTTCCCTCCTCTATTGCACTTAAGAATCAGAAACAAGTATTTTATCACTGACTTGTATGTCATGAAATTGGTTTACTAAACATCACAGAATAAATGAATAGTGCAATAAAAAGGAATAGTGAAGAGGAGTTCACATGCTCATGGACTATTCAGAGACCTGGTGATGGAGAGGAAGAAGCTGTTCCTAGAACATTGAATGTGCCTTCAAGCTCTTGTCCCACCTCCTTGATGGTCATAATGAGAAGAAGGGATGACTTGGTTGATGAGTGTCCTTAGTGATGGATACTGCTTTCGTGAGGTACCACTTATTGAAGATGTCCTCATTGTAGAGCTGGCAGATTCTACAACCCTCTGAGGCCTGTTTCGACCCTGCACATTGGGACCCACGTACCAGGTTGTGATGCAACCTGTCAGAATGCTTTCCACCATGAACCTACAGACATTTGCAAGACCCTTTGTTAGCATACCAAATCTCCTCAAACTCCAAATGAAGTAGAGCCACTGACATGCCTTCTTTGTGATTGAGTCAATGCTGCAACGTCTCTGGGTTTCTTGTCTTGCTCTGACATTGTGGAACCACTGGAGTAAGGGCCTAGGTTCAAAACCTGTTCTGTCATGCACATGGGCTTGGGTTGAACATATCCTTTAAGCGCACAGTAATGTCTTGGCTCCTGCTGTACAAACAAAGAAAAACAATGATGTAATCTTCTGTCCTGATATTTTAACTGAACTATTTATGCCTGGCATCTGAAGCAGGTAAGTCTCTTGATGGGAAGTCAAACTTAAACTAATGGAAAATGTGAAGCACTACTGCTGTGGCTCCTGCTGACACAGCATCTGCTGCAGTGCAAACTTGCCCAGGTGCATAAGCTGCTCAGTTTGAGGTGAATGTGCAGACCAGCTGTTCTAGAAATACAAGTTACCGGACAGTTCCTCTGCAAGTTTGCACTTTCATTTTAGGTTTTATGGGAAGAGAGGGATCATGGTAGCTAGAAGCATTACAAAGTGGAATCTCGCGCAAGTAAGCAGCGGGTTGAGCAGCATCTGTTGAGGGTGGGGTGGGGGAGGATGGAAGAGGAATCGTTTATGTTTTAAATCAAGGCCCTGCATGACTGGGAGTGGAGAGGGAAGATGGCCAGCACAACGGAGAGGGATGGGGAGGTGGTGAGAAAGGGGCTAGAAGGTGATCAATGGACTGAGAATGGTTGAAAGGACCAGGTAGGGGAAGGGATCTGGTGGGTGAATTATGTGGGTAGTAGGTGGATGGCACCAGGTGGGTGAGTTGACTGATATGGGTTGTAGGAGGGTATGGGAAAAGGAACAAAGAATGGGAAATGAACTGGATTGGATGGAGTGAGAGGGGAACATGGATTTATTTTAGTTCATTACTTTTACAGTATTTGTACAGAGCTAAAGTGAAAAGCTTTTGTTTGTGTGCTATCTGGTCAAATCATGCCATGCATACATACAGTACGCAAATACAAAGATAGATGCAGAATGCAGTGTTGCAATTACAGTGGAAATGTAGTCTGATAGACAAATCAAGTGCAAGGACCACAATGAGATAGAGTTCATCTCTTAGTATATGAAAGGCCCATTTAAGAGGATGGTGACAACTACATAGAAGCTATCTCTGAGCCTGGTGATACATATTCTCAAACCCTTGTATCAACTACCTGGCAGGAGAGGGGAGAAGAGAGAATATCTAGGGGTAGGTGTGGTGTTTGATTATTTTGGTTGCACCCACCAGAACGGACAAACAACCAGTGTGCAAACGGCAATAATCCGAGGAAACAAGAAAACAAATAAATAAATACATAATCAATTACAGTATGCATATATTGAACAGATTAAAAATCGTGCAAAAACAGTAATGACATATATTAAAAAGTGAGGTAGCTTTCATATGTTCAATATCCATCTAGCAATCAGATGGCAGGGTGGAAGAAGCTGTTCCTGAATCACTGAGTGTGTGCTTTCAGGCTTCTGTACCTCCTACCTGATGGTAACAATGAGAAAAGGGCATGCCCTGGGTGCTGGGGGGTCTTTAATAATGACTGTGCAACTATAAAAGAAAATCAATGAGTAAATAGATAAACAATTAATATTGAGAACATGAGATGAAGAGTCCTCGAAAGTGAGTATGTAAGTTGTGTATATGGGTCATATACGTACTTTGATAATAAAAAAATAATTTGAACTTTAATAGGGAGAAAGGTGAGGACCAGGTGTACCCTGTCTATTGTTTCTAGGTGAAGGTGCAGTAAAAGAGAAGTCCAGGAAATAGAGGGCTCCACCAACCACAGTCCAAGTTGAACCACATTTCCTGAAATTGTGGTTGAAAAAGAGAAAATGGGAGAAAGGGATGGCATGCTTACCTGAGACAAAGTGGGACAAGTTATAGTCTCAGTAGCTGTGAGAGTCAATGGGTTTAAAGTAAATGTCAATGGATAGCTCATCTCCTGAGATGGAGCGAAGTGCAGAAAAGGGAGATGAAGTTTGGAAGTGGGACCAGTGAATCTGCCAGCAAAGTGGGAGTTAGTAGCAAAGTAATAAAATTGTTGTGTTCTGCATGGGAGCAGGAAGCAACAGTGATGCAGTCATTTGTGTAACTGAGGGAGAGTTGGACAGTGGGTTCACAGAAAAGACAAGTGTAGCTGGGGTTCATACAAGTTCCCATGGCTACACCATGGGAAGCATGTGTAACCATGTGTGGCTACACAAAGTGACAGCACTGTGGAGTGCGGTAGAACAGAGAGATCTGGGAGTAGAGGTCCATAATTCCTTGAAAGACATATCACAAGTAAATAAAGTCATACAGAGAGCTTTTGGCACGTTGGCCTTCATAGGTCAAAGTATTGAATTTGAGAGTTGGGATGTTATGTTGAAGTTGTCTGCGACATTGGTTAGACTAAAATTAGAGTATCATGTGCAGTTTTGGTCACCTGCATACAGGAAAGATATCAATGAGATTGAAAGAGTACAGAGAAAATTTACAAGGAATTTGTTGGGACTTGAGGACCTGAATTATAAGGAAAGGTTGAATTGGTTAGGACTTACACCCTGGAACATAGTAGAATGAGGGGAGATTTGATAGAGGTCTCCAAAATTATGAGGAGTATAGGTAGAGTTAATGCTAACCAGAGGTCATAGGTTAAGGGTTAAAAGTGAAATATTTAAGGAGTGCTTGAGGGGGAACTTCTTCACTCAGAGGGTGGTGTGAGTGTGAAATGAACTGCCAGAGAGAAATTGGCATAAGTACATGGAACAGAAGGAAATGGAAGGCTATGGTCCGTGTAGTGCTCCAATACTTAACTCTATGACAAGCAAGCTGGAGTCCTAATTTTAATCTAATCACCCATTTTACACTCTGCTAAGGTCAATGATGTTTTCACTGGACATTTGGATTGAAATTGGTGCTTAATGTCACTAGAAAAATAAATTGGTGAACTTTAAAGCAGTGTAAAAAAAAACTAAAATGGAATGACCTAAGAAAAGACCTGGAACCACTGCAATTTGCCTGCCACTACAATAGGCCTACGGCAGGTGCAATCTCACTGACTTTCCACTCGACCTTGGACCAGCTGACAACTGCAACACCTACTTCACGTTGCTCTTTATTTCAACTCAGTGTTCAACACCATCGTCCTTTCAGTTTTAATCAAGAAGCTTCAAAGTCTGGGCCTCTGGATCCTTGAATTCTTCATTAGACGACTACAGTCTGTGGATTGGAAATAACATCTCCTTGCTGACGGTCAACACAGGTGCTCCTCAGGATGCACGCCTGTTGCTCTACTCTCTGTACACTCATCATTGCTTTGCTAAACACAGCTCAAACATCATCTATAAATTCATTGATTGTACAGCTGTTGGCATTATCTGAGCTGGTGACGAGGAGGTGTAGAGGAGTGAGCTGGTTGAGTGGTAGTACAACAACAACATTGCACTCAATGTCTGTTACAGCAAGGAATTGACTGTAGACTTCAGAAAGGGGAAGTTGACAGGACACACACCAGCCCTCACCGAGGGATCAGTAGTGGAAAGGGTGAGCAGCTTCAAGTTCCTGAGTGCCAATACCTCTGAAGATCTATCCTGGGTCCAACATATTGATGCAATTATGAAGAAGGCATGCATGCAGCTATTTTTCATTAGGAATTTCAGGAGATTTGCTATGCCAACAAAGACTGTAACAAATTTCTACCAAAGTACAATAGACAGCATTCTGACAAATTGCATTACTGTCTGGTTTAGAAGCACCAGTGCACAGGATAAAAAGAAAACCGCAGAGACGTGTAAACCCAGCCAGCTCCATCATGGACACTAACCACCTCACCATCGAGCATATCTTCAAAAATTGACACCTCAAGAAGGTCCCATCCATCATTCACCACCCTCACTCTCCAAAACATACTGTTTTCTCATTACTACCATCAGAGAGGAGGTACAGTTGTCTGAGGGCATACACACAACGTTCTAGGAACAGATTTTTCCCATCCACCATCAGATTTCTGAATGACCCATGCCCATGAAGACTAAAAACAAACAAGAGAAAATCTGCAGATGCTGGAAATCTAAGCAACACACACAAAATGCTGGTGGAACACAGCCGGCCAGGCAGCATCTATGGGAAAAAAATACAGTCGACATTTTGGGCCGAGACCCTTTGGCAGGTTGCCTCACTATTTAGCTCTGTAATTGCCTATTTATTTTTATTTCTCATCGTAAGTTACAGTAATTAATTTATGTTTTGCACTGTAACACTGCTGTAAAGCACAAATTTCACTACATATGTCAGTGATAATAAACCTGATTCTGATTCTGACTAAGAACAAATAATCAGATGTACAGAGATTTTAATCAGCTTTCTTCAAGAAGGGATAGAGAGGACATTAGTAATTTACTGACTTAATTGTGGAGGAAAGAGATTGTAAATGTTCACATGGGTCTGTGTACAATTGACAGCAGAGCATACTTTTAAGGCCTTTAGAAGGTCTAGGAAAAATTATCATTTTAAAAGCTCTCCTAACAAAAATTTCTCCCTATGTTTCCCTTCCTAACTGGATTCTGGGGCAAGGTGGAGACTTGGATTTCAGAACATGTCAGCCAAAGGACACTTACCTGTGCTGTACAGTACTATGTTTTAAGTTCGAACACTTGCAGGTCAAGGGCAAAGACGAATCCTCCTATCCTTCTATGGAGTAATGAAGCTCCCATTCCTATTTCAAATAGAAGTTTCAAGTACTTCTCATGGGAACTTTTTTCACTATTTCAATGAATTGTTGCGTTGTTTACATCGTTCTCATGGAGTTTATAATTGTAATTTCTGTGATTTAAACCTCATCCAAAACAGAATTCCTTCCTTTGCTTCCTCTCTCCATGAGAGAGAGAGCCACCATAAACCACAGGGTTCATTATCCAAATCTCAAATGATACGTTTCTCAATGAGTTCAAGTCCTTCCCAGCACTGGGACTGTTTTGACAACTAAGCTGTACAAAGCACACGCCAAACTCTGTACCCCAGCCTGAGCATTCCCATGTGTAACATTTAATGTCTACTACCTGGAACAAACATGTTTATGACAGGTCACATACCACAAAGGGGGCAGAAAGACCACCACCCCTTCAGATCTATAATCATGGGAGAAGCCATTCTGATATTATTGTCTGTAACCCTGGTTAAAATCAAGTGACCTTGAAAAAAGTCTGGGGCCTTCTAAATCTGGCCTTGAGTGCACTGCGGATTTGTGGCTGTTTTGGGATGAAAACAAGCATTGCCTGCAGTTTGCTTCATTTCTCTAATGAAATGGTTTGGGTGTGGATCGGACCAGATTAATGCATAGAACTCATTCCACTGCAGCAGTTTCACGAGTCTGATGTGAAATTAGTTATTCACCAACTGCTACTGAATCTCAGACCTAACACACAAATGGGAAAAGAAGATCATACACGGACTAGTAAACAGTGTTCTTCTCAATTTAAGGGTGATTGAAGTACATTGTTGGAATACAGCATATTGAGTCTCATTCTGTTTTTATTCATTATATGTCTGGCCAGTTAACATTCGCTGATGCTCTCATCATAAAGTTAGAGCTGAGGACTGCTGCATTTGCAGTCCATGTGTGAATGCATTTATGACCTTGACAACATCTCAGCAGAGGCTACTGTCTGGTCTTAACTTGGTTTGTTTCAACACCTCCATCGACTTAATTGCTTTTTCAATTAAAACTTGAATTGCAGTCACTTCTGGAATTAATTAACCACAAAGGGTTAACCTTGCATTAATGTTGTAGGAAAGTCTAAACGTGAAAATGAAGTAGGCAACTAAAGCTTTAATTCTGCGTGTGCCTGGAAACCAGTCAGTAAGATTTGTATTTGTGCTGCATTCCAGTAATCCAACATAAAGACATTGGAAAAGTTTGGTTTACTGAGAAGTGTGAGGTTCTACATTTTGGCAGGAATAATCCAAATAGAACATACAGGGTAAATGGTAGGGCATTGAGGAATGCAGTGGAACAGAGAGATCTAGGAATAACAGTGCATAGTTCCCTGAAGGTGGAGTCTCATGTAGATAGGGTGGTGAAGAAGGCTTTTGGAACGCTGGCCTTTATAAATCAGAGCATTGAGTACAGAAGTTGGGATGTAATGTTAAAATTGTACAAGGCATTGGTAAGGCCAAATTTGGAATATTGTGTACAGTTCTGGTCACCGAATTATAGGAAAGATATCAATAAATTAGAGAGAGTGCAGAGACGATTTACTAGGATGTTACCAGGGTTTCAGCACTTAAGTTACAGAGAAAGGTTGAACAAGTTAGGTCTCTATTCATTGGAGCGTAGAAGGTTGAGGGGGGATTTGATCGAGGTATTTAAAATGTTGAGAGGGATAGATAGAGTTGACGTGAATAGGCTGTTTCCATTGAGAGTAGGGGAGATTCAAACGAGAGGACATGATTTGAGAGTTAGGGGGCAAAAGTTTAAGGGAAACACGAGGGGGTATTTCTTTACTCAGAGAGTGATAGCTGTGTGGAATGAGCTTCCTGTAGAAGTAGTAGAGGCCAGATCAGTTGTGTCATTTAAGGTAAAATTGGATAGGTATATGGATAGGAAAGGAGTGGAGGGTTATGGGCTGAGTGCGGGTAGGTGGGACTAGGTGAGATTAAGAGTTCGGCACGGACTAGGAGGGCCGGAATGGCCTGTTTCCGTGCTGTGATTGTTATATGGTTATATGGTTATATTAAGGAGGCAATGTGAGTTTTTAAATTTGAAATTCAGACTGTGGTAAACTGGCAGGTAAGATTTTGATTTTCCAGCATCACTATATTAGTTGATTTTGTTGGAATGAGTTGTAATGCTTACTTCTGGAAATACATTTCTTGTGCTGCCAAAGGGAACAGGCAGAAATGACAGTTTCCAAATAGCATCAGGAACAATGAGCGATATTGACTGGTTTTGTGGAGTAGTTTAATTTGTTCTTCCAATCTGTGCTGTAATCTTTGTTTTCTAAACTATTCATTAGCTCTACAGGTTAAAATCAATACAGGAAAGGACCTGTGCTCAAATCAATGTGAAAAACATTATCTGGCCATTCTGTAAATTAAAAACTGTGTCCTCTAAGAGAAACTGCAGGAAGCAATTTATGATTTAGCTGGAAGTTAGTGAAAGGTCTGAAATCATTTCTGTCTCAAAAATTAACTAATACCATGCTAAATAAATCCATATCCCAGAAAGATTTTAATGTTTTGCTGCATATTGCATTAAGAATGTAAGTTTGATAACTGAAATTTCTTTTGATGAAAACAAACGCTTCAATCGGCAGTAAAATATGTCGTTGATAAATATGCTAGCACCCACAGTAATATTTTTTTTCTTTCCCTGTACATTGAGTCATTAACTTCCTAAACCTTATCTGACAGGTTTTCACGGTCCAGTAACTAGCATTCTTACATTAATATATTTGTTACAAATCTAGCTTGGCCATTGGTATCTTTTTGAATTCAGAAGTGTTGGTTGGTCTCTTAGTGAACCTCTTTAATGAAAGTTGGTGGCATTTGCCCATGAGCAAAGTAGCATTATCCAAGACAAAACAATAATTTTACCTTGCGATTTGTACCAGAAATGGGTTTTTGCAAGCAGATTAATGGATTTCTCTGAAAGGAGATGGCCAGATTAGACCTACACATAAGAATCCATTTGAATTGTTGAGATGTTTTCCTCCAAATAAGATGCCCATAGAGAATAACAGCCAATGATAATGCGACAATGACCTCAGAAAAAGACCTAAATCTTTGGTATAAAAACACAAAATGCTGGCAGAACTCAGCAGGCCAGACAGCGTCTATGGGAGGAGGTCGTGACGACGTTTCGGGCCGAAACCCTTCATCAGGAGTGAAGTAACATGGGATGGTGGAGAGGGGATAAGAAGTGGGGGGAGGGATGATGTAGAGAGCTGGGAAGTGATAGGCTGGAGGGAAATGGGCTAGGGGGAAGGTGGAGAATTATGGGAAATAAAAGAGAAAGAAAGGTAGGGCTGGGGGGAGATTATAGTGAGGGGGGAAAAAATGAGAGAGAAAGAGAACCAGACTAAAATAATAGATAGGGATGGGGGTAAGGGGGGGCAGGGGTATCAACGGAGGTCTGTGAGTTGGATGTTCATGCCGGCAGGCAGGAGGCTACCTAGGCGGGAGATAAGGTATTGCTCCATCGACCTGCGTGTGGCCTCATCTTGACGGTAGAGGAGGCCATGGACAGACATGTCGGAGTGGGAGTGGTCTGTGGAATTGAAGTGTGTGGCCACAGGGAGATCCCGCCACTGCTGGAGGACTGAGCGCCGGTGTTCGGCGAAATGGTCTCCCAGTCTGCGGCGGGTCTCCCCAATGTATAAATGACCACATCGGGAGCACCGGATACAGTATATCACCCCAGCTGACTCGCAGGTGAAGTGGTGCCTCACCTGAAAGGACTGTCTGGGGCCTGGGATGGTGATGAGGGAAGAAGTGTGGGGGCAGGTGTAGCACTTCTTCCGTTTGCAGTGATGAGTGCCCGGAGGGAGGTCCGTGGGGAGGGATGGGGGGGATGAATGGACAAGGGAGTCGCGTAGGGAGCGATCCCTGCAGAAAGCCGAGAGTGGGGGGGAGGGGAAGATGTGGTTGGTGGTGGGATCACATAGGAGGTGGCGGAAGTTACGGAGGATTATACGTTGGATCTGTAGGCTGGTAGGGTGATAGGTGAGGACCGGGGGACTCTATCCCTGGTGGGCTGGCGGGGGGATGGGGTGAGGGCAGAGGTGCGTGAAATATGGGAGACGCGATGGAGGGCAGAGTAGATAGTGGACGAAGGGAAGCCCCTTTCTTTAAAAAAGGAAGACATCTCCTTTGTCCTAGAATGAAAGGCCTCATCCTGAGAGCAGAGGCGACAGAGGCGGAGGAATTGAGAGAAAGGGATAGCATTTTTGCAGGAAACAGGGTGGGAGGAGGAATAGTCTAGGTAGCTGTGGGCATTAGTAGGTTTGTGGTAGATGTCGGTGGAGAGGCTGTCTCCAGAGATAGAAACAGAGAGATCTAGAAAGGGGAGGGAGGTGTTGGAAACAGACCAGGTGAATTTGAGGGTGGGGTGAAAGTTGGAGGCGAAGTTAATGAAGTTGACGAGCTCAGCATGCGTGCAGGAAGCAGCGCCAATGCAGTCGTCGATATAACGCAAGAAAAGAGGACAGATACCGGTGTAGGCTTGGAACATAGATTGCTCCACATGGCCGACAGAAAGGCAGGCATAGCTAGGACCCATGCGGGTGCCCATGGCTACACCTTTAGTTTGGAGGAAGTGGGAGGAGCCAAAGGAGAAATTGTTAAGGGTGAGGACTAATTCCGCGAGGCGGAGAAGAGTGGTGGTAGAGGGTAACTGGCTGGGTCTGGAATCCAGGAAGAAACGGAGAGCTTCCTGGTGGGGGATAGAGGTACATAGGGACGGGACGTCCATGGTGAAAATGAGGCGGTGGGGGTCAGGGAACTTGAAATCTTTGAAGAGATGTAAAGCATGGGAAGTATCACAGACATAGGTGGGAAGGGATTGAACAAGGGGAGATAAAACAGAATCGAGATAGGCAGAAATGAGTTCAGTGGGGCAGGAGCAAGCAGAGACAATGGGTTTGCCTGGACAGACAGGTTTGTGAATCTTAGGTAGGAGGTAGAAACGGGAAGTGCGGGGTGTGGGAACTATAAGTTTGGTGGCCGTGGATGGGAGATCTCCCGAGCTGGTGAGATCAGAAATGGTTTGGGGGACAATGGACTGGTGCTCCCTAGTGGGGTCATTGTCCAGGGGTAGATAAGAGGAGGTGTCAGCGAGTTGTCGTCGTGCCTCCGCTATGTACAGGTCGGTGCGCCAGACAACAGCACCCCCCTTATCAGCGGGTTTGATGGTAAGGTTGTGATTGATGCGGAGGGAATGGAGAGTAGAGCGTTCAGAGGGGGTAAGGTTGGAATTGGAGCAAGGGGTGGTGAAGTCGAGATGGTTAATGTCCCGACGGCAATTAGAGATGAACAGATCCAGGGCGGGTAGAAGTCCTGGGCGGGGAGTCCATGAGGAGGAGGAGGGTTGGAGATGGGAGAACGGGTCATCGGTGGGGGTGGGAGAGTCCCTACCGAAGAAGTGGGCTGGAAGATGGAGCCGGCAGAAGAAGAGCCCCACGTCCTGACGCACATGGAACTCACTGAGGTGAGGGCGAAGAGGGACAAAGGTGAGGCCCTTACCAAGGACAGAGCGCTCAGCCTCACAGAGAGGAAGGTTGGAGGGGATGGTGAAGACCCAGCAGGGTTGAGAGCTCTGGTCCGAGGGGGGGTGGGAGGCTGGTGGTCAGCGGGGAAGGGGTGGGGGTGAAAGGAAGCTGAAGCCCCCGAGGGCCCGGGAACCGGTGATTGAATCTCAGGCTCGGAAAGATCAGACAGCAGCGCGTGGAGGTCCAGCTCGGAGGTCAAGGCTGGGATCCAGCGTGGTGGTGGGGGGAAGGGGGGGAGAGGGCAGGCGTGGAGGTCCAGCTCGGAGGTCAAGGCTGGGATCTAGCGTGCTGATGGGGGGGAGGGGGGAGATGGCAGGCGTGGAGGTCCAGCTCGGAGGTCCAGGCTGGGATCCAGCGTGGTGGTGGGGGACGGGGAAGATGGCAGGCGTGGAGGTCCAGCTCGGAGGTCAAGGCTGGGATCCAGCGTGGTGGTGGGGGAAGGGGGGAGATGGCAGGCGTGGAGGTCCAGCTCAGAGGTCAAGGCTGGGATCCAGCGTGCTGATGGGGGGGAGGGGGGAGATGGCAGGCGTGGAGGTCCAGCTCAGAGGTCAAGGCTGGGATCTAGCGTGGTGGTGGGGGAAGGGGGGAGAGGGCAGGCGTGGAGGTCCAGCTCGGAGGTCAAGGCTGGGATCTAGTGTGGTGGTGGGGGGAAGGGGGGAGATGGCAGGCGTGGAGGTCCAGCTCAGAGGTCAAGGCTGGGATCTAGCGTGGTGGTGGGGGAAGGGGGGAGATGGCAGGCGTGGAGGTCCAGCTCGGAGGTCAAGGCTGGGATCCGGCGTGGTGGTGGGGGGAAGTGGGGAGAGGGCAGGCGTGGAGGTCCAGCTCAGAGGTCAAGGCTGGGATCTAGCGTGGTGGTGGGGGAAGGGGGGAGAGGGCAGGCGTGGAGGTCCAGCTCGGAGGTCAAGGCTGGGATCTAGCGTGCTGATGGGGGGGAGGGGGGAGATGGCAGGCGTGGAGGTCCAGCTCGGAGGTCCAGGCTGGGATCCAGCGTGGTGGTGGGGGACGGGGGAGATGGCAGGCATGGAGATCCAGCTCGGAGGTCAAGGCTGGGATCCAGCGTGGTGGTGGGGGAAGGGGGGAGATGGCAGGCGTGGAGGTCCAGCTCAGAGGTCAAGGCTGGGATCCAGCATGCTGATGGGGGGGAGGGGGAGATGGCAGGCGTGGAGGTCCAGCTCAGAGGTCAAGGCTGGGATCTAGCGTGGTGGTGGGGGAAGGGGGGAGAGGGCAGGCGTGGAGGTCCAGCTCGGAGGTCAAGGCTGGGATCTAGCGTGGTGGTGGGGGGAAGGGGGGAGATGGCAGGCGTGGAGGTCCAGCTCAGAGTTCAAGGCTGGGATCTAGCGTGGTGGTGGGGGAAGGGGGGAGATGGCAGGCGTGGAGGTCCAGCTCGGAGGTCAAGGCTGGGATCCAGCGTGGTGGTGGGGGGAAGGGGGGAGAGGGCAGGCGTGGAGGTCCAGCTCAGAGGTCAAGGCTGGGATCTAGCGTGGTGGTGGGGGAAGGGGGGGAGAGGGCAGGCGTGGAGGTCCAGCTCGGGGGTCAAGGCTGGGATCTAGCATGGTAGTGGGGGAAGGGGAGAGGGCAGGCGTGGAGGTCCAGCTCGGAGGTCAAGGCTGGGATCCAGCGTGGTGGTGGGGGAAGGGGGGAGATGGCAGGCGTGGAGGTCCAGCTCGGAGGTCAAGGCTGGGATCCAGCGTGGTGGTGGGGGGAAGGGGGGAGAGGGCAGGCGTGGAGGTCCAGCTCAGAGGTCAAGGCTGGGATCTAGCGTGGTGGTGGGGGAAGGGGGGAGAGGGCAGGCGTGGAGGTCCAGCTCGGAGGTCAAGGCTGGGATCCAGTGTGCTGATGGGGGGAAGTGGGGAGAGGGCAGGCGTGGAGGTCCAGCTCAGAGGTCAAGGCTGGGATCTAGCGTGGTGGTGGGGGAAGGGGGGAGAGGGCAGGCGTGGAGGTCCAGCTCAGAGGTCAAGGCTGGGATCTAGCGTGGTGGTGGGGGAAGGGGGGAGAGGGCAGGCGTGGAGGTCCAGCTCGGAGGTCAAGGCTGGGATCCGGCGTGGTGGTGGGGGGAAGTGGGGAGAGGGCAGGCGTGGAGGTCCAGCTCGGATGTCAAGGCTAGGATCTAGCGTGGTGGTGGGGGAAGGGGGGAGATTGTAGGCGTGGAGGTCCAGCTCGGAGGTCAAGGCTGGGATTCAGCGTGGTGGTGGGGGAAGGGGGGAGAGGGCAGGCGTGGAGGTCCAGCTCGGAGGTCAAGGCTGGGATCCAGCGTGGTGGTGGGGGGAAGGGGTGAGAGGGCAGGCATGGAGGTCCAGCTCGGAGGTCAAGGCTGGGATCTAGTGTGGTGGTGGGGGAAGGGGGGAGATGGCAGGCGTGGAGGTCCAGCTCGGAGGTCAAGGCTGGGATCTAGTGTGGTGGTGGGGGAAGGGGGGAGATGGCAGGCGTGGAGGTCCAGCTCGGAAGTCAAGGCTGGGATCCGGCGTGGTGGTGGGGGGAAGTGGGGAGAGGGCAGGCGTGGAGGTCCAGCTCGGAGGTCAAGGCTGGGATCTAGCGTGGTGGTGGGGGAAGGGGGGAGAGGGCAGGCGTGGAGGTCCAGCTCGGAGGTCAAGGCTGGGATCTAGTGTGGTGGTGGGGGAAGGGGGGAGATGGCAGGCGTGGAGGTCCAGCTCGGAGGTCAAGGCTGGGATCCGGCGTGGTGGTGGGGGGAAGTGGGGAGAGGGCAGGCGTGGAGGTCCAGCTCGGAGGTCAAGGCTGGGATCCAGCGTGGTGGTGGGGGAAGGGGGGAGAGGGCAGGCGTGGAGGTCCAGCTCGGACGTCAAGGCTGGGATCTAGTGTGGTGGTGGGGGAAGGGGGGATATATGGCAGGCGTGGAGGTCCAGCTCGGATGTCAAGGCTAGGATCTAGCGTGGTGGTGGGGGAAGGGGGGAGATATGGCAGGCGTGGAGGTCCAGCTCGGAGGTCAAGGCTGGGATCCAGCGTGGTGGTGGGGGGAAGGGGGGAGAGGGCAGGCGTGGAGGTCCAGCTCGGAGGTCAAGGCTGGGATCCAGTGTGGTGGTGGGGGGAAGGGGGGAGAGGGCAGGCGTGGAGGTCCAGCTCGGAGGTCAAGGCTGGGATCCGGCGTGGTGGTGGGGGGAAGGGGGGAGAGGGCAGGCGTGGAGGTCCAGCTCGGAGGTCAAGGCTGGGATCCAGTGTGGTGGTGGGGGGAAGGTGGGAGAGGGCAGGCGTGGAGGTCCAGCTCAGAGGTCAAGGCTGGGATCTAGTGTGGTGGTGGGGGGAAGGGGGGAGAGGGCAGGCGTGGAGGTCCAGCTCGGAGGTCAAGGCTGGGATCTAGTGTGGTGGTGGGGGGAAGGGGGGAGAGGGCAGGCGTGGAGGTCCAGCTCGGAGGTCAAGGCTGGGATCTAGCGTGGTGGTGGGGGGAAGGGGGGAGAGGGCAGGCGTGGAGGTCCAGCTCGGAGGTCAAGGCTGGGATCCAGTGTGGTGGTGGGGGGAAGGGGGGAGAGGGCAGGCGTGGAGGTCCAGCTCGGAGGTCAAGGCTGGGATCCGGCGTGGTGGTGGGGGGAAGGGGGGAGAGGGCAGGCGTGGAGGTCCAGCTCGGAGGTCAAGGCTGGGATCCAGTGTGGTGGTGGGGGGAAGGTGGGAGAGGGCAGGCGTGGAGGTCCAGCTCAGAGGTCAAGGCTGGGATCTAGTGTGGTGGTGGGGGGAAGGGGGGAGAGGGCAGGCGTGGAGGTCCAGCTCAGAGGTCAAGGCTGGGATCCAGTGTGGTGGTGGGGGGAAGGTGGGAGAGGGCAGGCGTGGAGGTCCAGCTCAGAGGTCAAGGCTGGGATCCAGCGTGGTGGTGGGGGAAGGGGGGAGAGGGCAGGCGTGGAGGTCCAGCTCGGAGGTCAAGGCTGGGATCCAGTGTGGTGGTGGGGGGAAGGTGGGAGAGGGCAGGCGTGGAGGTCCAGCTCAGAGGTCAAGGCTGGGATCTAGTGTGGTGGTGGGTAGAAGGGGGGAGAGGGCAGGCGTGGAGGTCCAGCTCGGAGGTCAAGGCTGGGATCTAGTGTGGTGGTGGGGGGAAGGGGGGAGAGGGCAGGCGTGGAGGTCCAGCTCGGAGGTCAAGGCTGGGATCTAGCGTGGTGGTGGGGGAAGGGGGGAGAGGGCAGGCGTGGAGGTCCAGCTCGGAGGTCAAGGCTGGGATCCAGCATGGTGGTGGGGGGAAGGGGGGAGAGGGCAGGCGTGGAGGTCCAGCTCGGAGGTCAAGGCTGGGATCCGGCGTGGTGGTGGGGGGAAGTGGGGAGAGGGCAGGCGTGGAGGTCCAGCTCGGATGTCAAGGCTAGGATCTAGCGTGGTGGTGGGGGAAGGGGGGAGAGGGCAGGCGTGGAGGTCCAGCTCGGAGGTCAAGGCTGGGATCCAGCGTGGTGGTGGGGGGAAGGGGGGAGAGGGCAGGCGTGGAGGTCCAGCTCGGATGTCAAGGCTAGGATCTAGCGTGGTGGTGGGGGAAGGGGGGAGAGGGCAGGCGTGGAGGTCCAGCTCGGAGGTCAAGGCTGGGATCCAGCGTGGTGGTGGGGGGAAGGGGGGAGAGGGCAGGCGTGGAGGTCCAGCTCGGATGTCAAGGCTAGGATCTAGCGTGGTGGTGGGGGAAGGGGGGAGATATGGCAGGCGTGGAGGTCCAGCTCGGAGGTCCAGGCTGGGATCCAGCGTGGTGGTGGGGGGAAGGGGGGAGATGGCAGGCGTGGAGGTCCAGCTCGGAGGTCAAGGCTGGGATCCAGTGTGGTGGTGGGGGGAAGTGGGGAGAGGGCAGGCGTGGAGGTCCAGCTCGGAGGTCAAGGCTGGGATCCAGCGTGGTGGTGGGGGAAGGGGGGAGAGGGCAGGCGTGGAGGTCCAGCTCGGAGGTCAAAGCTGGGATCCAGCGTGGTGGTGGGGGGAAGGGGGGAGAGGGCAGGCATGGAGGTCCAGCTCAGAGGTCAAGGCTGGGATCTAGCATGGTGGTGGGGGAAGGGGGGAGATGGCAGGCGTGGAGGTCCAGCTCAGAGGTCAAGGCTGGGATCCAGCGTGGTGGTGGGGGGAAGGAGGGAGAGATGGCAGGCGTGGAGGTCCAGCTCGGAGGTCAGGGCTGGGATCCAGCGTGGTGGTGGGGGGAAGGGGGAGATGGCAGGCGTGGAGGTCCAGCTCGGAGGTCAGGGCTGGGATCCAGCGTGGTGGTGGGGGAAGGGGGGAGAGGGCAGGCGTGGAGGTCCAGCTCGGAGGTCAAAGCTGGGATCCAGTGTGGTGGTGGGGGGAGGGGGGAGATGGCAGGCGTGGAGGTCCAGCTCAGAGGTCAAGGCTGGGATCTAGCGTGGTGGTGGGGGAAGGGGGGAGAGGGCAGGCGTGGAGGTCCAGCTCGGAGGTCAAGGCTGGGATCCAGCGTGGTGGTGGGGGGAAGGGGGGAGAGGGCAGGCGTGGAGGTCCAGCTCGGAGGTCAAGGCTGGGATCCGGCGTGGTGGTGGGGGGAAGTGGGGAGAGGGCAGGCGTGGAGGTCCAGCTCGGATGTCAAGGCTAGGATCTAGCGTGGTGGTGGGGGAAGGGGGGAGAGGGCAGGCGTGGAGGTCCAGCTCAGAGGTCAAGGCTGGGATCCAGCGTGGTGGTGGGGGGAAGGGGGGAGAGGGCAGGTGTGGAGGTCCAGCTCGGAGGTCAAGGCTGGGATCCGGCGTGGTGGTGGGGGGAAGTGGGGAGAGGGCAGGCGTGGAGGTCCAGCTCGGATGTCAAGGCTAGGATCTAGCGTGGTGGTGGGGGAAGGGGGGAGAGGGCAGACGTGGAGGTCCAGCTCGGAGGTCAAGGCTGGGATCTAGCGTGGTGGTGGGGGAAGGGGGGAGAGGGCAGGCGTGGAGGTCCAGCTCGGAGGTCAAGGCTGGGATCCAGCGTGGTGGTGGGGGGAAGGGGGGAGAGGGCAGGCGTGGAGGTCCAGCTCAGAGGTCAAGGCTGGGATCTAGTGTGGTGGTGGGGGGAAGGGAGGAGAGGGCAGGCGTGGAGGTCCAGCTCGGATGTCAAGGCTGGGATCTAGCGTGGTGGTGGGGGAAGGGGGGAGAGGGCAGGCGTGGAGGTCCAGCTCGGAGGTCAAGGCTGGGATCCAGCGTGGTGGTGGGGGAAGGGGGGAGAGGGCAGACGTGGAGGTCCAGCTCGGAGGTCAAGGCTGGGATCTAGCGTAGTGGTGGGGGAAGGGGGGAGAGGGCAGGCGTGGAGGTCCAGCTCGGAGGTCAAGGCTGGGATCCAGCGTGGTGGTGGGGGGAAGGGGGGAGAGGGCAGGCGTGGAGGTCCAGCTCGGATGTCAAGGCTAGGATCTAGCGTGGTGGTGGGGGAAGGGGGGAGAGGGCAGGCGTGGAGGTCCAGCTCGGAGGTCAAGGCTGGGATCCAGCGTGGTGGTGGGGGGAAGGGGGGAGAGGGCAGGCGTGGAGGTCCAGCTCGGATGTCAAGGCTAGGATCTAGCGTGGTGGTGGGGGAAGGGGGGAGATATGGCAGGCGTGGAGGTCCAGCTTGGAGGTCCAGGCTGGGATCCAGCGTGGTGGTGGGGGGAAGGGGGGAGATGGCAGGCGTGGAGGTCCAGCTCGGAGGTCAAAGCTGAGATCCAGCGTGGTGGTGGGGGGAAGGGGTGAGAGGGCAGGCATGGAGGTCCAGCTCAGAGGTCAAGGCTGGGATCTAGCATGGTGGTGGGGGAAGGGGGGAGATGGCAGGCGTGGAGGTCCAGCTCAGAGGTCAAGGCTGGGATCCAGCGTGGTGGTGGGGGGAAGGAGGGAGTGATGGCAGGCGTGGAGGTCCAGCTCGGAGGTCAAGGCTGGGATCCAGCGTGGTGGTGGGGGGAAGGGGGAGATGGCAGGCGTGGAGGTCCAGCTCAGAGGTCAAGGCTGGGATCCAGCGTGGTGGTGGGGGGAAGGTGGGAGAGGGCAGGCGTGGAGGTCCAGCTCAGAGGTCAAGGCTGGGATCTAGTGTGGTGGTGGGGGGAAGGGGGGAGAGGGCAGGCGTGGAGGTCCAGCTCGGAGGTCAAGGCTGGGATCTAGTGTGGTGGTGGGGGGAAGGGGGGAGAGGGCAGGCGTGGAGGTCCAGCTCGGAGGTCAAGGCTGGGATCTAGCGTGGTGGTGGGGGGAAGGGGGGAGAGGGCAGGCGTGGAGGTCCAGCTCGGAGGTCAAGGCTGGGATCCAGTGTGGTGGTGGGGGGAAGGGGGGAGAGGGCAGGCGTGGAGGTCCAGCTCGGAGGTCAAGGCTGGGATCCGGCGTGGTGGTGGGGGGAAGGGGGGAGAGGGCAGGCGTGGAGGTCCAGCTCGGAGGTCAAGGCTGGGATCCAGTGTGGTGGTGGGGGGAAGGTGGGAGAGGGCAGGCGTGGAGGTCCAGCTCAGAGGTCAAGGCTGGGATCTAGTGTGGTGGTGGGGGGAAGGGGGGAGAGGGCAGGTGTGGAGGTCCAGCTCGGAGGTCAAGGCTGGGATCCGGCGTGGTGGTGGGGGGAAGTGGGGAGAGGGCAGGCGTGGAGGTCCAGCTCGGATGTCAAGGCTGGGATCTAGTGTGGTGGTGGGGGGAAGGGGGGAGAGGGCAGGCGTGGAGGTCCAGCTCGGAGGTCAAGGCTGGGATCTAGCGTGGTGGTGGGGGAAGGGGGGAGAGGGCAGGCGTGGAGGTCCAGCTCAGAGGTCAAGGCTGGGATCTAGTGTGGTGGTGGGGGGAAGGGGGGAGAGGGCAGGCGTGGAGGTCCAGCTCAGAGGTCAAGGCTGGGATCTAGTGTGGTGGTGGGGGGAAGGGGGGAGAGGGCAGGCGTGGAGGTCCAGCTCGGAGGTCAAGGCTGGGATCTAGTGTGGTGGTGGGGGGAAGGGGGGAGAGGGCAGGCGTGGAGGTCCAGCTCGGAGGTCAAGGCTGGGATCTAGCGTGGTGGTGGGGGAAGGGGGGAGAGGGCAGGCGTGGAGGTCCAGCTCGGAGGTCAAGGCTGGGATCCGGCGTGGTGGTGGGGGGAAGTGGGGAGAGGGCAGGCGTGGAGGTCCAGCTCGGATGTCAAGGCTAGGATCTAGCGTGGTGGTGGGGGAAGGGGGGAGAGGGCAGGCGTGGAGGTCCAGCTCGGAGGTCAAGGCTGGGATCCAGCGTGGTGGTGGGGGGAAGGGGGGAGAGGGCAGGCGTGGAGGTCCAGCTCGGATGTCAAGGCTAGGATCTAGCGTGGTGGTGGGGGAAGGGGGGAGAGGGCAGGCGTGGAGGTCCAGCTCGGAGGTCAAGGCTGGGATCCAGCGTGGTGGTGGGGGGAAGGGGGGAGAGGGCAGGCGTGGAGGTCCAGCTCGGATGTCAAGGCTAGGATCTAGCGTGGTGGTGGGGGAAGGGGGGAGATATGGCAGGCGTGGAGGTCCAGCTCAGAGGTCCAGGCTGGGATCCAGCGTGGTGGTGGGGGGAAGGGGGGAGATGGCAGGCGTGGAGGTCCAGCTCGGAGGTCAAGGCTGGGATCCAGTGTGGTGGTGGGGGGAAGTGGGGAGAGGGCAGGCGTGGAGGTCCAGCTCGGAGGTCAAGGCTGGGATCCAGCGTGGTGGTGGGGGAAGGGGGGAGAGGGCAGGCGTGGAGGTCCAGCTCGGAGGTCAAAGCTGGGATCCAGCGTGGTGGTGGGGGGAAGGGGGGAGAGGGCAGGCATGGAGGTCCAGCTCAGAGGTCAAGGCTGGGATCTAGCATGGTGGTGGGGGAAGGGGGGAGATGGCAGGCGTGGAGGTCCAGCTCAGAGGTCAAGGCTGGGATCCAGCGTGGTGGTGGGGGGAAGGAGGGAGAGATGGCAGGCGTGGAGGTCCAGCTCGGAGGTCAGGGCTGGGATCCAGCGTGGTGGTGGGGGGAAGGGGGAGATGGCAGGCGTGGAGGTCCAGCTCGGAGGTCAGGGCTGGGATCCAGCGTGGTGGTGGGGGAAGGGGGGAGAGGGCAGGCGTGGAGGTCCAGCTCGGAGGTCAAAGCTGGGATCCAGTGTGGTGGTGGGGGGAGGGGGGAGATGGCAGGCGTGGAGGTCCAGCTCAGAGGTCAAGGCTGGGATCTAGCGTGGTGGTGGGGGAAGGGGGGAGAGGGCAGGCGTGGAGGTCCAGCTCGGAGGTCAAGGCTGGGATCCAGCGTGGTGGTGGGGGGAAGGGGGGAGAGGGCAGGCGTGGAGGTCCAGCTCGGAGGTCAAGGCTGGGATCCGGCGTGGTGGTGGGGGGAAGTGGGGAGAGGGCAGGCGTGGAGGTCCAGCTCGGATGTCAAGGCTAGGATCTAGCGTGGTGGTGGGGGAAGGGGGGAGAGGGCAGGCGTGGAGGTCCAGCTCAGAGGTCAAGGCTGGGATCCAGCGTGGTGGTGGGGGGAAGGGGGGAGAGGGCAGGTGTGGAGGTCCAGCTCGGAGGTCAAGGCTGGGATCCGGCGTGGTGGTGGGGGGAAGTGGGGAGAGGGCAGGCGTGGAGGTCCAGCTCGGATGTCAAGGCTAGGATCTAGCGTGGTGGTGGGGGAAGGGGGGAGAGGGCAGACGTGGAGGTCCAGCTCGGAGGTCAAGGCTGGGATCTAGCGTGGTGGTGGGGGAAGGGGGGAGAGGGCAGGCGTGGAGGTCCAGCTCGGAGGTCAAGGCTGGGATCCAGCGTGGTGGTGGGGGGAAGGGGGGAGAGGGCAGGCGTGGAGGTCCAGCTCAGAGGTCAAGGCTGGGATCTAGTGTGGTGGTGGGGGGAAGGGGGGAGAGGGCAGGCGTGGAGGTCCAGCTCGGATGTCAAGGCTGGGATCTAGCGTGGTGGTGGGGGAAGGGGGGAGAGGGCAGGCGTGGAGGTCCAGCTCGGAGGTCAAGGCTGGGATCCAGCGTGGTGGTGGGGGAAGGGGGGAGAGGGCAGACGTGGAGGTCCAGCTCGGAGGTCAAGGCTGGGATCCAGCGTGGTGGTGGGGGAAGGGGGGAGAGGGCAGGCGTGGAGGTCCAGCTCGGAGGTCAAGGCTGGGATCCAGCGTGGTGGTGGGGGGAAGGGGGGAGAGGGCAGGCGTGGAGGTCCAGCTCGGATGTCAAGGCTAGGATCTAGCGTGGTGGTGGGGGAAGGGGGGAGATATGGCAGGCGTGGAGGTCCAGCTTGGAGGTCCAGGCTGGGATCCAGCGTGGTGGTGGGGGGAAGGGGGGAGATGGCAGGCGTGGAGGTCCAGCTCGGAGGTCAAAGCTGAGATCCAGCGTGGTGGTGGGGGGAAGGGGTGAGAGGGCAGGCATGGAGGTCCAGCTCAGAGGTCAAGGCTGGGATCTAGCATGGTGGTGGGGGAAGGGGGGAGATGGCAGGCGTGGAGGTCCAGCTCAGAGGTCAAGGCTGGGATCCAGCGTGGTGGTGGGGGGAAGGAGGGAGTGATGGCAGGCGTGGAGGTCCAGCTCGGAGGTCAAGGCTGGGATCCAGCGTGGTGGTGGGGGGAAGGGGGAGATGGCAGGCGTGGAGGTCCAGCTCAGAGGTCAAGGCTGGGATCCAGCGTGGTGGTGGGGGGAAGGAGGGAGAGATGGCAGGCGTGGAGGTCCAGCTCAGAGGTCAAGGCTGGGATCCAGCGTGGTGGTGGGGGGAAGGGGGAGATGGCAGGCGTGGAGGTCCAGCTCGGAGGTCAAGGCCTGAGTTTCTGAGGGGGTGTCCATGGCCGTAGGAACCCGCGTTGGTGGTACTGGTGTCAGGGTACGGGGTCTGTCCGGTGCCGTGATTGGCAGTGGGAGGTCGCGATCTGAGATTCATGCGTGTTGGCGTCGGAGCCGACGGGCTCTGGGGTCCGCAGATGGGCGAATTTGCGGGGTTTGACGAAAAAAACGACGATTGCATGCACGAATCCGTCGAAGGATGAAATAGCGGGTGGTTCCACGACACACGGCGAAGAAGGTGTCCCGGAGGGGCGGGAGGTACGAGGAAAGGGAGGCCAGGTATCTCCTCATCGCAGCCACAGCCCGGCGGGAGGCAGAGTCAATTACATGTGAGTAACTGTGATCCTCCGAAGGTCCAAATCGGGTGGCTTGGAAACGAATCCTGAAGCCCGTTGGAGTCAGTTGGTTGCGGAGACACGCACCAAGAAGGGATATGTGACTAGATAGATAGATAGATAGATAGATAGATAGATAGATAGATAGATACTTTATTCATCCCCATGGGGAAATTCAACTTTTTTTTTCCAATGTCCCATACACTTGTTGTAGCAAAACTAATTACATACAATACTTAACTCAGTAAAAAAATATGATATGCATCTAAATCACTATCTCAAAAAGCATTAATAATAGCTTTTAAAAAGTTCTTAGGTCCTGGCGGTAGAATTGTAAAGCCTAATGGCATTGGGGAGTATTGACCTCTTCATCCTGTCTGAGGAGCATTGCATCGATAGTAACCTGTCGCTGAAACTGCTTCTCTGTCTCTGGATGGTGCTATGTAGAGGATGTTCAGAGTTATCCATAATTGACCGTAGCCTACTCAGCGCCCTTCGCTCAGCTACCGATGTTAAACCCTCCAGTACTTTGCCCACGACAGAGCCCGCCTTCCTTACCAGCTTATTAAGACGTGAGGCGTCCCTCTTCTTAATGCTTCCTCCCCAACACGCCACCACAAAGAAGAGGGCGCTCTCCACAACTGACCTATAGAACATCTTCAGCATCTCACTACAGACATTGAATGACGCCAACCTTCTTAGGAAGTACAGTCGACTCTGTGCCTTCCTGCATTTTCAGGGCCGAAGAAATAGTAGGTTGGGAGCAGAGAGAGAGAGGCTCTCGCTGAACTCCCGTCGGAGAGAACATCTGAACTTCTTCAGTGTAGGCATCACTGGAAGAGGCTTCGCAGTAGTGAATTCAAAGGCAACACGAGTGAATCTGTAGATGCTGGAAAGAAATAAAAAACACAAAATGCTGACAGAACATCACACAAATCTTTGGTGTGTAACTCACTTTTTCCAAAATCAATCATTGCCAGTTCAGTCTAATCTTTGGTCTTCAACAGCAGTGATGTCATCCAGGTGGCAAAAAAATAACATTGAAGTATTCTCTTAGACAATAAGCTATAAACAAAAACATCTTTAACTAAGCGTTTTAAACACTTTACCATTGCTAAATAAAAATTGGAACATAGAATCAGAGGACACTACAACACAGAAACAGGCCATTCAGCCCATCTAGTCTGTGCTGAAACATTAGTCTGCCTACTCCCATTGACTTGCACCCAGACCACAATCTTCCATACCCCTCTCATCCATGTACCTATCCAAATTTCTCTTAAATGTTGCAATCAACCCTGCAACCACTGCTTCGACTAGAAGGTCATTCCACACTCTCACCACCCTCTGAGTGAAGAAATTCCCCCTCATGTTCCCCTTAAACATTTCACCTTTCACGCTTAAACCATGAAGTTGTAGTGTCATCCAACTTCAGAGGAAAAAGCCTGCTTGCATTTACCCTATCTATACCCCTCATAATTTTGTATATCTGCATCAAATCTCCCATCAATCCTCTAAGGAATAAAGTCCTAACCTATTCAACCTTTATAAATAACTCAAGTCCTGAAATCCCAACAACATCTTTGTAAATTTTTCTCTGCATTCTTTTAATCTTATTGACACCTTTCCTGAGGCAGGTGACCAAAACTGCACACAATACTCCAAATTAGGCCTTAACAACATCTTACAAAGTTGAACATAACATCTGAACTCCTGTACTCAACACACTGATTTAAGAACATCAATGTGCCAAAACCTTTCTTTACAACCTCATCTACCTGTGGCACCACTTTCAATGAAATATGGACCTGTATTCCCAGATTCTTTTGTCCTGCTGCTATCCCCAGTGCCCTATCGGTCATCGTGTTCGGTTCTGGACCCTCTACTTTTCGTGACTTTTATTAACAACTGGATGTGGGGGTAGAAGGGTGGGCTGGCAAGTTTGCAGATGACACAAAGGTTGATGGTATTGTGGATAGTGTTGAGGATTGTCAAAGATTGCAGAGAGACATTGATGGGATGCAGGAGTGGGCTGAGAAATGGCAGATGGAGTTCAACCCAGAGAAGTGTGAGGTGGTACACTTTGGAAGGACAAACTCCAAGGCAGAATGCAATGTAAATGGCAGGATACTTGGAAGTGTGGAGGAGCAGAGGGATCAGGGGGTACATGTCCACAGATCTCTGAAAGTTGCCTCACAGTAAGATAGGGTAGTTAAGAAAGCTTATGAAGTGTTAGCTTTCATAAGTCGAAGGATAGAGTTTAAGAGTCATGAGGTAATGATGCAGCTCTATAAAACTCTGGTTAGGCCACACTTGGAGTATTGTGTCCAGTTCCGGTTGCCTCACTATAGGAAGGATGTGGAAGCATTGGAAAGGGTACAGAGGAGATTTACCAGGATACTGCCTGGTTTAGAGATTATGCATTATGATCAGAGATTAAGGGAGCTAGGGCTTTACTCTCTGGAGAGAAGGAGGATGAGAGGAGACATGATAGAGGTGTAACAAGATATTAAGAGGAATAGACAGAGTGGACAGCCAGCACCTCTTCCCCAGGGCACCACTGCTCAGTACAAGAGGACATGGCTTTAAGGTAAGGGGTGGGAAGTTCAAGGGGGATATTGGAGGAAGGTTTTTTACTCAGAGAGTGGTTGGTGCATGGAATGCACTGCCTGAGTCAGTGGTGGAGGCAAATACACTAGTGAAATTTAAGAGACTACTAGAAAGGTATATGGAGGAATTTAAGGTGGAGGGTTATATGGAAGGCAGGGTTTAAGGGTCGGCACAACATTGTGGGCCAAAGTGTCTGTACTGTGCTGTATTGTTCTATGTTCTATGTAAGACCTACCCTGGTTGGTCCTCTCAAAGTGCAACACCTCACACTTGTCTGCATTAAATTCCATCTGCCATTCTACAGCCCACTTTTTCCAGCTGGTCCAGATCCTTTTGCAAGCTTTGATTGTCTTCCTCACTATCTACTATACCCTCATTATTGGTGTCCTTGGCAAATTTGCTGATGCGGTTTCTCATATAATCGTCCAGAATGTTTATATAGATGAAACCAACAATGGATCCAACACCAATTCCTGCAGCACACTACTAGTCTCTGGCTAGTTAGAGAGCAACCAACTGCTAACACTCTCTGGCTTCTCTTGCCAGTCCAACATCTAATCAAACATCCGCTTTCCTGGTAACTTCCTTGACAAACTCTATAAGGTTGGTTAGACACAACTTACCATGCACAAAGTCATGGTGGTTATCTCTGATCAGTCCGTGTCTAGTCAAATGCTTATGAATCCAGTTTCTTAGAATAGCTTTCAATAACTTTCACCACTACTGATGTCAGGTCTACCAACCTATAATCTCCTGGCTTATTCTTAGAGCATTTGTTCATTAACAACATTAGCTATCTTCCAGTCCTCGGGCACCTCACCCTTGGCTAAGGATGTTTTAAATATCCCTGCTAGGGCCTCTACAATTTCTGCACTTGCCTCCTATAGGGTCCAATGCAACATCTTGTCAGGCCCTAGTTATTTATCCTCCCTAATTTGCCTTAAGACAGGAAACACCTCCTTCTCTGTAATCTGTACAGGGTCAATGACCTTGCTGCTGCATTGCCTCACATCTATAGACTCCGCGTCCATTCCCATGTAAATACAGATGCAATGATTCCAATTATGATTCCCCCCCTCCATCTCTTTTGGCTCCATGTATAGATTACAGATTTTTCAGGTGATCAACTTTGTTCATTGCTATCCTTTTGCTTTTAATATATCTATAGAACCCCTAAGGATTCTCCTTCACCTTGTCTGCTGGAGCAACCACGTATCTTCTTTTAGCCCTCCTGATTTCCTTCTTAAGTGTTCTCTTGCATTTCTTATACTCCTCAAGTACCTCATTTGTTCTTACTTGTCTATACCTGCTATGCATCTCCTTTTTTTTCTTAACCAGGGCTTCAATATCTCTTAAAAACCAAAGTTCAATAAACCTGTTATCCTTGCCTTTTATTCTGACTGGAACATACAAACATTGTACTTTCAAATATTCATTTTTGAAGGCCTCCCATTTACTAAGTACACCTTTACCAGAAAGCAACAGATCCCAATCCACACTTGCTGGATCCTTTTTGATACCATCAAAATCGGCCCTTCTTCAATTTAGATTCTTATCCCGAGGATCAAATCTATCCTTTTCCATAATTACCTTGAAACTAATGGCATTATGATTACTAGATGCAAAGTGCTCTCCTACATAATCTTGTATTACCTGCCCTGTCTCATTCCCTAATAGGAGATCTAGTATTGCATTGATTAAGGAAACTTTCCCAAATACAGTTGACAAACTCTTTCCCAACCAGCCCTTTTACAGTATGGGAAACCCAGTCAATATGTGGAATGTTAAAATCACCTATTAACACAACCTTATGTTTCTTGCAACAGTCTGCAATCTCTCTACAAATGTGTTCCTCTAAATCCCATGGACTGTTGGGCAGTCTATGTTAATATGGTCATATCTTCCTTATTGCTTAATTCTACCCATAAAGCCTCACTAGACAAGCTACCCAGTCTGTTCTGACTGAGCACAACTGTGATATTCTCCCTGACTATTAATGCCACCCCCTTTAATACATCCTATCATGTCTAAAACAACAGAACTTTGAAACAACAACACACACAAAATGCTGGTGGAACACAGCAGGCCAGGCAGCATCTATAGGGAGAAGCACTGTCGACGTTTCGGGCCGAGACCCTTTGTCAGGATGAAGGGTCTCGGCCCGAAACGTCGACAGCGTGTCCTGACGAAGGGTCTCGGCCCGAAACATCGTCAGCGCTTCTCCCTATAGATGCTGCCTGGCCTGCTGTGTTCCACCATCATTTTGTGTGTGTTGTTGTTTGAATTTCCAGCATCTGCAGATTTCCTCATGTTAGAACTTTGAAACATTGAGCTGCTAGTCCTGCCCCTCTTGTAATCAAGTTTCACTAATGGCTACAATGTCGCAATGCCATGTGCTGATCCATGCCCTAAGCTCATCTACTTTTCCATCATCCTAAATGCTGTAATTTCCACTCTAATTATCCATGTTTCTCTTTCCATCTTTAGAATGATCATTTTAACCAAATGGGATAATTTCACTCAACTTCACTTGCCCCATCATTGAAATGTTCCCACAACCAACTGACTCACCACCAAGGATCCTTCATCTCATGTTCCAGATATTTATTGCTTATTTATTTATTTTATTGTTTCTTCTTTCTGCATTTGAACAGTTTGTTGTCTTCTACACCCTGGCTAAATGCCCTTGATAGGTGGTCTTTCATTAATTCTGATATACTGTAGTTATTACTCTATAGCTTTTTTGAGTTTGCCTACAAGAAAATGAATCTCAGGGTTGTATATGGTGACATATATGCACTTCGATAAAAAATTTACTTTTTACTTTGAACTTTCCACTTTCCTCTGAAAAAGGAGTGTTTTTGGTCATTTTCCATAGCAATTTGTATTGTGCCAATTATTTGATAATGCTCTTGTGAAATATCTCAGCAATCTTTTGCTATGTTAAAGACAATGTAGGACTTGTTACTGGCCTCATTCTGTTCGATTCCAACAACATTTGATCATTGACTTACAGATTCATTCCTTCTCACCTTTGTTCAAGATTCTTTTACAAAGTCCATGCAATGTCCAACTCTCCCTGTCCCCTTCCTCTTCAAGAACATTCCCCATATTTACTTATCCCACCCCTTTAGATTGTACTGGTTAAGATTTGTACTGCAATGCTGTAGGCATTTCATTTCAGCAGTTTTCTGCAAAAGCAGTGCATCCTGATGGTAGAAAGTTTTGGTTTTGACTAGAGATAAGAACCCTGCTGTTCCACTTAGGAATGTTGTGTCAGCCAATCAGGAGGAAGTGGGCTGGAGAGAGCTTGGTGATGGACAGTAGCAGCTTGCATGTCATTTTGGGGGTAGCTGCGGAGAGGACAGAAGGGAAGATGCCACAGAATGCTATTGGAAGGAGCAAAAAGTGTTTTGTGCAGTTGAATGGCTTCAAGCGGAAGGGCCAATATTCCTGAGGGACAGCCAGGTTTAGAAGGGTTTCGAGTGAAGTTCGAAATGTGGTGTGTGCTTTCACGCAAATCGTGGGTCCAGCACCTGAGTAAAAAACTGCAGGGTGAGCTCCAACTTTATGTGACAGCTTTAACTGTAATGGGTTCTTTTATTTTTTCCCTTTTCTCTTTCCTACTAACTGTTTGATAAAGCTGAAATTAGTAAATATACTTCCTTTATAATTTTGTGCAGAGTATGATCTGTTATTTCTTGCTGACTGACAATTGTGTATGGGCAACATTTACACAGCATTTGCTCCAACTGAAGTTTCTTTAATCGGAACATCACAACATTTCTGTTTGGTTGAACCCCAAATCATACTGACCCTTGACATATATTTGTTAATGAAAGGTGCCTTCAACATATTGAAGTTGTGGCTCAGACTTAGTTGAATATTTATGTTCATTGGGATAGTTTTGGGGACAGAGAGTGTCATTAGGAGTCAAGTTAGTGTTTAGGGACAGAGATGTGAGGGAATTAGTCAAACCAAGTCTAGGCCTCTGCTCCGTGCTTCACATTTGAGTGATGTGCTCAAGTGACAAAGGACATCTGTGGTCAGGTGTCAGCCAACAGACTAGAGAGGATGAGAGCTTGTGGCCTACCCAGGTCAAAGAGTCATGTGAGGATCCAGTGACACTGTTTTATGTGGGTGGAAGGCATGAGGGCCAGTGAGCCTTGAGATACATGAGACTGGAGTTGTCTAGTGTTCGGATTCCAGTCAATAGTGCGTACAGAGTTCGAGGACTGGAGTTTGGCATCCTCATCCAAGGTCCTCATTCATTGTAATCTACGAGTCTTAGGTTGATACTGAAGATTAGAGCCTGAAGGTGGATTGGAAGTCTGGAAGTTGAGGTCCAATGTCCAGATCCCAGAGTCTGTATCCACAAGTCTGCTGGAAGCGGAAGGCTCGGAAATGGCCTGTCCCTGGGTTAAAGGTCTGTCTGCATGTGTTTGTGCGTGGGTGGGTGGGTGGGAGGGAAATATAGGGCTTGTTTTGATATTGTTTTGTTGCTGTTGTTGTGGCTTGTGTGTTGTGCATAAATGCTGGGCAGGCAGTGTTGGTGCCAGATTATATGGCTCCCTCCAGCACATCCTGAGATTGTGCTAGCTGTTAAGGCAAATGACACATTTCACTGTATGATTCGATGTACATGTGATAAATAAATGAATCTGAATCTGAAATAATTACGCTGGCAAAGTCTGTCATCTATTCCAATTACTCACTCACTCAAACTCACCCTAGCTGTCAGTAATAGCTTCCACCTGCATCAGGGCTTTACCATCAATTCTGTGAGAAACTTATAACAATCATCAGATGTTCTCAAGGAGGTCTTTGTGAGGTTGGCTGGGATAGAATGACTTTCCCTAGCTGAATTTGGTGACAATGTTGATGCCAGGTGGTGTATCTTGTATTTTTTTTTCTCGATTAATGTTGTGATTTTGGTGTCATGAAATGATCTGCTAGAATGTTTTGGAGGACAGTAAAGAATCAAATTATCTTGATGTTTTGGGAAAAGACCTTTTGTTGTGTAATATTTGAGTAATATTGTAAGTATTTTGTTTGAGTAAGCATTCTTTATTTGTTTAAATAATTCATTATTGGTTATATGTAAAAATAGTGAATTTCATATATCGTGATTCTACCATGTGATATGTGTACATCTTGCTTAAAGTAATAAACAGTCAGATTCTCATTTCAGACTCTCTTGTTTTGCTTCTAATTAGTTTAATGTTTTGGAGTTACAAAATTTATCAGTGGTGATGAGCCAGTTTTAAAAGAACCTGAGAGGACCACCTACCAGTTGAAGTGCAGCAAGATGTTCAAGTTAAAAAAGTACAGCGAGACACAGTCAATTAAAGAAATGCTGCATAGCCTGTGCTTAAGTTTAAAAAAGGCATAAAACCGAAGAATCATGGGTTCATGAGTACCAGCTGATAATAATCATTAAAAACAGCAGAAATGGCTGGCTACATCAGAAAGATTGATGCATTTGATTATACAACAGATTACTGGATTTTGAAACTGAGCTCACTGAGCAGTATTTTGAAGTAATGAAATAGCCTATGAGAAGCGAATGCCAGTTTTGCTGAGTGTATTGGGTTTAAAGGCATACAATTTGCTTTGAAATTTGACTGCTCCAACCAAACCAGATGAAATGAATTTTGCTGATATCATGAAAGTAATGCAAGAACATTTAGAACCGAAACCATCGATGATTACAAAACGCTTTAGGTTTCATAAGTGGAATCTAAAGGAAGGTGTGTCCATATGAGCTTAAGTGGCTGAATTGAAGTTGTCTGAGCATTGTCAGTTTGGCAATGGGCTTAATGACACACAGGAGAGATCAAGAAAGCATTCAAAAACGGTTCCTAACTGAAGCACAACTCACATTTAAAAGAGCAGTTAAAATCATTGTATCAATGGAAACAGCAGCCAGAGAAGCAATTGAGTTGTAGTCAGGAATGAAAGTGGGCATCAACAAAATTGCAGCATTTTGACAGAGGTCTCCTGGCCAAACAAATTGTTTTATCATTGTACATCAGGTAAATGCAGATTTAAAGGTGAAACATGTAGAAAATGTAACAAAGTAGGGCACATACAAAGAACATGTCAGGCAGATAAAAATAAATGGACTGCACAGGGAAGAAAAAAGATAAAAAGTCAAGTTACAGTTTCAAAAAGAGCACTAATCTGCATGTTGTTGATGAAAAAATCTGATAATGATGAGAGTGACACAGAACCGAGTAACATTGAGACTTACAATATGAAAACTACCCATGGACAAGCAGTATGGCTTGCACTAGACATGAATGGCAAAATAATTAAAATGGAAGTGGATACTGGTTCAGTTGTTTCAGTCATTTCACAAAATTAAAGTGAACAGCATTTCAAAAATACTGAATTGAAGTCTACAAATATCCACCTGAACTTGTATAGGAGAAAAGAACTCCTGTGGGAGTGACATTCATAACTGTGAAATACAACAACCAACAAGTCACTTTGGGCTTCTTTGTGGTTAAAACAGGAGGGACAGCGTTGTGGGGGGTGAGATTAGCTATGACAACTGCAACTTGATTGGAGATCCATCCACATGTCACGCCACCTATAACAGAGTAAACAGAAAGTGAAGTTAGAAGGGTACTGGATGATGCCATACCTCTCTTCATGCTGTACACCATGAACCATTGCCCAACAGAGGGCAAACAGGTGTTGGTGACAGCTTCTGTGTCTCTGGTTGGAAAGCATATTGGACCAAGGAAGGGTCATGCTACTCGAGGAGTCGTGAAAGTGACAAAAACAGTGTTCTTGTGAAATGTGGCTATGTTTAAAGCTGGAAGAGAGTTCAAGGAGGTTCAGGAAAGTTGCAAACATCCAGCTTTTGTGAGTATAAAGAACCAGAATCTACTCTGTGTGCATTAAAGTTATTGCATGAACTTCAAGTGGGAGACAAAAAGCTGCATGAAAAAGTAGATTCAAAGACCAAAGCCCAGCTGGGTGAATGTAAGACCAAAAAGAAAGGAGGCAATCGAGATATGAAAACAGAGGATTCATCAGATGATATTGTGAATGAGGAAACCAAGAGGAGAGATGAGATTGTAAAGGGAACAATGAAAGGATTAATAGGAGAATACTCCAATGAATTAAATGGACCTTCCCAAGATCAAGATACACATCCCAGAAAAAGGGAAAGAAAGAGGAAGATGAATGAATGCTATGGAAATGGAAGAGGATAAATGAAATCTAATTTTGTGAGAAATCTACAACTTCAGAGATACTCACAACATACTAGGAGAAGAAAAAGGAAGGCAAGGAAGAGAAAGAACAATAAGAAGAAATGATTGAAGTAACTCCAGTGAGAAAAGCCATGAAAAGGAGAAGAAAGATGTCCAGAGCTGTCAGAACCACTTGCTGCAGTCTCAAGTCAACTCCTACAACCACCACGGAGGAAGCCCCAGAACCTGAGATTGTTTCAGAACCACAAGTCTCAGCTGACAAACAGAGTGAAACACACCCCCATCAGGAAATACTTTATCCCACAAGAATACGGAAATCTTCACAGTGATTAAATCTTTAGGCCCAAATGGGACAATTTAAAATTTTACTATGTTGTGGATGTCTGTACATTATATAGTATACTGTGTATATAGTTGATGCATTCTCTATTGAGTTGGAGTTTATAGATAAACAGGGAGGGTTGTTGAGTATTTTGTATTTTGGCAATATTTGAATAATATTGCAAATATATTGTTTGAGTAAGCATTCTTTATTTGTTTAAAGAATTCATTACTGATGTTATGTAAAATACGTGAATCGTTGCCACGTGATACGTGTGAGCCTCACTTAATTTAAAACACGAAGTCAGACTCTCATTTTGGACCCCTTTGTTTTTCTTCTAATTAGTTTACTGTTTTGGAGTTACAAAACAAACCAACCTTAGCACAGCTTCATGATTTTCTGTAAACACTTCAGTTACAATTTTATTTTCAATGAATGAAAACAAAATTTGCATTGCAAGTACATTTATGCCACCTGCTCCTTCCAGACAAGAATAACTCAGCAATTTGCTGTCATAATAATTGACATCCTGTTCATCAGGGATAGCATTTTAATGTCTTGGAATCAGTAACAGCATGATATAAGAAGCAATTGTTGCCAATGCTGCCATGATATGAATAGTGGGGGGTTGGCGGGGGCGGGTTCCTGTTCTGGCTCACCCACAGGTCAGGATAAACCAGGACTTATTTAGGAGCTGTTCTGCAGGCTGTAATTCCCCCGGTGCTACCTCCTAAGTCATCTGATTGCACTGCC
Source organism: Hemitrygon akajei (assembly GCF_048418815.1). Classification (NCBI taxonomy): domain Eukaryota; kingdom Metazoa; phylum Chordata; class Chondrichthyes; order Myliobatiformes; family Dasyatidae; genus Hemitrygon; species Hemitrygon akajei. The sequence goes on along the minus strand of NC_133136.1, from coordinate 107,060,155 downwards.
AAGGGAAAATATATCTGCTCATTTGCAGTACACTTTCTGCTCTCATATTCTGGCAAATACACTGATTTTGGGAACCCAATCAAGTAACTCCACTGGTGTGCAATGTCAGGAGAGGTTAGTACACTTGTTTTGCAAGATCAAGTCTACATTTTTTTCTAGCAAGTCAGTTAGTGAGTTAAAGCATTCCAATGCACAAACAGGCCTTTTGTCCCATCTATTGTGTACCACACCATTACTCTGCCTTGTCCCATTGACCCGCACCTGAACCATAACCCTCCACACCCCTCTGATCCATGTACTTAACCATTTTTTCTTAAATGATGACATCCAATCCACATTCACCATTTCTGCTGGCAGCCGATTCCACTTTCTCACCAACCTCTCGGTGAAGAAGTTCCTCTTAATATTTCACCTTTCACTGTTAACCTATGACCTTTAGTTCTAGTCACCCAACCTCAGTGGAAAAATCCTGCTTGCATTTACCCCATCTATAGCACTTATAATTTTGTATAAATCTATCAAATATCTGCATTCTCCATCATTCCAGGGAATAAAATTCTAATTTACTCTCCCTTTAATTCAGATCCTCAAGTCCTGGCAACATCATTGTAAATTTTCTCTGTATTCTTTCAATGTTATTGATTATCTTTCCTGCAGGCGGGTGATCAGAATTGCACACAATACTCCAAATTCAACTCACCAATGTCTTATATAATTTCAACATAACATCCTAACTTCTGTACTCAATACATTGGTTTATGAAAGTTCAGCTTATGAAACATAGTGACACTTGTGCATGTTAGTGTACTTTGCTGCTAGTACAAAGCAGCTGTGCTGAATGTATATTTTAATGATTAATTTTACCAGCCATCTCAGAGACTGATACCCAGAGATAGAATTAAAATTTCTGCTGTGACCGGAAAAGAACTCAGATTGATAGTTAGTGCATCTCACTCTGGGGAATGAAATATCTTCCAATGCATAACATAGGGAAAAACAGCATTGTGCAATTGACTTTGTCTGTACATTTTCCTCTGAATAAATTATAGCCATTATAGCTGCACCTCCAGTCGCTGATGGATAAGTTCATCTGACCTCACAGACATTTTCCTATTTGAATTTTCAAGTTTTGCTTATTGGAGTTTTCCCCATTATAACCCACACATCCCAATCTCCCACCCCACATGCTACCAACCCATACCAACAACAGCTACTGCTTCGGACAGTCCATACATCATGATGACAAATAAGCTAAGCTCAGAAATATGTTGTGGTGCTGAATTCATCCTGGATGTCTTCTCAGAGGTAAGAAGAACTATATATCCTGTAGCCATGAGCTATGATTCCACTGAACTGAGAGCAGAAGCAGAGAAAGCAACTGCAAGACTGAGTGGAGAGGCCCTCAGTGCGAATGAAGAGCAGACGTAAGTGCTAAAGGGAGCATCAGTATGTGTCCCAGAAGGAAGTGGGAATCCAAATTTTTCATTATCTATTCCTCAGAAGGGATATTCTGAGAAGCCATTTCTGCCAATGGAGAGGGAGTGAGGGAGAGAGAGGGTGGGGAGAGGGGGAGAGGGAGAGAGAGTTGGAGGAGGGGAGGGGAGAGGGAACAGTTCACTGACTTTAATGAGAATTATTGCAGAATTTAAAGGAAAATAAATACAAATACAGGGATGAGGGAGCATAAACATTGTGCTTTTGGTCACGTCTCGACAAGACTAGAACAAGAATAAATGAGTTAAATGCTACCATAATGAACATTAATTAGCTGGAGCATGCATACTCGGGAACCTGTTGTGCCACCAGCCTGCAAGGGCACGTAGGCCCTGCAGCAGAGTCTGTGGTTGTAACTAGACAGGTATGTTGTATCCTGAACTCTCCTCTTCTGTGTCACTCACTAAGAACATGAATTTGAAACTATTAGCCTTAAACATGGCTTCCAGGGAACTTAGCACCACAGAAGAGACAATATTCATGGGAAGGCTGCAAGTATCCACACCAGTCTCCCTCAGAGCACAAAGTTTGCCAGAAGTAGCGCTAAGTTCGAGCCTGCTTATGTATTCAGAAATGTGCTGCATCTTCATGGTGAACATGTTTTCTGATGAAAAATTAGTTAAAGAGTTAAATTTATCAGAGAATTTGTGCTGCAACTGCATTGTCATGTCTAGGGCCTGAGTGGCATTGAATGCTAAAATGCTGCAACGAATTCCATTCCTTAGGCAAGCAACTGACCCAGGCTGTCAGAAAAAGCAGAGGCTTGACCCAAAAGCAGAACAGTGGAGCTGACGTAGCAGCGACCGAGAACTTTAATGATCAGCTGTAAAATAACAAGCCACTTAGGGCCACAAAACAAGAGAGAAAAGATACTAAAGTCACAGGCAACAAAGTAATTGAAGGCTCGAGCAACTGGTTAAGGCTGCCTGGTTCGGTGAATGAGCAAGGACTGTGGATAAGAATTGGGTTTAAATAGCCTGTTTAGCTGGATGGGGCCTACATGTGAAGGGCTGACAGGACCCCCCCCCCCAACACAGTTGGCCCCTGATGGCCTAGGATGATCTGGATGGGCCTCAAAGAGCTCGTTGATGACTGATGGGTCCAGGACACAATGGGATGGAATCCAAGATTTCTCTTCCGGTACGTACCCTTTCCAGTCATCCATGTATTGAACACCTAGGCCACAACACCGTGAATCCATCAGCGAGCAGACCGTGTACTCTGGACCAGCTTCCACAAGCCTAGGCTCCGGAGGAGCAGGCTCAGGTGGGTTTAGTAGCCCATGGACAACGGGCTTGATGTAAGGTAAACACGAGGAAATCTGCAGATGCTGGAAATTCAACCAACACACACAAAATGCTGGTGGAACGCAGCAGGCCAGGGCAGCATCTAAGCACCTACGGATGGAAGGTAGGTGTGATCCTGAGGGATGGTGGGAGCTGGAGAGGGTAAGTGACTAGATTGATGCGATGGGTAATCTTGAAGGGACCAATGAACCAGATTGAAAGCTTGAGGGAATCAGCGCACAGGGGCAGATCTGGTGTGGACAGCCAGACAAAGTCCCCAGGCCGGGGTAGTCTGGCTGGGTTCTGACGATGGTTGGCCTAGAAGCGGCAGGCACAGTTGGCAGCGAGGATGGTCCTTCCAGGCATTCTGGCATCAGTGAACCAGGGATCTGGCAGGTGGGACCTCCACCGTTGGCTCCTCCATAGGGAACAACGGGAGAACTTCAAAGGGTGGCAGAAGAGGGACAGCTCAGCCCAGAGCAGATACTCTTCCATATGGAAGGGTTAGAGGAGGCAGAGCATCACAGAAACCCCTTCCCTTGCTGACTGGTTCTTTTTGATTGACTGTTAGCCAGTGGATGATAGCCAGAGGACAAAGTCACAGAGATGCAGAGGGAGCAGAAGGCTTGTCAGAAACAGCAGAGGAATTCTGGGCCCTGGTCTGACGCAATGTCCTGAGGGAAGCCTGAGAGGTGTGGGAGACCATGTTGGAGACCAGATTCGCCATCTCAGCAGCTGATTAAAGTTTGGTGAGGACAATGAAGTGGGCCACCTTGGAGAACTGGTCCATCACTGTCATGATCATCGTGGCTTCATCAGAAGGTGGAAAACCTGTAATGGAATCCAGGGTGATGTGTGACCACTGGTGTTGGGGCTGCAGGAGCCTAGTTGGAGGAATTGGACAGGACATATTGAGAGTAGGCGGTGACAAACCAACGTACATCTGTGATGGTGGTAGGCCACTAGAGCCAGTGTTGCATAAAATCCATAGCCTGTCATGCTCCTGGATGGCTGGAGAGGGGTGAGATTGGGCCCACTGTGGAGTGCCTTAGAGCCATGGCCACAGACATACAAGCAGTTATTAGGTGTGTCAGCCAGAGCAGGCTTGGGCTGTACAGCCTGGCAGATCTGGTTCTCCCGGTCCCAGTCAATCAAGCCAGGCACCTGAGAGGCTGGAATGATGGGCTGAGGGTTGATCTCTGTTTCTGCTGGGTTGAAAAGTTGTGCCTTAGTGTTCTTGGACTGGGTGTAAAGGAGATGGTGAAGATGAATTGTTTTAAGAAGAGGGCCCAGTAAGACTAATGTAGGATGAGTTGGTGGGCCTGTTGTAAAGATATGAGGTTCTGGTGGTAACTCTAGATCTGGAGGGGCTCAGAGTTTCATATCAGCCAATGTCTTCATACCTCCAAGGACCATTTAATGGTGAGTAGCTCCCGGTCTCCTCCTCCATAACGGTGCTGTATAGAGTTGAACGTGCGAAAGAAGATGACGCAAGGATATATTCCCCGCCTGGCTCTCACTGGGAATTGGTAGCATTAGGACCTACATCAGGTGCGTCCACTTCTACCACAAAAGGTCCAGAGGGGGTTGGATGGCAGAAAATGGGAGCAATAGTGAAACATCTCTTGAGCTCCTCAAAGGTGTGGTCCATAGCAGCAGACCAGATTACCTGTGAGGTAGATGACTTAGTGCGGGAGGTGAGAGGAGCAGCAAATTGGTTGTGGAAAAACCAAGACTCACTGCAGCTGTTTGAGGAAGCATGGTTGGAGTCATTCAATGACGGTGCGCACTTGCTCTGGGTTCATGGTTATGCCTCGGGGTAGATGGACGTAGCCCAAGAAGGAAATAACTGCGGTGTGGAACTGACATTTTTCTAGCTTGCAGTACAGCTGGTTTTTGAGAAGATACTGAAAGAAGGTACAATTGTTACAGACATAGTCTTGAGGGTCCTTTGAAGAGATGAGGATGCTGTTGAAGTAAATGGACACTTACATGTGTAGCCTGTCTCAGAGGATCTCGTTAGTGAAGACTTGGTAAATAGCCGGACTGTTGAAAAGTGTGAAAGGCAGCACCAAGTGTTCATAGTGACCAGTGAGTGTTATGAACACTGTCTTCTACTCATCTGCCTGGCAGACATAGATCAGCTTGTATGTGTTTGGTGATGATCTGGGCCTGTGCAGTATTTCAAATATCTATCCATAAAGGGGAGAAGGTTGCGATTCATAATAATAATTTTGTTGAGTCTACAGTAGTCGATGCAGGAATGGAGACCTGTAACCTTCTTTTTGACAAGGAGGAATCGGGCCCTGGCTGGGGATTGAGATGGTCGAATGAAGCACTTGTGGACACTTATGGCTTGGGTCTCAGCAAGGGTCTGAGAGGACAGATGACCCCGGGGAGGGGTGGTGCCAGGAGGAGGCTGATCATACAGTCGTGTGGTCTGTGGGATGGCAGGATGCTGCCTTCCCTTTTACTGGAAGCAATAGCTAAGGTGTGGTATTCCTATGGGAGTTTGGTGAGGTTGATGGTTTCCTGTGACTCCACGGATTTATGGCGTGAAGTCGATGGAGGTTGCGGGCAGGTAGTCCAGCAGGTGGGTCCCTAACTCAGCAGTGAACTGGAAGACCAGGCGAAATAAGGGTTGTGAGTGGAGAGCCAGGGGTAATTCAAGATGAAAGAAGTGTTGGGTGAGTCGATAAGGAGGAATTCGGATGGCTCACGATGCTTTCCGGTGCTCGTGTGCTAACTCTGACCATCCCAGACCCCAGGGGATGTCTGTCAATGGTCATAATGTAGAAGGGGTGCCAGATAGGCTATGTAGGGAGTCCAAGCTGCACACACAGAGCCTGGTCCAGAAAGTCCCCTGCTGTGCCAGAATCCACCAGAGCCTCCTGTGTACATAGAGCTGTTGAGATGTGGAGGAGAGTGAGCTGAGCTGTGGGTGAGCTTACAAGATAGAAGGCCTCAGGGACCTAAAAATTAAAGGTGGTTAAAATGGTGTTTCACTAACATGCACAGAAGAGTCAATAAGTGATTTGGCTATTGACATACCTTATCACTGGAGTAATAGCAAACAATGCCAGAAAATTGGAATTATACAGTACAGAAACTGGTCTTTTAGCTCACTGTGTACACACCGGACATTTGCCAGCATTTGTTCATAGCTTTCTATACAATGGAATTTCAGTTACTCATTGAAATACTTCTTAAATGTTGTGAGAGTTTCCACAACATCCTTGTGCAGTGCATTCCAATTATCAATCCATTTTTGGGTTAAAAAATTAGTGTTCATATCCTTTCTAACCTTCCTACCTTTTATTTTTAAATCAATGGCCTCAGGTCATAGATACTTGAGTTAAGGGGAAGAACTTTATACTTATTCATCGTAATTTCTCCAAGAGGACCACAACCTTGTTGTGGTTTGGAGGATTATGTGCCTCAATGTCCAAGAGAGCTCTGTTGGCTGGAGTTAGGGCTTTATGCTTTGACCCCTAGTAGGTCAAAGGGTAGAGGCCAGCCTGAGAGTGGTCCACCGATTCCAGGTTTGGAGGTTCAGCTCAGGGTTAACAATGGAAACAGCAATGAAGAATCCTTCTACAAATGAGTGCAACAGTATTCCTGGGTCTCCACCTGGGATTTGCATGACTGTCAGTAGTGAAAACTGAGAGGAAGCTACTGACATGATGAAGGGAGCCCTGAACACCACCAGAGATGGAGGACCTTCAATACAGCCCTAAATGCCAATGGCATAGTGGGCAGTAAGTCATCCTAATTACGTCCCTCGTAATTGTGCACACCTCAACCAGGTCCCCTCTCCAATGAAAACAAGGGAATGTAGTGTTGAGGCAATAAATGGAAGTTTTAAAGCAGATCTTCAAAGTTTTTTTGCACAGAGAGTGATCCCTAACTAGAATGCTGGAGAATGTGATGGAGTCCTATACAATTACTATGCTTTAGACAATCACTGAAGTAGGAAAAGAATAGCAGGTTAAATTTCCAATGTGGGCAAATGGCATTTTAACAGATGGGCAAAAGCAGCCTCAATGTAAAGGGCTGAAAGACCTATTTCTGCTTTGTACGTTCCGTGAAGCAAGATCTAGAGGATTTTATACCCTGAAAATCCAGTCTCTCTTTGTAGCTGAAATACCTTATCCCAGGTAACAACCCCATGTACCTACTCAGTACCTTCTTCAATTGAATCGTATCCTTCCTAAACTTCACACGTTCTGTCTGTGGCCTAACTAGGAGTTTATGATGTTATACAATGTTACTTAATCCATAAAGCACATATCTGCCAGTCTGAAAACTGTGACACACCACAATACTGCATTAGTCTTGGTATTCAAAGAACAAGACCAACACATAGGTCATGGAGTTAGGGAAGTCAAGAAGAGCAAACAATGACAAAACAGGACTACTTCACAATACTAAGAAGGAATTTAGAGCAAGATCTGCAGTAATCTATTAAACTCAGTATCTGAGATATGATTTATAGAAAATCCATGATAAATCTCTGTAAGTAGGTGTATCCAGAGAGCCGTGCCTGTCACGTGACAGCACTGCCCTCACCTGGTCGGAGGTCACACCATATGCCAGTCAACATTTCGCGCCCCCCCCCCCCCAACTAATCAATGCACACTTAACCATTGGCCACGTTAATTGGATTAACCCATCTAGCACCAAGCCGTTGGCCCCCCGGTGAATCACTTGGGCTGGACCCTCCAGCCCCCTGACCTATAAAGGGTGCTACATGTGCTTGGTTTTCTCTCTTTTTTGCCATCTTCGAGGGACCACCGTGCTTCACTCCAGGCTGAAGACTGCAGAACAGCACTGGAAACACGTGGTAAGGTGTGTATTGAATAGGGTTGTGGGAGCATTTATTGTTGTCCTGCCCATAGTCAAGGGGGCAGGTATTGTAGTTGCTTTTCCCTTGCTTGTATGTGTACCTGTAACCTGTCCCCACACCATGTTCCTGTGTATTGTACTGCGGAGCCGACTTTTCCCACGCTCGCCTATTCTAAGCGCGTTTGTGCGAATATTGTAGCCGCTTGTGTTCTTCCCAAGCCTTTTCTCCCTTTGTAAATAAACTCCTTATTATTAAAACCCTTGCCCTTGCCTGTGAGACCCAAAGAACCTTTCTCATTTCCATCACAACAGTAGGATAGGAAGTCTTGAAATGGAGACTATGTTTCACCTGTCATATAAAGTTATATGTAGAATCATAGAACTCTACAGCACAGAAACAGGCATGTTGTCTCATCTCATCCATGGGAAACTGTTATATTGCCAAGTCCCATCGACCCACACCTGAACCATAGCCTTTTTCTTCCATATACTTATCCAAATTTTTCTTAAATGTTGAAATCGAGGCTTACACCACTTCTGTTGGCAGCTCATTCCACACTCACACTACCCTTTGAGGGAAGAGATTCTCCCACAGGTTCCTTTGAAATATTTTTCACATTTCACCCTTAACCTGTGATCTCTAATTTTAGTCTCACCCAATCTTAGTAGAAAAAGCCTGCTTGCATTTACCCTCCTAATTTTATATACCTCCTATCAAATCTCCCCTCATTCTCCTACGCGCCAGGGAAATAAAGCCGTAACCTACTGAGCCTTTCCCTATGACACAGATCCTCAAGCCCTAGCAACATCCTTGGAAATTTTCTCTGTACTCTTTCAATCTTATTGATACCTTTCCTGTACGTAGGTGACCAGAATTGCACACAGTGCTCCAAATTAGGTCTCACCAATGTCTTACATAATGTCAACATAACATCATTCTTTATTTATTGAGATACTGTGCAGAATAGGTCCTCTGAGCCACGCCACCTAGCAATCTCCTAATTTAGTCCTAGTGTAATCTTTGGAAAATTTACAATGCGCAAATAACCTACCAACTGGTACGTCTTTGAAATGTGGACAAAACCAAAACACCTGGAGGAAACGCACATGGTAACAAGGAGAACATAAAACTCCTTACAAGAAGAGTGGGAAATGAACCTGGGGTCAGTGGTACTGTAAAGCATTGTGCTAACCACAACACTATTCCTGTACTCAAAACTTTGACTTATGAAGGCCAAAAGTTCTCTTTACAGCCCTATCATATTTCATAATGTTTTACAGTGACTGTATGATACCATTGAACAATTTTGAAATTCACAGTTCACTCGAAGTGATTTAAGTTGATGTTGCATGTGTATCACTGCATTTCTCAGTACCTGAAATTTCTGCTATTCCACACAAGTGCTTGGAAGTAGGTACAGAGGAGATGTCAGGGGTAAATTTTTTATGCAGAGAGTGGTGAGTGCATGGAATGGGCTGCCGGCGGTGGAGGTGGAAATGATAGGGTCTTTTAAGAGACTCCTGGATGGGTACATGGAGCTTAGAAAAATAGAGGGCTATGGGAAAGCCTAGGTAGTTCTAAGGTAAGAACATGTTCAGCACAGCTTTGTGGGCCAAAGGGCTTGTATTGTGCTGTAGGTTTTCTATGTTTCTGTAAGTTTATCCATAACAAAATTTCCTAAAATAGGGTGATCACAATAGATTTTCACTTAAGTTTTTCATGCAGTGTTAGCAGAAGTTTAATTGAGTCCCACACTGTAGATTGACTGGGGCTATGGAAAAACATCAAGGACATCTCATTTCCCTCTTGACTTCATGGTACCCTTCTCGTGCTTCCCATTAAATCTTGTGCCCCTCTGAATTTGTTCATGTTTTGAATGAAAGTGAAAGCACTTAATATGAGCAATGCAATTTTTGTCATTGTACAAAATTGACTGAAATGAGATGAATATTACCTCTCATCTGTATGCGTGATCTTGCTTTTGGGTGTCCTTGATATTACAGTCAGATTTATGCACCTTTCATTTTCACTAATCCCAGTGACTTACACAAGCTCTCAGAATGTGTCCTTAACCTCTGCCTCTCCTTGACAATCCATGACTGTTCCAATCAAAACTGTTTCAGTGATAAGGGATTCATCTGCTTTGGGGATAGCAGGTTCATTGACATTGAGTTAATTAGTAATAGTAATAAATAAGCACAAATCTCACAGAGTGCCAAAATTACAGCAGTAATTCCCTACCGTGTATAATACTGCTCCCTCAAGCTCCACAAGCTCTAATACTGACGTACTGTATGTTTGAGGCTCTTTTTAATATGAATCAATACTATTTCCAATACCCAAATCACATATTTATTCAAAGATACAAGAAGCTGCAGAAGCTGGAATCTGGAGCAGTGAACAACCTACTGGAGGAACTCAATGTGCTGAGCTGTAGGGGGGAAGAGATCTGTTGAAATTCTACATTGAAAACCTATTGACAGCTGGTAACACTGACAATCCCTTTCCCCTCCACTCGCTGCATGACCCAATGACTTGCTTGTAATAGTTCAGCTCTGCTAATATTGCATGTGATTTTTCTCAACACAGTAATTGTTTGAACAGTATGTTGGGAGATATACCTTTCTTCAAACATGCTAAGTAATCTTCCAATTAAAACAAGTGTGATGAATTTGAAATCACTTCTCCTTCACTACGTAAAAACATCTTCCACATTTCCTTACATAATTTTGTGATCCTCGAGTTTGAAGCAACAGGGTATGTTTTTAATTTGTTGCTATTGCCTTGGAACTTGAAACATCAACTTATAATTATCTACCACCATGTTGAGTTTTATAAATAGGACTGAAACAGGATAAAAATACAGCTTTTTGGACTCAGCTCTTTAAAACAAGATCTTTCAAAGTGTTTAGCTTGTAAGTTACAAAAAATAATTCCTTATATAATAGAGCCATATAGAAATTTTTGGGAAGTTTTATTGAAAGCACATGCCATTGTCTTAAAGGTGATACAAAAGCTTTTATCAAACCTGAAGAAAATTGCAATTACAGCATCAACTCTGACCTGAGGCAGGTCTACATCATGATTCTCAACAATGTCAGAACCCGTTCTTGAAAGGTTTGACAAACAGCAACAACAATTTTGCATCTGCAAAGTTAAGTCCAACATTCCGATCCATTACATCGAAAAATACTGACAATTACGTTTTCTCTCTTTTCATTTTCCTCTGTGTACGTTTGTATTTGATTTCTCCAGCTCTTATAGCTGTGATTCTGGTGGCTCAGTTCTTGTGATTTGTTTGTGTATCTGTGCCTACAATTACATTGTTGCTGAAAATCCCTTTTCTGATTACTTCCTTCCTTCCTCTCATTCTGTCTTTCCTTTTAATGCTATCCATCGATGTGTCCGAAAAGGTCTCACCTCTGGTGTACTGTACTTCATGAATCTCAACATCATCTCTTTCTATGTGTCAGAAATTTATTCTTTTGTAAAACAGTTTCACTTTAATTTTCTGACTGTCAAAGTTTCAATGCAAGATCAGCAGTGATTCTAGCCGGATAGTGTGGGGTGAATGGGAAAGACTAGTTACTTTGTTTGTGAAAGTAGCAGTGAGGCTTCATGCATCATGGCATGTTTAATATTTTTAAGTGTAATGCCTTGTTTTAGATTTTTACTGCTATTCTGGTATTTCATTTTAGCAGTTCTGTAAAAACAGTCTGTTCTGCTTTTAGTATGTTTTGGTTTCAGCTAAAAGATCAAGGGCTATGTTGTGTCATCCAATCAGGACGGTGGAATTGGGAGAAGGGTCTAGAGAGAGCCGGGCAGAGTGAGATTTGTGATGGACAGTGTGTCTTTTTGGTGGGAGCTGCGGAGAGGACAGAAGGGAAGAAGGCTGTGGATGCCTTGGGAAGGAGTGACCCTGTTGCACAAAGTGCTTTGTGCAGATGAATAGCTCCAAGGAGAAAGGGCCAATACTTCCCAGAGAGTGCCCGTTTGTTCAAGATAGATTTTGAGTGTTGTTTGGAATGCAGTGTGTGCTTTCGTACAGACCGTGGGTCCAGCGGGTGAGTAAAAAGACAACTTCAAGATGAGTTCTAACTTTATGTGGACTGGATTAACTGTAATGGGCCCTTTTTTATTCTTTTCTTTTTCCTACTAACTGTTCAATGAAGCTAAAATTTGTAAATATACTTTCCTTATAATTTTAGGCAGTGTACGGTTTGTTATTTCTTGTCAACCAACAATTGTGTATGGGTAGTATTTACGCAGCTTTCACTCAAATTTAAGTTTCTTTTATCTGAACATCCCAACCCTTCCATTTGGTTGAACCCCAAATCATACCAACCCTGGATGCCTATTGTTTATGAAAGGCGGCCTTCTCACCACTGAGTCCCGTGGCTCTTAGTGGGGCTGAGGGGTCTAACGTAAGGATCAGTATCTAGATATTTGAAGTGCAGGAACATATAGGTTATTGTTAATGTCGCTGTTTTTTCTGCGGGGGATGGAGTCGTGGATTTGATGCTTTTTTTTTCTACAGGGAATTTAAGGTTTATGAGTTTTCTTTCTTTTTCTTTTTCGTGCCGGGGGTGGGGGGAGATAGTTGATGCCTTTTCTTTTAACAACACCCATGGATTTTCTGTATTTCATGGGTATCTGCAGAAGACAAATATCAGAATTGTATTCTTAGAGAATAAAATGAACCTTTGAACCTTTGATAAGGAGAAAGAGATATATATATTTTTAAATTTTACTGATACAGCATGGAGTAGGTTCCTCTAGTCCTTTGAGAAACATTGCCCCAGCAACCCCTGACAACACCTGAAGACCCCCAAGTGAGCCATTCCTCTGTGAACTTCCTTCACACTTCCATGCTTGACTTCTTCCTCTCTCATGATTATCCTTTATCACATTCTGCCCCCCCCTTCAATGCTCCATGTCTACCACATTGGAGAAAGGGAAGGAGAAGGGGACCCAGGGGTTAGTGATAGACCGGTGAGAAGAGGTGAAATGTCAGAGTGGGAAATAGAACAAGGGGAGGGGGATTTTTTTTAACCAGAAAGAGAAATTGATATTCATAGCACCAGGTGGGAGGCTACCCAGATGGAATATAAAGTGTTGGCCTCCACCCTGAGGGTGGCCTTATTGTTGCATAAGAGGAGGCCATAAATGAACATGTCAGAATGGGAATGGAAATTGAAATGTTTCAGCCACTGGGCAGTTTTGCTTTTGGTGGAAGGAGCGGAGGTGCTCGATGAAGTGGTCCCACAATTTATGGCTTGTCTCACCAGTGTAGAGGAGGTCTTATTGGCAGCAGCTTACACAATCGATGACCCTAGGAGATTCACAGGTGTAATGTTGCCTCACCCGGAAAGACTGGTGAGGGCCATGAATGAAGGCGAGGGAGAAGGTGATTGGTGTTCCCATAAAGCAGTTAGTGATTTATAATTGTATCAGAGGTAAAGGATAGGTAACATCATCTGTTGTCTATAATCTGTTGCTTTTTGAAATTTCCCTTTCCAAAGTTGATAAGCGTGTTAACTGTCGTAGTCAGTAATCAATTCAACGAGGTGTTGAAGAAGTTTTGGGTGCTGTATCTTGTCTAGGACTGAAGAGTGTAAAGAAGAAAGGGAAATTTGAACAAGTAATGATTTTGTTTAGAAGAACAACACATAACATTCTTGTTTGTATTTCTTTCACTTTGCTGTTCCATTGTATCTGTTCTGTCTTGCAAGAGTTTCAATTAATTTTTTCTATTCATCTCAACTGTTTCCTTTCCAAGGATTTTACCATCTGTTTTTCTGGCTGGGACAAATTTAGATGAAATATGTTCTGATTAGCTGAAAATCAGTTTTAATGAACAACTCCTCAATACCATCAAGAAGGCACAGCTGTGCCACCACCTCCGGCAGAGAATGAGTAGAGTGAGGCTCTTCACTCCCATTCTACAAGAGTGTTCTGACCAGCTGTACCACTGCCTGGTATGGGAATTGCAAGGCATCTAACCACAAGACCCTGCAATGGAATGTGAGGACAGTTGAGAGAACTATCATGGTCTCCCTCTCCCACATCCAGGACATATACCAGAAGTGGTGCGTTCACAGAGCCCTTTCAGTTGTCAAGTCTCCTTCCAGCCATCCTACAATTTCTTTGAACTCCTACCATCAGGCAGAAAATACCACAGGATAAGAACAAAGACAGTTAGGCTGGGTAACAGCTTCTTCCCAAAGGCTGTGAGACTTCTGAACACCCTGCCTCTACCTTGGACATTATTTACGACAGCCCAATAACAGTATACTGCTTTGTATATATAAATATATATCATATACGCACTTTATGTCAACTTGGACATCTCCAAAAAATTTTCTTGTTATTATCTATTAATATTATTATCAAATTTTTATGTGCTGTATGTGATATATGTACAGTGCTTTGTACTTTGATCCAGAGGAATGTTGTTTTTTTTAAGCTGTACGCGTGTGTACGGTTGAATGACAATGAACTTGAACTTGAATTCTTCGGTGGATGGAAAGCATGGAACTGGAAGATCAGGATCAGAATTGGAATTGGAATCGGGTTTAGTATCATTGGTATATGTCATGCAATTTGTTGTTTTGTAGCAGCAGTACATTGCAATGCACAATAAAGATTAAAAAATACAATACGAACTATAAATATAAAAATTAAATTAATTAAGTAGTGCAAAAAGAGAGCAAATAAAAAGAAAAAAATATGGTGAGGTAATGTGTATGAAGGGAAGAAGCTGTTCCCGAAATATTGTGTGCATTTCTTCAGGCTCCTGCACCTCTCCTTGATGGCAGTAATGAGAGAAGTGCATGCCCTGAGTGATGGTCGTCCTTAATGATGGATGCTGTCTTTTTGAGGCAGTACCTTTTGAAGGTGTCCTTGATTCTGGGAAAGTTAGTGCTTAGCTTTCTGCAGATTTTTTCCAATCCTGTCTTTCCATACCACATGGTGATGTTAGAAGTTCAAAGTAAATTTTATTATCAAAATACATATACTCTATGCCACCATATACAAACGTGAGATTCATTTTCTTGTGGCTATACTCAATAAATCTATAGAATAATAATCTTAATAGAATTAATGAAAGACTGCCCAACTAGGGCGTTCAACCAGAGTGCAGAAGGCAACAGACTGTGCAAATACAAACAGAAGAAATAATAATAATAGGCAATGAATATTGAGAACATGAAATTAAGTGTCTTTGAAAGTGAAGCAAAGTGAAACCATTGGTTGTGGGATAGTAACTGTTCCTGAACCAGCTGGTCTAAGTCCTGAGCATCGTCTACCTTCTTCCTGAAGGCAGCAGTGAGAAGAGAGCACGTCCTGGGTGGTGGGAGTCTCTGTTGATACAATGTACTTTCCTGCGATAGCGTTTCATGTCGATGTGCACAGTGGTGGGGCGTGCTTTACCCATGATGGATTGGGTCATATCCAGTACTTGTTGTAGGATTTTCCATTCAAGGACATTGATATTTCCATACCAAGCTGTGATGCAGCCAGTCAATATACTCTTCACCACACATCTATAGAAGTTCGTCAAAGTTTTAGAACTCATGCTCAATATCCACAAACCCCTAAGGAGGTAGAGGCACAGCCGTGCGTTATTCATAATTGTACTTAGGTGCTGAGCTCAGGACAGGTCCTCCAAAATAATAACACCTAGGAACTTAAAGTTGCTAACCACCTCCACCTCTGATTAAAACTGGCCCACGGACCTTTGGTTTCCCTCTCCTGAAGTCCATAATCAGCTCCTTGGTCTTGCTGACATTGAGTAAGTGGTTGTTGTTGTGACACCACTCAGCCAGATTTTCAATTCTCCTCCGTTATGTTGATTCATCACCACCTTTGATTTGGCCTATGGCAGTGGTGACGTCCTAAACTTGAATATGGCATTGGAGCTGTGCTTAGCCATACTGTCATAAGTGGAAAGTGAGTAGAGCAGGGGATAAGCACACAGCCTTGTGATGCACCTGTACCGATGGAAATTGTGAAGGAGATGTTGCCAATCCGAACTGACTGGGGTCTGCAAGTGAGGAAATCCAGGATCCAATTGCACCGGGGGTCTTGAGGCCCAGGTCTTAAAGCTTATTGACTAGTTTTGAGGGGATTATGGTATTGAATGAAACCAATTAAAGTTGCTCTCCATGGTACATCTGTAGAAATTTGTGTGAGTTTTTAGTGACGCACCAAGTCTCCTTAAACTCCTTATGAAATACAGCAATGTCATGCCCTCTTTGTCATTGCATCAGTATGTTGGACCCATGGCAGAGCTTCAGGGATGTTAACTGCTCACCACTTCCACTGCTGATCCTTCAATGCTGCTCACTCTGCTCTTCTTGGACACTGGTATGACTGCTGCTAAACTTGTCAAATCATTAAATCTGGGAGTCACCGTGAGCAAAAATGATAACCAATCAGTATCAATCATAATCGTCAGGCTCTTTTGGACCCTAGGCACCAAGATGAGTAAATGTCGATGGTAATAATTTACTATTGACAATTGTAATTTGTCACCGACATCCTGGCTACTGTCTTTTACTCTGGTGGGAGTTATATACAGGCCTGCAAACAGTAGCCAGGATGTCGGTGACAAATTACAATGGGAGATAGAAAAGACTTTTAAAAAGGACAATATTACAACAGTCATGGGGGGATTTCAATACACAGGTTTGTGCTGGATCCCACGAAATGTAAATTGTAGAATGCCTATGAGATGGCTTTTTAGAGCAGCTTATGATTGAGCCAAAAGGGATAAAAGACAATTCTGCATTGGGTGTTGTGGAATGAACCTGATTTAAAGTTAAGGAACCCTTAGGAGGCATTGATCATATTATGATAGAATTCATCCTGCAGTTTGAGAGGATGAAGCTAAACTCAGATGTATAGTGGAGTATGAGGAATTACAGAGGCAGGAAAGAGGAGCTGGCCAAAGTTGACTGGAAGGGGACACTAGGACAGCAGAACAGCAATGGCTGGAGTTTCTGGGAATAATTTGGAAGGTGCAGGATGCATACATCGCAAAGAAGAAGAAATATTATAAAGGGAGAATGAGGCGACCATGGCTGACAGGGGAAGTCAAAGACAGCAGAAAAGTAAAAGAGAGGGAATATACTGTAGCAAAAGCTAGTGGGCAGCTAAGAGATTGGAAAGCTTTTAAAAACCAATGAAATACTTCTAAAAAGGAAGGAGAGAAAAGATGGAATATGAAGATAGGCTAGCTAATAATATAAAAGTGGATATCAGAAGTATTTTCTGATATATGAAGAGTGAAAAAAGGAGGTAATAGTGGATATTGGGCTGCTGGAAAATGACGATAGAAAGGTAGTAATGGGGAACAAAGAATTGATGGATGAACATAGAAAATATTTTATATCTGTCTTCATTGTGAAAGAAATTGGAGTATGCTAAAATTCAAGAGTGTCTGAGGACAGAAGTGAATGTAGTTGCTATTACTAAGGAGAAGGTGCTTGGGAAGCTGAAAGGTCTGAAGGTAGATAAGTCACCTGGACTAGATGGACTACACCCCAGGGTTCTGAAAGAGGTAGCTGAAGAGATTGTGGAGGCATTAGTAGAGATCTGTCAAGATCACTAGATTCTTGAATGGTTCTGGAGCACTGGAAATTGCCTAATGTCACTTCACTCTTTAAGAAGGGGGGAGGGGGAAGCAGAAGAAAGGAAATGATTGGTCAGCTAGCCTAATTTCAGTGGTTGGTGAGATGTTGGAGTTCATTGTTAAGGATAAGTCTTCAGGGTACTTGGAGGCACATGATAAAATAGGCCAAATTCAGCATGTTTTCCTTAAAGGAAAATCTTGCCTGACAAATCTGTCAGAATTCTTCAAAGAAATAACCAGCAGGGTAGACATAGGAGAATCAGTAAATGTTGTTTACCTGGAGTTTCAGAGGGCCTTTGAAAGCCACACGTAGGCTGCTAAACAAGATAAGAGCCCATAGTTTTACAGGAAAGATACTAGCATGGATAGAGGATTGGCTGATTGGCAGGAGGCAAAGAGTGGGAATGAAGGGGGCATTTTCTGGTTGGCTGCTGGTGATTAGTGGTGTTCCACAGGAATCAGTTTTGGCACAGCTTCTTTTCATGTTGTATGTCAATGATTCAGATGATGGAACAGATGGCTTTGTGGTCAATTTTTTGAACGATGTATAGGTAGTATTGAGGAATCCAACAGTCTGCAGAAGGACTTAGACAGATTGTGAAAAGTGGCAAAGAAGTCGCAAATGAAATGTAATGCAGGGAAGTGTATGTTCATGCACTTTGGCAGAAGGAATAAAGGCATAGACTATTTTCTAAATGGGAAGAAAATTCAGAAATCTGAGGTTCAAAGGAACTTGGGAGTTCTGGTGCAGGATTCCCCAAAGATTAATGATGCACCATCAATAACTCTCAGAGACGTAAGGTGAGAGATAGGCTTTTATTAGCTGGAAGAAAACACTGTCAGCAGCAAGAGACCATCACACAACATCCTGGAGACTGAGGGAGGAGCAGTGCCTCCAATTGCCTTTATACAGGGGTCTGTGGGAGGAGCCACAGGAGCAGTCAGCAGGGGGGGCTTGTCCAGACAGGTATGCGCAGTTCACCACAATTAATTTGCAGGCTGAATCAGTGGTAAGGAAGGAAATGCAATGTTAGCATTCATTTCTAAAGGACTAGAATATAAGAACAAAGATGCAATGTTGAAGCTTTATAAAGCATTGATCAGACTGCACTTGGAATACTGTGAGCATTTTTGGGCCCTTTATCTTATGCTAGCATTGGAGAGGTTCACAGGAATGATCATGGCAATGACAGGGTTAACACATGAGGAGCATTGGGTGTTTCTAGACCTTTACTCACCGGAGTTTAGAAAAATGGAGTGGGATCTCATTGAAACCGAATGTTGAAAGGCCTGGTTAAAGTGGATGTGGAGAAGATGTTTCTTTCTTATAGAGAGTACGTCTAGGATCAGATGGCACAGCCTCTGAATAGACAGATGTCCTTTAGGAATAGAGTTGAGAAGGAATTTCTTTAGCCAGAGGGTGGTGAATCTGTGGAATTCATTGCCACAGGCAGCTGTGGAAGTTAGATGTGACAGAACAGGTTAGCAATGCTAATTCTCCCGCTAACCTTGTCCCTTTGCCTAGTTAGTCACTCCTTCTTGTTCTGTTCCTGGTCTAGATTCCCCAGTAGTTCACACACTTTGCCCTCCTGTTCTGCAGTTCTTGGAATTTCACCACCTACACACCCCAATAGTAAAACAATCGCTAGCTTGGCTAATCAGTTAATGTGCTCTACTTGTTTATAACTCATAAAAACAAAGATCTAGACTCAGGCATTCCAAACAGTTTCATTTATTTTCACTCTCCCTGTTACGTCAGTTTGTAGACAGTAGGACAGTCCCAAAAGACCCAATGGACAGTTTGGGGCGTCCTAAAATAATGCCTGTGTTAGAGGGAGCAGGAAAACCACACCCTACACAGACAACACCACGGGGGGGGGGGGGCATTATTCTTTTATATTCATCTGAGGGTGTGGACACTGATCTGTAGGTTTAACTAAGGTATTTGTTGTGGAATAAAACTGTAGAACATTAGAATCCCTCTTTAAAATCTTACAATTCTGCATGTGAAATAATTATTATGTTCTGGTCATGTGATTAGCCCCCCCCCCCCACCCCCAGACCAACAGTAGAATTTCCTGGTCCTTCTAGGCCAGGTGGAGGTAGATTTAAACCCTCAGCCTGGCTTTGCTGGAGAGGGGTGGAGGTTGGATTTGATGGTTGGTGAATAGTTATATTGGAAAGTTAAAGACAAAATGTGAAAGTGTGTCATGGAGAAAGCCTCTGTATGTTTGTAAATTTTTGTTCATGCATGTTTGTCTTCATTTGTCTATTTGTAAATACAATTTTCCCTCAAAAATTTGGGCAACTTTTGCTTTTTTTCCACCAGGCACTAAATAAAACCTTTGTACTAATGGGCTGTTGGGACTTACCACCTGTAATTTTTCCAACTGGTGACCCATGTTGGGCATGTTTATCCACACCTGATAGTGAGGTGTGACACCAAGTAGAGCAGAAGTTAATGGGTTCTTAATTAGTAAGGGTGGCAAAGGTTACAGGGAGAAGGCAGAGGAACAGGGTTGAAAGGGATAATAAACCAGCCAATGCTCTTATGGTCTAATAGTTTTTCCCTCAAGAATGATAAATACAATTTTGCAATATATTTCAATGGCTGTGAGATCTAACTTTTTTTTCCAGTTGAAGTGATTTTTTTTCTTGTTATGCTGTATGTTACTTACCATCAAGTATGCATGTATCTCAGGCTTATCCAGGGTATTGCTAGGATGAGGGATGGTGCTGGGTGGAATATAGTGGATATGCACTGTTATAAGATATAGGTTGGAGAAGCTGTCGTTGATATGTACTGCTGTTGAATTTGCCATAGTAGGTCAATGAGATGGAAATTTAACTGTGCATTTTATTCCCTTTAAATCATTCCATTCCTACACCACTTGGACTTCTACATTTTTATCCTAATATTTTTTATGCTTTGTCCTGTTTGCTTAGCTAAGTTCTGTATACGTATGCTCCTACATTCTTACACATGATGCAAAATTGGAAAAGTAAACTTTTCTTTTCATTTGAAGTTGTTTTCTATATTTGGAATCATCAGGCTCCAGCTGACGACTGACCCTATCTTGAATCATTCAAACAGTAATGAGCCATGAATTTGTTGTTCAATGGACAATGTATGCTCATTAATCAGTTGAGGATGTTGGAAGCAAATTCTATCAGCATCTTCTGTGGTAAGTCTTTCAATCATAGTAAGCCACCCAGCAAAGTAATGAATGCCTGGCATTCTTTTTAATGAAAGAGACGAAGACCGAAGCAAGGTAAAGCAGGAAGTCTTATCGGTGAGTTGGTTCTCTTATTACCTTGTCGGTTACTTGCAATTGTTAAATGGCCCCAGAGAATAAACCATGGCAACCAGATATTGTAATGAATACTAGCTTGTGAAATGACTATTAATTACCATTGACAGATTGTGAAGGAAAATCACATTCTTAAGACGGAACCCAACTCTTTTAATTAGATATCTCACATAAAAAAATATACTTCTGAATTTGATTTTTCTTTTAACTTGATTGAAAACTATTTCATAGTAGGATTAAATGTATGAAAAATTAGAAGAATTATCAGTAATTACTTCTCTCTACAGCTACAGCTGTTTTGTTAAATTAATCCATTAATCAACTGTGTCCATTGAAATGCAAAGGATGTGTCCAACTTCCCTTTACAACTGTTTTACGATATTTTGCAAATCAAATGTGAAAAATAATGGTTCAAATGACCTATAAAGAAACCTCACAAACTAAACAGTATTCTCAGTTTTACCAAACTACCCTATTTTTAAAAAAATCCTGTTGATGTACAATTTTGAATTTGTTTTAACATATTAACTTTGTGTTTTTTCATATCAATGTCTGCTATATGAAATTATAGTATTGCTATAAAAAATCACAATATATGTTCCATATTTATCAAAAAATAACAACTGAAATATGCAGCCATTGTCTAGAAGAGGAAGCAGGAATAATTGGAAACTGACTTTGGAAATTGATTTACTGACCCTTTAATCATTTGTAAATTCTTTTCTAGATATTAATAACTGTGAGAACTGAAGCTTGATTTTAAGATGAACAATAAAATAATCTGTTATTTATCATTTTGACTATCCAATTTATTTGTGCTACAGTTCACTTGGTTTATTCATTAATGTCTTCCTGAAACAAAGTGTATATATTCTTGTGCTTTTGATGGCATTGGTAATAAAATCTGTAAGTATATGAAACATAGTATGTTATAGCACAGTACGGGCCCTTTGGCCCAAAATTTTGTGCTGACATTTTAACCTACACTAAAATCAATCTAACCCTTCCCTCCTACATAACCCTCCATTTTTTCATCATCCATGTGCCTTCTAAGATTTTCTTCACTGTCCCTGCGTAAAAGCCTACCTGTGCCATCCTGCCTATACATACCTCACCACCCCCCCCCCCCCCCAAGCAGCTTAAAGTTATACCCCTGTGTGTTAGTCATTTCCATCCTGGGGAAAAAGTCTCTGACTATCCATTCAATCTCTTATCATTTTCTACACCTCTATCAAGTCACCTCTCATCCTCCTTCGCTCCAAAGAAAAAAAGCCCCAGCTCACTCAACCCATCCTCACAAGACATGTTCTCTAATCCAGGCAGCATTTTATTAAATCTTCTCTGTACCCTTTCTCACTTCTTGACTCAGATCTACAACCTATCAATATCTTAATGTAACCTATGGAAACCTTCTGTACTATTGACAATTCCACCAAGCTTTGTGTCATCTCAAACTTGCTAAGCCACTCTTCCACCTCCTTATCCAAGTCATTTATAAAAATCACAAAGGGCAGGGGTTCTATACAGATCCCTGCTGAACACCACTGGTCAGCAACCTCCAAATAGAATATACTCCACCTACTACCACCCTCTGCTTTCTGTAGGACAGCCAATCCTGAATCCCCACAGCTATGTTTCCCTGGAACCCATGCCTCCTGAGTTTCTGAAAGAGCCTACAAATGCCTTACTAAAATCTATATACAGCACATCCAGTACTCTACCATCATCTACCTGGATTGTCATATCTTGAGAAAATTCTATTAGGCTTGACCTACACCCAACAAAGCCATGCTGACAATCCCTAATCAGATCGTCCTTCTCTATATGCCTGAAAATCCTTTCTCTAATAGTTTTCCCACACTGAAGAAAGACTCACTAGTCTATAATTCCTAAAGTTGCCCCGCCTCCATTTCTTGAACAAAGGAATAACATTTTCCACCCTCCAGTCATTTGGTACTACTATAACCAGTGAGGGTAAATATTCATTGCCAATGGTGTAGCAATCTCTTCCGTCACTTTCCATAGTAATCTGGCGTATATACACTGTCTGGTCCTAGGAACTTGCCTATCCTAATGCTTTTCAAAAATTCCAGTACGTCTTTATATTTAACTTCAACATGATCCAGAATTTTACACTATCCACACAAAGATCAAAGTCCTTCTCCCTGGTAAATACTGAAGTAAACTATTTATTAATGACCATCTCTACCTCCTCCCGTTCTAGGGATATGTTTTCTCTTCTACCCTTGATTGGTTCTACCCTCATTCTAGTCATCCTTCTGTTCTTCATATGCATGTTGAACTCCTTGTGGTTTTCTTTAATCTTACTTGCCAAGGCCTTCTCGTGCTCCTTTCTAGTTCTCCTAGGTTAATACTTCAGCTCCTTCTGCCTACTGTGTAACTCTCTAGAACTCTATCTGATCCCTGCTTTCTCTAGAACTCTATCTGATCCCTGCTTTCTAAACCTTACGCAAGCTTCTTTCTTCCTCTTCACTTGATGTTCCACAACTGTTGTCAACCATGCTTCCTTCACCCTTCCAACCTTTCCCTGCGAAAGTTGTATAAACCTATCTAGAACTCCATGCAGGTGTTCCCTAAACAGTCACCATATTTCTGTTGTGCATTTCTCTGAGAACATCTGTTCCCAATTTATGATTCTCAGTTGCTGCCTAGCAGCATTATAATTCACCCTCCCCCAGTTAAATACTTTCCCATACCATCTGTTTCAATCCTCTCCAAGACTGTGATAAAGATCAGGGAGTTGTGGACACTGTCTCTGAACTGCTCTCCCTCTGAGAGATCAGACAACTGACCCAGTCGATTGCCTAGTACCAGATCCATTATGGCTTCACCTCTAGTTGGCCTGTCTGCATATTCTGTTAATAGTCCTTCCTGGACACACCTAACAAATTCCGCCCAGTCTAAACCTTTTGCACTAAGGAGATGCTAATCAATATTAAGGAAATTGAAGTAATCGATGACAACAACCTGTTATTTTTGTATCTTTCCAAACTCCGCCTCTTAATCTGTTCCTCAGTAACTTCGTTGCTACAGGCAGGAGTGGGGGAGTTGGTGGTCTATAGAGTACTTACAATGACACCCCCCCAACCCCGCCACCTCTTTTACCTCCCTCTCTGTCCCTTTTGAACATATAAACTCCGTAACATACAGCATCCATTCTTGCCCTTGCAACAACCATGTGTTTGTAATGGCCACTCAACGTAGTTCCATGTTCTGACTCGTGCATTAAATTCATCACCTTTGTTCCTGATCCATCTTGCATTAAAGAAAAAACACTTTAACCCATCCCACTGACTCCAGTTTTGTTCTTATGAAGTATTTGTTTGCTGACATTTTCAATGAAAACCATCAGTACTTGTGCTGCATCTGCTGCTTAGGGTATTTTTGGATTTGGTGTAAAAACAGGGTTAAATCAGCATTGTAGCTGGGGTGGAAAATGGACATGGCAGTTACCTAAGATTTTGTTGCAGAATGCACTAATTAAAGGCTTTCAAAATAAGCTTAATGAGTTACTACACAGTCCTGCAGACCAGGGTTTCTTAACCTAGGGTCCTCAGACCCCGGAGGGTAATTAGACCCACCGCTAGATCAAATATGATCGCGGTCTTCCTGTCTGCAGACTCTAGTGTGATGTAACTGGTCAACTACCAGCAGCCCTGCACCTAATAGTCACTCACCACCAAACAGTGAATTTGCCTGTTCTCACATTTGTGACCCAGACATCTACATGCTCTCCATTATTCCCTATCTACAATTGCTTCTTGATCAATTTGAAGATAATCTATGTTTGCTAAACTGGGCAATTTAAATGTGAATTCTTAACTCTCCATGAGGTTGCTCGGCCTTTTATAACACCACGTGACTCCATGCACAACAAAGCCAAATTCCTGGAAGGACGTAACTTCTGAGCTACTGCTGGAATCTTTCTGTCTATCTGACTATCTAAATGCCATTAAAAGTGTTAGAACTTTGGATACATTGTAAAACATGCCTTATTTTACTTGCATACAAATCTTGAATATCTTATACCACTCAATTAACATATAGATTTTATTGAGTTTCAAAAAATGTCAATTGAATCAAATGTTTTACTTTATTTATTTTATATTCTTTTTGCAGATCTATTTTAAGTTGAAATATCAAAGAAAAGGAAGTAGGATGAAAACTATATAGTTTCACTTGCATTAGTGGATGTGACAGGACACAAAAAACAATGTTTTTATGTGGGAAAAACTCTTGTGAACGGAAGTATGAAGACAGCAAAACTGTCAGCGCACCACACGTCAGTCCATCCTGAAAATACATCTGAAGTTTTGTTTTATTCATGCAAAGAAAGTTCAGTTCAAAAAAGTCGGGACACTTCCGAAACTTGGATTTGTCATTTCACAAAAAACATTTCTTTATGCATCCTATAAAGTTGCTTACTGGATTGCTAAACAAAAGTAGACCCACACTATTGAAGAGAATTTAATAAACCCATGTGCACTGGAAATGGGCGAGCTGGTTTGTGGAGTGAAGCAGAGGAAAAAAAACAAGAAATGGTTCCCTTTTCAAATAATGTGATACCTTCCAGAATAGATGATATTTCTTTTCACACTTTGAAGTAGATCCTTGAGTATTTGGTAGCCTTGCAATTCCCATTCAGTATAGACATTTCCTGGTGTCTCTAGGGAGTTTGGTGCGGTTTGGAGTGAAGTGTGTTGCTTGGAGGCCAAAAAGCCTGGAGATGGGACGCAAGCCCATTAACCTCATTTCTCGCTTATCTCACTGATCAAAGCATCGAGGAAGATTGATTTCAATGAGGATGAGAGCAGAAGGCAAGCAGAGGTTCACTACCATCTGCCTGAGAGGGTCTGGTCTCTCTCTCACTGCTCCCAGAGGAAGGAGCCTGATGTCTCTCTCTCTCTCTCCCTCTCACCTGTTGATGCTGGAGGACGGTGCCAGAGTCTTGGGTCTTAGGCAAGGTTTGTTGATTGGACACTATGGTTCATTATGAAGTATTGTTGGTTTCTGGTTGCTCCTTTGATTTTGTTGCTAACGTATCTTGTGCGATTTTGAACAGGGAGGACTGGCTCTGCGGCTTGCAGTCAATAAAAAACACAGCACTAGGCTGAACTGAACACTCCTGGACTTTCAATGACTTAGTGGTGTGATGTTTTATATTCTGCGATTTCACTCATTTTTTTAATGTTTGCGTGATTTGTTCTCTTTTTTTGGACATTGGGGGTTTAATGTTTTTCTTTGAACTGGTTTCCCCGGTTTTCTTTGTTTCGTGGCTGTCCATGGGAAAATAAATTTCACAGTTCTATATTGCATACATACTTTGATAATAAACGTACTTTAAATCGTTGAATATAGTCAGCTCCTTGTATTTGTCTGTTATGTGCGTGTTGACATCATTAAAGAAGAATTCTGATTTTGTGAGTCCCATTTGGAAACTACAAGGGCCGTCGGCACTTTGGAAATGGTAAAACTTCTCTTGCCAAGCAAAACATTGACTGGGGGAAAAAAACTTCACACTCTTTGCACAGATGGAGCTTCTGCGATGCTTGGTAATACATCTGGTTTTGCTATTTTTGTGAAAAAGGAAGCCTCTCACATTGTCATCACTCATTGATTTTTACACAGACCTGCACTGGCAACAATCCTGAAAGAAATTTTGTCAGCAACCATAAAAGTCAGCAACTTTATTAGAATATTAGAAATGTGTCTCTGAATGATTGCATTTCTAAAAGACTTTGTCAAGAAATGGGTGCAGGATATGAAGTGCTTCTCTACCACACAGAAGTTAGCTGGCTTTCAAGAGGACAAGTACTGAAGTGCTTATTTGAAATAAGGACAGAAGTTCCACTTTTTCTCAGAGAAAAAGAAATCTTACTCCTGGAGCAGTTTGGGGAAAGAAAAAGGATTGCATCCATGGATTGGCTTACCTAGCAGATGTTTTTAATGATATGAATTAAACAAATCTTTCAATTCAAGACCCTAAAGTAACCATTAGAAATGCAAGCTTTTTTTGGCTAAGCTGTCTATATGGAAGAAGTGAGTAGGGGCAGACATCTTTGCAATCTTTCATATGCTGGAGGAAGTGCTTTACCAAGATGGAGTTGAGATACAAAATTCTCTGTCAATATTTTTGAAGAGAGACATCTACAAACACCTAGAAACACTTCAGAACTCTTTCAAAAGTTACTTCTCTCCTGATGGCATTAAAGTTGAACTATGAATCCACAATCCTTTTCTTTCTGATATAAATTGTATCGAAGATATTGATCTAGCCAAAGATGACAGTCATTGAACTTAGACAAAAAACTTACTACAATTGGAGGCCAACTCAAAAGCCTTGGAGAATTCTGGTGTTCCTTGAGAGAAGCCTATCCTCATGTAAAGCAAGCTATGGAATCTTTAATTCTACTTACAACATATGTCTTTGCAAATCAGGATTTTCAACACTTGTTACCAATAAAAAAACCCAAAATTGATTGGATGTCCAACATGACATGCATGTTGCCTTGTTAAAGGCCACCTTACAGTTTAATGTTCTTATTCAAGCGAAGTAACAACAGCTTTCACACTGATATCTCTTTAAAAAATAATTTTAACTTGCCTATATTTTAAATGTATAGTCTTCTTATTTGATGTGTTAATAAGGAAGCACATACATTATTATATCAAAAATCTGTTTTTTAATATTTTGTTAACTGTATTTCAATCTAATTGGTTTCTTTTGTAATCCTATGTACTTTATATATTTACGCATATCATGCTGAGAAGGGGTCCCTAGGCTTCATTGGACTGACAAAGGGGTCCATGGCGTAAAAAAGTTAAGAATCCCTGCTACAGACAAAATGTACTGGTGATAGAATGGATCTTTAATCCTGTGGGAAGAGCACATTCAAATATTCTGTTTTATCTTGGAGAATATTGTGTGTTTTGAGTATTACCCTACCAGTGCTGATCCAGGCAAGTGATAGGTTATGTCTGACTTCTAGGTTGGCTCATGTAGATTTGTCTGAGTTTTTAAGAAATTAGAAGTTAAGTATTTATCAGAGAATACCTATCCCTTGAGGGAAGGCTTGCTAGTGTAGCAAGGGGAATACTTAAGCTAGAACTACAGGGGGATAGGAACCATAGAGCCAGGACAAATAGTGGTGTGGTTTTTTGGAAAGATGTTGCTAAGCCTACATACAAAGTCAGAAATCAAAAGGTTAAGTACGGTGGGACCAACTGAGCAGTGTGTATTTCCATGCATGGAGTATTTTAGCAAAGGTGTGTGAGCTTAAGGCATGGATCAGCATGTGGAATTATGACATTATAGCCATTAGTGAAACTTGGTTGCAGGGCACCCAGCTCCGTGTTCTGGGGTTCCATTGTTTTATATGTGATAGAGTAGGATTAAAGGGTGAGTGGCATTACTAAGCAAGCGTTCCAGCACCAGATCTGTGAAACATCAAATGTCATGGGCATCCAATCACAAAAACTGATCTCCACCATTACCAGGTCAATTTTTGATTTAATTGATCCACTTATCCTGGATTCCATGGGCTTCGACACTTGGGACTCATTTGTAGGTAGAGTACAACAGGTAGTTATACACGGTGAGCCAAAAGGCCTGATTCCAACTAGTATGGATTGATGAATCTATAAGTGATTAATAGCCAGGGAATGTTGACATTACTTATTACTTACATGGAAGAGTGGCTTTCTGGCATTTAAAATCTGTCACAGGCTTATGCTGACTGCATTGTTATAAGAGATGTAATTAGAGCTGATCAGTATTAAATGGTTGGTTAATAGCTTAACTTCTGATCTTTACAACAGAGGAAAAGTCAATGCAGCATTCAGCTGAGGATGTGACCGTAGAGAGCTCCAGCATTAGATTCTTGATGCCATCCATCAACCTTGGCCATCTTCAATTGTGTGCCCAGTCACTGAGACATCCAAATAGATGTCGGTCTGTACTGAAGTAGTCCTGGTGGTGCAGCAGAAATGTTAGAGCCAACAACATTATCAAAGTACTATATACTTTGGTAAAGTGTCTTGCTTTCAGGTTTGCATTCTTTATGAACGGGAGAATTTAGATAAAAGATATCGATAATGTGAAAGAAAAATGTGCTCATCCAAATTTTAAAATGTGGACTGATGTTGCAGACATTTAAATATGCTCAAAAGCATTAGTCCTTAAAACTAAAAATGGTAAATCATATGTTTTCCTGCAAGAGAACTTTGATTCAACTTTATTAGGAAGACTTTGATAAAATAGATTTAGCTGGTAAAGTGAAAGAAAAATGTGCAAAATCTCCTTGGTTGTTCTTGCACCCCAAGTATGAGTCTTCAATGGAAACCTAATTTGAACAGGTTACTGATGTTCACCAAACATCTATTACTAGCAGCAAAATAGGAAGACCTCCAAGAATAGCCCAGAGGAAGTGTCCAGACTACTGGGAACTAGAAGTGGGCCATTTAGAACATGCAGATAACATGATAGCACCATTCTACAGTATTGCTATAAACTTTAAACTTCGTGCTTGAAAATTAGAAAATTGGGAGGTCCACATATTCATGAATGAAATAGAACATTTTTGAAAGGAGGAAGAGAAAATTAAAGGATTTCAAAAATCAATAAAGTTGTCAGAGAGTCATAGAAAAGCACAACACAGAAACAGGCCCTTTGGCCCATCCAGTATGTGCTGAATCAATTAAACTCCCTACTCCCAATAAGTTGCACTTGGATCATTGCACTCCTTACCCCTACCATCTACGTACCTATCCAAACTTCTCTTAAATGTTGAAATCGAGCTCGCATGCACCACTTGCTCTGGCAGCTTATTCCACACTCATGACCCTCTGTGTGAAGAAGTTTCCCCTCATGTTCCCCTTAAACAATTCACCTTTCACCCATGACCTTTGGTTGTAGTCCCACCCAACCTCAGTGGAAAAAGCCTGCTTGCATTTACCCAATCTACTGTATACCTCTCATAATTTTGTATACCTCTATCAAATCTCCATTTGATCTTCTATATTGCAAGGATTAAAGTCCTAGCATATTCAACCTTTTCTTATAACTCAGGTCCTCCAGTCCCAGCAACATCCTTATAAATTTTCTCTGCACTCTTTCAACATTACTTATATCTTTCCTGTAGGAAGGTGACCAAAACTGCATACTATACTCCAAATTAGGCCTCACCAATGTCTTATACAACTTCAACGTAACATCCCAACTGCTTTGCACAATATATTGATTCATGAAGGCCAATGTGACAAAAACTTCCTTTACGATTCTATCTACCGGTACCTCTGCTGCCACTTACAAATAACTATGGGGCTGTATTCCCAGGTCCCTTTGTTTTACTGCACTCCTCAGTGCCCTACCGTTCACTGTGTAAGACAGATAAATAGATAGATACTTTGTTAATCCCAAAGGAAGTTACAGTGTCACAGTAACATTATAAGTGCACATATATACAAATATTAGAAGATAAATAAGAATAAAAAATAAGTTACCTCAAATAATCTAAAAGGAGGGGTTCATCGTTTCCCTGGCTCATTAGGTTGACTCATTACAGAGCCTAATGGCTGAGGGTAAGAATAACCTCATACAGTGCTCTTTGGAGCAGTGCAGTTGTCTTAGTCTATTACTAAAAGTGCTCCTCTGTTCAGCCAAGGTGGCTTGCAGAGAGTTCTACCACAAGAATGATCAGATTAGAGCCTGTGAGCTGCATGCCCATTAAAAAATGCAGGTAAAAGATTTAAGTTAAATAAAAAACTTTGTTTTGCATGCTATCCATTCAAATCATCATCACATCTTCACATACTAGGTAGTAGGATTTAATATTGGTGCTATATGCATTCGACCATCTCTTCAGAATGAATTCTGAAATATATTATTATAATAATTGCAACCAACATATTAGTTTATCTACAAAGTACAGTGTCTGGAATTGCCAGGATGTCCTTTGTTCTTCCACAGTGTTCAGTGTGTCCAGTTTGATTCCTACAACAGAGCCAACCTTTCTAATCAGTTTATTGAGCTCGTTGGTATTGCCCATATTGATGCCATTGACCCAGCACATCACTACATAGAAGATTGTACTGGCGGCAACAGACAGGTAGAACATGTGAAGGAGAGGCCTGCATACTCCAAAGGACCTCAGTCTCCTCAGGAAGCAGAGGTGACTCTGGCACTTCTTGTATACAGCCTCTGTGTTGGTGCTTCACTCAAGTCTGTCATCCAGGTGCATCCCCAGGTACTTGTAGGTCTTCACCACATCCACATCCTCACCATCAATAGTAACAATGCAGGTTTAGTCTTCCTAACGTCCATCACCATCTCCTTTGTCTTACTGATGTTGAGCTACAGATTATTCAGTTTGCATCATTTGACAAAGTCCTCCACCAGGGCCCTGTATTTATCCTCCTGTCCTCCCTTTATACACCCAACTATTGCTGAGTCATCAGGGAATTTCTGCAGATGACATAACTCAGTCTTGTATTTGAAGTGCAAGGTATACAGGGTAAACAGGAAGGGAGCCAATGCAGTTCCCTGTGGGTCCCCAGTGCTGCTCATGGCCACGTCTGCCACACAGCTCTGAAGCCGCACGAACTGTGGTCTGCCAGTCAGGTCGTCCATTATCTAGGGTAGAACAGAAGTGCCAACCTGCATTGAATGGAGTCTTTCCCCCAACAATGAGAGCATTATAGTATTGTAGACACTTGAGAAATCAAAATACATGTTCCTCACCGTGCTGCCCTGCTTATCTAAATGGGAGTAGGCTCTGTTCAGCAGGTAGATGACAGCATCATCGACACCAATGTGCTCTTGGCAGGCAAACTGCAGGGGATCGAGGGCTGATCTGACCAGGGGTCGGAGGTGAGCCAGGGCCAGCCTCTCTAGGGTCTTCATGATGTGTGAGGTCAAGGCCTCTGGATGGTAGTCATTCAAGACTTTCAGTTGGCCTTTCTTGGGTACTGGGACCACACATGATGTTTTACACACAGTTGGAGTCCTTTCCAGGCTGAGTTTCAGATTGAAAATGTGCTGGAGAGCTCCACACAACTGCTCAGCGCACTCCTCCAGGACCTTGGGGTTCACACCATCCGATCCCAATGCTTCTCTGTGTCCGAGTTTCCCCAGAGCCACAAACGGTTCTGGCACGCTGGTTCCCATTCCAATGCAACTCTAGTTTAAACTATGCAGCACCAGATGTCACTGTGCAGCACCAGAAAACCCTCCCACTGGGATATTAGTGCTCCTCCAGTTCAGTGGCAAACTCCCTTTTCTGTACAGGTCCCACCTTTCTTAGAAGAGAGTGCAATGATCCAAAAATCCGATGCTGTCCCTCCTGGTGAGGACGACAAATGCCATGCTAGCATTCATTTTAAGAGGTCTAGAATACAAGAGCAAGGATGCATTGCTGAGGATTTATTAGGCCCTGGTGAGGCCTCACCTTGAGTATTGTGAACAGTTTTGGGCCCCTCATCTTAGAAAAAATGTGCTGGTATTGGAGAGCGTTCAGAGGTGGTTCACAAGGATAATTCCAGGAATGAAAGGGTTATCATATGAGGAACGTTTAATGGCTCTGGGTCTGTACTCACTGGAATTCAGAAGGATGAGGGAGGATTGCATAGAAACCTTTCGAATGGTCAAAGACCTAGTCAAAGTAGATGTGGAAAGGATGTTTCCCATGGTGGGAGAGTCTGGGACAAAAGGGCATAGCTGCAGGATAGAGGGGTGCCCTTTCAAAACAGAGATGCAGAGAAATTTATTTAGCCAAAGGGTGGTGAATTTGTGAAATTTGTTGCCACATACAGCTATGGAGGCCAGATCATTGAGTGTATTTAAGGTAGAGATTGATAGGTTTTTGATTGGACATGGCATCAAAGGTTATGGGGAGAAGGCCGGGAACCAGGGTTGAGAAGGAGATAGAGAAAAGGATCAGCCATGATTGAATGGCGGAGCAGACTTGATGGGCCAGATGGCGTAATTCTGCTCCTATATCTTATGGTCTTACACTAACTCCTTATCCACATGTTGACTTGTGTGATCTTCCTATTCTGGCCTCACTAGTATGTGGCATGGGTGGCAATCCTGAGATCACAACCCTGGAGGTCCTGTCCTTTAACTTAGCACCTAACACCCTGAACATCACTCTGCAGAATCTCATCACTCATCCTACCCATGTTACAGAGTATGACTTCTGGCTGCTCACCCTCCCACTTAAGAAAGGTGAGGACTTGATCCAAGATGTCCCGGACACCCGGGAGGCAACATTCCATCGAGGAATCTCGTTCTTATCCAAAGAACCTCCTTTCTGTTCCCCTAATTACTGAATCCCCTGTCACCACAGCTCACCTCTTCTTCCCCACCCCCCTTTCCCTTCTGAGTCGCACAGCTAGTCTCAGTGTCAGAGACCTGATCTCTGTGACTTTCCTCTGTTAGGTCAATCTCCCCAACAGTATTCAAAGTGAAATATATACCTGTTGTTGAAGGGGATGGCCACAAGGGTACTCTGCATTGGCTGTTTAACCCCTTTCCCTTCCTGACTATCACCCAGTTTCCTGTGGGTCTGTGAGACTACATTGGCACAACTTTAAAAGCCTATAAGGTTCTGCTAATTTTTTTTTCAAATTAGGGTAATCTGAATTTTGTTTGTGAGCACTTTTCAGGCTTCTTACCTTCATAGAAGACCCAACCTTGTGATGATTTGAGAGAGACAACAGCTGCAATAGCACCTAGAGCTGAAGGGGGTGGGGGTGACTTTTTTATCTCACTGTTGGCTTTGGGCAGCAGAGTTATGGTGGACATCTGGATTTCTAGTGTAGTGCAATTGATGTATCTGTATGACATACTACATAAATTTTCAATTAATTTCAATTTGACTGCCTATATTGAGATGACCATAGGTGTTTCAAATGACAACTTCTGTCAGGAAATATTTTGTGTCTATGGTGGGTAGGCAGCAGATCCTCTCCAGATCTTTTTTTTCTATCCTTTGGTATTGACCACAGATCTGGTGTCAATCCAGATGTAAACACTCCCTTCTGGATTACTGTGCACTGTAATGATAGTCATAGAGAAGTACAGCACTGAAACAAGGCCTTCAGCCCATCTAGTCGCTGCTAAAACCATTTAAACTGTCTACTCCCATCGACCTGCTCTGGGACCATAGCCCTCCATATCCCTACTATTCATGTATCTATTAAGCATTGAAATCAAACTCGCATGGACCACTTGTTCTGGCAGCTGCTTCCATACTCTCACAACCCTCTGAGTGAAGAGGTTTCCCCTCATGTTCCCCTTAAACCTCTCACCTTTTGACCCTTAAGCCATGACTTCTGTGAAAAGCCATTGCTGTGAAAACTTAATTACGTTTTGATCTTGGGACTCTTCATGCATATTGAATGATCAAATGAAGTTCATTTTACTGTCTATCCATCTGATAGTAATCTACTCTGAAACAAACACCTCATAGCTTTTTCAATTTTATCTGAAATGCCCCATTTGCTATTCTGTTTGATTTTATTATCAGAGCCAGGCTGTTCCATAGCTTCTGCCTTTTGCTAGAAGACTTGTCACTGTCCATTAACTTTATTGTGTAAATAGATGCAGTAGCTCATAGGATGAGCTAATAATCTTACTCTCTGCTGCTGATATATGTTTCAGTGATGGTAAAACACCTATGCTTTAATTAACAGTTCTTGCCTTCTCTCATCTATAGCGAGATAAAAGCAGATTACCTATCTTCAGGCAATAGAGCAATCATTGTTTTAATTATGGTGCATGCAACATAGCAAAAGTAAGGATGCATAATTGACACAAAAACACAGCTGCCAACTTGCCTCCCAATTACACTCGCTATCTGAAACACACAAGGATTCCCTACTTTCAGAATCAAGAGATAAATATGGAAGGGGCTTGTCAGCCCACCTCAGCTCTCCCATCACACACTTTACAGACAACAGCATTTTTGAAAGATCTGAGGACTTCTTAATCTTTTGATATTATCTGAAATTAGATTCCATGGGGATCTGAAAGGTCCTTTACAGGAGGCACCATTAATCTGAGCAAAAGCTTCCTTAAAAGTTTTAGTTTTAAAACCTGCAGCCTGTAAGGGTCATCATTTTTTATAAATATCTGACCCAGCTGAACATGTCCAACACGGAGTCTTTTTATATAATTGTCCTTTCACAGCTGCCATGACCTGTCAAATAGAAAAAGCCCTCAGCAACAACTCACATTGAAGGAATGTCAATGAACGAGAGAACGAGATTCAGAAAAATCAATAGTAGAACACTCCATCTAATATACTAAATGATTAGAGTCAAGGATAGGAAGCTGACCTCTGAACACTTTGCAATCTTGGTAAAATATCCCATGTGATTGAAGGGTGGAAATGTGATACGATATATTAATAAGAAGAATATTTGTCATGATTCCTCATTTTTAAAGCAGAAACAGTATCTTCATCTTCAATACCTTCCCATCAGGAAGCACCATGACATGATTTTCACTAGACTAATGGTTTTCATCAAGTATATTGGAAGATTGATAACACCAGTGTTTCCATTGGATTTCCACCTGGTGTTCGACAGTGGGAAGAAATCCAATGTTCCTAACATGGGAATCGTTAGAGTAATCAAAACAATCCAAATCATCTATTGCCTTAAATGTACAACTTCTCTATGCTTCTACTGTAACTACATTTCCCTGCTTCAACTGTTTATCCATTTTCTCCTTAAAGTAGTTATTAGTTTCCGCTATGTTAAGAGGAGATGCATGCTAAACTGTTGTTGGAGAAAGTAAGGAAGGAAATATGCTTTGAACATACACGTTTGTGAAATTTCAGTCTTTCTACTGCAGGGGCAGCAGTAATGTGTTACAAATACTCTACCTATATGTAAAGGAGAATACACCCAATAACCATGATAGATATTCGCTTCTCTCTCATTTCGCTAAGTTGATTTTTTAAATGGCTGTCTCCATTTGAAAGGTCACAAAGAGTTGTAAGTAAGCATCCAGCTAACAGTTGGTTTAACTTCTGGTCACAAATGGAAGTCAGTCTTCAGTTCTAAAAATGTGAATGAAAAGCATTCTTTATAGAACAGCTGTGCAAAAAGGCTCTGCATTTTGTCTATAAAAACTCACTGCACCCACTTTATTATTGCTCAAGAGTAGAGTTGTTTAAGTTCGGTTGTTTCAAACAGACAAGCTGACTCTTAAGTTGCTTAGTTCAAAAAAACTTGTAGAACGGATGCATAATATCATTTAATATATCAATCAATAACTTAGATGTATATTTATAGTTGGAGAGATTTATATACTCAAAGAAGTTAGCTTTACAGCACTAATGGTAGCTAGTTAAGATCTATGTCTCCAAAAGATGTTGTTAAACCATTTGTGTTAAAAGGATATTTGAGGAAATGCCACCTGCTTGTAAAGTTACCTAAGTAGCTGAAAAGGATACAACTGACGAGAGCAGTTCAGGTTCATTAGGAACGGGATGAGTAACATCAAGAACATGGAAGAACTAGAACCTATTCCTCTAGCTTTGGTTTCTATGACAAACAACTTGTTTGTCTGCATAATTTAGTTGATAGGAATTATACCTGTGATTTGGAAATCCTTTATCCTTTTTGCTTCATGCTTTACCATTTGTGTTGAAGAAATGTCTATTGCTTTAGGTTTTGGAAGTGGTTTGCATTTTAAAAATGGTTTGTAATTGCAAAATGTTTAGGATTGAAATCCTCTGTGTGTTCTAAATGTGTTTTAAGAATGTTGTGTGGATTTAATCGTGTATCACTGAACATGTGTGAGCTGTGATGAACCTCTTTGTTAGCTGGAAGTGTCCTCTCTTTGGTAGGGAGAGGAGATTCACCAGTCGAATCGAGAGCACCAGCAGCTGAACTCGCCAAGGAGAATAAACAGGGAAGTGAAATAGTCTTTGAGGATTGTGTAACTACAATATAACCTCCCTAAAGTGAGAGTACTTTTAGTTATTTATATCCAATAGGGCTTAAAGTCTTCATTTGAGTTTGGAGCTTTGCGGTCAGCAAACTCAATACCATCACACTACAGACCAATACCAACTGAGAGAAAAGTTATTGAAATTGAATTTTAAAACAGAAGTGAATGCCTTTTGCTAAAATATAGATTAATATATGACATCCAATAGCTCCTGAAGAAGGGTCTCAGCCTGAAATGTCAACTATTTACTCTTTTCCATAGATGCTGCCGGCCTGCTGAGTGAATCGTCCGCAGAATCTCATTTGTCTACACTCTCAAGGAGTAAGGCCCAATCCATTTAACTTGTCTTTATATGTCAGTCCCTTTATTACAAGAATTATTCATTCCAGTACAAGTAACCTTTAAATACTCAAGGATTAATTTCACCACTACACTGTAAAGCTGCAGCTAAATTTTCCCATTTTTATGCTCCACACTCATTATGATAAAGGACAATATTCCTTTAGTCCTCATAACCATTAGACCTCCCAACCATTGTGCACATCTACACGAAATGGTGTCATTGGAAAGGAGCATCCATCATCGAGGAACTCCACCACCCAGATCATGCTCTCTTCTTACTGCTGCCATTAGGAAGAAGGGACAGGAGCCTCAGGACTTACAGCACCAGGTTCAGGAACAGTTATTACCCGTCAATCATCTGGTTCTTGAACCAAAGGGACATCAAAGGTTTCAAAGGTACATTTAATGTCAGAGAAATGTATACAATATACATCCTGAAAATGCTTTTTCTTCACAACCATCCATGAACATGGAGGAGTGCCCCCAAAGAATGAATGACAGTTAAATGTTAGAACCCCAAAGTCTCCCCCAGCTCCCCCTCTCACATGTAAGCAGCAGCAAAGCAACAAGCTGCACTCCCCCCACCAGCAAAGACAAAGCATCGGCACCCACCCACTAAAAGCCCTCAAGCTTGCAGCAAGCACCAGCAAAGGCACAGACTTGCAGTTACCCCAAAGACTACTTGTTCATCCGGTATTCGACTTACCACAGGCTCTCTCTCTCTCCCTAATAAGGGAGAAAGAGATGTCTCCATTTCACAGTGAGTGGGGAGACATAAACAATTCACTGGTTTATGATGATAAAAGTCGGCTGTGTCGCTTTTTGTGAGCTCTGTGCCCAAAGATCTTGGCTCTGGGCACACAGCCAGAGACCATCCGACTCCCACAACACATCGATCTCCAGCTGGGACACCAAACTTCAATCCACCCGTCACCAGGGCCACGAGATCCCGGACCTCCGAAAGTGAGCTAAGCTCTTAGACTGCATCCTTGGCATGTTGAAACCCCAAGAGCGGGTCCCATTCCCCCAAATAACCGAATTCAGCGTGTAACTCCAGGTCAGTGTCTTCAAAAGAACCCTGAAAGGGAAAAATAAAGATGGAAATAGAGCTGTTTCCGAAGATGCAAGCAAAGGCGTCGCCAGTTAGCGCCATCATAACTAAGCTCTGCCCTCATCACTCCACTTGAAATGTTCCCACAACCTATGGACTCACTTTCCAGGACTCTTCATCTCATGTTCTCAATATTTATTGCTATTTATTTATATTTGCATTTGCACAGTTTATAATTTTCTGCACTATGGTTGAACGCTTTCATTGATTCTGTTACAGTTACTATTCAATAGATTTGTTATGTATGCCCACAAGAAAATGAATCTAAGTGTTGTATATGGTGACATATATGTACTTCAATAACAAAATTTACTTCGAACTTTGAAACAGAAGTTTAACTACCTTCTTCACTTCCATGCTAACTTTTGATGTTTCATTTAATAGGATTCCACAAAGCCCCTTGTACTCAGCTGGATGTTGGCAACTAGCTTCTGTCATTTCTCCTGTTTTCCCAGCTCCTTTCCCTTTTGCAGTTGAGACATAAAAAGACATAGAACATAGAAAAACTACAGCACAATACAAGCCCTTTGGCCCACAAAGCTGTGCCAAATGTGACCTTACCTTAGAAATTACCTAGAGTTACCCATAGCCCTCTACTTCTCTGAGCTCCATGTACCTGTCCAGGAGTCTCTGAAAAGACCCTATGGTATCCACCTCCACTACTGTCGTCGGCAGCCCATTCCTCACACACACCACTCTCTGCATAAGAAACTTACCCCTGGCATCTCCTCTGTACATGCTTCCAAGCACCTTAAAACTGTGCCCTCTCGTGCTAGCCATTTCATGCCTAGGAAAAAGCCTCTGACTATCCACACGATCAAAGCCTCTCATCATCTTATACACCTCTATCAGGTCACCTCTAATCTTCCGTCGCTCCAAGGAGAAAAGGCCAAGTTCACTCAACCTTTTCTCATAAGGCATGTTCCCCAATCCAGGCAACATCCTTATAAATCTCCTCTGCACCCTTTCTATGGTTTCCACATCTTTCCAGTAGTGAGGTGACCAGAACTGAGCACAGTACTCCAAGTGGGGTCTGACCAGGGTTCTATATAGCTGCAACATTACCTCTCAGCTCCTAAACTCAATCCCACGATTGATGAAGGCCAATGCACTGTATGCTTTCTTAACCACAGAGTTAACCTGTGCAGCAGCTTTGAGTGTCCTATGGACTCGGACCCCAAGATTCCGCTGATCCTCCACATTGCCAAGAGTCTTACCATTAATGCTATAATCTGCCATCATATTTGACCTACCAAAATGTACCACCTCATACTTATCTGGGTTGAACTCCTCTGCCATCTCCATCAGGGCAGTGTACACATTATTGGGATCCATATCCATTAATAGGAACACTCACCCTCTTCTCGTTACATAGCTCCTTACTACCATTTAGGAGAAAGTACAGGAGTTTGACGATCCCCACTCAAAAATACAGAAATACTTCTTTCCGCACCTCCCATCCCCAGATTTCTGAATAGCCCATGAACTCATGAACACTACCTTGTTATTCTTTATTTTTCATTATTTATTTATTTTTGTAATTAATAGTAATTTTATGCCTTTGCACTGTACTGCTGCTACAAAACAGCATTTGGGTCAATGACAATAAGTCAGTGTCTGATTCAAATCCTATAGGGAACTAAGTTAGTGGCTTCCAACAAGCAGCTCTCTGAAACTCTGTCAGGATTAAAGTCTCATACATTTTTAAAGCTGATGCATCAAACTCACAGAGACAACTAGAATATGGAGCAACAACTCCTGATGCAGGGTTCCAACCTTTCCTTCCTCAGAAACTGTTTGGCCTGCTCAATTCTTCTGGCAGCTTGTTGAAATTCAAACTCATAATCAGATTTAATTAATTTTAAATATCTGTTATTTGAAATCTAGAATAATATGTACTATAAAGTGTCTATGGATGAGAAACCCAATTCCAGTTTGTATTACTGCTGTTGAACAGAAGGAATTTATTTTGTGTTAATTAAAGGAAAGTGCAAGTTTGCAAAGGGTTAACGATAAGGAGTGACTGGGAGGGCAAATACTATTTGGCATCTCTCTTTCTCTCTCTCGCACGCACACACACACACACACACACACACACACACACACACACACACACACACACACACACACACACACACACACACACACACACACACACACTCACACACACACACACACACAGAGTTTTCATTCTGTGTTCATTGGGAAACAGATTGTGTTGGCCTTTGTTTTACATGCAGCCAGTTGAT
Organism: Hemitrygon akajei; assembly: GCF_048418815.1. Taxonomy (NCBI): domain Eukaryota; kingdom Metazoa; phylum Chordata; class Chondrichthyes; order Myliobatiformes; family Dasyatidae; genus Hemitrygon; species Hemitrygon akajei. Next base: position 107,019,897 of record NC_133136.1, on the reverse strand, counting down.
AGAGGCATCTAAATTCTAATCATTCGAGGCAAACAATCCATTTGACTGAAATAACCTGCAGTGCTTCCCTAGAAAATTGTAACCTGTAGAAGATGGTCTGACACTGTCGTGGCTGTCCTTTGAGGTCGAGGATGATGGTCTTCATTCCGTTTCCACAGAGCGAAGACACCTGTGGGTGTATTTGTTTAGTGTGTATATGATGTTGCACTCCAAGAAGCACATAATAATCAACCAACTGATTCCAATGGCATGGAAACCACGACGATTAGAGTTGATGGATTTGTTGCAGCTTTCATCCGCCTTCACAGTCATTGAGTTCGAAGAAACTTTGTCCGCCTGTTCCACAGTTGAGGTCTTGATTGGATTGTTCTGTCAGGGACCTCACCCTTGACCTTACCACCATGGGTGACCCTACCAGGAGCATAGCTCCAGACGGCATCGCTCTCTGGATCTCAGGACCACGCAAGCTTCTCCACCATGAAAAGGTGACAATCCACGGAGAAGGGTCTGACGCTAATGGTAATTTGTTATCCACCAGTTTGATAAGAACATACACTGAAAGCAGGCATCCTGTTAAACTTAAGCCATGGGAGAATGTCTGGTAGAGCCACTAAGGGTAGCCAAATCCTAGTGGAACAGGAATTGCAAAAAAAGGCACATGATTTCTTCTAAAAGTAGGTCAGCAGTTTCATGCTGAAGCGTTGCACACATTTTGGATCCCATGTAAGTGAGCATGAACTAAGAAATTGCCATTCCAACTGAGCTTCATGTGGGACTCCATATTGTCCAACAGTAGAGTGTACACTTAAACAGCTTCCCAGCAATGACTCTGGGAAATCTATCTGCTGAGCCTCTGGTAGACTAGACCTCATACATTTTCTACCACTTCATTTATTTCAATTGAGGTTAACTGCTGCAAGTGACAATGGGAAGTATTAATTAATATTTTTTGAATTAATTATAGTTAATATTTTTGTGTTTTAAGTGAATTAATTTATTTTATAATTATAAATTAAATAATCATTTTGATAAAGATCATCTTCTCAGAGCTTGTGAATATTCCTGTATCTTATTGAATGAGAAATATTCATGCCATCTTATAGCTTTGGCACCCAGTTCAATGCCTTTCAGATTGCCTTTCAAAGAATTTATCTGTTGCTTTGGGCTTCATTGATCAGGTCAGGGCCAACTTTATGGATTGGGAATCAGATGAATAGAAATTTCAGCATTTCCAAATTGTCAACAAAATGGGAGACCATTAAGATTAATCTTCTGACAGCATTTTAACCATATTGAGTAGATGGGTTAGTTGCTGTCTAGTAGTTTATTATAAAGTTATTAAAGATTAGATTTGCAGGAATAATTTGAGCATATAATGAGATAATTGAAGTTTGTAATTTATTTAAGTGTTAGAAGTATTAATAAAATAATTTGACAGCATTACTAAAGATCTGTACAATCTCTTTTACCTTTACTTACCAAGAAACAGAAGACAGAGAATCAAGACAGGCAATTGATTGTAAGGTTGAAGTTAAGTTGCATGAGATTATGTGGAAATCTTGGAGTTATTTCGTAACACTGGACAATAGATGTATCTGATTTGGACTGCTTTGTTGTAAACTCAATCTGTGTACAAACAAAAACATGGACCCAATTGAAAAATTCTTATTGATTCAACTTGAAGTCAAATATTAAAACTAGTGTTTAAATTCAAGTTAAATTATTAAAACTAGTGATTAAATTCAAGTTGAACCCAAAATTTAAAAGAATTGGAAAGGAACCCAATTACAGAGAATACTTATGATATTTTAAAATCTTTACATGGGATGATTCATGTAATATTATTCTAAGATAGATTTAAGAACATGAATGTACTGGATTTCTTAGGCACAGGGCAAAGAGAAAATTGGGTAATAAGATTATATAAATGATATTGCCCACCTATTTTTTAACCTTTTTAAACTACAATGGTCTAAAATTGAGATGTTCCATTAATTACGTGCAATAATCCTCATATGAGTTTCCTTTTGTCTGCAATCTAAAATACAGTTCAAAAGATTCAGCCTTATAAATTAGCTCAATTTGAGCAAATTAAGGTAGTACCTACTTATTTAGTACCTTAACTATGTCTCTCAGAAATGCCTCAGATTACTTTATTTTTTTTGTAATTTATTTTTTTATTGAAGTTCATCATCAAACAAACATTTCCATAAACACACACAAAATGCTGATGGAACACAGCAGGCCAGGCAGCATCTATAAGGAGAAGCGTTGTCGACATTTCGGGCCGAAGGGCCTGCTGTGTTCCACCAGCATTTTGTGTGTGTTGTTGTTTGAATTTCCAGCATCTGCAGTTTTCCTCATGTTTGAACATTTCCATAAGATGTATTTCAGACATTGTACATATATATCATATAATCATATATTTCACAAATCTCCACGTAGTATTTATCTGAGGTATACACTTATAGAAAAGAGTAGAGAGCAAAAACAAGCAAAAGGAAAAAACTATGTACAAGTAGGGAGTGATCTTTTTTTACAACACATTCATTGATTTGTAAGAATAAAATCAGGCCTATGAAGCAGTATGTAGTTAAACCATTTTTCCCAGTATGAATCAAATTGTTCCAGCTTATGATTAACAGATGCTGTTATCTTCTCCATTTTGTAAATGTCCATTGAAATTTTCATCCATGTATTTAAAGTTGGGCTCTCCTGTGATAACCATTTCCTAGTAAGAGTCTTTTTACCAGCCACCAACAGTATATTCATTAAATATTTATCTCTTTTCAACCATTCTTGAGGTATATATCCAAAATATATGGTCTTACTCTCTAAGGGTATTTCCCATTTAAAGATGTCTTTTAGGGCATTGTGTATCCCCCTCCAAAGATTGTGTATCTTTGATAACAGGGCAGTCCCAAAAAATATGATAATGATTTGCATTTTGATTTTCACAATTTCTCCAGCAAACAGGGAGGTTACTATCATAATGGGATTTCTGAGAGGGTGTAATAAAATATCTTATCAAGTTTTTCCATCCAAACTCCCTCCATTTCTGTGAACTGGTACACTTCCATTGATACCTCCATCTTATTGTCCATTCTTCCTCAGATATAATTATCCCTCCTTCCTTCTCCCATTTTGTTTTAATGTATGAAGTCGAATGTGTTTTAAGATTTGACAACCCCTTATACATGCTTGAAATGATTCTACTACCGTTACCTGAATTATATGCTTTTCTAAAGAGCTCTATCAAGCATGTACTTGCCTTGGTTACATTTTAAGCATCTTATTAACATATTGTTGCATCTGTAAATACCAATAAAAATCTTGTTTTTCTAATTAAGTGCTTCTCTTTAAGCATTTCAAAACTGAACAGTGTTCCTTCTTTCATTATGTTGCAAAGAACTGTTATTCCTTTAAGCTGTCCAGTCCTTAAATCTAGCATCCAATTAATTTGGTGTAAAATCTGAATCATATGCACACCATTTAAAAATTGCAATATCTCCCTCTAGATTATATTCTTTTATAGTAGTTTTCCATATTTTAAGAGTCAATTTCACCCATGGGTTATCAATAGTATTTATGTACCTTTGCAAGTTGTTATCAGCCAAAATTGCTTGTATGGGGATGGGAAGTATCCGCTCCTCAATGTTTTTCCATTGAGCGTCATATGATGGGTTGCACCAACATATCACAGCTCTCAACTATGCTGCAAAATAATAATCTCTAAGAGAAGGTAGGCCCCATCCCCCTTTTCCTTTGTTAATTGCAAAGTTTTGAGACAAACTCTAGGCCTTTTACCCTGCCAAATATACCTTGATAACATCTTGTTCCATTCATTGAATTGATTTTGATTAATCTCTATTGGTAGGGTCTGAAAGAGATATAACAGTCTGGGCAGTATATCCATTTTAATAGACTCAATCCTTGAACTGAGACTGAAAAAAGGAATCAAGTTACATCTTGCCATATCTTCCTTAACTTTTTTTATATAAAGGCTGATAATTACACTCTGACAATTTTGCCAAATCTTTTGGCATAATGATGCCCAAATATTTGAAAGACTCTGTTTGCCATGCCCAGGGATATCTACTTTCAATTTCTCTTGGTGGGCTATAGTAATATGAAAGTAATTGGGTTTTATCTATGTTGATCTTGTATCCTGATAATTGACCATATTGTTCAAAGGATTGCATCAATTTAGGTAAAGAGTATGCTGGTTGCCCTAGATAGATCAAAATGTCATCCGCGTAACAAGCCAATTTATGCTCTGTCCCTTTAATAGTAATTCCCCTGATATCTTCATTTTGTCTGATGTATTGAGCTAATGGTTTCAGATATAATGCAAAGAGTAGTGGTGACCCTGCACAACCCTGTCTCGTGCCCCTTTCTAGGGTAAGACTATTTGATAAATATCCATTGATTTTAATCCTAGCAGTAGGGTTGTCATATAGTGTCTGTATAGTTTTAATAACTGTGGCTTGGAAACCAAATCTATGTAAAACTCTGTAAAGAAAATTCCAATTAACTGAATCAAATGCCTTTTCAGCGTCCACACTTATCACTATTGCTTCGATTTTATTTTATTGTATATGATCCATAATGTGAAGTGACCTTTGTATATTGTCTTGTGTTTGGCATTGTCGTATAAAACCTGTCTGATCATTATGTATCAGTATGGGTAGAAACTCCTCTAATCGTTTGGCCATGATGGAGGTAAATAATCTATAATCTACTTTAAGAACAGACATTGGTCTAAATGACCCGCATTCCATTTTATCCTTGCCTTCTTTCGGTATAGCTGAGATTATCGCTTCCTTCCAACTGAGTGGCATTTGTGCCTTTTTTAGAGTCCAGTTCAGTGTGGGGAGTAAAACAGGAATTAACTCATTTTAAAATTCTTTGTACCACTCGGCCATACACCCATCTGATCCTGGTGACTTGCTTAACTTAAGCCTACTAATTGCAGCTTTTAATTCAACTTCAGTTATGTCAGCAGTCATCGTTCTATTTTGTTCTTCGCTTAAAGTGGGTAACTCTAGAGAATTCAAGAAGGTGTCAATTTGGATTATGCCTTCCCCTGGAACTTTGGAATATAGAGTTTTGTAAAACACTTCAAAAGCTTCTTGAATTTCACTTAGCTTTTTTTTTAAATCATTTTCGTTCTTGGGTCCCTAATTCTATTAATTGTATTTTCTGCTATCTTTTTTTCCAGTTTCCACACCAGTATTTTCATAGATTTCGATCCACTTTCATAATATCTCCGATTCAGAAACATTAAATTTTTCCTGATATCTTGCGGAGCCAAACTATTAATTTCATTCCTAATTCTTTTGATTTCCCCTAATGTATCCTGTACCAAATTCAATTTGTGTTTTTTCTCTAGTTCTTTCAGCCTATTTTGTAATTCCTCTAATATTTTATTCCTTATTTTTTTCTTATATGAAGATGTCGTTATAATTTTCCCTCTTAAGACTGCCTTCAGAGTATCCCATAAAATGGGAGATGAAACCTCTCCATTATCATTAAATTCTAAGTAGAGACCAATTTCTTTTTTAATTTAAGACGTACAAAAAGGCTGGATGAACTCAACAGGTCGGGCAGCATCCGTTGAAAGGAGCAGTCAATGTTTCGGGCTGAGACCCTTCCCCACAGCATCTGCAGTGTACTGTGTGTTCTTTTTAAATTTGTTTGTTAAAGCATGGATCATTGAGTAGACTTGAATTTAGTTTCCAAATAGTATTCTTTGGTTGTAGGTCAAAATCAACAGATAAATACATAGGTGCATGGTCACTTACATCTATTGTCCCAATTCCACATGTGTTTATTTTGTCTTTTTCTTTTCCAAATGTTATGAAATAGTCTATTCTTGTATATACAGAATGGGGAGCAGAATAATGAGTGTAATCCCTTCTGTCGGGGAAAAGGTCCCTCTATATATCAATTAAACCAACATCCTCAAAAAGTGTATTAACTTTCTTATGTAAAGATTTTGTTTCATAGGTTTTTCTATTGGAAGAGTCTAAGTTTGGTTGTAATTGTAAATTTATGTCTCCCCCACATATCAGGAGACATTCTGTTTCTGTTACCATAATATCAGTAATTTTCTGAAAGATACCAATATCACTTCCTGGGGGTGCGTATATACCGGTACTCAATAGAGTAACTGAATTTCCGTGTACATTCCCCCTTACCAGAATATATTGCCCTCTTTATCTCCCATTTTGAATACTTTTTCAAAATCTAGCTTACTTGAGATAAGAATAGCAACTCCTCTCCTATGTCCTGATTTATATGAGGAGAAAAACAAATTAGTGAAGCCCATTCTCTTTAGTTTTCTATGCTCATTATCACTTAAATGAGTTTCCTGTAAATATACTACATGGGCTTGTTCTTTTTTCATTTTGGATAAAATTTGTATATATACACACACACACACACACACACACACACGCATATATATACACACACATATATTACATACATACACATATATGCACACATATATATTCTCATTTTGGTGGGGAAAAAGGAGTAAGTGAGCAAATAAAGAATAACAACTAAGTAATATAAAATCCACATTATTATAGGTATTTCTCATGATAGGTATATCACCGTGTACTTTTGCTTCCGTTTAGCTTCTCAACATTTTTAAAGTTAGCCAAACCTTATGGCTCTTCTGGAGGCAGTGAGGGCTGTCTTTGGAAAACTCCTCTTCTCTCGGCCTCCTCCCGTCTCCTGCTTTCTTGACTCTTGCACTATTTCCCAATCGGAGCGGGATAATTCCTCTGCCAGGCTTTCCCTCGGTTTGATTATGCTGACGGGCAACCCTCTGGCCTTCATGTATGTTGTCGCCTCTTCCACTGTCTGGTACAACTGTGTCCCATCTCCATAAAACACTCGAAGTTTAGCAGGGTACGGGGTTTGAAATCTAATCCTTTCTTGTTTTAGTATTCGCTTTACTTCAGAGTATTCTTTACGTTTCTGCAGGACCGCGGGGCGGGGGGTAATCTTGGTCGAAATATATTAATTTATCGTTTAAAAACAACCTCTTCTTACCCCAGGCCCTTTGTAGAATCTCCACCTTGGTACTGTATCGAAGGAATTAAATTATTATTGAGTGTGGCTTATCTGCTCTATCTCGGGTAGGCTTCGGGACAAGTGCACGATGCACTCTCTCAATTACCAGCTCCATAGTCAAGGGAAGCTCCAGCGCGTCCCACAGCAACTTTCTGACAAACTCCGTCATAGACAAGACCTCCGCTCCTTTGGGAACGTTGTATATTCTGATATTTTTCCGCCATGATCTTCCCTCCAGGTCAAGCAGTTTACCTTCTTGTTGATTTAATATTTTTATTGTCTTACTTAGTATCCGTTCCACGTTTTGAACGCGATTTTCCACCTTCTCAATTCGAGTCTCTGTCACCACTATTTTTTGATTGACGTTGGCAAGCTCTGACTTAATATCATGTAGCTGCTGTTTTATATCTTTCTGGAACTCCCTTATCTCTTTCAAAATTTCAATCATATTTGCCGCTTCGCCTAAACGAGGCCCAGCGTCTGCCTCGCCAGCACGCGGTCGGGTAGGAGAGCCGCTCACTGCACTCCTCTTGGCCGCAGGTTCCGCAGTGTCACTTTTTTTATTTCCATTCTTTTTCCCCATTCTTACCCCTCTTATCAGTTCAAATACTCTTGAAAAATATTATATTTGATGGATTAACTGGGCTTAATACGCATTTTTCTGGAGGAGCTAGTGACTTAAGCTGCCATTCTTGACGATGATGTCACCGGAACCGCCTCAGATTACTTTAAACATGATTAATTATTTTGAAGTAGTTTTTTTTTGGTTGCTTGGTTAAAAAAGGCAATGAGGTAACTGATCAACTATCCTGTAGATTTGGTTACGAAAGGAATATTGGCAAGAATTCCAGAAACATTCACACAGCATATTTGCTTTTTATGGGTTGATACAAAAGATTATTAATTTGGTGTTCTCATTGTTTCCTGCAGCAGAGGTTCCCAACATTCTTCATACCACGGACCCCTACCTTTAACTGAGGGGTCAGGTTGGGAACCCTTGGCCTGGAAGATCAATTATAATCATATGCTCAATTCCTGTAATGTTATTAATTTATTTTGGAGGATTGTTAGTTGTATTTCCACACCTAGAAGATTATTTGCTTTTCCTTTAGGGTAGGGAAAGAATTGTCTTCCCTCCTGACCGAATACAATTTATTGCGCTTGGTAGTGGAGATCTTCTAAGGAGAACTTGTGTGAAGCCATTTTTAAGATTATTGGAGAGGTGTTAGGTAATGGCAAGGCACTTGGCGATGTAATACCCTGGAGGATGGTTGGACACAGTACAAATCCTATCCATGAAAAATCTAATGAATAACTTTTGCCAGCTGAGTTGTGATCACAGTGTCATCAACTGTCAACACAGTGAGTTCAGAAACAATTAAAAGTAAATTATATTACAGATAATTTTTTTTAAACTTAAAAACTAAAGCACATATTTAACACAATTAAAATAATGCTATCTAAGCTAAAATAATCAAAACAAATTTAGCTAAAATTTAGCTTTCAGCCACTCATCTCCACTTGAATAAATGGAGATACTGTTTCTGCACTAGATCTATGCAGTTATTTGAACAGAGCTTCTATTATAATTACATTGGAATTGCTTGCTCAACGTTTGCCACTGCTTGGTGGAGTGCAGATATGTAACAACTAAAGACAGCTGTCAGGAAGTACAGGACTGATAGAATTTGAATATGCAAGAGTCTTGGATTTGCAAATGCTAAGAATTTGCACAGAGAAATGCTGGCAGCCCCTAATATCCAAAATTGTTGTGATCTATTTATGAAAGGAATTATGAAGCAAAATGTGTTCCTGTCATTTGTGTCTCATTGCAGTCCATAATGCCTATATTTAGACAGTGATATCTTGTGTGTCTAATCCCATTTCTGTCAGAGCATTGAGGCAGTTGTACTACAGGTCAGGGAAGATACCGGTAGCTGAATTTGTTGCAAGAAGTTCATGTAACACCCTACTAATGCCTAGTAATTGTTTATGTGCAATACACAATTAAATTTTAAATGGAAAATAATGCAGATTTTGAATTTACTGAGTGGAACATGAAGTCTGTGATCTTAGTTCTATAGATAAGTCTGTAATCTCAGTGACCACTTTAGTAAATGCACCCGTTCACCTGATAATTAATGCAAATATCTAATCAGCCTATCATGTGGCAACAACTCAATGCATAAAAGCATGCAGACATGGTTAGGAGGTTCAGTTGTTGTTCAGAACATCAGCATGGGGAATAACTTGCAATCTAAGTGACATTGACTGTGGATTGATTGTTAGTGTTTTGAGTATCTCAGAAACCGCTGATCTGGGACTTTCATGCACAACAGTTTCTAGAGTTTACAGAGAATGCTGTCAGAAACAAAAAAAAACTTCAGTGAGCAGCAGGTCTGTGGGCAAAAATGACTTACTAATGAGAGAGGTCAGAGGAGAATGACTAACCTGGTTCATGCTGACAAGAAGGTAAACTCACATAACAATGTGTTACAACAGTGGTGCACAGAAGAGCATCTCTGAATGCACAACACATCGGACCTTGAAGCGGATGCCACACAGCAGCTGAAAACACAAACATACATTCAATGGCCACATTTTTGGATACAGGAGGTACTTAATAAATCGGCTACTGAATTTATGCATATCATACAAGCAACTGGATGATGCTTCCTTGATCCTTGATTTACAGTGGTGATTGAATAATCTGCGGAGTTTGGGAAGCACAGGGTTAGAAATAGTTGCATACTGTGGCTATATTATGGACAGCTCTATGCTCTTCAATTAGGCCACCCTAACCTTAATGTTTACCCAAAAATGGGTTATGATGAAATTCAAGTACAGTTTATGTGAATAATATTAATTAAAACCTCTTAATTATCAAGTCTGAAAATGGCATTTTAAAATTAAAACTAAATGTTACAGATAATTTTCTCATTCATAAAACAAATGACAGGCATGTATGTTTTATTCATACATAGAGGAGAATCAGGAGTATTTGTATTTCAATAGCATTCAGCATCTTTATCAGTGTAATCTCATACCCCCAATGTAATTCACCTGATTAAAGTTTAAAACAACTTTCTCAATGACAATGTAAAAAAATACAATAAATCTACTTTCACATCTCCGCTCTCCTCTCCTTTTCCTTCTTCTCCATCCCTTTACCTTTCCCACTCACTTGGCTTCACCTATCACCTTCTAGCCAGCCTCCTTCCCCTCCCCCCACCTTTTTATTCCAGCTTCTTTCCCCTTCTGCTTCAGTCCTGAAGCAGGGTCTTGGCCTGAAACATCAACTGGTCATTCATTTCCATAGATGCTGCCTGACCTTCTGAGTTCTTCCAGAATTTTGTGTGTGTTACTTTGGATTTCCAGTATCTGCAGACTTCTGTGTTTTTATCTTTTCCCATTGTTCTGCTTACTAGAACTATTGTCACTTTGTTCTCTTTCAAAGGCTTCTCCTTCCATTCCATACTGTATTTAGCAATTAACCTAGTAACCCATCCCAGAAAATGTCTGCTGCAGTTTTGTTGCCTATTATTGCCTGTGAGATTTTTGTTATTGATACATAGTTGGGAGGGGGTGGTTGCTTGGCAGATTGTGGGATTAAAGAGTAAATAGGTTATAGAGAGAATTAATGGGTGGATGGGCTTGCTCTATGAGCTGATGTCAATATGATAGCCTAAAATGGCCTCCATCTATGTCGTAACAACTATGAAATAGTTTGTTTTCCACTGCACATCCTTGCCCCATCCACAGAGCCTGCAAATACTATGTCATGTGTCTATTGTTTAATAGAAAAGGTCAATATTTCTCAAGCTGTATATGGGGGGGGGGGCCTTCCTATTTAACTGACACACCCTTCTCTTCTCCCTGAATACTAACCAATCTTGTACTGTCACCTAACTTAGCATTGTGACTGCCTCTTAGGTTGGTTTGTCCGCATAACTGTGTTCACCCTTCATTCCCTTCAATGACTGCACCTTGAACTTCAAGCTCAAAGTCTCTGAGTTGAAGTTTGTTGATGTGGAGACACTTTCTGGAAATGTGATTGTCCAAGATTGTTATGCTCTCCCCAAGTTTCCAAATGAAGCCATTACAGTACATCACTAGCATTACCATTTCTTTACATATGTAATTGACATTTCTTAGAATTATTACTAGAACAAGATTGTTATAGCTAAATTCATTTAACTTGAATGTTGTACCTGTAAATTGCATTTTTCATTGGCATGCATCTAACAGACTCAAATCTGTTCATTCTTTCTACACCCTTTCTAAATTTGTGCAGCATCCATCATCAGGGATCCCCACCACTCAGGCCATGCTCTCGACTTGCTGCTACCATTAGGCAAAAGATAAAAAAGCCTCAGGAGTTACACTATCAGGTTCAAAGCCAGTTACTACACCTCAACCATCAGGTTCTTGAATAAAAGGGGATAACTGCACTCAATTGCCTCATCATTGAAATGGTCCCACAACCAATGATCTCATGTTTAAGGATACTTTATCTCATTATCGTATGTTCTCATTATTAATTGCTATTTATTTATATTTACATTTGCACAGTTTGTTGTCTTCTGCACCTGGTTGATCTTTCATTGATCCTGTTATAGTTACTATTCTTTAGATCTGTTGAGTATGCCCGCAAGAAAATGAATCTCAGGGTTGTATATGGTGACATACATACATGTACTTTGAGAATAAGATTTACTTTACTTTGAACTATTCTTTTGAATCAGCTGCTCTCAACCTTTTCTCTTTGTTCAAACTGGTTCTGTTGATAATTGATGCCCTTTTTAATCCTCAGTGGGGTGTCAGGTGCAACTCAGCACCTCTCCCTCTCTCTCTAACACACACACACACTCGCTCTGTCTTTCAGAATCTCTTGCTTTCTTTATTAGAATTTTTCAGGTCCACACATGAACAAGTCCAGTTGTAGGCACCGATAATCAGGCGATGAGCAGTTTGTGGCAGAGATGAATGACTTCTTGTTTTACAAGCTGCTGTCAGAATTTAGTTTCTCTCAATGCCAAATTATATTCTGCTCAATCATGTACTTTGTAGATAAACTAATACGTTGGTTGCAATCATTATAATAATAAACAGCATATTTCAGAATTCATTCCAAAGAGATAGACGAATGCATATAACACCAATATTAAATCCTTCTACCTAGTATGTGAAGATGTGATGATGATTTGAATGGATAGCATGTAAAACAAAGCTTTTCATTTAACTTAAATGTTATACCTGCATTTTTTTTAATGGGGCATGCAGCTCCCAGATCTGATCGTACTTGTGGTAGGACAAAGGACTCTACAGAAAATCTTGGTAATTCTGGACAGTATTTCTCACCTTCTGCATGCCACCTTGGCTGAACAATGGAGCACTTTTAGTAATAAACTAAGACAACTGCACTGATCCAAAGAGTATGATATGAGATCGTTCTTATCCTCAGCCATTGGCCTCTATAATGAGTCAACCTATAGCTGGGGAAGTGATAGACTGTTTGAGGTAACTTATTTTTTATTCTTTCTGTCTTCTCTTCTCATATTAGTATATTTGTATATCTGTGCATGTGTAATGCTACTGTGACACTGCAATTCCCTTTGGGATCAATAAAGTATCTATCTATCTACACCCTTTTGTATGTGACAAATATAAACCAATTTACCGATTACCATTCAGAAGCTGATCACAGTCACAGTCACGGGGCTACATGGTGCAGCCGAGGTTCACTACTGGTCATGAGAGGACCATCTTGTTCTGTGTTGTCACCACCCATAATAATGGTGGTCCTGATCCAGTAGTACTGAATGGGTGAGAATAACTTGTTCTACATTAAAACATAGTTTATCACAAATGGCTATTATACTACATACCTCATGACACCTTAATATTATTAAGTACTGTGATGAGCATTAAGAATGATTCCAAACATCAGAAAGTCAAGTTAGCCAAGAAGGTGGTTAGACTACACACATTTATTTCTGTACGGCTGAAATTCAATTGGGTGATCATTTCCTTTCTTTCCCTTTTAGGTGACTCTATATTTTTTTTAAGATGATAGAATTACCTGACAAAATTGAGAACATTTTTCACATTGGCTAACATTTCAAATGGAAAGAAAAAGGTATGAAACAAGGTATGAAAGGGTACCATGGAAATAATTCACAGTGAGGCTAGAACTTCACAGGATGGTATATTTAGCATAATGTCCAACGTACTCCTTTCAAATTGGTTTGTTAGAATTATACACATGGGAATTTTACACATAATAAATTAACCAGTACGCTAAAAATAGCTTTCAGTAGACTTTAGCTCCCTAAGGAGTAAAAGGATTGTGGTATGGTGAAAAAGAAAGAGCAGTGAAACAGATTACACAAATTAATTCAAAAGACAACTGTGTTGCTGAAGAGAAAAGGTCTGAAGGAAGGTGATGAGAAGGCGAATACTTCCTTCAGAAAGATTGTTGTTAAAGCACTTTTGTAAAAATACCTTAATCTTTTGGTTTAAGAATAAACTACTCATTAATATAACAGACGATTTGGGGTTGTATCACCAGATAGTGAAAATCAAAAAAAAGTGACGATGATGGAAAACTGTGACAAGAGCAGAAGCAGAAAATGCTGGAAAAAACAGAGCAGGTCAGTCAACATCTGTGTAAAGAGAAGTTAACATGGTGGGTCTGTGACCCTTTGTCAGAACTGAGCAAGAGAAAGACAAAACTCCCGAAGAAAGGTCTTGGCCTGAAACGTTGACAGTTTATTCATTTCCATAGATGCTGCCTGACCTGCTGAGTTCCTCCAGCATTTTGTGTGTATTGCTGAAGAGAAAGATGAATATAGTTTTCAGTAGGAGAGAAATGGTGGTGGGAATATGGTGTAGAACAAAAAAGGAAATGTCTGTAGAGAACAGCTTATGGCAGCAGCTACTAGTGGATTACACCTTCTTACACATTCTACGATCTCTTGAAATCAGTATTTATAACTCTGCCAAAAATTTCTGGAACTATTGACTGCGAAGATTATAGAACAATCAGTCTTATGAGTCACATAATAAAGATTTTGTTGAGAATTGTTCTGAGTCGTATTAAAAAACAAGTTAAGGCCTGAAACTTCTAAACTGCAATATGGGTTTATTGAGAATAGAGGAACTAGGAATGCAATTTTCATACTATGAATGCTTTCAGAAAGGACAATTGAATATCAGAATGATGTCTTTTTATGTTTTATTGATTTCACTAAAGGATTTGGCAAAGTACAACATGAAAAATTATTTCAAATTCTCACTAAACTAAATATTGATGGAAGGAACCAACAACTGTTTCAAAATTTATATTGTAAGCAAATGGTGACAGTAAAAATTAATGATAGTATAAGCAGTTGGACTAAAATTCAAAGAGGAGTTAGACAGGGATGCGTTGCCTCACTGGAATTATTTAATATCTATAGTGAAATGATTCTCAGAGAAATAGAAGACCTAGATGGGATAAAAATTGGAAGGGTTAACATCAACAACATAAGATATGCGGACGATACCATCCTAATAGCAAGAGCTGCTGAAGACCTACAAATCTTTCTAGATAATGTAGTACAAACAAGTACAGATTTTGGTCTAACCATCAACTGTAAAAAAACCAAATGTATGGTAATATCAAAACAGCAGGATACTCCCAACTGCCAATTGTACATCGGTAACCAAGAGATTGAACAAAAGACCAGCTTTAATTTCCTTGGTCGCTTTATTTCACAAGATGCTAGAAGTAAAGTAGAAATAAAAAGAAGAATTGCCATTGCCAAAACCAACTTCCAAAAGGTGAAACCCATTTTTACCAACAGACACATTTCTATGACAACAAGGCTTAAGCTACTAAAATGCTATATCTGGTCAATCTTGCTGTATGCTTATGAAACATGGGCTTTAACACCAGAACTCCAAAGAAACTTAGAAGCAACAGAAATGTGGTTTCTTAGAAGAATGCTGAAAATATCATATAGAGATAGGGTAACTAATGAGACAATCCTCCAATGTGCCCATACAAAAAGATCTTTAATGAGAACATTAAATGAGAGGAAACTTAATTTCCTGGGCCATGTCATCAGAAAGGGAGAAATAGAGAGCCTTACACTACAAGGCCGTATGCCTGGGAAATGCGGAAGAGGAAGGCAAAGACAGACAGACAGACAGACAGACTTTATTGATCCCGAGGGAAATTGGGTTTCGTTACTGTCGCACCAACCAAGAATAGTGAAGAAATATAGCAATATAAACCCATAAATAATTAAATAATAATAAGTAAATTATACCAAGTGGAAATAAGTCCAGCACCAGCCTATTGGCACAGGGTGTCTGACACTCCGAGGGAGGAGTTGTAAAGTTTGATGGCCACGGGCAGGAATGACTTCCTATGACGCTCAGTGTTACATCTCGGTGGAATGAGTCTCTGGCTGAATGTACTCCTATGCCTAACCAGTACATTATGGAGTGGATGGGAGACATTGTCCAAGATGGCATGCAACTTGGACAGCATCCTCTTTTCAGACACCACTGTCAGAGAGTCCAGTTCCACCCCCACAACATCACTGGCCTTACGAATGAGTTTGTTGATTCTGTTGGTGTCTGCTACCCTCAGCCTGCTGCCCCAGCACACAACAGCAAACATGATAGCACTGGCCACCACAGCCTCATAGAACATCCTCAGCATCGTCCGGCAGATGTTAAAGAACCTTAGTCTCCTCAGGAAGTAGAGACGGCTCTGACCCTTCTTGTAGACAGTCTCAGTGTTCTTTGCCCAGTCCAGTTTATTGTCCATTCATATCCCCAGGTATTTGTAATCCTCCACCATGTTCACACTGACCCCTTGGAAGGAAACAGGGGTCACCAGTGCCTTAGCCCTCCTCAGGTCCACCACCAGCTCCTTAGTCATTTTCACATTAAGCTGCAGATGATTCTGTCACACCATGTGACAAAGTTTCCCACTGTAGCCCTGTAGTCAGCCTCATCTCCCTTGCTGATGCATCCAACTATGGCAGAGTCATCAGAAAACTTCTGAAGATGGCAAGACTCTGTGCAGTAGTTGAAGTCCGAGGTGTAGATGGTGATGAGAAAGGGAGACTGGACAGTCCTCTGTGGAGCCCCAGTGCTGCTGACCACTCTGTCTGACACACAGTGTTGCAAGCGCATGTACTGTGGTCTGCCAGTCAGGTAATCAATAATCCATGACACCAGGGAAGCATCCACCTGCATCATTGTCAACTTCTCACCCAGCAGAGCAGGGCGGATGGTGTTGAACGCACTGGAGAAGTCAAAAAACATGACCCTCACAGTGTTCGCTGGCTTGTCCAGGTGGGCGTAGACACGGTTCAGCAGGTAGACGATGGCATCCTCAACTCCTAGTCGGGGCTGATAGGTGAACTGGAGGGGGTCTAAGTGTGGCCTAACCATAGGCCGGAGCTGCTCTAGAACAAGTCTCTCCAGGGTCTTCATGATGTGGGAGGTCAATGCCACCGGTCTGTAGTCATTGGAGCCACTGGGGCGCGGCGTCTTCAGTACAGGAACG
This sequence comes from Hemitrygon akajei, assembly GCF_048418815.1. NCBI lineage: Eukaryota > Metazoa > Chordata > Chondrichthyes > Myliobatiformes > Dasyatidae > Hemitrygon > Hemitrygon akajei. Next base: position 107,003,243 of record NC_133136.1, on the reverse strand, counting down.
AGGCAGGATGTCTTCCACAGCACAGGAACCCTCTGGAGACTCAGGCTCAGGTTGAAGACATGGTGTAGTACTCCACATAGCTGGGGGGCACAGGCTTTGAGCACCCTGGGGCTGACACCATCCGGGCCTGCAGCCTTGCTTGGGTGGAGACGTTTCAGCTGTCTTCTCACCTTTTCAGCTGTGAAGCCCACCGTGGTGGTTTCAGGTGGGGGAGGGGTATAGTCACGAGAGCAGGGTGGGGGGCTGTGAGGAGGGGTAGGAGGGGAGACTGGAGTATGTGTTGGTTGGGGGCCGACAACAGATGAATCATGTGGGGGATAGGCAGGGGCCACAGTGTCAAATCTGTTGAAGAACAGGTTAAGTTCATTGGCCCTGTCCACACTGCCTTCAGCTCCTCTGTTGCTGGTTTGCCGGAACCCAGTGATGGTCCTCATCCCACTCCAGACCTCTCTCATGTTGTTCTGCTGGAGTTTCTACTCAAGCTTCCTCCTATACCTGTCTTTAGCCTCCCTGATCTTGGCTTTCACGTTCCTCTGTATTGTCCTCAGCTCCTCCCTATTTCCATCTCTAAATGCCCTCTTTTTATCATTCAGGATGTCCTTAATGTCCTTTGTTACCCATGACTTGTTATTTGAATACCAAGGGACGGTTACCTGTTAATGCATTCAGCATCCTTCCTTAAATCCTCCCGAGGAAGTATGGATATGTAACACAAAAAATGTGCATTGGAAGATGAGGTCTCACACACAGTGAATGGGAGTCATTTCTCAGTTTGGCCTTCGGTTGTCATCGCACTTTAGTCATACCATTGAGTCAATGTGTGCCGTTGTGTTTACTTCTATTTGAAGTCCCAGGAGATTTACACAGTGTAACGGCTGATGACATGAAAGCTAAGTACTGTAACCGAAAGTCAGAGAGTGAATATCCCATCCATCACTGGAAGCCTGACGCACAAGATGGGATGTCATGTCAGTAATTTTGAAGAAGGCTTGAATAACAATACAGGGAAAGGAGTGAATCTGAGATGTTAAAGTGAATTAAATCATGAATCAGTGTCATTTTAGAGCATGAATATCATCAAAGGCTAACTTGATTATTTTGAATTTTCCACCGTAAGGCATTATTACAAGCAGGAAGCAACTTATCATTACATTATGTTATTTTGTATAATTTGATCCAAACCAAACAAAATGTAGGAACAGGTGCAGACATTTGAATGCTTTATCTTTGTTCTGCTATTCAAATAATGATCTATTCTCCCCACAAGCTTCATTCACACTTCTGTGATTCATTAGCTGAGGAAGAATTTGATAATTTTAATCTTGATAACATAATTTAGAATTAACAATAATTTAGCAAAGATAGTTTGGATGCTAACTTACCAGTGGTATCAAAATTATTTACAAATTTAAAATATTCAATTTAAATACCCTTCAATGTGTTGAATTCGAATCGTAAGTCGTAAAAGCGTATAGCACTGAAACAGGCCCTTTGAATCATGTCAAGCAAGATGCCAATCCAAGCTGGTCAGATTTGCTAGTGGCTTGCCCACAACCCTCCAGACCCACCTCATCCACGTACCTGCCCACAGTCTCCCAAAAGCTGCCGTATTACCTGCATCAAACACGCTCTCCCCCTGTGCCCTCCTCTACATGCACACCACCTTCCTTGCAAAGAGGTTGCCCCTCAAGTTCCCAACAAATCTCTTCCCTTCCAACACAAACCTATACCCTTTCCCCAGCTCCTCAACCCCGATCTAGGGGAAAGACTGTGTGCATTCACCCCATCAATGCCCCCCATGACTCCACACATCTCTTTAAATCACCTTTCATACACTCCAATAAACACAACTCCAGCTGCTCAACATCTGTCTATCATAAAGAGTAAAAGGTAGCTAGGGAGAGAGTAGCTCCCCTTAGAGATCAGAAGGGCTGCCTATGACTTGAGCCATGGGTGTGTGAGATATTTTATGAATATTTCTCCTTAGAGATAAGAGAAACAAGTAGAGATGTTTTTGAGCGCATTCATATGACTGGGGAGGAGGTATTTGCAGCCTAACAGTACATTAAGGTGGATTAATCCCTTAAATCCTGACTGGGTGCATCCTCAGAGTTTATGGCAGAAGTAATTGTGGAGGCCCTTGCAGAAATATTTACTTCATCATTACCCACAGGTGAACTTCCTGAAGATTGGAAAGTGACTAATTTTACTTTGTTGTTTGAGAATGGTAGCAAGGACAAGCCAAGGAATTATAGGCCAGTCAGCTTGACGTCAGTGGTGGGGGAGTTACTGGAGTGAATTTTGAGAGAAAGGATCTACCAGCATTTGGCCAGACAAGGTCTGGTTAGGTGGAGTCAACGTGGCCTTGGTACTCATGTTTGATGAACCTTTTGGAGTTGTTTGAAGGGATAACCAAAAGGATAGATGAGGATAGGGTGAGGATGTTGTCTATTTGAACTTCTGCAAAGCCTTTGACAAGGTCCAAGATGACAGGCTGGTTTGGAAGGTTATGTCCCATGCAATCCAGGAAGAGCTAGTTAGGTAGCCATTTCTGTGTGTGAAAAGGTCTTATTAATGAGAGAGGTCAGAGGAGACTAGTTCAAGCTGACAGGAAGGCAACAATAACTCAGTATAGGAGGTACCTAATAAAGTGGCCACTGAGTGTAGTTCTCCAGGTTTATTAAACGTTCCTCGCTTGTGTAAACCGTTTACTTTAACCCCCTAATACCACTTCCCTAGATTGCTGAGTAAGACGTTTTGCTTATCAGGATAAAGCATCAAATCATCGCAAGCTGAAATTGTGCTTGATTCATTCACCATCACCTTTTCCCACCACTCCCACCAATGCTTTCCCCATGCAGATGATAATCATGTTTGGATCTGTGGGCTCATTGCTCCTGAGCCTCCTGTTCCTTGAGTTACATGGTGAGGCCTCCAATGTGACTGGGCTCAAGCAGCTGTAAATTGACACCTCATCCCCAGACTGATCTGACAGGAGGCAAGACTCAGGACAGAATCGCATAATTATCCACTGGAACAGATATGTAGGCAGATTAAGGAAATACTGTAACAACAATAGCTTTGCTTTGGGGAACTTTAACTTCCATACTGTAAATTGGGACCTTCTGAATGCAGGAGGTTTAAATGAGGCAGAATTTGTTAGGTACATCCGGGAGGATTTCTTAATTCAATATGTAGATAGTCTAGCAAGAGGAGGGTCTGTACTGGACCCTGTGTTGGGTAATAAGCCTGGCCTGGTGACTGACCTTACAGAAGGTAAAATGTCAGGTGAACAGTGACCACAACTCCTTAAATTTTAAGGTAGCCATAGATAAGAATAAGTATGGACCTTGCGGGAGAGTAGTAAATTTACGAGAGCATTAGGCAGGAACTAGGGAGAGTTAATTGGGAACAGTTGTTTTTGGGCAGGTCCACGTCTGACGTGTGGAGGGTGTTTAAAGACCAATGGTACAGAGTATAGGACAGGTGTGCAAATGAACTGTGGATGTCGATAGAGGTAATGAATTTCATCAAGAAGAAAAAGGAAAAGTATGTAAAGCTTAGGAAGCTAGACTCAAACAGAGCCCTTGAGGAAACCACTAAAGAACTGAAGGAGGGAGTTATAAAGCTAGAAGGGGCCATGAAAAGTAGAATCAAAGAGAATACCAAGGCATTCTATACATACACTAAGAGCAAAAGGATAACAAGGGAGAGGGTAAGACCATTCAAGGATAAACAATGGAAACATTTGCTTGGATGCAGAGGATGTGAGTGTGGTCCTTAATGTGTACTTTGCATCAGTGTTTACCAAGAAGGATGTGGATGATTAGGTGATCAGGGCTGAGTGTAATAATATGCTAGGGCATTTTGAAGTAAAGGAGGAGGGTGTGTTGCGTCTCTAAAAGGGCATTAAGGTGGATAAGTCCCCTGAGTCTGATAGGATATACCCCAGCTTATTGAGAGAGGCAGGAGAAGAGATTGCTGGGGGTATTGAGAGTGATTGATGAACATAGAGCTGTGGATGGATGTTACTACATGGATTTTAGTCATGCGTTTGACAAAGTCCCCATGGGAGGCTCATCCAGAACACTAAGATGTATGGGATCATGGTGAATTGGCTGTTTGGATTCAGAACTGGCTTCCCATTGAAGACAGAGGGTACCAGTCAAAGGGATTTGTTCTAGCTGGAGATCTGTGATTGGTGGTGTTCCGCAAGGATCTGTGCTGGGACCTCTGCTGATAGTGATGTTTATAAATGACCTGGATGAAAATGCAGATGGTTCGGTTAGTAAGTTTGCAGATGATATAAAGATTGGTGCTGGTGTGAGTAGTGTAGAAGACTGATGAAGAATACAGTGGGATACAAGTCAACCTTTCTCCTCTTATTTCTTATGCCTTGAAGCTCTGGATCAATCATGACTTATTAACTGATTTCTCAATGTCCTGCTACTTTTAAAGTGTTATGCTGCCTCAATCCTCTGTTCTCACGCATCTTCATAATTGAGTAATAAGTCTATACTGGCCATAAATAAATCATTTCACAGTTCTGATTTAGTGTGGATGAAAATACTCCTTTGAATCCTGCCTAAATATTAGAATCAGGTTTAATACAACCAGCATATGTCATAAAATTTGTTGTCTTTGTGGCAGCAGTACAATGCAATACATAATAATAAAAACAGAATTGCAGTAAATATATACAGTATATATATATATATAAAATAGTTAAATTAAATAAGTAGTGCAAAATTAGACATAAACAAGTAAATAGGTAGTGTTCATAGGTTCAATGTCCATTCAGAAATCAGATGGCAGAGGGGAAGAAGCTGTTCCTGAATCATTGAGTGTGTGCCTTCAGGCTTCTGTACCTCTTCCCTGGTGGTAATAATGAGAACAAGGCAGGAACTGGGTGATGGGGGTTATACTTTAGTTCAGAACATTAGCATTTTGGATTCACGTGTAAAGTTTTAAGTTTTCCAACAACTTCTGCTTAAGTTGCTTCCAATATTTGTATCCTGCGTTTCCTTAAGTTGCTGGAATTATTCTTTGATACGACTGCCAAGTTGCAGTGCTCCCAGTGAAGAATGAATGATTGTCAGTGGCAGAATGGAAACATGTTTCCTGGTTTTAACCTGCTGTTGAACTTGTTAACTTGCTGCACCTGTTGACATGAAGCAGAACGGCTGCCAAGATCATCAGAAGAAAAGCAAACTTGATGAAGAACAATCTGTGGATTTTTGAATGCTTCCAGATACAGGCACTTGCTTCTGATTGTCCACAGACACCCTCCTTTCCCACTCTGTACCATGGTCAGGGATTCTGGGAGGCTGATCTGGCATTGTCCATTCCTGCGCACCATTATCACAGAGGATGAACAGACTAAGGAACACTGAATAGGCACTCCACATTCCATAGGTGGCACTTTTTCTGTGAATCAAGCTCTCCAGCATCATGTCTCACATAGGCCAAATTCTCCTTCCAGAAAAGGGACACTTGGTTGGTCAGCACAATACCACAACAGGAAATCACAGCTGCTCTTAAATAATCATCAACATATTAGGAGTACATACGTACCCTGATGAAGGCTCCAGGCCCTGTTATCGTCTTGGGTTCCCAGTCAGCAGAGCCCTAAACTCAAAAGAAGATTTTAAGCCCTATCTAATATAGACATCTATAGGGAGGTTGTACTATATCCAAGTACTCTTCAAACATGAGCTTACTGCCCTGTCGAGCCTCTGCAGGGAAGTCCAGCTACCAATACCGACTGCTTGAGTGCTGGGTTGTTGGATCTTTCCAAAGAGGAGATACTTCCAACACAGTTATTTTATTTTTAATGATGCATGTTTAAATTCAGACAAATAATTCTTAACACATACTTAACATTCACAGAGGATTTCTAATTTATAAAATATTTATGTATTACAAAACAATTTCAAACTACAAAGGATTTCCAAATGCAAGTGCAATTCTTATGACCTAGAAGAATATACTAATGAGTTGCAGACAAATAAGTTGTCTGTCACTGAAACTGAAAGTTGAGGAATGAATTCTAGTTCTTCTTTCTGTAAACTCATCATTCTGTTGTTCTTGTTATTTATAACAATCTACAATGCTGCTCATATTTATACAATTTTCTACTTGATAACATCATCTGTATGTAGTGTTTTCCAGATACGTTTGCTGGACAAAGTAGCTCACACAGATGGTCTCTGGTGACAGAGATCCCAAAATCCACAATTAAAGCTGTCAGGGCTGACCCCACTGAGTACACAAATATCCCGACTTGTAACTACGTTTGATGTGCTAAGTGACATAACCCCATTGTCTGGCATTTGACTAATGGAGACAAGTCTCCTGGTCACTTTAGTCTGCAAAGCTGTGCCTCCAACTTCGGACTAATTGCCGCGTCCAATTCACATTAAGAACTGGAGACTGGTTCTTGTTTACAGCAAAAATCTGAGCAAAGAATATTTGTTAAAAGCTCAACTTTATCACAAACAACTCTGGCCCCTTGGAAAGGTCATGGAACTGTACTAGAAAGCTGAGTTTAGCAATAAGCCTTTCAGGCCCTGAAAAGTGAATATGCCTGGAACGGTGATTTGCTTGTATTCCTCTTTGGATACTGCCTGAATTGCTGAGTTTCTCCAGTATTTTGTGTGTGTTACATTGGTGCCCAAATCCCTACATGATTATGAACCTCCAATAACAACAAGGACACAATAGATCTGATTGCATTCTGTTTTAATACATCAAATTCAAAGAGTATATAATTAATGTATTCTTTCTCAGAATTGTGCCCCGCCCACCCTCAATGCCTAACTTCCTTTAATTCTGGTGTTCCTTCTATATGGCCTTGAACGGGAATTGAACAACTTTCTATTCTACATGTAAAGTAGATTGAGCTGGCTATCTTAGCAAGAGAGGTTGTTTTTGGTAGCTTGATGTCCCTCCTCCTTTATACTTTCTACCTGGTCTCTCAATCCTTGCTGGCCATCTCTGTCCATGTTTTACCCTCTTCCTTTTATTAATTTTGTGGTGTCTGGTGGTATTGTAGGTAATTGTAAGACTCAAGAGCAGCAGAAATATTAAACATTTCCTTAACTATCTCCTGGTGTATCTAAAATTGTACATGTGCTTTTCCTCCACTTCCCACCCTTCCCCCACCATATCAGTGGCAGACACTGAAGTTTTGCTTGTCTGCAACCAAGAACAAGTTTTTACCCTGTCACCTGCAGACATTGGTTCTTTCTTAATATATACATTAATTACTCCACATATTTCCTCCTATTCTATCAACTTTGTTATCAAAATCTATTCAGATAAATGCTTAGCTGGACATAGTAAGTGACCTGGAATTTCCTGGCAGAAGTGAGCCATCCATACCTACACAAACCTGGGTGCAACTTCCCCAGTACAGCTGACATTAAAGTGGTCAGCAAGACCTTGCAGAGCTAAGGACCTTAACGTTACTATTGGCATGGCACGATGCTGTCTGAACAAGCTTCACCCACAGCAGTAAACGGAGAGTTCCGTAATTCATTTTCTCATTTTTAATTGTCCGAGCTGGAATCTCTAATATTCTGAAGCAACTTAAACAATTAGATACAGCACTGAGAAGTTTTAAAATAAAGACTAGAAAATGGCAAAAACAGAAGTCAAAACAATGAAAATAACCAAATGTAAATTACTTAAAACTACATGACTAGGTTAGTATTATAAAGTGTATTCTGTTTTGTTTTCTCATCAAACCTGAGGAGATTTTAGGAAGTGGAACCATTTTTCTGCTCCTATGCTACAACAGTGCAGGGGTTTGTGAAAGGAACAGTACCATCACCACTGCAGCAGAGGAGCAGGTTAAGCAGCAGTTTCCATTTTTTAAATTTGTCAGGAGCATGGCTGAACAGGGCCGTTTCTCTGAAGAATATGTGAATTGATGCTTGATAAGCAACTTTGTAACTCTTCAGATTAGCTAGAGAATTGGGAATCCTTCAGTATATCACAACTGTCAAAGTATGATGTTGATAGATTATAGTTTCCTATTTATGAACACAATGTCATACATTGGAGTGAAAGCAGCAAATAATGCAAGCAATGTAAATGTCTAGAAATAACAAATGGACTTGCAAACAGCTCCTAATTACAATGAAAAATTTGCAGTTGTTGTTTCACTGATCAGATCATTGATGTAAGCTATAGTTGGAATTCTAACCTTGCAGTTAATCTTACAGTCACAGTTGAAACAACTCTTCTTCTTTGTTGTGAATCTGAAATTGAATACAAGACATCATAAAATGTGATTAGAGCACATGATATTCAGAATCAGGTTTGACATCACTGACATAGTTTGCAGCAGCAGTACATACAGTACAGAATAATTTTTAAGCTATAAGTTACAATAAGAAATATGTATAAACATTAAGTAAGCAATGCAAAAAGAGGGCAAAAAGAGTAGTGAGGTAGTGTTCATGGATTCATCGTCCACTCATAAATCTGATAGTGGAGGGGAAGAAGCTGCTCCTAAAACAATAAGTGTGTGCCTTCAGGCTCCGACATCTCCTCCTTGATGGTAGCAATGAGCAGGGGGAATGTCCTGGGTGATGGGAGTCATTAATGATGGATGCCACTTTCCTTTGAAGGTGCCCTGGATGCTGGGGAGCCTAGTGCCCATGATGGAGCTGGCTGAGTTTACAGGTGATATGAGAATTGAGGAATAGGTAAGGGATAGAAGACAGAATGGATCATTTTAAGGTTGAAAGGCTGTGACTAGTGGGGTCCTGCAAGGAACAGTTCTGAGACTCCAAATATAGAGGGAACATAGTGTAGTCATCCACTATAATAGAAAAACTGAAAAAGAAAAGTAACCTTTAAAACTGGTGTGAAGTTGAAGATATTTTTCAGAGAGATCTGTAGCCATTGTCCAAAAATCACTAGGGGCAACTAGGAAGTCAAATGCAACGTCAGCCTTTATTACAGGAGAATTTGTGTAGAAAAGTAGTATGCCTTGCTTCAAATGGAGTTTTGCTGAGATCAGAATTGAATATTGTGAACAGGTTTGGGCTCTTTACTGAAAGAAGAATGCCCTTGTGATAGAGGGAGTGCAATAATGGTTCTCCCAGTTGAGTCCTGGATTGTTATATGAAAGATTAAGCAGATTAGTTCCATCTCTTTTGAGCTGAGAAGAATGAGAGGTGTCCTTACTTAAATGTACAAATTTCTCTGGAGGTTTTACAGGGTTGATGCATGTTTGATACTTCCCTGGCTGGAACATTTAGAATCAGGGGTCCTAATCTTGATGTAAGGGTTCAGCCATTCTGAACAGAGATGAGTGCGTATTTCAGAGGATGGTGATTCTTCAGAAGTTACTGACAGGAGAGTTGTAAAGGTTCTTTTTTTCTAAAAAATTTTTTTTATTAGTTTTTCAAAACATTTTACAAAATTAAAAACCCCAAATCTCAATGAGGAGCATTAATACAGTGCAAGATTAAGCATACAATAACAATATGCTACAAAGGAAGAGAATTTAACAAAAAAGCACCTAAATTAAAGACAAGTGAGCTTAGTGTCCACCCCAAGCCCCACAACACAAGAAAAAAACAACAACAGCTCCAGACCAACCACCACACAGTATAAAGAGTATAAGTCCGGACAGTCAAACTCCCAGACTGTGAATACACTTAGCAACAGAGGATAATAATGCCTACTACCAGAAAAAAAAAGGGGAGCTGAAAGCAAGGGACCGAAAAGAAGAGAAAAAAAAAGAAAAAAAAACCCTAGTCAAGAGGAAGGTTATGAAAGTACTTGATAAAAGGTCCCCAGACCTTATGGAACTTTAGATCCGAATTAAGAACTGAATAATGAATTTTTTCGAGGTCCAAGCAGGCCATAATGTCGTTAAGCCATTGCGCATGAGTGGGCGGGGCAACATCTCTCCATCTAAGGAGGATCAAGTGTCTCGCCAGGAGAGAGGCAAAGGATAGTATTCGGCATTTGGTCGGACCCAGACATAAATCTGTCTCGCCCCAAAATCCAATCAGAGCAATTAAGGGGTTAGGTTCTAGGTGCTGATTCAGAATACCCGATAATGTAGTGAAGACATCTTTCCAGAATTTCTCCAAGCTAGGACAGAACCAGTACATATGGATGAGAGAGGCCACGCCCCTCTTGCATTTATCACAGAGCGGACTAATGCCAGGGTAGAATCGAGATAGTTTAGATTTAGACATATGGGCTCTATGAACAATCTTAAACTGTAAGAGGCAATGGCGAGCACAAAGGGAGGTTGAGTTAACCGATTTGAGAACTGAGTCCCAGCTCTCCTCGGATAAGGAGATATTTAAATCCTGCTCCCAGGCCATTTTAATTTTATCCACAGGGGCCCGTCGTAAGGCTGCTAGTTTATCTCGGATAATTGAAATTAAACCTTTACCTAGTGGATTAATGGAAAGAAATAGGTCCATAGCATTTTTCGCAGGCATTTCAGGAAAGTTAGGAATTAAAGGAGCAGTAAAGTGTCGGATTTGGAGATATCTGAAAAAGTGAGCGTTAGGCAGATTGAACTTAACGGAGAGCTGCTGAAAAGAAGCGAAGCGATTATCAATGAAGAGATCTTCAAAATGTCTAATGCCCTTCCTGTATCAAACATGGAATGCTGAATCGTACATAGTAGGTAAAAAAAGGTGATTATGTGCGACAGGGCTAGAAACGGAAAACCCCTGGAAACCATAGCATTTCCTGAACTGAGCCCATATACGCAAAGTGTGTCTAACCAGAGGATTAGCTATTGATCTGGGCAGACTGCTAGGGAGTGCAGAGCCAAGAAGTGCAGATATAGATAATTCTTTAGTGGAGTTCAACTCCATTGCCACCCAGTTAGGGCACTCGGGTTGACCGTGGAAGAAAGACCAGAAGGCAGCACAACGTATATTAGCTGCCCAGTAATATAAGCGAAAGTTAGGTAAAGCCATGTCACCCTCTTTTTTAGATTTTTGGAGGTGGATTTTATTAATTCTAGAGTGCTTATTCTGCCACAGATATGACAAAATAATAGAGTCTAAGGAATCAGTAAAAGATTTAGGAATAAAAATTGGGATAGATTGAAATAAGTATAAAAATTTGGGGAGAACATACATTTTAACAACATTAGTACGACCTACCAAGGACATAGATAGAGGTGACCATTGTACCAGACTCTGTTTTATAGCATATGAAAGATTGACAAAGTTTTCATGAAAGAGATCTTTAAACTTCCTTGTGACTGTAATTCCAAGATAAGTAAATTGATTATGGACTACTTTAAAAGGGAGATCACGAAATATTAGTTCTTGTGCTTCTTTATTAATTGGGAAAAGTTCACTCTTATGTAAGTTGAGTTTATAGCCAGAGATCTGGCTAAACTGGTCAAGAAGTGAAAACATTAGAAGTAAGGATGTAGACGAATTTGATAGAAAGAGTAATAAGTCATCAACATAGACAGAAACTTTATGCTCAACACCCCCTCTCCAAATCCCGGTCAATTCAGGACAATTTCGAAATGTTATCGCCAGAGGTTCTATAGCCAAATCAAAGAGAAAGGGACTTAAGGGGCATCCCTGACGGGTTCCACGTTTGAGATTAAATACTTGGGATTTCTGAAAATTAGTTAGAACAGAAGCAGTAGGACACAGGTACAGCAATTGGATCCAAGAGATGAAACTTTGGCCGAGGTCAAACTTTTTAAGACTGCAAAAAGGTAGTTCCACTCTATACGATCAAATGCTTTCTCCGCATCAAGGGAGATAACACATTCAGGAGTCCCAGTTGGAACTGAGTATAAAATATTAAATAGACGCTGAATGTTAAAAAAAGGGAGACGGTTTTTAATAAAGCCTGTTTGGTCATCAGAGATAATGGAGGGAATAACAGTTTCTAATCTATGAGCCAAAACTTTAGCTAAGATCTTTACATCAACATTGAGCAGAGAGATCGGCCTGTACGAGGAACACTCTGTTGGGTCTTTGCCCTTTTTTAAAAGAAGAATAATAGATGCCTCATTGAAAGAGGGTGGCAATTTGCCATAATTAAACGAGTCAGATAATACTGAAAGTAACTAAGGAGAAAGAAATGAAGAGAATGATTTATAAAATTCCACAGGGAACCCATCAGGTCCAGGAGATTTCCCTGAGGACAGTGCAGAAATTGCAAAAGATATTTCTTCTGGTGATATAGGCGCATTGAGTTTGGCTTTGAAATCAGATGAAAGTGAGGGGATATTCAGATTCTGTAAAAATTGATCCACAGAGATATTGTCATTCAGGGATTCAGAGGAATAAAGCCGAGAATAAAATTTTTTAATTGCGTCATTAATTTCTAAATGATCCGATGTAAAGTCTCCATTCTCCTTCCGGATCTTTGTAATATGTTGTTTGGCTTTGGAACGCCTCAGCTGATTGGCTAGGAATTTACCAGACTTATCCCCATGAATGTAAAAGCGGCTCTTGCTTTCGAGAAGTTGGCGTTCGACAGGTTGTGTGGACAGAAGGTTAAATTTAGTTTGGAGTTCAACGCGCTTCTTGTATAGTTCAGGGTTCTTAGTTTGAGCATATAGTTGATCCAGTTCTTTAATCTGGTTAATGAGGTCTGCTCGATCTGCACGGGATCTTCTATAAGCTTAATAAGCTGGTAAGCGTCTTAATAAGCTGGTAAGGAAGGCGGGCTCTGTCGTGGGCAAAGTACTGGAGAGTTTAACATCGGTAGCTGAGCGAAGGGCGCTGAGTAGGCTACGGTCAATTATGGATAACTCTGAACATCCTCTACATAGCACCATCCAGAGACAGAGAAGCAGTTTCAGCGACAGGTTACTATCGATGCAATGCTCCTCAGACAGGATGAAGAGGTCAATACTCCCCAGTGCCATTAGGCTTTACAATTCTACCGCCAGGACTTAAGAACTTTTTAAAAGCTATTATTAATGCTTTTTGAGATAGTGATTTAGATGCATATCATATTTTTTACTGAGTTAAGTATTGTATGTAATTAGTTTTGCTACAACAAGTGTATGGGACATTGGAAAAAAGTTGAATTTCCCCATGGGGATGAATAAAGTATCTATCTATCTATCTATTGAGATTTGCTGTGTAAGAGATTATTTGACCCCTCAGATATGCTTTCATGGCATCCCAGACAATCTGGGATGGCACTTCAGGTGATGTATTAGTGTTAAAATAAAAGGTTATCTGGTCCTTAATAAATTTTACGATATCATCATCCGATAATAAAGTTGAATCGAACCGCCAGTGTTTGTTCCTCTGAGGGAGACCAGGAAAGTTCAGAGAGAGGGTAATTGGGGCATGGTCAGAAATCAGTATACTCTGATAGTCACAAGAGTGGGCAAATGGGATAAGTTGGTTATCGAGTAAGAAATAGTCAAGTAAAGGTTCTTTTGCTGGATAAATTCAAGACAGAAATGAATGGATTCATAGATAATCAGAAAGGCAGGGAAATGCAGAAAAGAAGCACTGCAGTTAAAGATCAAGCGTGGACTTATTGAATAACAGAGTGAACACAGGAAGCTGAATTTCAGATGTCTGATTCTATTTTTTTCATGTTCTTACTACATTTCTGATGCTTGATTTGACAAGTAATCCAGTGAGTTACTGTTGGGATTTTAATTCTGTGATTTCCTTGAGGTATTTCATCACACAAGCTATTAAGTATTCTTCAAGTGCATTTTGTACAGCTGAAGATATATCTGTGTGGAAAACAGAAGGCATTTTTTAGTGTGACTTTCAGTATCACTATTACCATTTTGATGCAGTTCATTGGAGGTTTAATAATGTGTCTAAGTTTTGGTGGTGGCATCCGTCGGTCTCGAGAGACCATGGATCTGCGCCTGGAGTTTCCAGGGCGCAGGCCTGGGCAGGGTTGTATGGGAGACCGGCAGTTGCCCAAGCTGCAGGCCTTCCCCTCTCCACGCCACCGATGTTGTCCAAGGGAAGGGCACTAGGACCCATGCAGCTTGGCACCGGTGACGTCACAGAGCAATGTGTTCTTAAGTGCCTTGCTCAAGGACACAAACACGCTGCCTCAGCTGAGGCTCGAACCAGTGACCTTCAGGTTACTAGCCTGAAGCCTTGCCCACTAGGCCACGCACCATCATCTTGGTTTTACATACAAGCTATTTCATGCACCAATAGATGATTGTAGAGCTTTGGCTTGTGCCTCAAGAGGTAATAAAGAATAATTACTTTTATTTTGTAGTTTTGCTAGTAATGAGGTTTTGGTACAGCCATTGTGATTATCTCAGCCAGAGACCATTCGAATTTTCAAAGTGGAATCTGTGTTTAGAAAAGTCCTAATTATATTAGAGAGAAATCTTTGGTTAATTAAAATATGTTGTAAAATTATATGCATTTCAGCAGGTGTCTTAAAATGCTATTTCTATCCCTGACAATCTTTAGAATAGCATTAAATCCTCTAGATATTTAGTCCCAGTTCAAATATTACGATCCAAAAACTGTCACTTTTTGAGAAAAATATAAATAATTGTAAGTGCCTTAAAGAAATAATCTGTTACTTTTTAAAACTTTGTTGGTGACATTAAGCTCAAATTGGGCACTGAAGCAATAAAGTGTGATTTTACTGGCAAATACTGCTATATTTTAAAGTTAACATTTATGGAAACGCAAGTTGGTACTGTCACCTTCATACTTTATATTATAATGTCACATTGACTACAAATAATACACATTTTAAATTTACCATGTAATGTAAACATCGTTGATCAGACCAATGTTGCGTATCATATGTAAGTGTGCTCAAAATGGTGGCAGTGAGTTTCGACTTGAATTTTTCAATTTATCTGGTCCAGGTACTCTTGTGGTGCTATTGGGTAGGAGATTGTAGGATTCAGGCCCTACACTGATGAAGATACAGTGATATATTTCTAACTCAACGATGTTTATGACATAAAGGGGATCCTTTCAATGATTGCATCCCTATGTACCTCTTCTCTTGTCTTTCAGCAGCTGATGAATATCCATCACACTCCTGACTTGTGCGATGTGTGGTGGAAAATCTTTGAGAAGTTACCATTGCAGAATACCCAACTCCTGATCTACTCTCGTAATTATAGTAATTATGCAGTTGGTTCAATTAAGTTTCTGATCAATTATGACCTTCCCTCCCCCCCCCCTCATCTACCCCCTGCCCCACCTTCCACTTTCCCAACAGCTGCCAGGGTGTTGATGGTGGAGGACTCACTTCTAGATGATATTTCCACCAAAGTATTGGATTTTCCCCGTTGGAGATGACTTCTCCATTATGTGGCCTTGTCTGGGTTTGGATTTGTCACATTCAGGTATGGACTGTTTCATTAACTGAGAAGCCATGAATATTATGATATCATACAATCATCAGTGAACTCCCCATTACCAGCATTAAGTAGCATCTGAAGGTGGATATACCCAGAGTACTGCTCTGAGGAACAGTGAGGTCCTGGGGCTGAGCTAATTGATGACAAATAATTCAATAATTTTCCTTTTGACAAGGAATGACTCCAAACAACAGAGTTTTTTCATTGCATTTGATCTGTTTATCAAGGATCAGTCAAATGTTGCCTTCATATCTAGAACAGCTATTTTCACCTCATCTTTCGATTTCCTAGGACTACTCAGCTCTACATCTCAGTTTTTCATCTATGTTTGGTATGATGGTGAAGCCTTGGAGCTAAGAAGCCCCAGCATGGTATTTGTGAGTGGCTAATGGTGAGTAGGTGAGGCTCAATAATGCTGTCAATATCACCTGCTGAGGTTTGCAAATAATTTGTAGTGATATGATTAATAATGATTAATAATGATAGATTTGTTTTCTCTAGCATTTTTATGGACACCTGGGTAATCTTACGCATCATCAGTAGGTGCCAGTGATTTAACTGCACAATAACAACTTGGCTGGAGGCCCATTAGTCCTCAGCATTATGGCTCAGATGTTTCTCTGTGTCGTATCTTTTGCTGTATTCAGTGACTCACTGTATGTTGATACCAAGTGGAGTGACTTAAATTAGCTGAAGACTGATTTTGGTATTGGTCTCAATTCTAGGAGGAGACTAAAATGGTTTATTCGCCCAGACTTCTGGCTGGAAGCTGTCACAAGTTCTCTATCCTTGTCTTTAGCTGCATTCCACTGTGACCAAGTCCAGGGATCCTGCAGGGATCTTTTGTATGCCTCCAGGATCATTCCTGAGTGGATATGGCAAGACTGTCACATCCACTTTGGGGCGCTATGGTAGCATAGCAGTTCGTGTGACACCATAACAGCTAAGGGTGTTTCGAGTTCAGAATTCATTTCTGGCGCCATCTGTGAAGTGTTTGTACATTCTCCCGGTGACCGGGTAGGGTTTTCCTTGGCTGCTCTGGTTTCCATAGAACCATAAAACCATAGAACACTATGGCACAGTACAGGCCCTTCAGCCCTCCATGTTGTGCCGACCCATATAATCCTTAAAAAAAAAGTACTAAACCCACACTACCCCATAACCCTCCATTTTTCTTTCATCCATGTGCCTGTCCAAGAGGCTCTTAAATACCCCTAATGTTTTAGCCTCTACCACCATCCCTGGCAAGTCATTCCAGGCACTCACAACCCTCTGTGTAAAAAACTTACCCCTGATGTCTCCCCTAAACTTCCCTCCCTTAATTTTGTACCTATGCCCTCTGGTGTTTGCTATTGGTGCCCTAGGAAACAGGTACTGACTATCCACCCTATCTATGCCTCTCATAATTTTGTAGACCTCTATCCAGTCCCCTCTCATTCTTCTACACACCCATGAGAAAAGTCCCAGCTCTGCTAACCTTGTTTCATATGACTTGTTCTCCAAACCAGGCAACATCCTGGTAAATCTCCTCTGCACCCTCTCCATAGCTTCCACATCTTTCCTATAATGACGTGACCAGAATTGAACACAACACAAGTGCGGTCTCACCAGAGATTTGTAGAGTTGCAGCATGACCTCTCTATTCTTGAACTCAATCCTCCTGTTAATGAAGCCTAGCATCCCATAGGCCTTCTTAACTACCCTATCAATCTGTGCAGCGACCTTGAGGGATGTATGGATTTGAACCCCAAGGTCCCTTTGTTCATCCACACTGTTAAGTAACTGACCATTAATTCTGTACTCAGTCTTCTGGTTTGTCCTTCCAAAATGCATCACCTCACACTTGTCCAGATTGAACTCCATCTGCCATTTTTCTGCCCAACTCTGCAGCCTGTCTATATCCTCTTGTAACCTTCGACCACCTACAGCTCCATCCACAACTCCTCCAATCTTCGTGTCATCTGCAAACTTACTCACCCATCCTTCCGCCTCTACGTCCAGGTCATTTATAAAAATCACAAATAGCAGGTGTCCCAGGACAGATCCCTGCAGCACTCCACTAGTCACCGACCTCCAGGCAGAATACTTTCCTTCCACAATTACCCTCTGCTTTCTTCCTTTAAGTCATTTTTTATCCAAACAGCCAAGGTTCCACTTATCCCATGCCTCATGACTTTCTGGATGAGTCTCTCATGAGGGACCTTGTCAAATGCTTTGCTAAAGTCCATGTAGACCACATCCACTGCCCTACCCTCATCAATTTCTTTTGTACCTCTTCAAAAAACTCAATCAGGCTTGTGAGGCATGATTTACCCTTCACAAAGCCATGTTGACTATCCATGAGTAGACTGTATTTCTCCAAATGCTCGTAGATCCTATCCTTAAGAATCCTTTCCAGTAGTTTGCAGACCACTGACGTAAAACTCACCGTTCTATAGTTTCCAGGTTTCTCCCTCTTACCTTTTTTAAACAAGGGAACTACATTTGCCATTCTCCAGTCCTCCAGTACTTCCCCTGCAGCCAAAGAGGATTCAAAGATCATAGCTAATGCTCCAGCGATCTCTTCTCTCAATTCCCACAACAACCTGGGGTGTATCATATCCGGCCCTGGGCATTTATCAGTCTTAATGTTTTTAAGATGTTCCTTCCCACAGTGCAAGGACGTACGGACTAGCAGGCGAGTTAGTCATTGTAAATTGTCCTGTGATTAGGCGTGTGTTAAATCGATGTTTGCTGAGCCGTGCAGCTCATTGGGGCGTATTCTGTGCTGTATCTCTGAATAAGTAAATATGGACTGCAGAGCTCTGATCTGATCTGTTGAGTAAGAGATTACTTTGCTCTGTCTACGGCGTATTGCTTTCACTGTTCAGAATGTATGAGGTCCTCTGTTGCAGCTTCTTCTTATCCCTAGGATGATAGACTCTTAACACCTTGCTGCCACCCAGCACCCTGGCTGAATGCCCTGCCATTCCCCTCTCCCGACTCACAGACGCACTCTCAGTCTGCACTGGTCACTTCCTCACCTATTATTGCTGCTGTTTCACATATTTATTCGACTGTCTGGTGTCAGTAACATTACACTGTCTTACATGAACTTGCACCTCACACTTTATGTCAATGTTCAGGCCATGTCATTCAGGGACTTGTGCTAATATTATCTTGTGACTATATGTGCTGGATCCTAACTATGTGCTGAGTGTGACTGTATATTCTGTGTTTTTCACCGTGGCTCCAGTGGAATGATGTTTTGTTTAGCCGTATACATGTTGAATGACAATTAAACTTAAACTCGATTATTTTTAGTTTCTTAACTTCATAGTTCTATCTCATTCTTTGTTCAGTATGGTGCAATAATGACATACAAACCAGCTACTAATGGAATAACAATTAAGCATTATAAAGTGGTAATTGAATGGAGATCAACAAACCAAAGTGTAGGCAGAGAGAACAAAATTCAAGTGCTTCCAGCCATTCGATAAACATTAACAACAACGTACCATTATGCTTAAAAGTTATGTGAGTTCAACTCAATAAAATGTTTCTTTCAGATAGTCCAAATATCAATGCCCATGGTGTCATATGCTGCCACATAGGTAAAGTATAATTCCAAAATTTCTATTGAAAGATTATTTGTCAAAGTATGCATGTACAATACAACTCTGAAAGTGGTCTGAGTTGCACTGTGCATGCATACTTTGACATTAAATTGAACCTTTGGAACACTGCAGCAGGCACTCCAAGGCACAACAAAGATCTCAGCAATACTGTCTCTGTAAGACCCTCCAGATCAACATCTCCAGCACTGACAGCCTGATTTCACTCAGATGGACAGGTCGTTTACACACTTGTTAACAAACTCCTAGGATGGATAGCAAGTTACTTAAGAATGTGCTCAAAGAGTCTCTGAGGATATGAAATATCTCCTTACTCTTGGAATCCCATTCTCAATACCATCCTGTTCGCTACTTCACAAGGAAGTCTTATGTGAGGCAAATTGATCCAGATGCAAATTAGGGAGCAGGTATCATTATTACCTAGTGGACAATGTCCCTGCTTTGGGACATTAATCTTCAAACACTTCTTTTCTCAATTGGCTGAAAACTATGCTGGCACATTGAAGACGATGGTGAATTTCATCCTGGTTACTGCCATTGCTAAGAGCTGGCTCCTGAAAAATGAGAATTGGCTCAAATTTTCCACAGCTTTGCCATGAAATTTTATTGTTGGAGAGTCGTGCTTCACTTTGGAAGAGGACTTTTGTCCTGCAGACATTGAGTGTGAGATCCATGCATCCATGTACTCGGTAAAAAATTTAATGAAAGATTGAAGATTCGTCCTGCAGACATACTTTGCCTATCATAAACACAAGAAGGTCTGCAGATGTTGGAGATCTAAAGCAACACACACAAATCCTAAAGAAGGGTCTCGACCCGACACATCGACTTTTTATTCATTTCTGTAGACGTTGCCTGATCTTCTGGGTTCCTCCAGCATTTTGCTTGTGATATTTTGCACATTGCATCTCAGATTTTGAGGATGAAGTAACCTTGGTCCTGAAGTGCAAGCATCATATGTTGGACAGCTTCCCATTAGCTCTGAAGATTTGATTCACTCCTGTAAGACATATACTGGAGACAAAATTCAACGTTTAGAGTGAGAATGATTGAAGCATGTGCTGAGGAAATAACGCAGCCTGTCTTCACTGAGACTGGCTCTGTTAAGGACCATTGGTTAGGATTCTGGTGCATCACTGTGAAACAGAAGTATGATGGAGATGAATTGTTTTAGCAGACACATTTGAAGAGTGTATTCCACAATCCTTCTCAGTTGAAAATGTCCAAGGCTTTTCTGAGGTCAAAAAGGCATTACTTAGTAGCTGTTGCTGCTCCTTGAAGTTGTCACATGGTGAAACTCATGTCCATTGTGCCTTTAAATGAATGGAAACCACGATTTGTGAGCTCCTCAGCCACTGAGAATGGGCAGTTAAGGAGATCCTGATAATGATTTTCCCAAATGCAACAGCAAGGAAACTCCTCTGCATTTTCTACAGTAGAATATGTCTCCTTTTTTAATGATAGTCATGAAAATGACTTTTATAAATACCCCTGGAATGTACTCCTCTTCTAAGATACAGAAAATAAAGTTGTAAATATGTGCCTGTACTTAGTCCTAGGGTCCAGGGCATTTCATCTGCTCCCACCGTATTATATTTTTTTATTTGTAATATTGTCTTTTGAACTTCTTGGTAGTCAGAAATGACAGCCAAGTTAGACCATTTAGGCTGCTGCCGAATGGAGTGGAGGGTGCTCACATCAAGAACAGAATAATGGCTGGGTTTAGAGAATGTTCTGTTGAGTGGTTGGTGATACCCCTCTATGCTTGATGAGTTTACCTCTGTTTATATCTCTCGCTGGGATGTGCCTTTGTGGTATGGATTGTACTGGAGAAGTGGTCTGGTCAAGATGGTACTGAGCTATGTCTTTGTTGAAGTTGTGGTTCAGACTCAGATGAGTTTTAGTTGTATTTTTTTTAGGTTTGTAGGGATGGCTCAGGAGACAGAGAGGGGACTTAGAGTTCAGGTTCAGGTTAAAGAGTTAGAGAACAGGTCAATGTGTAAGCCTCTGCTCCTTATACAAAGACCAGCAATGTAGATGTGTGATGAAGGGCATCTGTGAACGGATATGGGCCAACAGACCAGCATAGACAAGGGATAGAGGCTCCTCCAGTTTAGCGGGTCTTTGACATGTTCCAGGATTGAAGTTCCATGTGGAAAGGAGGCAAGAGGGCCGATGAACCTGTAGGTATGTGAATTAGTAAGAGTGGAGTTCGAGCCTAGTGTTTGTGATCTCATCATCGGCGAGTCTGGAGTTTGAAGCCTGGAGTTCAGGGTCCTCATTCGTCAGCATCCCCAACTCCTGGGGTTAATACCAAAGATCAAAGCCCGAAGGTCTATTGGTAGTCCAGATGTTGACGCCCAATGGCCAGAGCCCACTGGGGAAGTTGAAGACCTAAAATCTCCAAATGCATAAATCCCCTGGAGATAGTCTGTTTCGGGGTAGAGGTTCATGTGTACGTACTTAGGTTGGGTAGGAGGGAGGAACGGAGTTTCTTTTGCTATCGTTTTGTTACTTGGTGTGTTCTGGTTTGTTGTGTGGTCTGTGTTACTCTGTTAAGCACTGTGGGCATTTTATGTTGATGGCAGAATGTGTGGACTGCTCCCAGCACACAGTTATTTGTCCTGGTTGTTAATGCAAATGATGTATTTCAGTTAAACTTTTCCAGAGATGCTGCCTCAGCTGCTGAGTTCCTCCAGCATTTTGTGTGCATTGCTCAATATCACAATGTTATCATCTGCTCAAAGGTCTCTTGCACTCTTTCCATCTGCAATCTTTGATTTCGGGTCACAAGTTTTCTGGGCTATAGGAAACTGATTCGTCTTCTTTGAGCAATGGTAGAGTTTTCATCCAGGAATTCTGGCTTCTTCTCCCTTCATTTCCAGTCCTGATGAAGGGTCTTGGCTTAAAACGTCAACTGTTTATTCCTTTCCATGGATGCTGCCTGATCTGCTGAGTTTCTCTGGCATTTTGAGTATGTTATTCTGGATTTCCAGCATCTGCAGAATCTATTGTGTTTATACTTAATATTTGCAGTTCATTAGCTCCTTAATCTCTGGATCATTCTTATAAAAGAATTCCTTTTGCCTCTCTCCCATACACTGTGGGCACTCCATAGCTCCTGATGGCTGAGAATTAATAGATTGCCAGTGAAAAGCGATCTGATACAAAATACAACTTTACAGAGGTTACTGAGATCTTTTCCATTGATTTTCTATTGACTCTGTTGTTCAGGGGTCATGTTGGAAATGATAGAGCAGATCCAACAGTTACCGATATCTGATGAGCATGCATGATGGGATCTTTGTAATCTGCTCAGATGATGATATAACAGGGATGGTGAGGATTGCAGTTGCCATTGTTAAGAATGGCCGTGTCGCCATGAGGTCTTACACCTTCATGCCTGATGAAACAAGGTGATGACTATGATAAGACGAAGTATTTTGTCAGATGTGCCACGTTGAAAGTAGCCTTCCCACCACCTTCCTTGCCGCTTGTTCCTTGCCGGACAGTTTCATTTCCCCCAGCTAGGTTGTTTCCATCTGCGATGTGAACCATGATATTTTCCCAGTGTGGAGGAAACGTCCTCCTTGCCCTTTTCTGAAGCTCTCGGTATTGGGGAGTATACATTGATGAATATAATGTGATTACAGCCTTCTTGCACTACTCAGAACCAGTTTATATGGGCAATCTAATGTAAGGGCTCTTGCAGTGGGGTTAATATGTGATGTGTAATTAGTCGAATAGACTGTAGAATCTATTTATATCTTTCTTTGCAGTGTGTGCAGAAATGAGCTGTAATTGTATAGTGTGATAATGTGCTATGCATAAGTGTTATTGCACCCTACAGGGTACGTTCCAAAATTAAAATTGACTTTGAAGCTGCAGCACAACTTATTTTCCCCAGCAATTATCAGCTTGTTTATTTTGCCTGATCATAAAAGTGGGTTGAGTATGGCTTTTCTGACCACCGACTGCTGCACAGCAGTCTAAAGAAAGGAAAATCGAAATCAAGGGTCTCAACACAAAACGTCAGCTGACTGATCCACTGATTTCCAGCATCTGCAGGATCTCTTGTGTCACCAATATGACTGATATTTTTTAACTTCCAATTATATCTTCCCTTTATGAAATTAAATCTTCATTTAAAAATCATACAAAGGAAACTTGTTTCATGGTGGTGACATGTGTTTACATCTTTTATTTTGTGGTGGTTTGAACAGAGGAAAACAAGGATTTACTGTATATTCCTTTAACAAATCTCTCCATTACTGACTGAGATAGCTATATTACTGCCTCTGTAATTACTGTTGCATTTCAACAGTTTACTCATTGGGAATGAGATCATTGAGGAAATAAATGGGATCAAGCAATCACAATTCAGCCTCCTTGTCCTGAGTTGAAACATTTTTTGTCATTAATTAAGAAGAAAGCAAGAAATCCAAATGGAGAATTTTATAGAGGTTTCTGTTGTATATTTGCAATAACATTGAAGAAGGATTTATCAAACTCCAAAGAACTGTCATAAATACTCCTCTAGGGTTTCAGGACTTTTTCTGCTAAAGACATATCCATTAGTTTAACTTCCAAAGAAATGTTGTATTGATGGTGGTGATAGGAGTGGTGGGCGGGGTGTGGTTGGGGTTGGTAGGTGAGGTGGAAGTTGTGAGATTAGAAGCCTGGAAGTTCAGATAAGAGTTTCCTGAATGATGTGCAGCATGGTTGTAAGTTTCTTATAACAGAAATTCCTGCCCTCAGGGAGCTTGATTGGAATAGGTCTCAATGTTGTGGGTGGGTATGACTATGACTATGACACAGAGTTATATAGCTTTTCAGGCCATTAGATACAGCAGCAGATCTAGGCCATTTGGCCCATTGAGTCTGCTCCAATATTTCATCATGGCTGATCTAATTTTCCTCACAGACCCAATCTCCTGCCTTCGCTCCATATCGCTTAATGCCCTGACCAATCGAGAATCTATCATAAATATACATAAAGACTTGATCTCCACTGCTGCCTGTGGCAAAGAATTCCACAGATACATTGCTGTCTGGCTAAAGAAATTCCTTCTCATCTGCATTTCAAAAGGTCGCCCCTCTATTCTGAGGCTGTGTCCTCTGGTCTTAGACTCTCCCACCACAGGAAATATCCTCTCCACGTCCACTCTATCAAGCTCTTTCACTATTTGATAAGTTTCAATGAGGTCACCCCTTATTATTCTGAATTCTAGTGAATCAGGTCCAGAGCCATTAAAAGCTCTTCATGTAACTATTGCAATTCAGCGATATAGCTATTTAATCCAGGAATCACATTCGTGAACCTTCTTTGAACCCTCTCCAGTTTCAGAACATCCTCTCCGAGATAAGGGGCCCAAAACTACTCACAATACTCTCAGTGAGGCCTCACAAGTGCTTTATAAAGTCTCAACATTACATTTTTGCTTTTATATTCTAGTCCTCTTGAAATAAATGCTAACATCACATTTGCCTTCCTCACCACAGTCTCATCCTGCAAATTAACCTTTAAGAATGCTGCATAAGTCTCTTTAAACCTCGGATTTTAGAATTATTTCCACATTTAGAAAAGAGTCTACGCTTTTATTCCTTCTACCAAAGTGCATGACCATATACTTCCTGATACTGTATTCCATTTGCCACCTCTTTGCCTGAACTCCTAAACTGTCTAAATCCTTCTGGAGCCTCCCTGCTTCCTTAACACTACCTGCTCCTCCACCTGTCTTCACATCATCTGCAAACTAGACCACAAAGCCATCAATTCTGTCATTCAAATCACTGACATACAATGTAAAAAGAAAGCAGTCCCATCACACAACACCACTAGTCACCTACAGCCAATTAGAAAAGGCTCCCTTTACTCCCACTCTTTGCCTCCTGCCAATGAGCCTGTCTTCTTTCCATGTTAGTACCTTTCCTGTAATATCATGTGCTCTTAACTTGATAATCAGTTTCATGTGCAGCACCTTGTCAAAGGCCTTGGGGAATCCTGCACAAGGCCCCCAAGGTCTCTCTGCACCTCAGTTTTTTGTATTTTCTCTCCACTTAGAACGTATTCTACCCTTTTCATTTCTTTTGCCGAAGTGCATGACCATACGCATCCTGACACTGTATTCCATCTGCCACTTCTTGCCCATTTTCCTAATCTGTATAACTCCTTCTGCAGCCTCTCTACTTCCTCAAAACTACCTGCCCCTCCATATGCCACAAACCGTTAAAAATCCATGATCCAAATCTCTGACATTATGTATAACATAAAACAAATTAGTTTCAACACAGACCCTGTGGAACAGCACCAGTCACCAGCAGCAAACCAGAAAAGGTTCCTTTTATTCCCACTCTTTGTCTCCTACCACTCAGGTGCTTCTTTATCCATACTGGAATCTTTACTGTAATACCGTGGGCTCATATGGTAGCTTGTTAAACAGCCTCATGTTTGGAACCTTGTCAAAGGCCTTCTGAAAATCCAAGTACACAACATCAACCAATTCTTCTTTGTTTATCAAACTTGATATTTCTTCAAAGAATTGCAACAGATTTGTCAGGCAAGATTTGTCCTTGAGGAAACCATGCTGACTGCGGCCTATTTTGTCATGCGCCTTCAAGTACCCTGAGACCTCATCTTTAATGGTTGGGAAGATGTTGGAGTCAATTATTAAGGTCAGATTAACTAGCCTAGTTTTCTTTTTTCTGCTTCTCTCCCTTCTTGAAGGGTGGAGTGACATGTGCAATTTTTCAGTCTTCCCAAACCATTCCAGAATCTAGTGATTCTTGAAAAATCATTACTACTGCCTCCGCAATCTCTTGAGTCACCTCTTTCAGAACACTAGGGTGTACACCATCTGGTCCTGGTGACACGTATCTTCAGACCTTTCAGTTTCCGAAGAACCTTCTCTCTAGTTATGGTAACTTCACACACATCCGGACCCTGACACCTGGAGCTTCCACCACACTGCTACTGTCTTCCACAATGGAAACTGATGCAAAGTACTTATTCTGTTCATCTGCCATTTCCTAGTCTCCCATTATTATCTGTCCAACATTGGTCCAATAACCACTCTCACCTCTCTTCTACACTTTATGTATCTGAAGAGACTTCTGATATCCTCTTCAACATTATTCTCTAGCTTACTTTTGTATTCTATCTTTACCGTAATGACATTTTTAGTTGATTTCTGTTGGTTTTTAAAGGCTTCCCAATCCTCTAACACCTTCTAATTTTTGCTCTATTACATGTCTTCTCTTTGGCTTTTATGTTGATGTTGCCTTCTCTTGTTAGTCATGGTTGTGTTATCTTTCCTTTAGAAAATTTCTTCCTCTTTGGGATGTAAATATCCTGTGCCTTCCAAATTGCTTCCAGAAATTCCACCCATTGCTGCTCTGCTGTCATCCCAGACTTTTCCAATCAATTCTTGCCAATTTCTCTCTCATGCCTCTGTAATGCCCTTTACTCCTCTGTAATGCCCTTTACTCCTCTGTAATGCCCTTTACGCCACTGTAATGCCCTTTACACCACTGTAATGCCCTTTACGCCACTGTAATGCCCTTTACGCCACTGTAATGCCCTTTACTCCACTGTAATACTGATACACCTGACTTTAGCTTGTCCTTCTTAAATTTCAGGGTGAATATGTTCATTTTATCATCACTCCCCCTAAGGGTTCTTTTACCTTAAGCTCTCTAATTAATTCTGGTTCATTGCACAACAACAAATCCAGAATAGCTGATCTAGTGAGCTCAACCATGAGCTGCTCTAAAAAGCTAACTCATAGCAATTTTAGAAATCCTCCCTCTTGGAATCCTGCACTGACCAGATTTTCCCAATCTACTTGCATATTTATATCCCCCATGACTATTGTAACATTTCCCTTTTGGCATGCAAAGTCTATCACCTGTTGTAATTTGTAGACTACATATACTACTGATTGGGAGTTTGTATATAACTCCAGTCAGGGTCTTTTTACCCTTGCAGTTCCTTAGCTCTATCCACAATGATTTAACATCTTCCACCCAATGTCATTCTGTTCAAATGATTTGATTTCATTTTTACTGACAGAGCAAAGCCACCCCTCTGCCTTCCTGCCTGTCCTTTCTATACAATGTGTATCTTTGTACATTAAGCTCGCGGCTATAATCTTCTTTCAGCCATGATTCAGTGATACATGCCAATCTGTAACTGTGCTACAAGTTCATCTACCTTATTCCGTATACTGTATGCATTCAAATTTAGCACCTTCAATCCTGTATTCACCTCTTTTTGATTTTGTCCACCTTTTACGTTGCAACTCATCCTTCGCAATTTTGACCCATCAACTGCCTCTCCTCACTACACATTGATTCTGTTTGTAAACTAGCTACCTTGTCTTCTGCACTGTCATCCGCCTTTCCCACGATACTTCTTGCATTGAAATATACCCTGCTCAGGATACTAGTTACACATTGCTCAA
The DNA here is from genome assembly GCF_048418815.1 of Hemitrygon akajei. Classification (NCBI taxonomy): domain Eukaryota; kingdom Metazoa; phylum Chordata; class Chondrichthyes; order Myliobatiformes; family Dasyatidae; genus Hemitrygon; species Hemitrygon akajei. The sequence continues at coordinate 106,975,818 of NC_133136.1, read as the reverse complement.
CCTTTTAATTCCTAGCTTTGTCTAAGGTCTTACCAAAATCTGCCTCCACAACCTCTCCAGTTCTGGCACTCTAGTTCCCATCCCCCTGCAACTCTAGTTTAAACCCCATTGTGCAGCATCAACAAACAACCCTGCTAGAATATTAGTCCCTCTCTAGTTCAGGTGCAAACTGCCCCTTCTGTACAGGTCTCACCTTCCCTGGAAGGGAGCCCAATGATCCAAATATCTTATGCCCTCCCTCCTACACCAACTCCTTAACCGTGTATTAAACTGTATCATCTTCCTAGTTCTGGCCTCACTAGCACGTGGCATGGGTAGCAATCCTGAGATGACAACCTTGGAGGTCCTGCCTTTGAACATAGCACCTAACTCCCTGTAGAGAACCTCATCACTCATCCTACCCCATATAAATGGTACCTACATGGACCATGATCTCTGGCTGTTCACCCTCCCATTTCAGAATTTTGAGGACTCGATCCAAGATGTCCTGTGCTCTGGCAGCTGGGAGGCAATCCAGGAATCTCGTTCTTGCCCACAGAACCTGCTGTCCATTCCTCTAACTAACAAATCCCCTATCACCACAACCTACCTTTTCTCCCCCTTTCCTGAGTCACAGAGCTGGGCTCAGTGACAGAGACCCGACCACTGTGACTTTTCTTTGTTAGATCTCCTACCCGCCCCCCCCCCCCCCCCCACTCCCGACAGTATCCAAAGCGATATACCTCCTGTTGAGGGTTCCAACTTGTGCATGATGATCAAGGTGTCCTCCTGAACTAGTCCCATTTGCCTGCATTTGGCTTATTCTGTCTAAACCTTTTCGATCTGTTGTGTCTGTGCACAACTACATATCAATTAAGCAAAAGTACGCATGCAGGAGATGGCTTCAACTGGTGTATTCACATTGCAACGAGAGAGGGGGTGAGAGAAAGAACAATGCATACGTGTGGATAACAGCATGTGCACGGACAACAGGTAAATACGTAGTGCTAAGTGGCGGAGGGTTATTGCTGTGAAAGAAATAGATGTATACATTACACCATGACGTTCAATCACTACACAAAATCACAGGCAATCAGACCAGTGTCTTTGAAAGGGCCTGGATCACATGGCCCTTGGGGCTAGAGGGTCACACACTGACCTATTGGCTCTATTGCCAGTGCAGAGCGAGAATGCTGGTTGCAGTGTCTGCAGAGCACTAGGGTAGCACGGTGTGATAGCTGTCATAAGATGGTGGACAGGGGAGCAGATTATTATTGGAGTTTCAGTTTGCGATCAGGATGAGGAGCATGCAAATATGAAGTTGGAAATGAGTTTCCTGATAAACCTCCTGGGCCTGGGGAAAACCAATGCTATTCCACCCCTTCCTCGCCAAAAATGTCATTGCTGCCATCACCATCTGCTTATAGCTAAGTGGTGTTCTGAAGCCTAGAGGTTTCAATAGCCTGTGGTAAAACAGAATACAGAGATCTACAGCACATTACAGGCCCTTCAGCCGACAATGTTATGCTAACCATGTAATCTACTCTAGAAACTGCCTAGAATATCCCTACCACATAGCCCTCTATTTTTCTATGCCCCATGTACCTATCTAAGAGTCTCTTAAAAGACCTTATTTTATCTGCCTCTACCACCATTGCTGGCAGTGCATTCCACACACACCCATCACTTTCTGTGTGAAAAACTTAACTCTGACATCCCCTCCCTGTACCAACTTTCAAGCACATGAAAACTGTGCCCCCTTGTGTTAGCTATTTCAGCTCTGGGAACAAGCCTCTGACTATCCACATGATCAATACCTCTATTCACTTTATACTCCTCTATCCGGTTACCTCTCATCCTCTATCGCTCTAAGGAGAAAAGGCCAAGTTCACTCAATCTATTCTTGCAAGACATGCTCTCCAATCCAGGCAATATCCTTTGCTCTCCAGTCCAGGCAATATCCTTTAAAATCTCCTCTGCACTCTCTCTATAGTATCCACATCAGTCCTGAAGTGAGGTGACCAGAGCTGAATGCAGTACTCCAAGTGGGGTCTAATTAAGGTCTTACGTTACTGTAACCTTACCTCAGAACTCTTGAACTCAATCCCATGGCTGATGAAGGCCATCACACCATATGCCTTCTTAACAACATTGTCAACCTGCACAGCAGCTTTGAGTGACCCTAAGATCTCTCTGATCCTCCACACTGCCAAATGTCTTACCATTTATATTATATTCTGTCTTCAAGTTTGACCTACCAAAAAGAACCACCTCACACTTATCTGGGTTGAAATCCATCCGCCATTTCTCAGCCTAGTTTTGCATCCTATCAATGTCCCCATGTAACCTTTGACAACCCTCCAGACTATCCACAACACCTCCAACTTTTGTGACATCAGCAACTTACTAACCCACCCTTCTACTTCCTCATCCAGGCTATTTATAAAAATCACAAAGAGGAGGGGTCCCAGAACAGATCCCTGCAGAACACCACTAGTCACCTGCCTCCATGCAGAATACAAACCATCAACAACTACCCTTTGCCTTCTGTGGGCAAGCCAATTCTGGATCCACAAAGCCATGTCTCCTTGGATCCCAGGCTTCCTTACTTTCTGAATGAGCCTTGCATGAGGAACCTGATCAAATGCCTTACTGAAATCCATATATACTACATCCATTGTTCTACCTTCATCAATGTGTTTTGTTACATCCTCAAAAAATTCAATCAGGCTCGTAAGGTTTGACTTGCCCTTGACAAAGCCATGCTGACTATCCCTAATCAGATATCCCTCCAAATGCTCATAAGTCCTGTCTCTCAGGATCTTCTCCAACAACTTGCCCACCAGTGAAGTAAGACTCATTGGTCTATAATTTCCAGAGTTACCTCTACTCCCTTTCTTGAAAAAGAGAACATTTGCAATCTTCCAATCCTCTGGTATTCTCCTGACCCTATTGATGTTGCAAAGATCATCACCAAAGGCTCAGTAATCTCCTCTTTCGCTTTCTACAGTAGCCTGGGGTACATCTCATCCAGACCCAGCAACTTATCTAACTTAATGCTTTCAAAAGCTCCAACACATCCTCTTTCTTAATGTCTATATGCTGAAGCATTTCCGTCCACTGCAAGTCATCTCCATAATTGCCAAGGTCCTTATCTCTGGTGAATACCGAAGCAAAGTATTCATTAAGCACCTCTGCTACCTCCTCCAACTCCGTGCACACGTTTCCACTATCATACATGATTGGTCCTATTCTCACATGACTCATCCTTTTGCTTTTCACATACTTGTTGAATGTCTTGGTGTTTTCCTTTATCCTCCTCACCAAGGCCTTCTCATGGCCCCTTCTAGCTCTCCTAATTTCATTCTTGAGCTCCTTCCTGTCACCGTTGTTAACTTCTAGAGCTCTGACAGTACCTGGTTTCTTGAAACCTTCTTAAGCTTTTCCTTTCTTCTTTACTAGATTTTCCACACCCTTTGTACACCATGGTTCTTTTATCCTACCATCCTTCCCCGGCCTCAATAGAACATACCTATGCAGAACGCCATGCAAATGTTCCCTGAACATTTGCCTCATTTCTGCTGTGCATTTGCCTGAGAACATCTGCTCGAAGAATAGCATCACAACTTTTATTTTTCTCTGAATTGGGTGCTTGATGTTCTTTTTTAAAATGGGTTTTTTTTGGGGTTTCTTTGTTTTGTGGCTCCATGACCATCAAGCATCCAATTCAGAGAGAAAAAAAATGTGATGCTATTGGGCATGAACTTGGGAGCAGATGTTCTCAAGGTTGTATAATGTATACAGACTGTACGTTGATAATAAATGTACTTTGAACTTTTGAACTTTGAATTGCTAGTTATCCACTATGACAGGAATTATCACTGGGGTATCATTATCTTTGAGAATCCAAAGAATATGGTGTTAAAAGGGCAGTGAGAATGCACGTCTCCAACACATATTACTTTTCATATTACAACTCATATTACTTTTCTTCTCGTTTGCTGTGCTTGGTGATCCCAAGGTCTTCAAAACAGAGCAAAGAAAACTTCTCAATTGCTGCATTGCAAGATATATCTACCAAGTGAAGGATTTAGAACACTCAGTGAATATTCTTTCTAATTTTTTTTAATGAAAAGGAGATTTGTCAAAAGGTTCTCATGTGGTTTGCAGAACACAAAGTTCCTGATCGTGCCCATATTCCTGTGGGATTCACTAAGCAAAGCCTATGGATAGCTTTGTGGGATCGTAACCAAATTCTATCGATTTGTGCTGCCCAGCCAGTTAAATATTTGATGCCACAGCATCTCTCACCGAATGCTAGTGAAGAGAAAATCTTAGAAATATTTAGCAAGTTGAACTGCATTTGTGGGAAGAGAAACAGAGCTGATATTTCAGGTCACTGACCTTTATCAAATCTGGGAAGGGGATACAAAAACCATGTTAAACAGGGAGGATGAGGAGGGTTAAACGGGGGGGGGGGGGAATGAAACCAGGGTAACCAAAGGGATAAACTATAAACAAGGTTCAATACTATCTGTTTAATAAGTGAATGGGAGTATATAGAGATTGTGAACATGTTATAAAACTGTTAAGTAGACAGGATTAGACCAGGACTTTGTTGGCTGATGTCCTTTTAATGCCCAGTTAAAACATATCCTCTGCTTTATCCATTATCCTTAAAAGGTGTCAGGAGCTGAGCAAATTGGGCTTCAACATCCTCAGCCAATGCCCTTTGTATAGATATGATGTCAGGCTGAAAAGGCTGTCGATTTTGGCAGGCTTTCTTACTGCCTTACTCAGTCTAGTAGTATCTTCTTGTTAAGGGCAGTCACTTCAACATCGGCTGTTGAAATAAGCCCTTTGTTTGGGTCAGGAGGAGCTGAATTGTCCTGATGCAGCCCAAACTCTGAGCAAGTCTGTTAGCAAATATCTGGTGGTTGTGTGATCCATTATGGTCCTGCCAGCTGGTGATGATCAAAGGACTCTGATAAGCTGGTAACCCCGGTCTCCGATGTGATAGATGTTAGTCTGCAGCCAGTTTGATTCTACTCCACTCCATGTGATAAGGCACTGGAAATGGCAAAGTCTATGGATCGGTGGGAAGGGATGGGGGGGGGGGGGGAACAAATGGACAAGGGAGTCGCATAGGGAGTGATCCCTACAGAAAGCAGAAAACCACCGATCTACTACCCGGCACTTATCCTTGTAAACGGAACAAGTGCTACACCTGCCCTTACACTTCCTCCCTCACCACCATTCAGGGCCCCAGACAGTCCTTCAGGGTGAGGCGACACTTCACCTGTGAGTCGGCTGGTGTGATATACTGCATCCGGTGCTCCCGGTGTGGCCTTCTATATATTGGTGAGACCCGACGCAGACTGGGAGACTGTTTCACTGAACACCTACGCTCTGTCCATCAGAGAAAGCAGTATCTCCCAGTGGCCACACATTTTAATTCCACGTCCCATTCCCATTCTGATATGTCTATCCATGGCCTCCTCTACTGTCAAGATGAAGCCACACTCAGGTTGGAGGAACAACACCTTATAATCCGTCTGGGTAGCCTCCATCCTGATGGCATGAACATTGATTTCTCTAACTTCTGTTAATGCCCCTCCTCCCCTTCTTACCCCATCCCTTATTTATCTACTTCCCCCTTTGTTATTCTCTCTCTGTCCCCTTCACAATCACACCTTGCCTGTTCTCCATCTTCCTCTGGTGCTCCCCTCCCACTTTCTTTCTCCCTAGGCCTCCCGTCCCATGATCCTCCCTCTTCTCCAGCTCTGTATCCCTTTTGCCAATCAACTTTCCAGCTCTGAGCTTCATCCCTCCCCCTCCGGTCTTCTCCTATCATTTCGGATTTCCCCCTCCCCATCTCACTTTCAAATCTCTTACTAACTCTTCTTTCAGTTAGTCCTGACAAAGGGTCTCGGCCCAAAACGTCGACTGTACTTCTTCCTATAGATGCTGCCTGGCCTGTTATGTCCACCAGCGTTTTGTGTGTGTTGCTTGAATTTCCGGAATCTGCAGATTTCCTCGTGTTTGCATTTACAAAATATTCCAGTACAGCTTCAACGCTGGCATCTACTTAACTCCACAGTATGGGGGAACAGAGGGATTCCAGGCTGCAGGTTAATAAATCCCTTAAAGTTGCACAAAAGTTGATAGGGTTGTTAAGAAGGCATATGGTGTGTTGAGTCTCATTAGTTGGGAGTCTGAGTTCAAGAGCTGTGAGGCAATGTTAGAGTTCTATAAAATCCTGGTTAGACCACACTTGGAAAATTGTGTTCAGTGCTGGTCCCTTCATTGTAGGAAGTGTCTGGAAGCTTTAGAAGGGTTGCAGCGGAGATTTAATAGGATGTTGTCTGGACTGGAGGGCATACCTTATAAAGACAGTTTGAGTGAACTAGGGACCAAGGGGGGATGAGAGGTAACTTGATAGAGGTGTACAAGGTGATAAGAGGCATAGATCGTGTGATAGCCAGTGACCTTTTCTCTTGTCTAATACAAGAGGACATAATTTTAAGTTGATTGGATAAAATTATAGTAGGATTGTCAGAGATAGACTTTTTGCCCAGCGTGGTGGGTGCATGGAACGCCCTGCCAGATGCAGCAGATATATTAGGAGCATTTAAGAAACTCTTAGATAAGGCACATGGTTGACAGAAATACAAAGGGTTATATAGGAGGAAAGGGTTAGATTGATCTTAGAGTAGCTTAAAAGGTTGGCATGACACTGTGGGCTAAAGGGCGTGCATTGTGCTGTAATGTTCTATGTTAAGAATATTGACAATTGCACAGTTATTGTATGTCCTGTGAGGACATGTAGGATAGTTCTACCCTGACCATTTACTGCTCCATTAATCAACCTTTGATCTTCAGTAGAATGACAGATGGATAATTGGAAGCGTTTTTAAGCAATACTTACTTCACCAACAATTTGCTCATGGAAGTTTAGTTTGAGCTCTGCCCAAGTTACAGTAAAGGGCCAAATGTTGTGTATTTAATATTTCAGTAACATTTGTGTAATCTCGTGTATATCTTGCTTGACTAATCATTTTTGTTCATTTACATAATTCATTAGGAGTTATATGTATAAATACCTGAATTTCATACATCATCACGCTACCCCGTGTTTCACGGGCACCTCGCTCAAAGTAAACTCGAAGTTAGACGCACATTTCTGGACTCCTGTGCCTTCCTTTGAATTAGTTTAACGTTTTGAAGTCACAAAACTTAACAACAACCAATGACCTTCCCTGCCGAGAAAACATGGTGGGAAACCTTTCAGCTACAGATAGCCTTTCCACTGTTTCTGTAGATATTCCTTTCTAAATATGGAGCAGTGAAAAGGAGGTAAAGTTGGAGCATTATCATTAACCACTCACACTCTCTCCTGTGGATTTGCAAGTCATAATGGCGGTGCATTAATGGAAATATTAATTAGCTTTTCTTACCTTTGTAGTAACAAGAACATGTCTTGAGAGTTGCAAGTTCTATTTATGTAACTGATTTCTTAAATATGAAATTGTAGACATAGCCCTTCAGTACAAAACCCACCAGTTCTAATAATACATTTATATGGTTTCAGAAACTGGCAAAATGATCTAGAATCTTGCTTAGATCTTTGAGGGTCAGAAACAACACATAGGCAGTGAAGTACTGCAGAAGTTAAAGCCAACATGAAAAGTTATTTTTGTATGTGACTAAATACTACAAGTTTGTTGGGATCCAACAGTCTTTGTGCTAGAGTATATCACAAGGTAACTTCACATACCAATTAAACACCTAGCAAAAGTATTGGAAAGAACTATCTTGTGCACTGGAGAGAGAAGTTGTGATAAAATAATGCTGTTGTAAATTAAATGCTGATTGTAATTAATGAGAATTGACTGTGTGAATTAAATTGCATCGCACGAGTTCACTTCTTAGTACAAAATGAGTTATTTTCAACACCTTCATTTCCAAATATTTGCATGAATTTGAAGTTTTACATTAATTTACTTGAGAAGGTTTAAGGTAGATGTGAAGAAAATAGTTTTGCTTTAGTTCTGTTTGTCTTTTCACTACAAATTAAGCAAAATGTACACAAATCATGCAGAGATTATGCAAACTGGCAGCAACAATAAGCTCATGAATGGTTAATAAGTTGTCCCATACTTCAGTGTGAAGCACATAAGCAGAGTACTGATCCTACAGCTGATTATTGAATTCCTTTTGGATTTCTATCACCATGAGTAGGATCTGGAGCTGTAAAAAAATATATCATGTATGACTTACTTCATGCATATCTTTCCCACAAATGTTTCTTTGGAATGCTAGAGAATCCTTAAATATATCATTGATACTCAATTGACATTTACATGTTACTAATTTATAACTTTCTATACAACCTACTCGATACAATATTTCTCCATATGAAGAAACATTTTTTTTTAAACGAACAAGCAAAAATAATCAAGCCAAAATAATATTTCATAAACACAAGAAAGCTGTTGATGCCTGAACTCCAAAGCAACGCTCACAAAATGCTGAAGGAATTCAAGTCAGGCAGCATCTATGGAAATGTCAACAGTTTATTCATTTCAGGCTGAAACCCGTCTTCAGGATTGAAAAGGAAGGGGGAAGATGCCAGAATAAAAGGTGTGGGAGCAGAAGGCGGCTAGCTGGAAGATGATAGGTGAACCCAGGTAGGTGGGCAAGGTGAGGGCTGGAGTAGAAGGAATCGAATAGGAGAGGAGAGAGGCATTACTTTTAGGTCTCTCATAGATAATCACACTCATTTTTTTGTCTGATGGATAGGGTTGCAAGAGGCTGTAGAGGTTTATAGACTCAATCAGTTCCAACACAGGAACGAGTCCTCCCTGCCAGTGAGGACATCTTCAAGAGGTGGTGTCCATCACTAAAGACTCTCACCAATCAGGACATGCCCTCATTATATGACTACCACCAGGGAATGAGGCACAGGAGCATGAGGACCTACATTCATTGTTTTAGGCATAGGTTCTTCCCTCTATCTGTTGCACAGAGCGACTGAGGTGAACCCAAGTGCAGGACACTGGCAGGGAGATTGAGCTGGGGATGACAGACAGACAGACAGACTTTATTGATCCCGAGGGAAACTGGGTTTCGTTACAGCCGCACCAACCAAGAATAGTGAAGAAATATAGCAATATAAAACCATAAATAATTAAATAATAATAAGTTAATCATACCAAGTGGAAATAAGTCCAGGACCAGCCTATTGGCTCAGGGTGTCTGACACTCCGAGGGAGGAGTTGTGAAGTTTGATGGCCACAGGTAGGAATGACTTCCTATGACGCTCAGTGTTACATCTCGGTGGAATGAGTCTCTGGCTGAATGTACTCCTGTGCCTAACCAGTACATTATGGAGTGGATGGGAGACATTGTCCAAGATGGCATGCAACTTGGACAGCATCCTCTTTTCAGACACCACCATCAGAGAGTCCAGTTCCACCCCCACAACATCACTGGCCTTACGAATGAGTTTGTTGATTCTGTTAGTGTCTGCTACCCTCAGCTTGCTGCCCCAGCACACAACAGCAAACATGATAGCACTGGCCACCACAGACTCGTAGAACATCCTCAGCATCGTCCAGCAGATGTTAAAGGACCTCAGTCTCCTCAGGAAGTAGAGACGGCTCTGACCCTTCTTGTAGACAGCCTCAGTGTTCTTTGACCAGTCCAGTTTATTGTCCATTCATATCCCCAGGTATTTGTAATCCTCCACCATGTTCACACTGACCCCTTGGATGGAAACAGGGATCACCGGTGCCTTAGCCCTCCTCAGGTCCACCACCAGCTCCTTAGTCTTTTTCACATTAAGCTGCAGATGATTCTGCTCGCACCATGTGACAAAGTTTTCCACCGTAGCCCTGTACTCAGCCTCATCTCCCTTGCTGATGCATCCAACTATGGCAGAGTCATCAGAAAACTTTTGAAGATGGCAAGAGTCTGTGTTGTAGTTGAAGTCCGAGATGTAGATGGTGAAGAGAAAGGGAGACAGGACAGTCCCCTGTGGAGCCCCGGTGCTGCTGATGTGAACGTTGAACAGCAAACAGGAGGAATCTTGACACAGAGCTCTGATATGGAGTCTTGACACAGTGACAGGGTTTTCATGTTATATCTTGAAACCGGAGCTGAACTTAGAACTAACGGTTCTAAGCAGTCGAGAAACGAAGTTATCACATGGGAATAGACCAACAAACTGGCAACCTCTGATAGTGACGCCATCGTACTTATTTCAGTCACTGATGAAAACCAGGTGTACTCTAATTGAGTAAGCTAGCAGCAATTGGAGATCTAATGACTGAAATTAGGGCATAATCAGGGAGAAAGGAGCGTTAAAGGGGAACAGCCAACTGGAACCATGACACTATCATCAGGTTTCTGAATATGCCATAAATCCACGAACCTCATAATTTATTTTTGTAACTTATCATTGTTTTTATGTCTTGCACTGTATTGCTGCCACAAAATAGCAAATGTTGTGACATATGTCAGTGATAATAAATCTGACTGTGATTCTGTTTAATTGTTAAGCTGGTGACTTCTAATGTTATTGTGGAACACATTGATTTCCAATTGATGAAAACTTTTTTTCCCAACAAAAGCCTCTTTTTTTAATTTCTGTGTGCTAAAACAGGAATTTATTTTTATTTTTCTGACTATTCATATGTTTGGTGGTGGGATTAATAAAGGAATTGGTTACTGGGGAAGAGGTATCAGGTTGTGTGATTGAGTTGCAAGATGAACCGGAACACACGGTTTAAGCATGGTGAAAAAGGTACCATTTAACAAGCATTTTCTTCAGATATTCGACTTCTCGAACCTCACGGCATCACAATTGCTCACAAGGCAAAGGAATCTTTAAGGAAGCTTGCCTCAAGAACCAAGGTACCAGTAAAGACAAGTGACAAAAGCAATGTGGTGTGCAGGATCACCTGTGGGGACTGCAACAAGAACTATGTCAGCCAGATAGGCAGCAAACTCTCAACTCATTTACAGGAAGACAAACTGGCAGTATGCAGACATGATCCACTGTTGCTGACCTCAGTACATGAAGACCAAGGATGACTCTTTAACTGGGACACTGTAGAGGTTCTGGTGCAGGCACAAGAATTTTAGAAACGTGGTTCTCTTTTGATAACTCTGTAAACAAATATATAGAAATAAGCTGCCTCCCACAAACCCCTAAGAACCAAATAAATGCGAACCAATAGAATTCAAAGGTCAACTGAAGGTGTATCCAATCAGGACTGAGGCAAGTGAAAGGGGGCCTATATAAGTGCGAGCACTCACAGAGAGAAACACCTACAACTGAGGACGTCACCTGGACGGGTAGTGAAAAGTCTGCAAGCTAATTGCCAAGCTTGGTGAACACCACATCAATTGCCTTCAGTATCACTACATGATACTTTAGTTTTTATAGTACACAAAGAAATCTATACATCCCAGCAGATCCATGTCAGTTCCCAACAGTGTAGTCATATCAGTGTCATTTTCCTCCTCATTATGTATTAACTTATTCTCTTTCAAATTCTCATTGTAGCTTTAGCCAGTTAACTATGCTAAAGAGTAATTTATATGAATTAATTAACCGGCCAGCATGTCTTTGACCATGAGACCATAAGATATAGGAGCAAAATTAGACTACTTGGCCCATTGTGTTTGCTTCACCATTTGATCATGGCTGATCCATTTCCCTCTCAAACCCATTGTCCTGACTTCTTTCCTGTAACCTTTCACATCCTGACTAATCTAGAACCTATCAACCTCCACCTTAAATACACCAAATGACCTGACCTCCAGTGGCAATGAATTTTGCAGATTCACCACTTTCTGGCCAAAGTAGTTCCTCCTCATCTCCGTTCTAGGTGGACATCCCTCTATTCTGAGGCTGTGCCCTCTGGTCCTAGACTCCCCCCACTATAGGAAACATCCTCTCCACATCAACTCTATCTAAGCCTTTCAGCATTCAATAGGTATCAATGAGATTCCCCCCTTATTCTTCTATCGAGTAGAGGCCCAGAACCATCAAATGCTCCTCATATGATAAGCTTTTCATTGCCAGACTCATTTGCATGAATCTCCTTTGAGCACTTTCCAATGTCAGCACATCCTTTCTTAGATAAGGGGCCTAAAACTGTTCACACTACTCCAAATGAGGCCTCACCAGTGCTATATGAAGCCTCAGCATTTCATTCTTGTTTTTTATATTCTAGTCCTCTTGAAATGAATACTAACATTGATTTTGACTTCCTCACCACCAAGTCAACCTGCAGTTTAGGAATCCTGCGTGAGTTCCTTTGAACCTCAGATTTTAGAATTTTCTCCACATTTAGAAAATAGTCAACAACTTTATTCCTTCTAGCAAAGTGCATGACCGTACATTGCCACTTCTTTGCCCGTACTCCTAAACTGCCTAAATCCTTCTGTAGACTCCCTGCTTCCTTAACACTACCTACTCCTCCACCTTTCTTCATATTGTCAGCAAACTAGGCCATAAAGCCATCAATTCTGTCATTCAAATCATTGACATGTGATGTTAAAAAGAAAGTAGAACCATCACAGGACACCACTAGTCACCAGCAGCCAAGCAGAAAAAGCTCCCTTTATTCCCACTCTTTGCTTCCTGCCAATCTGACAAACCTCTTTCCATCCTGAAGGGTTTCGGCCTGAAATGTCGATTGTACCTTTTCCCATAGATGCTGCCTGGCCTGCTGAGTTCCTCTAGCATTTTGTGTCTGTTGCCCAGATTTCCAGCATCTGCACATTTTCTATTATTTGTACTTATTTCCACGTTAGTACCTTTCCTGTAATACCACGGGCTCTTAACTTAATAGCTTCATCTGCAGCACTTTATCAAAGGCCTTCTGAAAATTCAAATAAACAACATCCATTGACTCTCCTTTGTCTATCCTGTCTGTAATTTCCTCAGAGAATTCCAACAGTTTTGTCAGACAAGATTTTCCCTTAGAAAACTATGCTGAATTCAATCTATTTTATCATGTGCCTCCAAGTACCCCAAAACTACATCCTTAACAATCAACTCCAACATCTTCCCAACCACTGAGGTCAGACTAACTGGATGTGGATGTGAGAAGCAGAAACATTGACTGGAAACCTAAGAAGTCTCATTGAGAACAGGAAAACTGCATCAAAATTCATTAGGCAGTATCTCCCCGTGCAATTCTTCAACGTCTTTAGATACTTTAGTAGATCTACTGTAGGAATAACAGAAAATCTTGCATATATATGAGATAAGTTGTCTAAAAATGGAACCTGTCATATCCAAAGTCACTGATAACTAAAAACAATTTGCTATTTGATATCAACCACTTTATTCATTGCCTAGTGGAATTATGTTATATAACAACATACTAACTCTCTGCTATTGTAATTCAAAATAAGTGATATTTATTTTAAATAAATAGAACTCTAATCTATTCAGCAAATCTTCCCCTGCTCATCCATTTACTATATGCACAGGCCAGCAGGTGACAACAGTCTGTTCATATTAGTGTGAGTGCTTCTACAAATTGGTTTGCTCTGAAATTTTTGAGGTTAGGCAGTGTCATCCTATTAGTCTCATTAGAAAGTCACTATGGTAGGCAGACATGACTCATCCACAGGGGCCTCTACAGATTTTCCAATTATGGATTGATCCCAATTAATGGATTAATGCAAGACTAAGCAAAAAAAAAAGAATTTTCATGCAGGAATAAGATATTGCCTTTTATATGTGGGTTCTCACTAAACTGGGGATAAAGGATTAGATTAGGTGAGATCTCTGTTAATGAACTCCAGATATTTGAACTATTCACTGGAGTTAGCAAAATTTGGATCAGTGATGACAAAACTTGTTTTTGTTGTGTAAATATGTATTTCCCATTGAATATAGGAACGTATTTTCAAACTATATTTTTAATTTCTTTATTTTTTTAATCTCCAAGTAACTTACTTGACTCCTGTCAAACCACTGTCGTTCAGGCAGCAATGAAGGTCTTCCATCCCTTGTGGTGCTCAGGGCTTCCTTTGTCATGCCAGTAGCTTCTTAATCTCCAAGTAAAGTTAAATTCTTTCATCACCCAAGTAGGCAATTCAATGTGCTTTGCTTTAAAAGTTCACAGACTTGCCTAGTACTTTAATGGTTTGAGAAGAGCCAGCTGATTTTCTGGCAATGCGTTTAGTATGGGTTGATTGGTAAGAAGCTAATCTGGACCTCCTCATTTGCTCTGCCCTCCAAGAGTACAGACTGCAGAAATTGTGACTACATGCAAGTGCCTTTTTACCATCCATATGATTTACCATTCTTTCCAAGGTTGACATCAATCTGTCCAGGCTGTAGCCATTTGGGCTTCCGATGAAACTGGAATGGCTGTGACATCAGCTCCCTTAAAGTGGCCAGAAGTCAGTGAGACTACAGATCACTGCTTCCAAATAAAGTTACACAACACGGCCTGGAAGCAAACTTGTGTGTAAATTCACCCAGAGCATAAAAAGGAAGTTTTTAGGACTTGGGGGCCCATACCAAACTTCCTCAGCTGTAGAGATGAAAGAGGTGCTGTTGTGTATTTTTCACCACACAGCCAGTATGTACAGACCATGTGAGATCCTCGGTGATGTATGTACCGAGGAACTTAAAGCTGTTCACCCTCTCAACCCCAGATCCATTGATGTCAATAGGGGTTAGCCTGTCTCCATTCCTCCTGTAATCCACAACCAGCTCCTTTGTTTTTGCGACATTGAGGGAGAGGTTTTCCTGACACCACGTATCGGGTGATGACTTCTTCTCTCTAGGATGCCTCATCATTATTTGAGATTTGACCAATCAATGTGGTCTCATCAGCAAATTTAATGAGCAGATTGGAGCTGTGGACGGTGACACAGTCATGGGTGTACAGAACGTAAAGGAGGGGGCTTTGGACACAGCCCTGAGGGGTCCCTGTGCTGAGGGTCAGAGGGGTGGAGGTGAGGGAGCCCATACTTACCATCTGCTGGCAATCTGACAGGAAGTCCAGGATCCAGCTGCACAAGGCAGGGTCAAGGTCGAGGACTCTGAGCCTCTTGTCGAGCCTGGGGGGAATTATGGTGTTGAATGCTGAACTGTATTCCAAGAACAGCATTCTCACACAAGCATCCTTCACCAGATGTGTAAGGACGGTGTGGCTATTGTGTCATCTCTCGATCGGTTGTGTGGGTAGGTGAATTGTAGAGGGTGCAGTGTGGGTGGTAGCAAGCTGCAGAAGTAGTCCTTGACCAGCCTCTCAAAGCATTTACTTATTATTGAGGTGAGTGTGGCAAGCTACTTGATTTATTTTTCATGAGTCTCTTGAAAGGAGAGCAGAAATAATGCAAAACTTTGTTCAGGTAAAATTCAACCAGAACATCTGATGCGATATCCAATTTTCTACACTTGCTGCTCCATTTCAGAAAGATTCATGATGCTGGAAAAGGAGGGGAGAGAGATATTGAATGAAAAGTGGAAACAAAATTGTGGTGAGGGCAAGTGATAATAGAAGTTAATAATGATGCTGCAAAGTTTATCAAGTGAGAAGAGAAGGCTCTTTGTAATTGTTGTGAAGAATAAAAAAGGCAGAGTGTTTGGAACATGATGGCAAATGACACGGAGCACATGCTTGATTGGGTGGACAATGTAGCAGAGGAGGGAGGAATTTTTTTTTGTGTATTAACGATGAAAAACTATACAGGTGTGATACACGGTGGCATCTGTTAGTCTCGCAAGGCCATGGATCTGCTCCTGGAATGGTTTTCAGGGCGCAGGCCTGGGAAAGGTTGTATGGAAGACCAGCAGTTGCCTATGCAGCGAGTCTCCCCTCTCCACGACACCGATATTGTCCAAGGGAAGGGCAAGGGCCAATACAGCTTGGCACCAGCGTCCTCATAGGAATTGCCAGGATGAGGTTAAAGGCAACGTCGGACTGCCTTAGGGACTCCAGTCCAGATTTGTCCTCAGGGTTTACTCCCAAAGCCTTTCCCATGAGTGGGTACGGCCGCAAGGCAGCGGAGGTTTGAAATCAGAGTTTTCCCTCTCTTAGATGGACTGCCTCTCCAGGCTGATGAGCTCTATCTACCCGATGGTATATATTGAAACATTCACTGGACAGAATCAATCCTAAGGGTAGTGATCAAGATGATCATCTTTCTCCAAACCTGGTGAACACTGTGTAGTCATTCTATTTGCAGAGATGGAAACAAAACTTTCTACCTCAGCTTTCTTTATTTCAAACATTCGAATTACTTCAACTTAAGGGAGTTTTTTTTCTGATTCAATTGGGCCTCATTTGGAACTGCACTCTGACTGTCAAATTTGTTCTGCTGTTTCAAGTTGGTAGAAAAAAACCCCAGAAAATATTAAGAATTAAATTGACAACCAAGTGTGATTTTAGTAATGGATGAATAATATTTTTGTTGAATTTTGTTGTGTGTGTATTTCTTGCCAAGGGCTGTACTTGACTGACCATCAACAATGTCATGCAAAAATGAATTATAGTTGGGGACAAATCTTTTTGCCTGTTGTAGCTACGGAGATAGGAAACCAATGACTGGATCTAAGGTGCTTGAATCTTGAAAGGCTCAACCCGGAATTCAGGATTTGTGTTTTAATTATTGGCAAAGGTAAGAAGAAAAAGAAACATGTAATTGAAAGAAAGTGGATTCCACATCTATTGTTCTTGGATATCACCATGTCAAATAATTTAGTGTGGCAAATTTACAAAACTACCACAGTATGCTTCTGAAGCAATACTCATCACCTGATCGAATATTTTTGTAATTCTTTAATTATTTTCCTGCAGATGTTTCAATCCCATTTTACCTTTTCTTGTAATTCACTAATTTACTGATTAAGAAAAAGAATTACTCAATCCAACTGTTTTCACGTGGATTCTGCTTTTGCTCAGTATTCTGTTGTAAATGTTATTGTTTCTATTTGGAAATACTCAGTTACTGTCTTTCATTTTCTAATTGCAACTATAACTTTGAATTGATCTGTATTCTACTTTCAATTCTGTGCCTTTATCCCTTTACAATTATGCAGCATGATTTCAGCTGTGGTATGCCACATAGTTAAGGAGTACATGTCTTCTGATTATAGGGTTGATTAGATTCAGTCAGGACTAGTCTGTATTACCGGTATATGATTCCCATGTTGAAACAGTGACATGCTTAAAATGATAAATTATTGGCTGTAAATCACCTTAGGACATCCTGAGGTCATTAAAGGAGTGGCACAAGACAAAATTATTTTCCTTTAACTGTACTGTGCTGCTTTGTCTGTTGAACATGCAGCTATCTCTGGATTGTAATTTCATTCTGAGATTTGCCTCATTCTCCCCAGTAAATGAAAAAAATGCCAATTCATTGGTTACAGATTTCTTTGGTATGTTCTTCTCCAATGGGTGAAGGCAAAAGCGTCTTATAGATGCCCTTCTAGATTAGCCAATAGTCTTTTCCATTATGCATAATAATAGTTCAGCACAGAATGTTGTCTCATGAAGGCAAATGATATGGAGATGGCAGGCAGGTAGCCCAAGCTGAAGAAGTTGTAGATTGATTTTTACTCCATTCTGCAATTTTAATTATTGGTGTTTGGTCCAAGCCAACAATTTTTTCCACAATGTGCCAATTCACTCATGAGATCTGGTTGTTAGTTCAGTTTCAGCTACTCCACAACTAGATAGGTTAGTGGTCAATAGTTCACAATAGGGTGCTGATTAATTGTCGTTCTTTGGTTATCATGATTTCTGTCTTGTATTATAAGCTTCAGGAAAAGTTATGTTAGGATATTAAGGTAAATAGTATCAATCATGCACATGCAGGCTCCTCCCAATCTTCTACAGAACAGGAGTCACCTGCCACTCCTTTCCAATTCATCACCTGAGGCCTATTTCACCCCAGCTCTCAGCTACAGTCCTTGTTCATTGAACCAGCCAGCCTCAACCAGATACTGCTAGCCTTCAGTTGCTTTGTTACGTTAAGTGGCTGTTCTCTTTTGTTTTGTGTCTCTCCTTGTGGCTTGTTATTTTGCAGTTTATTATTAAAGTGATCAGTCACTGCTAAGTTGTTTCTGCTGCTATGTGTTTGGGACAAACCTCTTCCACATTTCTGGACAGATGGAACCTAGGCTGAATCAGTTTACAGGTTTTTGATTCCCATTTTGTTAAAACATCTTTAATATACTCCTTTGAAGAAAAATAATGTTAGGAGTTGAATAAGAGTAAGACTGTTGCGATGGCCCTGTCATTAATTAAGATCATAACCCTTGACTTCTTCACAGTCCAAAAATCTGTTTATTTCACAATTGAAAATATTCCATGATCTAGTCTTTACAGTACACTAGTATAAAGAATTTTTAAAAAAATTATAGTGCTTTAAGATGATTAGTTCTTCCTCACAAAATTTGATTTAGCATATGGAAGCCAGTGGAGATTAAGAATTTATGGGTAAATAAAAGTATGTGGCATTTTATACGGCCACAGAGAGTCAGAAGCTTTAAAGTTTAAGGAAAGAACTTGACCGAGAGACATTTGGGTAAGTGCAGTTTGGAAGTAATAGTTTAGAAGAGGTTTTCATTGAGATAGGTGGATATTTTCATGGAAAAAATCGATGATTTTGAGGAAGACAGAAATGGAACTTGTAATTCAATTTAGGATTAAAAAATATTGTCTTTGTACTTGTCAAGTTCCTTCTGGGAGGGTAAAATTATAGAACTAAAGCTTGCACTGGACGCTTATAACTTGTTTTTAACTGACATGTGGCTGTTGTGTTTTACTATTTATTATTTACTATTTATTGTTATGTTTATTATTTAGTATTATGTTTGTTATGTTATGATTGCACTGCTTCTGGGAAACGGTGTCTCATTCTGCCCTGCAGAGCTGATGAACAGTTAGAATGACAATAAAGTTTTTGAATCTTGAAAATGTTTATAGGTAATGAGTACAGCATCTTCCTTTGCAATGTGCAATAGTTCTGCCTAAATGTAGAAACTATTCCCTGTACATAATGCCATAAATACAACTGTTATTTTAACTCTCAGGCTGGTCACTGGCACATGACATTAAAATGATATTGATTATAAATCCAATGAAGATTTTGAAATGGCATTTATCATTGGAGAGTGGATACACAAGATGGGAAGTTTAAAATTTTGCTAGTTGAGGTGAATATTTATAGGTTAGGTCAGTAAGTATTCTTCAGGGCTGAAACCAAAACTATACAGATCGAAGGCAATACGAGTGAATCTGCAGATGCTGGAAATAAATAAAAAAAGACAAAATGCTGGCAGAACTCAGCAGGCCAGACAGCATCTATGGGAGGAGGTAGTGACGACGTTTCAGGCCGAAACCCTTCATCAGGAGTGAAGTAACATGGGATGGTCGAGGGGGTGATAAGAAGTGGGGGGAGGGATAAAGTAGAGAGCTAGGAAGTGAGAGGCTGGAGGGAAATGGGCTAGGGGGAAGGCGGAGAATTATGGGAAATAAAAGAGAAAGAAAGGTAGGACTCAATCTATACAGATTGAGTCAGATGAAATAGAAGGAGGTTTTGTGGAACACAGTTGGATTATATTACCTCATTCTATGTTAATTTTATATGCAGAAATATCCTGGATTTTAAGTAGTTTTATGCAAAAGCAGGAGTAACTGAGAAATGTTACTTGCTTTCAATGAGTATTCAGGCCAATTAACATGGGATTCTGTTTAGTCTCATTTGTGGATGCTAGTGTACTCATTTCTACAGCCAGTGGATGTCTATTTGAAGAACCTATTTTATTTATTGGTCATAATCATTGGAGAAAATAAATGTTTATTACATGGGATCATAATTCAAAGAACTGGAAATTATTATTTTGAAGAGGGTTTGTTTTGATAAAAATGTTGACAATTTTCCTTTTTGCTGGGCAGGAGGACTCACTGGATAAAAGTAGTTGGGTGGGGCTAGAAACGGGCAACACCTTTCATACTTTACTTCACACCCTGAATGTTCCGCTCAGAATCTCTCTTTTCCCATGTAATAACAGTGATAACTAATGGAAATTTTAATTCACAAATACATTCATCCACTGGCCTATGCCAATGCTCGTTGGCAAAGAAAGTTGTGGAGTGTCCCAGAGGGGTTAAAAACCATCTGCATACAAGAGCTGCCATTATGAATCTTCATGTACAGATCCATCATCACTTTGGCTGCAAATAAGAGTTCACGTTGAGTAGAAGATGTAAATATGTGACTGCATTTGTCATATTTACCTTAGTCTGCAGCTGAGGAAGATGAGGAGCTTTGGCATGCTGTTTCCATGACAATATCCCATGCATCACCAATCTTCAGGTTATGCCACTCAGGGATTTGTGCTAATATTATTTTGTGACTGCAGGTGCTATTGTAACTGTCTGTGCGTGACTGTATGTACTGTGTTTTTCACCTTGGCCCCAGAAGAAGGCTGTTTCATTTAGCTGTATATGATGGGTGCACCTACACTTCAGGGACTGCAGCAGTTCAAGAATCACCACCATCTCAAGGGCAACAAGGGATGGGCAAGAGATTTTAAAAATGTTATGGCTGAATGACAATTAAACTTGAATTTGATTATTTTTGGTCTCTAACTTCAGTCTATCTCATTCTTTGTTCACTATGGTGCAATAATGTCATACAAACCAGCTATTAATGGAATAACAATTAAGGATTATAAAGGTGGTAATTGAATGGAGATTAACAAGCCAAAGTATAGGCAGAGGAACAAAATTCAAGTGTATCCAGCTATTATTTTTTTCCAATATACATTAACAATAATGTACCATTATGCTTAAAATTTATGAGTTCACCTTAATAAATCGTTTGTTTCACACAGTCCAAGTACTAATGTTCCATGGTGTCACATAGAGCCACAGTGGTAAAGCAAAATTTTGCAATTTCTATTAAAGGATTATTTGAAGATAAAGGTGGCGTATGATTATTTCTGAGTTATACAGACGAGTAAACTTCCTGCTTTGATCTTTGATCGACATTGAATTAGACTGTCTCTCAGCTGGAATAATATTAACATTCTATAATTGGCTTCTGTTAAAGCAGGCCAAATAAGAGTGAAGTTGATTCTGCGTGCTCCTGTTTCTTTTCGTGCGTTGTTGAGCTGGTAGTGAGCTTGTGTGAACCCCATGTGAGAACAGGATTGGACACAGCTGCGACAGCTTCCTTTGACTGGACAGCCTGCTGGCATTCAGATGTAGAATGGCCACTTGAGCAATGTACGCTCTGCCTCGTGCCGTCGATTGAATTGTTTTTTGTCATTTGTCTGGAAAGGGTATTTGACTTGGGGGAGAAGATAATATTCATATGCCAGGTTCACAAATGTTCATTACCCTACAGCTATCAGGATTGGAAAGATTCAGAAGGTTCTGGGCCAAATGCTGGAAAATAGCACAGAGTGGCATGGCAGTGTAACAATTAGCATAGTCTGTTTGCAGCGTCATCTGTAAAATCTTAGTTCAATTCCCACTCCTGTTTGTAAGGAGTTTGTATGTTCTCCCTGTGACTGTGTGGTTTTCCTCCAGATGCTCCAGTTTCCTCTGTCATTCCCAGAGACAGTTAGTAAGTTATGGGCATGCTATGTCGGTGCAGGAAGCCTGATGACACATGAGGGCTGCCTCCGGCACAACCTTTGCTGATTTAATTTGATGCAAACGATGCCTTTCACTGCATGTTTTGATATACGTGTGATAAATAAAGCTAATCTTTATCTTTTAGAAATGGAACTAGCTTAGATAGGGATCTTGGTGAGCATGGTCTAGTTGGGCTGACAGGCCTGCTGCCTTGCTGTGTCCTTCTACTGAGGATATAAAAAGTTGTTCAGCCTTTGATAATTTCTCCCTCCCAGAGCACTCTTTGGTAGTTTAACTTTGCTCATGTAAGCAACTACACTTCATCACAGAATTGATTGTTACTCTCAGATACATGACGTGGTACTTTGCTTTCCTCTCCTGCATTACTTTTCTCAGAAGTAAAAGAATAGGAAACTCTGCTTATGTTAATCCTGAATAAACTTGCATAAATGAATTTCACTGCATAAGTAAAGCAAGAGACAACTAAAATTCTTCAGAAGGTGGGAACAATTGAATTCAGATTAAGACAAAATCATAGGTACAGGCTGCATGCAGGGGAAAAGAAAATTGTAATCAATATTCTTTGTGTGAAATTATTGACTGATTAACTCTGGTCTGCTGGAGGTGTTCACACATCCGAGGGTAATGAATTCTGATTTCACCAGCTGTCAGTCACAGGGGAACAGTGCTGTGGGCTTCCAGCTGATGTGTGTTTAAGTGATGACTCATTCTAGGAAGATTTGGTTGATTTTGAATTTTAGTGATTTGCTGTCATGTGTAATGACAGAAATATTGAAATCCACATCATTTGGATTCAATATTGTAATACTGGTGCAATTTATTGTAGTATTTATAATGACATAATGGAGCATATCACATAACCTAGTTATCTGGGTTTTTTTGGGTTATTGTTACGATTAGTGAGTAAAGTGAATAATGAAATTAAAGTTCTTGTGTAAACAAAAGAAATTTCCCCCAGTGTATACAAAATTATGAGGAATATAGATGGGGTATATACAAGCAGGCTATTTGCTTTTTCCCCCCACTGAGGTTGTGTAGAACTGGAGCTAGGGTCTATAGGCTAAGGGTGAAAGGTGAAATATTTAGGGGAACCTGAGGGGGAACTTATTTACCTCAAAGGATGGTGAGAATATGCAACGAGCTGCCAGCGGAAGTTGTTGCTGTAGGTTTAATTTCGACTTTTAAGAGAAATTTGGCTAAGTACATGCATGGGAGTGACATGGAGGGCTATGGTCATGTGATTAGGCAGAAGGGCCTGTTTCTGCGCTGTAGTGCTCTATGACTCTGTGAAAATGTATTAAGTACCAAAGGCCTGTAAAGTACATTTCAGCCTAACCAAACCCAAATGATAAAAATACCGTAGTTGGGTCACTGGCTACTTTATTTCCTTCCTTGCTTCAAACTGCTGCATACTTCCCTCCTGCTAAAAGCAAAAGAAAATTCTAATCAGTTTCAATAAAAGGCATCCCTAAATGTGATTAATGTTTGCCCATGATAGTGAATGTTGCACATAGAATGTCATGTCAATGGCCATTCAGTTAACCCTACATTTTACCTGTTCTGACAAAGGATCAGCAATCCGAAGCATTAATTCTGTTTCTCTTCCTACAGATGCTGCCTGGATTACCATTTTTTAAACTTCACATTGGGATGCATTGTTATTTATTACATTTTGCTGTGTGTTGTTCTGTTTCCTAGTCACAACAGTGAATGCAGTTGAGGAGCACTTCTAGTCTTCTGAGACTTCACTAAAACCTGTAAATTGCTGTAAGCCAGTGCCATTGTTTTGTCTTTGTATCGCTGTGTCGCTGGAGGTGTCACCTCTTGTATAAGTTGTTCAGGCCAATCTGTCCCAAGAAGTGGATTGTGAAAGATCTGATGGTACTACTGCAAGGGCGTTTTTCGCTAGGCTTTAACCCTCCAACAACATCACTTAGATGCCATCTGGTCATTGACACTTTCTATTTTCCCTTTCTCCATCAATTTCTTTGTCATATTTCCCAGAACTTCCTGTCTTGTAGTCCACTGCCAGGACTACAGGACTACTACTTGATAACTTGAAAGCTTATCAAATTCCCATTCTGGAACTGGATAAGCTTTCATTTTAGACTTAATACTCTCTTAAATTTCCTTTGCACCCCATGGTTGGACTACTTTCTTGTTGTATCTTTGAAACTTAAAATGCATATTTATTACAAATCATAATATTTACTTGAAAGCCAGGCATTGACTGTCCACTATAAAATCCTGTTTCTTGTTTTCCAGTCTACCCTCAGAACTTCAGAGTACCTTTTGTTAGGACTGAAAACACTCACTTCAATCATTTTACTTGATAGAACCACTTTACCTTTGACCTAATGTGAAACATTATTGTGCTGTGATCTTTCCTTGCAGTCCCTTTGCAACCATGATTAACAGCCCTTTTCCAACTGCACAGCAGTGATCTTTGGCTAGTTCACTAGTCGGTTCCTAAATATATGGATTTAGAAATTCATCTTGTACAAGTTCCAGGAAATCATCCCTTAAATTAGAAAGATTAATTTGATTTGTTTAATTTATATTTAAATTTACCTGTGATTATTGGATTAGCCGTGTAACATGAACTTCTAATGAAGTATCATGCTCCCACCACAACTATGAATATGACTACAGTAGCATGATACGTTGTATCAAGATCTTTCCTAAAATACTGTCTTATTTACAGCAGTGTTACATCTTCCATTTTGCCAGTCCTTCTGGAATGCTGGATACCTGGGAATATTTGGATCCTACACTTGGTCACCCTACAGTCACTAGTGTACTGTTAAATTTTGGATTGATATTCCTCACAGTATTTTGGATGTAATACAATTAAAGTGGTTTCAAAGTTCAAAGTACATATACATTATACAACCTTGAAATTTGACTCCTTACAGGCAGCCACAAAAGGAAACCTCGAGAACCAATTTTAAAAAAACAACATCAAACACCCAATGTGCGGAGAGAGGCAAAAACAAATCGCACAAACAATAAAAGTAAGCAAATAGCTTCAGAGCTGAAGTTTTACTGAACGGCAGTTGGGCATCTCTGCAGCTGGAGTAGGCCACAGCCTCAGATTATCACAAAGCCAGTAGATATTGTGGGACCACCTGCGAAGCCAGACGTCACTGCAGCCGGAGCAGGCCACAGCCTCAGATCAGTGCAGAGCCAGTAGATATTGTGGGACCACCTGCGAAGCCAGACGTCACTGCAGCCGGAGCAGGCCACAGCCTCAGATCAGTGCAGAGCCAGTAGATATTGTGGGACCACCTGCGAAGCCAGACGTCACTGCAGCTGGAGCAGGCCACAGCCTCAGATTATCACAAAGCCAGTAGATATTGTGGGACCACCTGCGAAGCCAGACGTCACTGCAGCCGGAGCAGGCCACAGCCTCAGATCAGTGCAGAGCCAGTAGATATTGTGGGACCACCTGCGAAGCCAGACGTCACTGCAGCCGGAGCAGGCCACAGCCTCAGATTATCACAAAGCCAGTAGATATTGTGGGACCACCTGCGAAGCCAGACGTCACTGCAGCTGGAGCAGGCCACAGCCTCGGATCAGTGCAGAGCCAGTAGATATTGTGGGACCACCTGCGAAGCCAGACGTCACTGCAGCCGGAGCAGGCCACAGCCTCAGATCAGTGCAGAGCCAGTAGATATTGTGGGACCACCTGCAAAGCCAGACGTCACTGCAGCCGGAGCAGGCCACAGCCTCAGATTATCACAAAGCCAGTAGATATTGTGGGACCACCTGCGAAGCCAGACGTCACTGCAGCTGGAGTAGGCCACAGCCTCAGATTATCACAAAGCCAGTAGATATTGTGGGACCACCTGCGAAGCCAGACGTCACTGCAGCCGGAGCAGGCCACAGCCTCAGATTATCACAAAGCCAGTAGATATTGTGGGACCACCTGCGAAGCCAGACGTCACTGCAGCCGGAGCAGGCCACAGCCTCAGATTATCACAAAGCCAGTAGATATTGTGGGACCACCTGCGAAGCCAGACGTCACTGCAGCCGGTGCAGGCCACAGCCTCAGATTATCACAAAGCCAGTAGATATTGTGGGACCACCTGCGAAGCCAGACGTCACTGCAGCCGGAGCAGGCCACAGCCTCAGATTATCACAAAGCCAGTAGATATTGTGGGACCACCTGCGAAGCCAGACGTCACTGCAGCCGGAGCAGGCCACTGCCTCAGATTATCACAAAGCCAGTAGATATTGTGGGACCACCTGCAAAGCCAGACGTCACTGCAGCCGGAGCAGGCCACAGCCTCAGATTATCACAAAGCCAGTAGATATTGTGGGACCACCTGCGAAGCCAGACGTCACTGCAGCCGGAGCAGGCCACAGCCTCAGATTATCACAAAGCCAGTAGATATTGTGGGACCACCTGCGAAGCCAGACGTCACTGCAGCCGGAGCAGGCCACAGCCTCAGATTATCACAAAGCCAGTAGATATTGTGGGACCACCTGCGAAGCCAGACGTCACTGCAGCCGGAGCAGGCCACAGCCTCAGATTATCACAAAGCCAGTAGATATTGTGGGACCACCTGCGAAGCCAGACGTCACTGCAGCCGGAGCAGGCCACAGCCTCAGATCAGTGCAGAGCTGAGTAAACGTGGTGGAGCAGCGGGCAGAACCGGTCCAGGCACCCTGACCTTTTCAATCTGGCCTGACCAAACGTCACGTCATTCCTCACTCTCAGACCCCTCTGGGCCCTGAACTCTACTGCCATGATTTGGACTGTACCCGACTTTTCCAATTCAGTTCGACACCGAAATCAATCAGACGTCAGGACTTTCCTCCCCCTCGGTGATGCCACGACTCTGCCTTGGCCTCGCATCCACCTTTGCTTGCCATGACCATGCCTTTCCCGTGCCTCCAACTCCACCTCCGCTTTCCTCGATGATTTCTTGCCTGTGCCCCTGCCACAACCACTGCTTGCCGCTCCTTTGTTAGCATTGATCGTTATTAATAAAGTGGTCTTAATAAGGTTTTTGTAATTTTCTTTGTTTTGTTTTTTTGCCAGCAAAAAAATCATCCCAGGGCAGTAGCAGCACCTTTCAGTGTAATGAACACGGGCCTCCAGTTTCTGCTTGCTTGCTGGGAAATTGCTGAACCAGCATGAAAGATCAGTGAATTTTATTTCCATACTCAGCAGGAAAAATCTTCCTGTAATCATCTGTGCAAGTGTAAAAAAAGGAAAAACAATCCTTACTTATTGGCCATATCCAAGTAGCAAAGGAATCAGCAATGGAAGTTTCTGCATGAAAGAACCGAAATGATCTTAAAATGTAACTGGTTCCATTCAACACTAAGGCACTAATTGGTAGAATTGTAAGTACTCTGATCATCTTTCTTAATTTAATAAAAAATTACTTTTGTACTTCAAAAGATACTTTCAAATGTTTCTCTATAATTCTAAATGATATTTTTGGGTATTTGCCTACAGTTAATTGAATTCTTGTTAAAATGTTACATCTCAAATTTTGTGATATATCTGAATTTTGGGTGTACAAGTTTAAATTGTGTTAAAATAGGACCACATTTCAAAAACTGATAGGATTTTGGATAACCCAAGGATAGAAAAGGTGCTATATAATGCAAGGTTCTGAATCCCTGCTCGTGGAATGAACAATTTTTTTTTTGTTTGATGATGGGCCAGATAATTTTGGATTCAGCCTCGCTCATTCACTGAGTGATGTGCCAACACATCTGGCTTTACCAGCTCCAGATAAAGGTGGCTGAATGAGCTGATGTTCTGCACCCAAAGAGCAGCTCAGGTGAACAGACTTCAAGCTGTCTCTCAGCCTGGGGTGATGTATCATTGAGACCTCATCCCAGAACAGACGAATGGCTCATTGCTGTCAATAGAAAAGTCTAAATTCCCTGAATCATCAAAGCCATTTAAAATAACCATATAGATTCAATAATTAAAATAATAAATTTTATTTAAAAGTATTTTTAAAAGTTTAATTAAAACTCCATTGAAGTATGATACGATAATTAAAAAAAGCCCAGAGAAAGAACTAAATGAGATGCTATGTCTTCCTCAGCTAGCCCTGATGTAAAGCAGAGGGGTTGGATATGCAAAGCCTCTCTCCTCAGCATGAGGAGTCCACTCAGAGTTCTGATGTGCAGAGGGACCTTGCAGTGAAAGTTCATAGTCCCCTGAAAATGGTAGATAGGTTGGTGAAGAAGACATCCCATGTGCTTGCCTTCATAAGCTCCAGAATGGAGTCTGAGAGTTGAAATGTCATGTTGCAGCTATCCAAAGCATAGACCAGACTGCACTCTGAGCATTGTATACAGTTCTGACCATCACATTACCGGAAAGATGTGGTAGCAATAGTGAGTGCAGAAAAGATTAACCATAATGTTGCCTGGAATGAATAATAATAATTTCAAATACTGGGTCCAACACGGTGATGCACAATCAAGAAGCCAGCTGGATTAGGACGATAAAAGAATACACATACGAGTACTGAAAGTAATAATATTCATAATTATTGGTATAAAAATGTACTTGCCTTCATCTGTACCTATTAATGCATATCAGCAATTTTCTTAAAAATCCTGAAAAGTGCCTGAACTTTTGACAGAAGGTAAAACATTCCTCTTAACTAAAGGAGAAATCACTAATGATCCAGCAAAATGTCGCCCTATTAATTGTTTACAAACTATTTGTAAGATCATGCAACAACACTCACTTGGATAACCACAATATACTTACAGAAGAGCTGCTGAAAGGATGCCGTAAGGGTATGAAAGGATGTAAAGAACAACTGATAATAGATCCTAAATCAAGCCTGGTGGAAAAGCAGATATCATTTATGTTGTTATACTGACGACCAAAAAGCATTCGTCTCTGTCCCACACTCATGGTTAATTGAAGTTCTTAATATATATAAGCTACACCCAATACTTGTGGAATTCCTGCAACATTTGATGAAGCATTGGTAAACTGTAATCACACTATATATTAACAACCAAAAATAACAACCTCAGTTATCAAACCAAACCAAGGCATTTTCCAAACTGACTCACTAAGTCCACTATGGTTCTGTCTAATTTACTGAATTGGACAAAAATTGCGTAGCAAATCAGAAACAATGAAATGAGCTATACCTTAACATACCTTTTAAATGTGAATGATTTGAAATATATGCTCCTTCATCAGTTAAGCTAAAGTAATTAATTCAAATCATAGAACCAGAACTATTTATGAAAGATATAAACATAAACTTTGGACTGGATAAATGCAGAACAATGGAGCTAATGGAATATCAAACAGAGCAGCAGGATACAATACAACTGATGGATAAATATGAAATATATAAGTATCTGGGATATCAACTTGCAAAGAACATAGATCATAGTGCGATGAAGAATTTGACAGAATTTACTTCAAGGCTTAAGAAAATCTGTCAAACAGAGCTCAACAGTAAAAATATAACAAAGGCAATAAACACTTCCTCTATACCTAATTAATGTATTTTTTGGCATAATATCTTGGTCCAAAACCGATCTGGAACTTTTACAAAGAAAACTAAGAAATGAAATGACTAATTTTAGAAAACATTTTAGAAATAAGCTTAGATTAACACTACTTAGGACAGAAGGGGGAGAATGAATAACAAACATTAAAAATCCACAAAGCAGTTAGATAAAACTTCCAAGGATATATTTTAATCAATGGAAGCAGGAATCAGCACTCCATGAAAGCATATGCATTTCCAATAAGAAATAGATATGACTAAATTTAAATGAGAGCACAACCCAGAAAAATGTACTAGCATCTAGCAAAACAAACAATCCTGAAGCGATATAATTAAGCGTAAATAGTCAGTGAAAGATATGACATCCGTTGGTCCCCAGCTCCAAACTGCCCCGAGCAAGTAACTTATTCCCTTCACTTTTACCATACCTCTACTCACATGACTAGTTACCATAATAAACACTCAACACAGAATACAATGCAGATAGAAAACAGATACATGGCCTCTACATTCCAGCCCCTAATTATAATAATTAGGAGAAAATGAAGTGTAGTTAAACAAGGTGCCAGGCCATAATGAGAAGATTTGTGCTCAAGAGTTCATCTTATTGTACTATGAGGTTGTTCAATAGTCTTATAACAATGAGATAGAAGCTGTCCATGACCTTGGTGGTGTGCACTTTTGTATTTTCTGCCTGGTGGGAGGGGGAGGGGAGAAGAGAAAGTGTCTGGAGTGGCTGGGGTCCATGAATCATGTTGGCTGCCTGACCAGGTCAATGAGAAGTGTAGACATTTCTGGGGAGGGTGGCTGGTTTCTGTGGTGTGTCCACAACTCACCGCAGTTGCCATGCCCAGCTCTGATGCATATGGTTAGGATGTTTCATAAGGTGCGTCTATAAAAATTGGTGAGGTAAGAAGGGGCATGCTAAATTTCTTTAGTAGAGGTGCTGGTGAGCTTTCCTAATAGAGAGGTTAGATTGGCTGGGCTTATTCTTACTAGAATTTTACTAGAAGGTGAACGTTGACTTTATACAAGTTTAAAAGTTACTGTACAAGGGCCACAGATAGGGTAAATAGTCAAAGCCTTTTTCCAAGGTAGGGGAGTCTGAAACAAGAGGACAGAAACTTAAGGAGTGGGGGAAGGGGAGAAAATTTATGTAAAGGGATTCAAAAGTAGACATCACAAATTTCTTGCCTTATTCTGCTTGCAGTAAAATTCAGCAAACTTCAACATTTTGAATACTGCTACATTAACAGCAGGTGGTTGGGAACAGACTGTGAAGCAGAATGTGTGAATGTAAAGAGTCACAAGTCTAATGTTAGGGTACTTGTGAAATGGTTTAACATCAAAAGCTGAAGAAGCTTGAGGATTTCAGCCTGGGTGGCAGATGACGGACAGATATTTTTGTGGAGGTATATAAATCAGCTTAAGAAATACAAAAAGTAATCTAAAATATTATTGTTAGCTATGGTTTCATTAGTAGTGCTCCAACCTCTGAATTAGGATGGGATAAGGTAACAGAATAACAGGTAACAGGTAAATTCAGAATAGGATAAGGTAACAGAGATTCAGTTCAACATTTACCTACACTATCACCTTATGGTGGTGATAAACAACAATTGCACTAGCAGAGGTTTTATCATAACCGAGGTTTGATAAAATTGATAAGGCCATTCTATCATGGCTGGAATCCTCAGCCCCATTCTCCTGCCTTCTCCCCATAACATTTAACACCCTTATTAACCAAGTATCTGTCCGCTATGACACGCACCCATCCGTGCCGGCTTCCGAGGTTTAGATGATCTAACTCCCTGGAGTATGGCTAGCTGGAGGCTGTGTATCTCTAAGCTCTGTCTGGACATTTTCTCGCTGCGACTGGTCCGATACCCCAATACCCCGCTGGGTCCATGTTGGCTCAATCGTTCTGTGACGAGAGTCCTTGATGAGGATGGTTTGGCCCCAAATGCTGGAGTATCCGAGGCAAGGATCGAGACTCTGAGAGCAAAACAAACAGTAGATGAAATCATGAATCGGCTTGCTATTTAGCACCAAACCTCTGTTCAGGTGTTCCTTGAATGCTCAGTCTTGGCACCCAAAATATGATTGCCAATTAGTGGGACTGTGCAATAGATTTACTACCAGGTACATGTCTTCCATGGGGTTCAGTTATACATGCTTTCAGGCAAATGTCTTCCATGGGGTTCAGTTATACATGCTTTCAGGCAAATGTCTTCCATGGGGTTCAGTTATACATGCTTTCAGGTACATGTCTTCCATGGGGTTCAGTTATACATGCTTTCAGGTACATGTCTTCCATGGGGTTCAGTTATACATGCTTTCAGGCCTGTAGAGAAGTGCTATGGAGGCCATTGCTCTGGGATTCATTCAGCTCGCCTCCTTTTCAGCCAGTGCTGGTGGCTTCTTTGTACAGCAGGATGGGGCTCTGTGTCCTTGCATTGATTATAGAGAACTGAATTGCATAATGGTGAAGAATCGTTACTCCCTTCCACTCATGAGCTAAGCCTTAGGTTCTCCAAGGGGTAAAGGTATTCTTGAAGCTAGACTTGCAGAATGCTGGTTTGCATAAAGGAAGGTGATGAGAGGGAGACTGGGCACTGAGTATCTGGTTATACCCTTCACCTTTGTGAACGTGCCTGCAGATTTCCAGGCCTTTATAAACAATGTGCTCCAGGATGCTTTCCATAAATATGTCTTTGTCTACTTGGGTAATGTCCTAATTTTCTGAAGTCCACGCAGGAACATGTCGCTCACATCAGAGATATCCTAAAGAGGCTTTTTGATCATGGACTTTACGTCAAGCTGGAGAAGTTTGTGTAATTTGTGAATTCCACGTAACCACTATTCCTTTTTGGGCTTAATCTCTCATGGCAATCTCAAGATTGAGCCTAGTATAACACAGGCAGTCAGAGATTGGCCACCACTACCCAGCGTGAAGCAGATCCAACGATTATCAGAAACCTCAGGTCAGTGGCGGCTCTGCTGACAGCTCTAACCAAAAGATCCATGGGGCCTTTGGCTTGAACTACTGAGGTGGAGGCTGCTTTTGCAGAGCTCAAACAGCACTTCACAGTTGCTTCCATTTTGGATGCACCCAAATCGGGCCTTCCCTTCATTGTGGAAGTGGACACCTCAGGGATTGGAGTGAGTGCAGTGTCATCTGAACGGACAGCTTCGTAAAATAAACTGCACTTGTGTGTGTTCTTTTCCAGGTGACTATCCCAGCAGAGGTGAATTATGACATTGAGACAGAGAGCTGCTCGCGGTCAACTTGGCTCTGGAGGAATTGTGTCACTGGCTTGAGGGTGCCAAGAAATCTTTTATTGTATGGACGGACCACAAGGACCTGGCTTGTACTCATGAGGCCGAGAGGTCTTTTTTCTTTAACCGTTTTAAATTTTATCCTGGCCTGTCAACTGGGATCTAAGAACCAGAAGCCAGATGTCTTGTCCCATCAGTTTGACAAACTCGAATGAGAAAAGCAGCCTACCACCATTTTGCCCCAAGCCAAGATGATAGCACCTATTCATTGGGGGATAATCGCACTTGTTCACAAGGCCCAGTTGCAAGGGGAGATTCCTCAGAATGGCCCTCTAAGTCAGCTGCTCGCTCTTAATCCCATCTGGTCTCGGGTTCGTCAATGGGGACATGCATCGAGATTGATGTCTCACCCAGGGATTACCAGGGCCTAAGAGAAGGTATTGGTGGTTGGAAGGGTGAGGGAGCTCTGTCAATATATACTGGTATCAGGTGTGCAAAAAGAACAAGGAGCCATGCACCCAACCTCAAGAAGTTCTTCACCTTCTGCCTGTTCCGGAAAGACCAAGAACTCAGATCTCCATAGTATTCATCAGGGCCTTCCTCCTTCCAAGGGGAAGAGTGTTATTGAAATTGTGGATCGTTTTTCAAAGGCCTGCAAATTCATCACCTTGGACAGACTTCCACCTGCGATGGAGCTGCCTGAGATTGTTCTGCAGCAGGTCTTCAGGATCCACGGTTCTCCAGTGGACACTGTGTCGGATCGTGGTCCGCAATTCTCACCACGTTAATCAGGGGTGAGGGAGGTGTTTGCAAACTGAGACAACAGTGAGTCTTTCCTGAGTTTCACCAGCTGTCCAATCATCAGATGGAGTGGGTGAACCAAGATATAGAATGTATCCTCAGATGCCTGGCCTTTGAAAGTGGGGAGACCATTTGATGTAAGCAGCGGTCACTCAAACACCTTACGGCATTCAGCGTGCGGGATGTCTCGTTACAAATGCCAATTTGGGTTTTCTCCGCTCCTCTTCCCTGAGCAGGAGGCAGTGGATGGAGTTCTTGCAACTGAAGATCTCGTCTGCTGCTGCAAGGAAAGATGGACTAGGGCAAGGGAGATTTTGTAACTTCTACCCAGAAGGTTGAAGGCTAATCACAAGAGAAGACGGGGACCAGTTTTGCATCCTGGGTAACCAGTCCGACTGGCAACTCAGGGTTTGCCTCTGAGTGGAGTCCAGGAAATTGGTGCCCAAGTTCATTGGACCCTTCAGGATTCTCAGGAAAGTAAACCCGGTGGCCCACACCTTGCAGCTTCCCAAGACCCTCAAGATCAATCCCACTTTCCATGTTTAAAGCCTGTGAACACCAGCCCGCAGGGAAGCGGGTTTTCACTGTGAGGAGAATTTTGGACTCTTGTACTGTTCAAGGTGCTCGGCAATACCACACGGACTGGGAGGGATTCGGACTGAAGGAGAGGTGCTGGGTCCCTGAAAGAGACAACTTGGATCTGGCTCTCATCCATGACTACAAACATCGTTTCTCTGAGCAGCTAGGGCCATCAGGAGCCGGCCATGGGGGGGCGGGGAGGGGGTGTCCTGATACAACACACACCTATCGACGCCAGCTTCTGAGGTTTAGATGCTCAGGCTCTCCCGAGTACAGATAGTGGTGCTGCCTCTTTAAAGATTCCTGCTAATTGGGAATCAAGATTTAGGTGCCAAGAATTGAGTATTTAAGGAGCACTTGACCTGAGGCTCAGTCCTCAATCGTAAGTCTACTTGCAATTTTTGTCCAGTGTTTGTTTTGTACTCAGATTCTCAATCCAGTTTTATACCATGTCTTGATCCTTTCCTCGGATACTCCATCTTTTGGGTCCAAGCCATTCTCGTTGAGTACTCTCTATCAACCTCCACTTTAAATATACTCAATAACGTGACCTCCACAGACATCTGTGGTAATGAATTCCATAGATTCACTGTCCTCTGGCTAAAGAAATACCTCCTCATCTCTGTTCTAAAGGGATATCCCTCTATTCTGAGGTTGCCCTCTGATCCTAGACTCCCTCATTATAGGAAACATTCTCTGCACATCCACTCTATCTAGGCCTTTCAATATTCAATGTGTTTCAATTAGATTCCCCCCCCCCCACCCCAATTTTTTCTAAAGACTGGATAAAACTGGTAGATTTCTCCCCTTGAAGAACAGTAGGGCAAAAACTCCTGAGGTTCCGGCCATTTTGTGTTCCTTGGAAAGCTTCTTAACACAGATTATAAACACGAGAAAATCTGCAGGAGCTGGAAATCCAAAGACACACACAAAAATGCTGGAGGAACTCAGCTGGTCGTGCAGCAACTATAGAAGTGAATGGCTGTTTCAGGCCGATACCTTTCTTCTGAGGCAGAACGTTCTGTCCTCAGCAAGATCCTTTCCTTTGTCCCCCTTCGCCCACACTAGAGCGGGCGCTCAAGATGTGCGCGGCACAACTGGCAGGTGTGTTCTTAATCTCTCCCTCTCCCAGTGTAGAGTGCCCTGCTGCTTCAAAACATCTACCAATTGTTGCTGTACCCAAAAAGACCAAGGTAACGTGTCTGAATGCCTGGTGTCCTGTCCCACTCACCTCAATAATGAGCAAATGCTTTGAGAGGCTGGTCAAGGACTGCATCTGCAGCTTGCTGCCACCCACACTGGACCTGCTACAATTTGCCTACTGACGCAGCTGATCGACAGATGGCACAATAGCCACACCGTCCTTGCACATCTGGTGAAGGATGCTTGTGTGAGAATGCTGTTCTTGGACTGTAGTTCAGCATTCAACACCATAATTCCCCCCAGGCTCGACAAGAAGCTCAGAGACCTCGGCCTTGACCCTGCCTTGTGCAGCTGGATCCTAGACTTTGTCAGATTGCCGGCAGATGGTAAGAGTGGGCTCCCTCACCTATGTGCCTCTGACCTTCAACATAGGTGCCCCTCAGGGCTGTGTCCAAAGCCCCCTCCTTTACTCTCTGTATACCCATGACTGTGTCACCACCCACAACTCCAATCTGCTAATTAAATTTGCTGATGACACTAACTGATTGGCCTAATCTCAATTAATAATGAGGCAGCCTACAGAGAAGAAGTCATCACCCTGACACAGTGGTGTCAAGAAAACAACCTCTCCCTCAATGTCGCAAAAACAAAGGAGCTGGTTGTGGATTACAGGAGGAATGGAGACTGGCTAACCCCTATTGACATCAATGGAGCTGGGGCTGAGAGGGTGAACAGCTTTAAGTTCCTTGGCATACACATCACCGAGGATCTCACGTGATCTGTACATACCGCTGTGTGGTGAAAAAGGCACAACAATGCCTCTTTCACCTCAGGCAGTTGAAGAAGTTTGGTATGGGCTCCCAAATCCTTTCTATAGGGGTACGATTGAGCTCATCCTGATTGGCTGCATCACTGCCTGGTATGGGAACTGTACTTCCCTCAATCGCAGCACTCTGCAGAGAGTGGTGTGGACAGCCCAGCGCATCTGTAGATGTGAACTTCCCTCTATTCAGGACATTTACAGACAGGTGTGTAATAAGGGTCCAAAGGATCATTGGAGACTTGAGTCACCCCAGCCACAAAGTGTTCCAGCTGCTACCATCCGGGAAACAGTACAGCAGCATGGAACCCCGGGACCAACAGGCTCCAGGTCAGCTTCTTCCACCAGGCCATCAGACTGCTTAACTTGTGCTGACTCAACTGTATTTCTTTGTTATATTAACTATCCCGTTGTACATCCTACTTATTAAAAATTACACATTTAGAAGGAGATGTAACATAAAGACTTTTACTCCTCATGTATTTGAAGGATGAAAGTAATAAAGTCAATTCAATTCAATCCATGCCCACCATGGCCCAGCTCTTCTTCCATCTCCTCTGTCTCCAAGCCCACTTCTTTGGCAAGAATTCTGCACCCTGCACTGATGACTGCTTCTCCCGTCTCCAACCGTCCTCCCCTTCTTGGACACCCTGTTCTCGTTTCTGCCTGCTCTGGATCTTTTCGTCTTGATTTGCCAACAAGATATCAACCCTCTCAATTTCAGTACTCATCTCTGCTTCTGGAACCTGACCCCCTCTGAGCACACATCTCCTATCAGATTCCTTTTTCTCCAGTTCTTATCTTTCCAACCCACCTGGTATCCCCATCTCCTTCTAACAATGTTCCATCCCTATTCTCCCCCCCCCCATCTTTTTATTCTGACGTCTTCCCCCTTTTCTGTTCTGAAGAAGTGTGTTGGCCTGAAGTGTTGAATGTTTATTCATCTCCATTGATGCTGCCTGACTTGCTGAGTTCCTCCTGAATTTTGTGTGTTGCTTTCAAAACAGATTAGCTGGTTATTGCTACAGTGTTGATGGTGAGAGCTTTCAATGTGCAAATCTGGTAATTAATGTTCAGGAAATAATTCCTGAACGTTCCTAAATGTTCAGTCCTGACGAAGGGTCTCGGCCCAAAACGTCGACAGTGCCTCTCCTTATAGATGCTGCCTGGCCTGCTGTGTTCCACCAGCATTTTGTGTGTGTTGTTTGAATTTCCAGCATCTGCAGATTTCCTCGTGTTTGTTCAGGAAATAATTGTACACTGAAATGAAAGTCTGTAGACCTTTTCTCGATAGAATTAACCTCTCATTCAGCCAGATCTTGTAGAATGAGGTGCAGTTTTGCACAGGCTTCCCTTTCTCCGTTTAACATTATTTCACAAGAGCCTTCTACTCATTTGCAGAACAGAGAGAAACTGACAATGTGTTATTTACAGCAGCTCTGCGAGAGATGGTGCTGATTTCAGCAGTACTGATCTGATGTAGGTGACAGATTCACCTGTCAGAAGATGGGAATTGAAACACATGCTGCAGGTGTCACTCCAGCACAGTAGTAGGGATGTGTCATCTATTAGATAAGACAGCTTGTCTCTGGTGGCATAGACTCCAAACTCAGGTCCTGGAGATGTCACTAGATATGTGGCACCACCAGCTGCAGCTATCAAGTCATTCTGCATGATACTCATTTTCCTGGCTGAATTTTTCACATGCATTTATTCAAGGAGTTGGGTTGAGGCATAAAGGACATTAAAGAAAACCTTTAATATTCCATTGCCTGATTAAAAATAGATAGAACTCAACAGAGTCAAGGAAATCCATTATTTATCTACCCTTTCAACACTATTCATATGTGGGAAGAAAATGTATTGTCCTACTTTCTTGAAAGGAAAATAACTTAATGTAACCTTAAAGAGTATTATTGTATTTTTCTGAATCTTGCAGCAGACTTGGTGTTATTTCTTAGTCATGAGTCGAGTTTATTGTTATATACACCCGTACGTGTGTGCAATGAAAAACTTATTTTCAGCAACATCACAGGTACATAGCATCTGAGGCACAATATTACAACGCTTTAAATATAATTTCTTTTTGTAAAATTATACAAGTGAGAACAAATTTTGAGCAAGGAGAAAGTTATCATTTAGCTTGTAATAGTGAAATATATTTTTAAAAATTAATACGGATCAATGTTTCTTTTTGTTTGCCCATACTTCCATACTTTTCTTCTGAATGTTTACGTGAGATGTAGGCATCTCTGGCTCATTCTTAGTTGTGAACCACCACCTTGAACAATGGTTGTTCATCTGAGGCAAGTCTTTCTACATAAAAGCAGAGAGTTGAGATTGTTGATCCTATCAAAATGAAGGAACACTGAAAGATGTCAATGTCAGGAATGGGTTGGGGAGTTTTGTGTTCCCATTCAGAGCTAGCTTTGTCCTTCCAGATGATGAATTGGAAGATGCTGCAGTGTGTGAATTTTGATGGATATGTTCAGAGGTAGTAAACTAGTATTGGTGGACTTAAAACATGTCATCGACTTATAGCTCAGCATTTAATTCAGATTCAGATTCAGTTTATTGTCATTTAGAAACCACAAATACAATGCAGTTAAAAAATGAGACAACATTCTCCGGAATGATATCACAAAAAAAAAGCACACGACAAAACAGACCACACAAGAAAAACCACATAACGTTTGGTAATCCCCAGACCAGAGTCCAGAGAGGCTGCTACATATCAATATCGCGCTACCATCTTAGCACGTTCCCCAGAAAGGAACTCCAAATCCATCAGACAAAACAAGACTACCCAGACACACCAAGTCAAGAGACCAGCACTACCACCGAACAAACCAAAAACCTACACAAAACCACATATAGTTAACATTTAGTTGCAACAGTGCAGACAATACCATAATTGATAAAAGACTAACTAACAAAAACTGCATATTATAACATTTAGTTGCAACAGTACAGACAATACCATAATTGATAAAAGACTAACTGACAAAAACCGCATAATTTGACATATAGTTCCAACAGTGCAAAGCAATACCGTAACTTGATAAAGAGCAGACCATGACACGGTAAAAAAAAGTCTCAAAGTCCCGACAGCCCATCATCTCACGCAGACGATTCTGCCATGATCCTCCAGCGCCACAACCTTGCTGATACAGCCCCCTGGAAGCACCTGACCACAGCCAACTCTGAGCCCGTCTGAAAACTTCAAGCCTCTGACCAGCCCTCCGACACCGAGCACCGAGCTCCATCTCTGCCAAGCGCTTTGACCCCGGTCCTGGCCGC
Organism: Hemitrygon akajei; assembly: GCF_048418815.1. Lineage (NCBI taxonomy): Eukaryota > Metazoa > Chordata > Chondrichthyes > Myliobatiformes > Dasyatidae > Hemitrygon > Hemitrygon akajei. The sequence goes on along the minus strand of NC_133136.1, from coordinate 106,936,741 downwards.
CAAGCAACAGACAAAGCTGAGGATTCGAGGCCTTCCTCCTGGAGATTTTTCGATCGCACAGTAGCAGTGGCAGCGAAACAGGCACGTCGGAAGTTTCACCAGATGTTCCTTTGTGCTTCACCCGTTCGTCTCCATCAAATCAGGATTGTACACGGCATCCTACTTGTCAGGTAACAGATATTCATCCTGAAGTGGCTGCTGCATGCTGCTGTGTCACGCCGCCATCTTATCTACTATTATTCCCACAAATCCTGATTGAGAAGTTGCAGAACCTGGGCCTCTGTACCTCCCTCTGCAATTGCATCCTCAACCTCCTAACCGGAAGACCACAGTCTGTGCAGATTGGTGATAACATCTCCTCCTTGCTGACAATCAACACTGGTGCACCTCAGGGGCATGTGCTTAGCCCACTGCTCTACTCTCTCTATACACATGTCTGTGTGGCTAGGCATAGCTCAAATATGATCTACAAATTTGCTGATGATACAACCATTGTTGATAGAATCTCAGGTGGTGACGAGAGGGCGTACAGGAGTGAGATATGCTAACTAGTGGAGTGGTGCTGCAGCAACAATCTGGCACTCAACATCAGTAAGACAAAAGAGCTGATTGTGGACTTCAGGAGGGAAGATGAAAGAATACATACCAATCCTCATAGAGGGATCAGAAATGGAGAGAGTGAGCAACTTCAAATTCCTGGGTGTCAAGATCTCTGAGGATCTAACCTGGTTCCAACATATTGATGTAATCATAAAGAAGGCAAGCCAATGGCTATACTTGATTAGGAGTTTGAAGAGATTTGCATGTCAACAAATACACTCAAAAACTTCTATATTTGTACCATGGAGAGCATTCTGAGAGACTGCATTACTGTCTGGTACGGAAGGACTACTGCACAGGACTGAAAGAAGCTGCAGAATGTTGTAAGCTCCATCTTGGGCACTGCCTACAAAGTACCCAGGACATCTTTAAGGAGTGGTGTCTCAGAAAGTCAGTGTCCATTATTAAGGACCTCCAGCACCCAGGGCATGCCCTTTTCTCACTGTTATCATCGGTCAGAGAGACAGAAGCCTGAAGGCACATACTCAATGATTCAGGAACAGCTTCTTCCCCTCTGCCATCCAATTCCTAAATGGACATTGAATGTTTGGACACTACCTCACTTTTTTTAATATATGGCATTTCTGTTTTTGCACATTAAAAAAAAATCTATTCAATATATGTAATTGATTTACTTGTTTATTTATTATTATGTTTTATTTATTATTATTATTATTCTTTTCTCTCCCTGCTAGATTATGTACTACATTGAACTGCTGCTGCTAAGTTTACAAATTTCACATGACATGCCGGTGATAATAAACCTGATTCTGATTCTGAAATAGTCTTGTAGTCATATCTTATGGTCTTGTAGTTGAAGGTTTGCATATCTTCATTAAACTTCTTGGCCATTGCTGACACTGTAGCTATCCAGATAATTGAATGCAGCAATTTTCTGAGGAATCAGTTGCGCAAAACAGCATGGCCTGCTCTAATAGCTTTGAACTTCACATTCTGATTTGCCACTTTCAAACCTATAATGAATGGATCTATTTCTTTTAGCGTAATGACTCCCTTTGGCACTAATGGACTGATAACTTACCCATGCACGATGATCTGTTGTTGACGCATGTGCATTAACCTGTTCTCTCTCTCTGTGTATCTCCCCGTGTCTCTCATGTGAATATACCAGTTAATGCCACCTCTGCATGTGTGCTTTTATTTAATTGATACATAGTTGTACAGACACAACAAAACCCTCAGCAAGTAAATCGATAAGTACTTTACTTAGTTTATCGTCACCAAACAATTGATACTAGAGCGTACAATCATCACAGTGATATTTGATTCTGCGCTTCGTGCTCCCTGAAGTACAAATTCTGGTAAATATAATTAAAAAATTAAATTATAAATCATAATTAGAAAATAGAAAAGGGAAAGTAAGGTAGTGCAAATCTGGTCCGGATATTTGGAAGGTTACGGCCCAGATCCGGGTCAGGATCTGTTCAGCAGTCTTATCACAGTTGGAAAGAAGCTGTTCCCAAATCTGGCCGTACAAATCTTCAAGCTCCTGAACCTTCTCCCGGAGGGAAGAGGGACAAAAAGTGTGTTGGCTGGGTGGGTTGTGTCCTTGATTATCCTGGCAGCACTGCTCCGACAGCGTGTGGTGTAAAGTGAGTCCAAGGATGGAAGTTTGGTTTGTGTGATGTGCTGGGCTATGTTCACGATCTTCTGCAGCTTCTTTCGGTCTTGGACAGGACAACTTCCATACCAGGTTGTGATGCACCCTAGAAGAATGCTTTCTATGGTGCATCTATACAAATTAGTGAGGGTTTTAGGGGACAGGCCAAATTTCTTCACCTTTCTCAGGAAGTAAAGGTGCTGGTGGGTCTTCTTGGCAGTGGACTCTGCTTGGTTAGACCAAATCAGGTCGTTTGTGATATTCACCCCGAGGAACTTAAAGCTTTTGACCTGTTCCACCTGCACACCACCGATGCACAAATGCAGGAAAACTGAAATAAAAACAGATATTGCTGGGAAGACCGGCAGCCTTGGTAACATATATGGCAAGAGAAACAGAGTGAACATTTTCAATTTCCTATTGAAGGGCATTCAAAAGTGACACCAGCATACCCCTCAGATTCCAGGTGGTCCCACTGCCAAACATTTAGCCTATGTTTGCCTCCATGGAGGCAAATGAGAGAGACTTTCTCCTATTCCTACTGACTTTGTTTGAGAGAGGATAGTGGACATGTGTTTCGAATATGGAAGGCTGAGCTATTTGAGCATGATGAAAAGGGTAGAAAAGGTTACGAGTAGGGAGTGGGTAACAGAGGATGTGTATAAATGGGTGCATACATGTGTGTATTTGTGTGCATATGTAAGTGGTTAAATGTGATTAAGTGAGAAAAATTTGAATAGTTATGGAGCTCATTTTTATATATTGTATGCAAGTGTGACTTGTTATTCTCCTTTGGCCAAGGTTTCTGATTGTGGTCACTCTGTACCACTTGTCAGCTTTTTCGTGCAAACAGAATTAATAGAAGCAGCAGTGGGCCACTTACGCCTGCTTCTTCTTAGCTCCCATTGAGGAGCTCCCATCTCCATCGTCAGAAATCAATGGTTGGGAGTTCAAAGTTTCTATAATCCATTGTATCCACTGTACAGGGAATTGACTTATGCAGCTTTACCAGAGCCCTGTTGGCCGGCTTTACCCATTTGCACCTCTCAAGATGGGGACGTAGAGTTGGACTTTGAGAGGCTCACAGCTGCTTCAGTATGCAATAAAGTAATGGTTGATCAATTATCCTGACGCTGCATTCCCGCACTAATTGAATGTCACTTAATCCTTCATTTTCAAGCATTTGTCGATGGAGGGTACCAACCTCAAGAGGACCATTCTCTGAACAATGTGATCACCCTCTACTCTCTCAATTTTTGTCTGAATGGAGATGGTGGGCATTGAATACCTCCCTCATTCTCCTTCCTTTGGAAGCTTGTGATGTGTATGAGAGGGTAGAATGTCAATGGTAGGTTCAAAATGGGTTGGGGGTGTATGAGAGAATGATTTCATAGGCCACAGCTGTACGTAACTATGTATTTTATGCACACCAATCTAAGATATTCTGGGGTTTCAATTATCCCATGCTTTCGGAGATCTCAGTTGAGTGAAAACGAAATGAATGCTGGCACGTTTTATTCACTGCTGTCCTTAAAAGTAAGTTACGTTGTCATGCTTTTCTTTACATATTTATTTTAGTACAGCAGCTCTCAGCAACAGTGATGGTTTGGAAGTAGCGTGGGGTACATGTTCGTGTAATCAAGTCTATTTAGAATGCAGAGACAATGTAAGAAGAGAGAGAAACCAAACATATCGCATATCCCATTAAATGCAAAGTAACTTCTCCAGAAAAGATTTTCGTGATTTATGTTTATAAGTGTATTCTAGTCACTGATGATCCCAAGGCTGAACTGACAGGGGATCCACTATCGTCTCCACTATAGTTAAGTATAATGTTTTTGCTTTATATAATTCCTCAGGCAGTGAACTAGTATCGGCACAGTAGTGTAGTGGTTAGCACAACTCTTCACAGTACAGGCAACCAGGTTTCAGTTCCTGTTGCTGTCTGGAAACAGCTTGTATGTTCTCCCTATGACTGTGTGGGTTTCCTCCCACAGACCAAAGACATACCAGTGGATAGGTTAATCGGTCATTGTAAATTGTCCTGTGATTAGGCTAGCATTAAATTGGGGGATTGCTGGATGGCTTAGCTTGAAAGGCCTATTCTGCTTTGTATCTCAATTAAATAAATAAAATGATAAAAGAGCTCTGCATGTTTCTTTAGCCGTTCTGTATCACAATTCCCTTTTAATTTTGCAATTTAAACAATGTTTCTGTTCTAAGATGAATCAATAAACATTACAACTACTTTTACTGTAATTATTGCAATTATAATAGGGTGGAAACAACAAAAGATGCAGAAACTATGTGACAACCTGAGCAGACAGCAAGGATTAAATATTGAATCCAAACATTTTAATAGTACAAATTTCTCTTGAGAGTGATAACTGGCTCTTAGGTTTTGAGATCTGTTTCACCAAGTGGCCATTGCTTTGGTATTGACGAAATGTTCACAATAATGGGTCAGATCACAGTGTGAGTGCACAGTATCATTGTAAATATTCTTAATTATTCACATTTCATTATTCCTGGCTTTTTGCACAACCTCTCTAAATATTTTTTGAAGCAATTGGCACTCATTAGCAGGTGAATGTTAGCACCAGCCAAGATTTTGCAGTGTGCTTACACCAAAGCTGCTGCTTAACCTTGCCGGGTCAGTGCTGACATCCATCAGCAGGTGTTTAGTTACCGACAGAATTAATTTGATTTAGTTCAGCGCCTGAGGAATTATCTTTGAGCAGCTGTGAAAGCACATAAAGGAACCTATACCTGCAATGAAAAGGCTAAACGTTAAAGAAAGTTAAGATGTGTGCTTCGGTTAGATCGCGACATGAACCTTCTCACACAGAAATGCTCAACAAACACACCCACACGTGAAGCGGCAGTCCATAAGGGACACGCCAGTTCTATTCAAGGACATCTGAGTCCAACATTCTAATATCCACGTCACTCAATAGTTCTGCACATTGGAATATGTTATTCAGGGATGCTTGTATATTAGTGCACAAGCTGTATGGTGAACTTGACATCTCCAAGTAGGAAAAGATCAAAGAAAAAGGGGTTCCTGGAATTTTCTTTTCATGATGGTAGCAGGCTGAGGTTTCCAGCTGGGCATTCCAAGTGTTACCCGCATCAAGAGGCAGAAACATTAGGGACTTTTGAGGTGGTAGAAGCAGAAACATTAAGGATTTTTAAGAGATGTTTAGATGGACGCAATAATATGAGGAAAATGGAAGATTATGGATATTGTGTAGGCAGAAGAGATTAGTTTAGTTAGCCAGTTGATTACTAATTTAATTGGCTTGGCACAACATTGTGGTCCAAAGGGTCTACTTCTGTGCTATTCTGTTCTATGCAAAGTGTCTTAGGAGTCTTTGTGCAGGATTGCCTAAAAGTTAAATTGTAGCGTAAGTTAGTGGTGAGGAAGGCAAATGCAATGTTAGCATTCATTTTGAGGTATAGAGTATAAAATCAAGGATGGAATGCTGAGGCTTTATAAGGCACTACTGAGGCCTTACTTGGAGTATTGAAAGCAGTTTATGAATAGATGTGCTGACATTGGAGAGGGTTCGGAGGTGGTGCACGGAAATGAGGGTCGGGACTGAGTGCAACAGCCTCTGGAATGTATCACAAATCCATTGTTTAAAAAGGAAACATAAGTGATATGACAAAAGCTAAGAGAATTATTGAACAGAAATGATGATACAATGAAGATAAAGAAATACAATTTCTGATTATAGGTACTAAATATGAATAAAGTATATTTTTCAGGGGAAAACAGACATTCTAGCGCTGATGATCTCAAGGCTGAACTGACAGGGGTTTCCCCAATCGTCTCCACTATAGTTAAGTATAATGTTTTTGCTTTATATAATTCCTCAGGCAGTGAACTAGTATCGGCACAGTAGTGTAGTGGTTAGCACAACTCTTTACAGTACAGGCAACCAGGTTTCAGTTCCTGTTGCTGTCTGGAAACAGCTTGTATGTTCTCCCTATGACTGTGTGGGTTTCCTGATATTCAGGCTGCTAGCTAACCTGAATATCAGACAGTTCAGATTCAGAGACAGTCCATGGAAAATTCTGTAGAATGAGACGCAGAGGGAAGAACATTTGGGGAAAAATTAACTGGAAGGACAAGAGAGAGAAATAGACAGGTGACTATTTTCGGGAGAAGTGCTGGGAAGGGAATGCACAGATGGTAAATCTGAGCAGAGAATGGGTGTGTTCAGCATTAATAAATATGGTTAACAGGTTTAATGTCTGGATCATTGGCTGCTAAATTGATGCAATTGTTGAGGATGAGGGATAGTCAGTGTGTACATAATGCAGTGCTTGGAAATTGTCCGTACATTTTTCATTTTATACCTTTGTCACAGGAGAGACCAATTCCATCTCTTTATGTTCTCATAGCACAGCAGCAGAGGTGGTAGAATGTCCGACTTTGTCTGTGGTCTCGTATTCCTTACACTGAATTTGATCTTTGCCATACTTACATGGCATGAAGAATCCAGAATCAACATTTGACATTTTGCTATGAACCCATTTGGGGAGCTGTCTGTATTTTGGGAATAATTATTCCAGATATCTTTCCTGAAATTGGAACCATAGCCTAATTTTACTGGTAACCTGTTACCCCTCACAAACTAGTGCACCAGACACTTCCAGGGCATTGAAGAGCAAGATTGGTTTAAGCACATGGGTCAAGTTTAACTAGCAGACATTGATGGCAAAGAAAACTCAAGGCTGTTCTGGTATAAACCGACTGCCTTAACTGCTGTGGCACTGCCCTACATTGTTCATGCCTCTTTTTAGACATTCTAGTAAGTTCTTTAAGTACAAAGTTGAATGAACTATTGGTTTGTGTATTCTCTGGATGCAATAAAGCTACTAAAACACCTGCGAGTAAAAGTTCAAAAGAGTTTAGGGTTTAGATCAGTTGTACAGGGTTATCTTTAGTTATCTGAGCCCTTGAAAACAGTCAAGACTTAGTGAGAAATAATTTATGAAGATGGAGTGTTCTGATGTGTACTGTGTACGGGTACTGTTATAGTAACCAAAGAATTATTTGTTTATCTTTTGAAATACTGGATGAATTGTGAAATATTCTGTAATCTCCTATAAATTTAGGCCTTGTGTTTATTACACAGTTGTAACTTCAAATGTTACAGATGGATTTACTTGCCATTTGTGTGCTCATGCAGCAGGTTACAAATCAACCATAGTCTGGTTCAGCGTTCTCACATGGCATATTCTTCACAAAAGTGATATCTACCTGAGTAACACTTCTTCAGAAACTTACTCTGTACTTTAAATAACTAAATCTCACTCAAAGATTCAATGAGTAAATAATTTGAAAATTTCCATAAAAGAAAATGAAAGAAACTGAGGTGGACAATTACTTTATTATTAAAAAAAGACGCTTTTCTAAAGCATATATTCTGCAATAAAGAGTTGGATGAAAAGAGGAAAGCCATGTGGAGCCTTTACATTCAAAGGGCCAGCCTGAAGATGTCTCTGAAAACTACCATCGACATGTCACCTGCAGAACCAGAGGAGCCAACATACTTGACTGCCACTGTCAAGAACAGTTACCATGCCATCCCATGCCTACACCTTGAAAAGTCAAATTACCTGCTGGCACTTCTAATCTCAGTGTATAGACAGAGACTAAATACCACAGCACCAGTATGAGCACCAAGAAGGTGTGGTCGAAGGAGGCAGAGGAGTGCTTACAGGACTGCTTTGAGTCAGTAGACTGGACAATATTCAGGTATTCATCTTCGTCTGAATGAATATGCTACAGATGTCACTGAATTAAAACTGTGTTTATGTGTGTGTGCCTTTGAGAATATACTGGACATACCCAAATCAAAAGCTATAGATGAACCAGGAGATTCATAGCCTGCTGAGGGCTAGATCTCTGGCATTCCAGAGCAGTGATTCAGAAAGATACAAGAAGTGAAGGTATGACATGTGGAAGGCTGTCTTAAGAGCGAAGGAACGATTCTGATTGAGTTTAGAGATGGAATCGAATGCACGTCAGCACTGGCAGGGGCTTGCAGGCCTTTGCTTTCTACAAAGGGAAACCTAATATCATGAATGGCAGTGATGCTTCACTCCCAGATGAACACAATGCTTTTTATGCACGCATTGAAAGGGAGAATATGACCATGTGAACCCCTGCAGCATCCAGTGACCCTGTGATCTATGTCTCTGAGGCCGATGTCAGAGCATTTTTCATGAGTGTGAACACTCATAAGGCACTGGGCACTGATGGTGTACCTAGTAGTGCTTTAAAACCTGTGCCAACCAATTGGTGGGAGAGTTTCAGGACATCTTCAATCTCTCACTGCTACAGTCAGAGGTTGTCACCTTCAAAAGGGCGACAATCGTACCAGTGCCCAAGAAGAAAAGAGTGAGTTGCCACAATGACTGTCGCCCAGTGACACTCATATCGACTGTGATGAAATGCTTTGAGAGGTTAGTCATGGCTAGAATCAGCTCCTGCCTAAGCAAAGACTTGGACCACTGCTGTTCACCTATTATCTCAGAAGGTCTGTAGTGGATGTAATTTCACTGGCTCTCCACTCAGTCTTGGATCACCTGGACAATAGTAATACTTGGCTACTGTTTATTGACTACAATCTTACCCTCAGTTTAACCAAATAGCTCCTAAACCTAGATTCCTGTATATCCCTCTGCAATTAGATCTTTGACTTCCTCAGTGGGAGGTCACAGTCTGAGCGAATCAGAAATAACATCTCCTCCTTGCTGACAATAAACACATTAATGATAAGTGCTTCACCCACTACTGTACTCTCTTTACACCCATAACTGTGTGGCTAGGCACAGCTCAAGCGCCATCTATAAACTTGCTAATGACACATCTATTGCTGTTGATGCAATTGCAAAGAAGGCACGACAGTGGCTATGTTGCATTAGGAGTTTGATGAGACTTGGCATTCCAAGAAAGACTCACACAAATATCTACAGATGTACAGAGCAGTGCATTCTAACTGGCTGTATCACGGTTTGGTGTGGAGGGGCCACTGCACAGGATCAGACAAAGCTGCAGAAAGTTATAAACTCAGCCAGCTCCATCATGGACACTAGCCTGCACAGCATCCAGGACACCTTCAAAAAAGCGATGCCTCAGGAACTGCATCCATCATTAAGGACCCCCATCAAGCAGGACATGCCCTCTTCTCATTGACTCCGTCAAAGAGGAGGTACAGGAGCCTGAAGACACACACGCGGCCTTTCAGGAACAGCTTCTTCCCCTCCATCATCTGAATGGACAATGAACCCATGAACACTTCCTCGATATCTTTATAGCTTTTATTACCGTGTATTGCAATGTACTGCTGCCACAAAGCAACAAATTTAACTTCATGACATATGCTGGAGATATTAAGCCTGCTTCTGATTCTAAATGAGATATCAAAGGGAAGGAGTTTAGTTGTTTTTAGGTTCATAGGGATGGTTTCTGGGACAGCTCAGGGACTGGGGGAGTTAGAGGTAAGGGGCAGCAAATGAAGAATCAAGGCAGGAGCCAGGGTTCTGGTTGGAGATGTACCTTGCTACACAGTCATGTGTAACGTGATTAGAGCAGAGGCTAAGTGTGCATCCCTGTGGTGCTCCTGTGCTGTGGAGAAGATGTTATTGCTTTTCCAAACTGACAGGACCCTGCAAAAGAGGAAGTCAATTGCACAAGGGGGTATTGAGGCCCAGGTCTTGGAGTTTACTGATTATTTCTGAGGGGGTGATGGCGTAATCAATAAAGAGCATCCTCATCTATGCATTTTGCTGCCCAGATGTTCCAGGTTTGCGAGAAGAGCCAACAAAATGGCATCTGCTATAGACCTGTTGCTTTGGTAGGCGAATAGGAGTGGATCCAAGGCACCACACAGAGAGGATCTGATCTGTTTCTACGCCAGCCTCTCAAAGCACTTCTTCACTGTGGATGTAAGTGCTGTTGGGCAATAGTCCTTTAGACAGGCTAGCTCACTCTTCTTGAGCACCAATATGATTGAAGCCTGCTTGAAGCAGGTGGTTCCCACACAATTCCAGACTGAGAGGTTACAGATATCCGTGAATACACCAGCCAAGTGTCTTCAGTACTCAGCCAGGTACTCCTTTCCTTGGATTCACTCTCTTGAAGGCAGCCTGCATAACATCTTCAGGTACTGAGACCAAAGAATCATCGAGAGACTTGGGGATGTGCACTGCCTCCTCCCTGTTCTGGTGGTCAAAGCCAGCACAGAAGGCATTGAGCTCAAATGGAAGTGAAAGGAATCTAATAGGGGAGGACAGCAGACTACAGGAGAAAGGGAAGGAGGACCCAGGGAGAGATGATCGGCAGGTGAGAAAAGGTAAGAGGCCAGAATGGAAATAGATGGGGGGGGGGGGGAGAGAATTTTATTTACTGGAAGGAGAAATCAATATTCATGTCATCAAGTTGGAGGCTACCCAGATGAAATTTAAGTTGTTGCTCCTCCACCCTTAGCACAAGAGGAGGCATTGGACCGACATGTCGGAATGAGAACGGGAATTAAAATGTTTGGCCATTGGGAAGTCCCACTTTTGGTGGATGGAGAGGAGGAGCTTAACAAACTGGTCCCCAATTTATGACGGGTTTCACCAATGTAGAGGAGGTTGCATCAGGAACACTGGACACAATAGACAACCTCAGCAGATTTGCAGGTGAAGTGTTTCCTTGTCTGGAAGGACTGTTCAGGGTCCTGAAAGGAGGAGAATGAGGAGGTGAATAAGGTGGAGGGGTGATAAGGAGGGAAGGTAAAGATATGTTAAGGTAAAGAGGAGGGTGGTAGGATCCCTTTAAAGATGGTGGAAGTTGTGGAGTATCACGTGTTGGATGTGGAGGCTCATTGGGTGGTAGGTAATGACAAGACAAACTCTATCACTGTTAAGGTAGCAGAGAGATGGGGTGAGCATGGATATTCAGGAAATGGATGTTCAGGCGTTGATGTGGATGAGGGCAGCATCAATGGTGGAAGAAACCCCATTCTTTGAAGAAGGAGGACATCTCTGATGTCTTGGAATGGAAAGCCCCATCCTGGGAAAAGATACAGTGGAGACAAAGGAACTGAGAAAAGGGCATACTGAATGCCAGAGGCATAATGATATCTTGTTCACATACTTTTACATGTAGCCTGTAATGAATTATTTAAACAAAAATGAATGCTTGATCAAACAATATATTTACAATATTGCCCAAATATTACTGAAATATCAAATACACAACACTCCTCCCTTCTTAGCTATGAACTCCAGCTCAATATAGAATGCAACTCAATGTAAACAGTATATATAGTAAATTATACTCGATATTACAATGACTATATAGACATCCACACCATAGTAAAATTAAATTCTGTAGTTGCTGTGGAGGATTTCTTACTCTTGTGGGATAATGTCTTTCCTGACAGAAGGGGTTGAGGTGTGGTCACTCTGTTTGGCAGCAGAGATCTGTGGCCGTGAAACAATCTCAGGGTCTGGGGCCTCCTCCATGGTGGTTGTAGGAGTTGACTCTGGGACTGCAGGAAGTGATTCTGTCAGCTCTGGACATCTTTCTTCTGGATGTGTTGGCATCTTTAACAGCACATGGCAAGCTGTTCGATCTCCTGATCTTTCTTAGGCCACCAGACAAAGCTTCAAGCCAACACTCTCATTTCAATCATGTCTAGATGACCAGCATGCAGATTCAACAATACTTTAGCTCTCAGCTTGGATGGCACAACATTTCTTAATCCCCACATAAGGTAACCCCCATAAAGGGCAAGTTCAAGGGCTGGTAAAAACAGGGGGACTAGGAATTCTGCGGCACGTTCCAGCCATTTTGGGTTGTCATGTAGTCCTGAGACAGTGTGGGTTCTTTTCTGGTTTTCCTTCAGAACATCCCTGCTGTAGTAAGGAGACCATCGATTTGCAGTTGCTTCATGAGAAGTGTCCTCTCATAAATTTTTCAGGTATTTCCTTTTCCAAATCGGACAATTGGGACAATCCATCAGCATTTCCATGATTAGTTGCCCTCTTAAATTCAATCTTGTAATTGTGTCCTTCAGGAAACAGAGCTCATCTCTGCATTTGTGCTTAGTGGAAAACCCTTCTGCAGATTAAAAATGCACACTAGTGATTGATGATCAGTAATGAGGGTAAACTCTCTCCCATACATGCCCTGGTTGAAACGTTTTACACCCTAAGCCTGATTCAAGGCTACTCTGTCAATCTGTGCGTAATTTTTCTCTGCAGTACTAAGGGAACATAATGCCATAATGCCATAATGCCATTCACCTCCATCACTCATAATATGTGACATGACTGCACCTATAACATAAGGAGAGGCATCACAGGCAAATTTCACTGGACAATGAGGATTATAACATGTAAATACAGTGTCTGACATTACCATTTCCATTGCCTTTTAGAAAGCCACCTCACACTGCTCTGTCCATTGCCATTTCTTCCCAATCTGTCGTAATGTCTGGATCTCCACACCTTAACCAGGTTTGGAAGGAACCTTGAAAAATCCTGAAAAGGACAGTAATTGTGACATGCCCTTAGACCTTGAGACATCCAACACTTTTTGAATTTTCTCAGCATTCTTGTGTAATGCTTATACATCAATGGTGTGAGTACAGTAGGTGATGCTTTATTTAAATAATTCACACTTGCGTCTTGCTCTGAGCCCATAATCTTCTAATCTGTATTGAAATTTTGCAGATGTTCCCTGTCATCCTCACTGGTAACAATGATGTCATCCAGGTAACACTGAGCGCCTGAGCTGCCTTGCAGCACCTGGCCCATGGCTTTCAGTTGCTACTCCAAAAATAAGCCTATTATAGTGATAAAGCCCTTTGTGAATGTTCATGTTGAGAAACAGTTTGAAGTCTTTTTCCATCTCCAACTGTAAATAGGCCTCAGCTGTCCACTGTGCTGCAGTGTTTTTCTCCCGAAGGGTTTGCAAAGTTATCCTCTCTCCTGGGCAGAGGGTTTTGATCTACTTTCTGTACTGGGTTGATGGTGACCTTACATCACCACAGATCCTGAAAGACCCATCCTTGGCCTCAGGATCTGTAATGTTGCCCAGGGGGTCCACTCAACATTGGAAAGAACTCCTTTAGCCTCTATGTGATCCAAGTCACTGGCTGCTTTGTCATGGATGGTATTAGGAACTGATAGGCTTGCAGAACTTGCCAGTGGCATTTTCATTTAACAGTATTTTATCCTTGATATGTTGGAGTTTTTCAATGCCATCATTGAACACAGCTGTGGCATCAACCAGTAGCTTTCTTAATTCACTTTCAGTTGGGTCTATTGCAGGGGATGCGGCATGTAAATGGTGGATGGATCTCCAATCAAGTTGTAGTTGTCTCAGCCAATCAAGGCTCCACAATGCAGGCCCTCCTGCTTTTACCACATACAAGCTCAATGTGGCTTGCTGGCTGTTGTATTTCACTGTTACAAATTTCATTCCCACAGGAGGGCCAGTACTAGTTCTTAGTTGTATATCTCCAGCCTTTTGTTCAGTATCTTTGAAATGCTGTTCAAACTCATTTTGTGGAATTGCAGTGTCCAATTCCATTTTAATTAGTTTGTTTTTCCACTTCTGATGAAAGGCATATTACTTGTCTGTTGTTAGTTTTCACATTGTAAAACTCAAGCCTATCCAGTCCTGTGTCACTCTTATCATTATCATAATTTTCATCAACAGCATGCAGATTAGTGCTCCTTTTGAAACTGTGACTTGACTTTTTATCTTTTTCTCTTCCCTGTGCAGTCCATTTATTTTTGTCTGTCTCACACACTCTTTGTATGTGTCTTTCTTTGTTGCACTTTCTGCAAGTTTCATCTTTAAACCTATATTAGTCTGGTGTATGTAAGCCCCTGCCAAAATGGTAAGACAATTTCTTCAGCCGGGCAGGATTCTGCTTAGACACTACAATTTTGTTCATGTTCACTTACATTCCTGACTGAAACTCAATTATGTCTCAGGCTGCAGCTTCCATTGATACAGTGATTTCAATTGCTTTTTTAAAATGTGAGTTGTGCTTTAGTTAGGAGCCTTTTTGAATGCTTTCTTGTAAGATAACACAAACTAAATGATCTCTTTGTCCATCATTAAGCTTATCACTGAACTGACAATGCTCAGACAATTTCTTCAAGTCAGCCACGAATGCAGAAATAGACTCTCCTTCCTTTTGATTCTGCTTATGAAACCGTAAGTGTTGAGCAATCAACAATAATTTTGTTTCTAAATGTTTCTGCATTGTGTTCATGATATCAGCAAAGCTCATTCTAGCTGGTTTGGTTGGACCATTTAAACTTCTAAGCAAACTGTATGCTTTAAGAGACTTATTCAAGCTGGAGGTCTGTAATTAAGGGTGTAGGGGTGTTCAGAAGGGATCTGTGTTAGGACCTTTGTTTGTGATATATATAAATGGCCTGGATGAAATGTAGATGGCCGGGTTAGTAAGTTTACAGTTGATACCAAGATTGGTGGGTAGAGTAGAAGACTGGCAAAGGATATAGCGTGATATAGATCAATTGCAGATATGGGCAGAGAAATGGCAGATGGAGTTTAACCCAGATAAATGTGAGTGTGTTGCATGGAGACAGTTGCTGAGCAGAGATATCTTGGGGTCTATGTTTATAGCTCCTTGTAAGTGGCTGCACAGGTCGATACGTTGCTTAAAAAGGCTTATGGAATGCTTGCTTTCATTAGTTGAGGCATTGAGCTCAAAAGTCAAGAAGTTATGTTGCAACTTTATAAACACTTTGGTCAGGCCACATCTGGAGTATTGCTTACAGTTCTGGTCACTGCACTATAGAAAGGATGTTGAGGATTTGGAAAGGTTTCAGAAGAGGCTTATCAGGATGCTGCCTGGTTTAGAGGGTATGAGAGGCTGGACAACTTGGGCTTTTTTTTTGAGTGGTGGAGGCTGAGGTTTATAAGATTATGAGAGGTATAAACAGAGTAGGCAGGGAGCATCTTTTTCCCAGAGTAAAAATGTTTAATACCAGAAGACATGAATTGAAGGTGAGAGGAGGTAGCTTCAAAAGGGATGTTTTGTGATCAGAGAATGGTGAATGCCTGAAATGGTGGTAGAGGCAAATACATTAGAGGCTTTTAAGAGATGTTTAGAAAGACACATGGATGTGAGGAGGATAGAAGGGTATGAACATTGTGTAGGTAGGAGGGAATAGTTTTTGGGGCTTTTGATTTACTTTTTAGCTAGTTTGGCACAACATTGTGGGCCGAAGGGCCTGTTGCAGAGCTGTACTGTTCTATGTTTTCTACCTATTGCACTCATTTCTCATAGACTATTCCATCTGCTTTAAGATACTGCTCAATTCTTTCATCACCAGTTATCTGCTGTTCTGTTGAACACCTTTATCTTTCCGCTGTAGCCAGCCACTTCCACTCTTTTTAAATTTATTTTTATCACCTGGTTCTCACTGTTTATGAACCCATGAACTTCATCCATCTTCTGTCGTTTTTTAAACTCAAATGTCTCTATCCCACTTCTGAAGAAAAAAACATGCAGAGCTTTTTATTAACTCGAACATCTCGCTACAATTAAACAACTTGGGTTTGTTTTAAAACTTCCTTATCACCAGTGTTATGGTTTGTAACTCCAAAGCAAAAAATTAATCATAAGAAAAACACTGGAGCCGGGGATATCTCATGTCCATTTAGTTTTTCTTTAGACAGGTGCGCACATATGACCTGGTGGTGTAATAACCTACACTTTAACATACACCTCTAATAATTATGTAAACAACAAAAATGCTTCACCAAACAATATATTTACAAGATTACTCAAATATTACTGAAATATTAAATACACAAATATTAAATATGAAGTATCAGCACCTGGGGAACTTATCTAATCCAATGCCCTTTAAGAAACCCAACGCTACCTCCACCTTTACTTAGAAATGCCCTAACATATCAATACACTCACCACTGATCTCCCTATCCTCCGTATCCTTCCCCTTGGTAAATATTGATGTAAAGTACTCATTAAGGGCTGTATCCACATCCTCTGCTTCCTGGTGAATGTTCCCCCCCCCCCCCCCGGTACCCTTGAGTAGTTCTACTCTCCAGCCAGCTATCCTTTTGCTCTTGATATATATACAGAATGTCTCTTTAATCCTTCTTGCCAAGGACTTTTCATGGCTCCTGCTGGATTTTCCAACTCCCTTCCTGAGTTGTTTTCTGGATTTTTTATAATCCTCAAGGTCTTTGTTTGTTTCTAGCTTCGTAAGTGTAAATTCTTTTTACACTTTTTCTTTTTCTTTTTGACTGCTTAAATTCATCACCTCTTTCGATACCCAAGATGTACAGCAGCAGTCCCTGTGGTCAATGACAAAGGCTGGTGATCTCCCAGGTTTGAAAATCCCACCAGGCTGGCAAGTCTGAAGATCAGAGGTCAGTGCAGGCAGGAGACACAAGGGTCAGTGAACCTGCAGGTCAGCAGGCCCCTGGGAGGAGCTCTAGGTGAGCCTGCAATTCAAATCCCCAAGATCAGTGAGTGCTGGGGTCAATAACGAAGGCTGAACATCAAAGGCTGAAGTTGGCAGGTCTGGAGGTCAAGGCCCAATGGTAAAAGTGCCTGGATCAGCATGTTTGAAAGTCGGAGGCATGACGTTTGCGAGTCTGCAAGTCTAAGCCAGGGACTGGAGGTTTTTGGCCCAGGGACAGCCTGGCCAGGTGACAGAGGCCTGTCTGTGGGGAGAAAAGGGAACTGTCTTGCTGTCGTTGATTTGTTTTGTTGCTGTTGTTGTGGCTCATGTTGTTCTGATGAACATTGTGGGCATGCTATGTTGCTCCAGAATGTGTGGCAACTCTTGCCGGCTGCCTCCAGCACACCCTTGGTTGTGATGGTTAACACAAACAACATATTTCATTGTTTGTTTTGAATATGTTACATCTGATAAAGAAATTAATCTGAATCTGATGGCTTCATGAAGCATGATCATGATCAGAATTCCCAAATGGGATTTCCGATTGGAATAGAACTAATTTTAGCTAGAAGAACATCTGAGATCATACAATGTGCCACGTAGTATTTCAGGCTAGTGTGGAGAAGTATCAGGCAATGCAACCTCAATGTATATTGATTAATGATTATTTTTGAGAATCCACACACACATGCCAACTATCAGAGCATCAATTCATTAAATAAGGATGGAATAGAATAGACTTGTTTACTCTATTGTGTAGAAGAATTAGAGATGAGCTCTCATTCATATGTATAATATTCTAGGAGTATTTCACAGGGAAAATGCTGAGAAGGTATTTTGCTTGGCTAGAAAATAACTAGAACTAATAGTCATAACGTCAGGAGAAGGGGTAAGGCACTTAGTACAAGGAAAGATAAAGCATCTACACTCTGAACTTTCCCTGGAGGGTGTAGTTATTAAATCACTGAGTACATTCAATGTTGTTCAGATACTAAAGAGAATCACTATTTGTGGGAAGCAAATGGGAAAATATAACTATGCAAAAATTCACCTATAGTCTCACTGACTCTTGGGGAGGATTGAATGATTTTTATGTTCCTTACTTGTCAAATATTGACATTTTTATAGGTGTTATGACTTTCATTTGTATTAAAATAATATGAAAATGCAAGCTTATTGTGAGGAGAGACCTAGGAGAGGATGGTTAGGACCCGAGTGTTGGAGTACATCGAGACCAAAACCAAGACAGGGTTTTAAACTTGATGTTAGACAAGAATCCAAATTAGAGCTAATGATTGTACACCAAACCTCAGTTCAGGTGTTCTTTAAATTCTGAAATCCTGGCACCAGAACATAGCCACTAATTAGCCTGAATATTTATAGCCAGGTCTCCATATTCTGGAGTGTTAAGGTGTCTATACCTCTAAGGGTGGCGTGGTTAGGTGTGTGTCATAACACCTCCATGGACCTTGAGAAGATTAGAATATCCTCCAAGTTGTTGAGGACATACTTATGGAGAACACATCATTTATGAAGGTCCGGAAAACTGCTGGAGCATTTGCGAGGCCAAAGGGCGTGACTATGTACTCATAGTGCCCTTGCTGAACACATCTTCCAAATCCTTGTAGAAGGGGTTTCAATCAGTTCGGGATTTGCACCTACCCCTGAACATCCCTATGAGGGTGGTTCCAAAGGCTTCCAGTGATTGCACCATGCAGTCATCCTCCCATCCTTCCTGTTCACAGATGGGTTATGCTGGGGCTGCCAAGGGTGCCTGAGGACCATGGGTATATGAGGAGACTCAATGATACAGAAATTAATGTCCTCCACATGATCCTCTGTCCTCATCTGCAGCACCAATATTTGCTGCCCGGAACCACACGGTCAGCCATCCAGGACAGTTGTGGGCATAGTCTGGCTCAACTCCTGCACTGGTATGTTCAGTTGTCGGGTGGCCCCCAAGTCCAGGAAATTACCAGTTGCCCCAGAATCCACAAAAGCATTCACCTCTCAGCAGATCTCTACCTTTAGCAGCACACCAGAATCCACTGGGTCGGGAGGAGTGGCTGTTACCATCACAACCTTCCCAACACCGGATGGTCTTAGCCGTCCTCCCGACGGCTGCAGCTGCAGACATTCCAGTAATAGCAGTGACTTCAACTCCGACACGGTGAAGCCAGTTTCCATGATGACAGGATCCTGAGCAGGAGATGGGCTGGTCATTGCCTGAGGTTGGGAAGTGGAACTGTGATGCCTTGAGGCTAGGATCGGGTTTGACCTCTTGAGGTAGTCTCTCTCTCTCTCTCTCTCTCCCTCCCCCCGGTGATTATTAAGGCAGATGGCCTGGTCGAGCAGAGCCTCCACGTCATCTATTGGGTCTCCCAAGGCAAGAGCATCCTTTTAGTTTGTCTTGGAGTCTGCGCCGGCACAGAGTGGCCAAGGCCTCCCTGCTCCAGTCATTCTCTTGGGCCAAAGTCTGACACTCAATAGCATAGTCAGCTGCTGACTGACTATCCTGACACATGATCTGAGGCTTGATTTGCTCCGTGGGATGATGGAAACCCTCCTCATAGCGACTATGAATTCCTCTGAATCTGAGCAAATCTCTGACCTTCACTCCCAATACGCGGTGGTCCGGGCCAGGGCTCTCCTAGTCAGGAGAGAGACCATGAAGGCCACCTTTCTGTGCTCAGTAAGGAACCGGGCTGACTGGAATTCGAACACCAATGAGCACTGAGTGAGGAATCTGCAGCAAGAGCCTGGGCCACTGCCAAATCTCTCTAGGGTCAGAAGATGGACTGGCTCCCCAGAGCAACTGACAGCCTCACTCGAGCAACTCTAGCTTCCTCCTTGTGATAGTTGGCGCACGGCAACCTGGAGGTCAAGTATCTCCAGGCTCGGTCGAGAAATTTTCTTCCTGTGGCTGGACACAGCTGACGAGAGCCTCTGATACTCCAATGGGTCCAGGTTAGGCTTGATTGTCTGACAAGAGGTCCAGGCGAGAATGATTAGGATCCAAGTGCTGGAGTATCTGAGGCTAGAATTGAGACTGAAATGAAGACAGGGTACTAGACCTGACACTAGACGAGAATCCAAAGTAGAGTTAATGACTGAGCACCTAACCTCAGTTCAGCTGCTCCTTAAATATTGAAATCCTGGTTCCAAAACATGGCCGCTAATTAGGGGGTCTGACTCTTTAAAGGGGCCATGCCGGCTCACCATATTCTGAAGAATTAGAGCGTCTGCACGCCAGAACCTGGTGTGGTTGGGTGCATGTCGTAACACATGTTATTAAGTAATTTTTAGTTTACACAGACATACCTGACGGAATCATTCTGTTTTCATGGGCCTTCACTCATTTCAAACCTCATGGTGAAAGCTGCATAGGTTCCATAAATGTTATCCTTAATCCGTTCTGTTTCCTAATTTCTACTTTAAAAAGCTGTTGAGTTATAGGAGCATTTCCATCCACTTATATAAAAAAATAAACAATAATGTTTCCTGTGATTTAATATTGTATTGCAAGTCAGATGATTCAAAGAAAAAGCCTGAATCCTTTCTGGATCAGCCCAGGAGACATTGTCACGTAACTGTCACATCGCTCAATCACCAGATTCCATTTGTCTGGGAGTTTGCACGCCAAAACAGAAACAATTTTAATCTATTTCTAAACATGCTGTTAAGAATCCAAAATGTCTTACACCTTTTATTTCTCTTTCATAGGAACAAATTAAAACGTGCTCATAGTATGTTTAAGCAGCTTCCACCTTTTCTCCTGTTCTTATTAGCTGAGTTAGCCGTATTCAATTTGCGAAATTGATTTACAGTAAGTACCTGTCAACAAAAATGCAAGAATGGATTTTGTATCCATCCATAGTGATGGACGGAAATCTGGAGACTTACTGCTTACAGTACCCTGGCCTGTGCCGCCCAAGAGTGCTTCTCCATACTTGCTTGCCCAATAAGCCTACCATTCAACAAAATCTATATTGATGCATTGCTTGTGTTTAAAGGACGGACATAGTTAGGAGGTTCGGCATCGGTAGCCTTCCAGTCTCCCTGAATAGATGCCAAGTCGTTAGCTCAGTTGAAAACTGACTTGTATTAGATTGTAGAAAATTAAACTCTGTCTTGGGAAATGTAACAAATGGAGCTCTACTGCGGCTTGTTCAGGGTCATCTGCTGTTTACACTATTCATTTATAACTAGTGGCTAGATGATCAGCGTAAAGACAATTTAAAGTATTGAAATAGGTATGAGCAAATTATGTACGAGAATTGCAAATTGCCTGTTAGACTTAAGTACAGGAAATGGAAATTAATGCATAAACAAGCAATACGAGGTATGAAATAAAAATTATGTGTCTGCTAATAGAAGTGAAATAAGGGGAAAAAAGATGTGATTACTGGAAGTATACAGTCAATGAGAGACTGTTTTCAAAAAGGAGAACTCAACCATCCACTGTGGGCAAAACATCACATGGAACAGTACCAAAATTAATTGGGTACTTTTCAGTATTTTAATGAATTCCTCACACACTTGTTTAAAGTATACTGCTGGGCAGGATAATCAAACTGTGGAATGAAATAAGGCCTCAAAATAACCTGATATCCTGTTGCCAGCTCAGCCAGCCCATCTGCATCTACCAGCATCATCAGAAAATCAACACCATCTCCATTGGGGTATCGAGGATAATTCAAGGACAAACGACCAGGACAACCTTATAGAGTTAACTCTCAGCTTTACACTCCCAGTGGTACTTCCAGTTGATGAGAATATATAGCAGAAACTTGGCAGTGCTACAATTAGTGTTGTTAAAATTAATAGTCAGAAAATTCTGTGCAGCAGCCAGCCAGATTTCCAGAACACACAGCTGGTTAACAAAGTCTCCCCACCAGTAATATCAAGCTGGAAAATTATTCTTAGAGCTTCTAACGCTAAGAAATTATTCTCTAGAATTTG
Source organism: Hemitrygon akajei (assembly GCF_048418815.1). Lineage (NCBI taxonomy): Eukaryota > Metazoa > Chordata > Chondrichthyes > Myliobatiformes > Dasyatidae > Hemitrygon > Hemitrygon akajei. The sequence goes on along the minus strand of NC_133136.1, from coordinate 106,915,068 downwards.
ATTTATTTTCAAAAAGGGAAACAAATTGGAGATAGATACAATATTTCTTATTTCTTGACTAAATGTGTTGAATAATACTGAGACATGGAAGCAATTTAAAAATCACCCTACTGTATCCTCATCACTTTGCTTGTCTCAGCACATATGCTGCTGAAAGTATGTCCGTGCTTTCGTTTCCCCCAGACTCCGCTAGTCCAAAGGCCTCCTAGCACCAATCCTATAAAATCTAACACAACCAGAATTTTGCAGCCTCTGTCCACCTCACACCAAATTCTTCACCAATAATCCCTGTGCAGGCAAACCGGCAGACTCGCCATTCAGCAAAGCCTCAAACTCTCATCAATTTGGATCTGATGCAAACATCATGTCTATAAGATAATATATAGGAACAGAATTAGGCCATTTCATCCATTGAGCCTGCTCCATGTTTCATCATGGCTGATACAATTTTCCTTTTAGCCCCAAACTTCTGTGTTCTCCTCATATCCTTTCACGTCCCAACTAATCAGACAGACATACTTTATTGATCCCGAGGGAAATTGGGTTTCGTTACATTGCACCAACCAAGGATAATGTAGAAATATAGCAATATAAAACCATAAATAATTAAGTAATAATAAGTAAATTATGTCAAGTCCAGGACCAGCCTATTGGCTCAGAGTTTCTGATACTCTGAGGGAGGAGTTGTAAAGTTTGATGGCCACGGGCAGGAATGACTTCCTATGACACTCAGTGTTGCATCTCGGTGGAATGAGTCTCTGGCTGAATGTACTCCTGTGCCTAACCAGTACATTATGGAGTGGATGGGAGACATTGTCCAAGATGGCATGTAACTTGGACAGCATCCTCTTTTCAGACACCACCGTCAGAGAGTCCAGTTCCACCCCCACAACATCACTGGCCTTACGAATGAGTTTGTTGATTCTGTTAGTGTCTGCTACCCTCAGCTTGCTGCCCCAGCACACAACAGCAAACATGATAGCACTGGCCACCACAGACTCATAGAACATCCTCAGCATCGTCCGGCAGATGTTAAAGAACCTTAGTCTCCTCAGGAAGTAGAGATGGTTCTGACCCTTCTTGTAGACAGCCTCAGTGTTCTTTGACCAGTCCAGTTTATTGTCCATTCATATCCCCAGGTATTTGTAATCCTCCACCATGTCCACACTGACCCCTTGGATGGAAACAGGGGTCACCTGTGCCTTAGCCCTCCTCAGGTCCACCACCAGGTCCTTAGTCTTTTTCACATTAAGCTGCAGATGATTCTGCTCACACCATGTGACAAAGTTTCCCAACGTAGCCCTGTACTCAGCCTCATCTCCCTTGCTGATGTATCCAACTATGGCAGAGTCATCAGAAAACTTCTGAAGATGGCAAGACTCTGTGCAGTAGTTGAAGTCCGAGGTATAGATGGTGATGAGAAAGGGAGACAAGACAGTACCCTGTGGAGCCTCAGTGCTGCTGACCACTCTGTCTGACACACAGTGTTGCAAGCGCACGTACTGTGGTCTGCCAGTCAGGTAATCAATAATCCATGACACCAGGGAAGCATCCACCTGCATCACTGTCAGCTTCTCACCCAGCAGAGCAGGACGGATGGTGTTGAACGCACTGGAGAAGTCAAAAAACATGACCCTCACAGTGCTCGCTGGCTTGTCCAGGTGGGCGTAGACACGGTTCAGCAGGTAGACGATGGCATCCTCAACTCCTAGTCGGGTCTGGTAGGCGAACTGGAGCGGGTCTAATTGTGGCCTAACCATAGGCCAGAGCTGGTCTAGAACAAGCCTCTCCAGCGTCTTCATGATGTGGGAGGTCATCAATGCTACCGGTCTGTAGTCATTGGAGCCACTGGGGCGCGGCGTCTTCAGTACAGGAACGAGGCAGGACCTCTTCCACAGCACAGGAACCCTCTGGAGACTCAGGCTCAGGTTGAAGACATGGTGAAGTACTCCACATAGCTGGGGGGCACAGGCTTTGAGCACCCTGGGGCTGACACCATCCGGGCCTGCAGCCTTGCTTGGGTGGAGACGTTTCAGCTGTCTTCTCACCTGTTCAGCTGTGAAGCCCAACGTGGTGGTTTCAGGTGAGGGAGGGGTTATTTATCAAGAATTTATCAGCCTCTGCCTTAAATATACATATAGACTTGGCCTCCGCAGTTGCCTGTGGCAAAGAATTCTGCAGATTCACCACTCTCTGGCTAAAGAAATTCTTTCTAATCTCCCTTCTAAAAGGCACTGTGGAAATTCCTCCTCAGCACCAACCTGATTTTCCCAATCTACCTGCATATTGAAGTCCCCCATGACTATTGTCCTGACGAAGGGTCTCGGCCCGAAAAGTCGACAGTGCTTCTCCTTATAGATGCTGCCTGGCCTGCTGTGTTCCACCAGCATTTTGTGTGTGTTGCTTGAATTTCCAGCATCTGCAGATTTCCTCATGATAACTATTGTAACATTGCCCTTTTACCGTGCATTTTCTACCCTGCATTTAAAATTAGTCGACCACATCCTTACTATTCTTCGGGGGTCTGTATACAACTCCCATCAGGGTCTTTTTACCTTTGCAATTTCTTAGATCTATCCACAATTTTTTAATACCTTCTGACACTGTGTCACTTCTTCCTAATGATTTGATTTTGATTTTTTACCAACGGACAATGCTGCCCCATCTGCCATCCTGCCAATCTTTTTGATACAATGTCTATCCTTTGACATTAAGCTCCCAGCTATAATCTTTCGGCCATGATTCTGTGATGCCTACAACATCATAACTGGCAATCTGCAACTGTGCTGCAAGTTCATCTATCTTATTCCATATACTGCAAACATTCAGGTAAAACATCTTCAGTCCTCTATTCACCCTTTCTGTTTTGATGCACCATGCTCAACCTTTTGATTCCTAACTTGGTCTGAGATCCTACCTGATGCACCATCAATAACTCTCTCTGAGACGTGAAGGCAAGATATCAGCTTTTATTGACTGGAAGAAAGAACAAGCAGTAGTTGACCACCATACTACATCCTGGAGACTGAGGGCCAGGCTCAGGCCTCAATCGCCTTTATACCGGGGTCTGTGGGAGGAGCCACAGGAGCAGTCAACAGGGGGTGTATCCAGACAGGTATATGTAGTTCACCACATTCACCCCCCCTTTGTTTTAAAAGAGAGTCCCCATGGGGCGAAGTTTCTTACAAGTATATTTACAGGTTAAGTCTATCAGGTGGTCGAATCTGTCGCTGTGATCTATGTAGCACCGGCTGTGATTGCACAGGTGCCTGTGGTTGTGCTGGTTCCGTCCTGACTGGAGGTGTCAGCCCACTAGGCGTCAGTGATCCCTCATGCGTGTACGAGACGCCCGGTGTAGGAGTGTCGTGAGGAGTCTGTGTAGGGCTCGGTGTGCGCGGTGTCACCTCGGGTACAGGGTTCATAGTTACGGTGGAGTGTTCGGGGTAGTGGTCTGCTGCTCCTGCGGGCGCCAGGTCGCAGATGGAGACCGTGTCCTCCCGCCCATCAGGTAAGACCACGTAAGCATACTGGGGGGTTCGCATGTAGAAGGTGAACTCTCTCGACCAGCGGGGAGTATTTATTGCTCCTCACATGTTTCCGGAGCAGCACTGACCCTGGGGATGTCAGCCAAGCTGGTAGGGTGGTCCCAGTGGCAGACTTCCTGGGAAAAGAGAATAGGCGTTCGTGAGGGGTGGCATTGGTGGACGTACATAACAGAGAGCGGATGAAGTGGAGTGCCTCGGGGAGGACCTCCTGCCAGCGAGAGACCGGCAATCCCTTTGACCTAAGGGCTAAGAGTGTGGCCTTCCACACTGTGGCATTCTCCCTCTCCACCTGTCCATTTCCCCGGGGATTATAGCTCGTGGTCCTACTAGTAGCAATGCCCCTAGCCAGCAGGTACTGGCGCAGCTCATCACTCATAAAGGAGGACCCTCTATCACTGTGGATATAGCAGGGATATCCGAACAGAGTGAAGAGCTGGCACAGGGCTTTTATGATGGATGTGGTAGTGGTGTCGGGGCAGGGGATGGCAAAGGGGAACCGCGAGTACTTGTCGATAATATTGAGAAAGTAGACATTGCGGTCGGTGGAGGGAAGGGGGCCCTTAAAGTCGACACTCAGTCGCTCAAAGGGGCGGGTGGCCTTGATAAGTTGCGCCTTTTCAGGACGGTAGAAGTGCGGTTTGCACTCAGCACAGACTTGGCAGTCCCTGGTCATCGTCCTGATGTCCTCCAGGGAGTACGGCAGGTTCTGGGCTGTAACGAAATGGTAAAATCGGGTGACCCCCGGATGGCAAAGATGTGCATGGAGGGCGTATAGCTGGTCGAGCTGCGCGCTGACACACGCTCCCTGGGTTAGGGCATCAGGGGGCTCATTGAGCCTTCCAGGCCGGTCGGTACAGGATATCATAGTTGTAGGTGGAGTGTTCTATTCTCCACCGCAAAATTTTATCATTTTTGATTTTGCCCTGCTGTTGGTTGCTAAACATGAATGCAACTGAGCGCTGGTTGGTCAGCAAGGTGAACCTTTTGCCGGCGAGATAGTGCCTCCAGTGCCTAATAGCTTCCATTATGGCCTGGGCTTCTTTCTCCACCGCGGAGTGCCGAATTTCAGAGCCTTGAAGGGTACGAGAGAAGAATGCTACTGGCCTGCCTGCCTGATTGAGGGTAGAAGCCAGCGCGAAATCGGAGGCGTCACTGTCTACTTGGAAGGGAATGGTCTCATCCACCACATGCATTGTTGCTTTGGCAATGTCCCCTTTAATGCAGCTGAAGACCGCACGGGCCTCAGCTGAGAGGGGAAATGCGGTGGACTTGACCAGGGGGCAGGCCTTGTCTGCGTAATGGGGGACCCATTGGGCGTAATAGGAAAAGAAGCCCAGGCACCGTCTGAGGGCTCTGAGGGTGGTGGGAAGAGGGAGCTCCAACAGGGGGTGCATACGGTCGGGGTCAGGGCCAATGACCCCGTTCTCCATGACATACCTAAGAATAGCAAGTTGGGTGGTTCCGAACACACACTTGTCCCTATTATAAGTAAGGTTCAGGGCTTTGGCCACTTGGAAAAATCATTGGAGGTTGGTGTTGTGATCCGGCCAGTCGTGACCGCAGATGGTGATATTATCCAGATAGGGAAATGTGGCCTTCAGTTGGTACTGGTCCACCATCCGGTCCATTTCTCTCCGGAAGACAGAGACACCATTTGTGACACCGAATGGGACGCGCAGGAAGTGATAGAGCCTGCCGCCCACCTCGAAGGCGGTGTAGGGGCGGTCCTCCGGGCGGATGGGGAGCTGATGGTAAGCGGATTTCAGATCTATGGTCGAGTACACCTTGTACTGAGCTATCTGGTTGACCATATCCGCCATGCGGGGTAGGGGGTATGCGTCAAGCTGCGTCAACCTATTGATGGTCTGGCTATAGTCCACGACCATCCTATTTTTCTGCCCGGTCCGAACAACAACCACCTGGGCCCTCCAAGGACTTGTGCTTGGCTCAATGATCCCTTCCCTGAGCAGCCGCTGCACCTCTGACTGAATGAAGGCCCTGTCCCCCGCGCTGTACCTCCTGATTTTAATTGCCACAGGTTTCCAGTTGGGGGTCAGGTTGGCGAACAGCGGTGGGGGAGGGATCTTGAAGATGGAGAGGCTGCAAGTGGTGTCAGTAGCGCAGCTGTCGGCATGGTGCTGGGTGGGATGTGTGGGTCGGTGTGTGTGTGTGGTCAGTAGCGGGGTACATGAGGAAGTCCCACAAAACTGAGGATTTCTGACAGTGAGTGGTGGGAGGGGCCCGTCATATGCCATAGTCACACTTTCGAGGTGGCTCTGGAAGTCCAGCCCCAATAGCACAGGTGCGCACAGTTGCGGCATGACCAGTAGCGCAAAGTCCCGATATTCTGTGCCCTGCACCACCAATGTCGCTACACAACCCACCCGGATGTCTGTGGAATGCGACCCAGAAGCCAAGGTGACCCTCTGGCTTACCGGCTGTGTCACAAGTCCACAGCGTTGCACTGTGTCCGGGTCAATAAAACTCTCAGTGCTGCCCGTGTCAAACAGGCAGCTAGTCCTGTGCCCCTCCACCAGGATGTCCATCATTGACCTTGCAAGCTGGTGTGGAGCGCTTTGGTCGAGGGTCACGGAGGCCAGAGTTGAACTGCCGTCTTGGTGCCCGGTAAGCACCGGTGGGTAGGGGGCGAGGCATGTTGGCGCCGACAAAGATGGCCGCCCCCATCCGGGCATGCAAGATGGCGGCCCCCATGCCTCGCACGAGGCGGGCAGGCAAGATGGCGGCCCCCATGCCTCACACGCAGCGCTGCCCGACCCCGCTCGTGGTTCAGACTTACAGACCTTGACGAAATGGCCCTTCTTCCCGCAGCTGGAGCAGGTCGCTTCTCGGGCCGGGCAGCGTTTTCGGGGGTGCTTTTTGAGTCCGCAGAAGTAACACTGCGCGGGCTTGCGACTGGCAGCAGCTGTGGTCGGGTTCGGGGAGTTCGTGGAATCGCGACTGGCAGCGGCGTTGGCAAATTCGCTCACGGGAACCGGCAGCGGCGGGGTCTGAGGTGTCCATGGAACTGGCGGGGGATCGCGCGGCTGGACAGCATCAGTGTTGTGCAGAGCAGCCTCCAGTGTGTCGGCCATCTCAATCGCCGAGCGTAAGGTAAGATCGGCATTTTCCAGCAGCCGCTGGCGCACATACACTGACCTGATTCCTGTAACAAAGGCGTCTCGTACGAGGAGCTCCGCATGCTGTTCCGCCGTGAGCGTTTTGCAGTCGCAAGTTCGCACGAGTGTCTGTAGGGCTTGGAGAAACTCGGCGCTCGACTCTCCAGGCCGCTGCCGCCGCGTAACTAAGCGATGTCTTGCATAGACGGTGTTCACCGGCCGCAGGTACTGTCTTTTGAGGGCGTCCAGTGCCCCTTGGTAGGTCGGCAGGCCTCTGATAAGTGAGTAAACTTTCGGGGTGACCCTCAAGAGGAGAATTCGGTGCATAACAGTGGGTTCAGTTGCACGAACCTCCTCCAAGTATGATTGGAAGCATGCAAGCCAGAGTTCAAAGGCAAGAGCTGCTTCAGGGGCTTGGGGGTCCAAATCCAATCTTTCCGGATGTAAAATGCTTTCCATGTTTTAAAACTTACAGTCAATAAAATTGATGCACCATCAATAACTCTCTCTGAGACGTGAAGGCGAGATATCGGCTTTTATTGACTGGAAGAAAGAACAAGCAGTAGTTGACCACCATACTACATCCTGGAGACTGAGGGCCGGGCTCAGGCCTCAATCGCCTTTATACCGGGGTCAGTGGGAGGAGCCACAGGAGCAGTCAGCAGGGGGCGTGTCCAGACAGGTATATGTAGTTCACCACATTACCAACATCTGCTTGCACAACCTCTCCACTAACTGCTCTGGTACTCTGGTTCCCATCCCCCTGGAACTCAGTTTAAACCCCACTGTGCAGCATTAACAAGCTTCCTGCTAGGAAATTACTCCCCCTCCAGTTCAGGTGCAAACTGTCCCTTCTGTTCAGGTCCCACCCTCCCTGGAGGAGAGCCCAGTGATGCAACAATCTTATGCCCTCCCTCCTACACCAACTCAGCCATGTATTAAACTGTGTAATCTTCCTATTTCTAGCCTCACTAGCTCTTGGTATGGGCAGCAATCCTGAGATCATAACCCTGGATGTCCTGCCCTTTAACTTAGCACCTAACTCCCTATACGGGACCTTGTCATTCGTCCTACTCATGTCATTGGTGCCTACATGAACCACGACTTCTGGCCTTTTACTCTTCCACTTGAGAATGCTGCAAACTCAGTCCAAGATATCCCAGACCCTGGCACCCAGGAGGCAACATACCATTCTCGCCCACAGAACCTCCCTAACTAATGAATCCCCTACCACCACAGCGTGCCTCTTCTTGATGTCATATTTATAGGAACATCTGGAGGGATGTGGGAAATTCTAAAACTTCCAGCATTAGCATAGCAACTTATAAGCATGACACATATTGCTATAAAGTGAGTGGCAGAAGGATAGATGATTGTTTAAAACATTTTCTTCATTATATCATAAGTTATGGTCATACTCACCAAGTCCTCACTGAACATCAAGCACCTACTTACACCAATTCCATGATGGCCCCATTTCATTCTCCCCACATCCCATCAACTCATCTCAGATTCCAGAAGCAATTTAGACTGCCAGATGACCTACTCAGCTGTACGCCTTTGGCATGCAGAGGAAACTGGAGCAGATGACCTACTCAGCTGTACGCATTTGACATGCAGAGGAAACTGGAGCAGATGACCTACTCAGCTGTACGCATTTGACATGCAGAGGAAACTGGAGCAGATGACCTACTCAGCTGTACGCCTTTGGCATGCAGAGGAAACTGGAGCAGATGGAATAAGTCCGCAAAGCACAGGGAGAACATGCAAGCACTGAACAGACTGCACTGGAGGACAGGATTGAAGCAGAGTAACTGTGAGGGAACAGCTCTGCTCCAATAGAGCAATATACTCCATGCATTGTTGATAGAGGAGCATTTTGTGGCTTACTGAATTCTAAAGCAGGGGTTCTCAATCTTTTTTATACCATGAACCAGTACCATTGAGCAAGTGGTCTGTGGACCCCAGGTTGGTCAAAAGGGACCCTTGCTTCTAACGTGAACTAGAGGCTAAGGTTCACAAAGATAATCATGATATGTATCTGTGCCGTTTTGTGGCTCGAGCAATAGGCTTACACATCTTCCTGCTTGCTCAGCCTCTCCACATTTTGTGGTCAAGGCTAATGTTGCTCTCAGTTTCCTGACCCAGGGATCGTTCCAGGTTCACAATAGCAGATACTGATGCAACAACTCACACAGCTCCACGCACCAACGTACCGAGGAGGCCACTCGAGGAGAAGCGAGCTCTTCTATTTTTCAGTAGGATAATGATTTTTACAAATCCAAAAGCTTGAAAAGCACATGAAAATTTTTGCCTAAGTTCTTCGTGGATCAGTGTTTGTATTTTTCACAGAAATGACTGTCAATAAGAGGAATTTATGTCAAGTAAAGTGACCATAAGGTACTGGGATGGTACGGTAGCATAGTGGTCAGCACAACACTTTACCGTACAGGCAACCTGGGTTCAATTCCTGGCACTGCCTCTAAGGAGTTCTCCCGGTGACCCTGTGGGTTTCCTCCCACACTCCAAAGGCATACCGATTGGTAGGTTAATTGGTCATTGCACGTTGTCTCATGATTAAGCATTGGGGGATTGCTGGGTGGCGTGGCTCTGAGGCTCTGCATAGTATCTCAATAAGTTAATAAATAACCAAATATAAATGATCTTTAAATGTAACTGCACAGCTGTCAGGGTATTATGTCTTAATAGGGCAACTGCAATAAGCAAATTGGCTCAAATGAGGGGTAAAGGGCACTAATTGGTCCTGTAAACATTTCTTTTCTTTTCTATGGAAGATCTAACATGTGGGTACATTTCACTTTCCTGCCCCTCTCTCCTGCATTCTGTTCTGAAGCCGGTCCACCTACGCACCAAAGATGTGAAGAAAATAACAGCTGCTGCAGCCTCAGCAGCCAAAGACAAACCCAGGAGGGATTTATGAGGCATAAAATTGTTTTTCAAAGCATCAGAGCTTTCCTTTGCTGTCGGAAGCATGGAAATATCCCATATAATTGCCTTTTGTGCCAAAGCTTTTTCTAGATACTAATTTTGCTTTGAAACGATTGCACTGCTTTTTCTTGTAATCAGCTTTAAGCTGTGATACATCTGATCAAAGATTAAATGTCACAACAGACCAAGCTACAGAGAACTTAAAAGGCTGGGAGGCTCCATTTTCAGAAGCATTGGAATTGCGTAAAATGTTCACTCAAAATTATTTATCTACCATTGCAGCACAATTGTAGCAAAGGAGCATTTATCAAACTGAAGCTCCATTGCAATGATTTTATATTCATCAGAAGCAATGGGAGAAATAGTTCCACATGATCCTGATGACTCAGGTCATTGCTTTCAAGCTATTATTTTTCTAAACTGTTCTTAAATTTATAGGAACGTACCTGATTGAATTGGTAAATTGAATTGAACAGGAGATCGACACTCATGAGACAAGTTTTATACAGTCTGGCCTTAATTGAGCAAATGTTTTTCGACTTGAAATCATATACTTAGCTGCATCTAGAAGAAAATGTTGCCAGCAAACTAGGTGACCAAGTTCAATGTCCTCCAGACAGCTCGTGAAACTAATCCTTTCACTTCTTTTATGCCTTCTTTCTCTTTCAAATGTGGTTCTGCTCCTGATGGAGCCTGTGATCTACATATCAATAGCATGTTTTTGGACTGATGTGATCTGGCGCTTTACTGTCTTTGAGTGGGTTCCGTGAGGCTTCGAGCAAAGTGTGTGGCCTCGAGACCAAGAGGCCTGGAGACGGGGCGCGAGCCCACAATCAACTCCATTTCTCACCGATCTCGCCGATTAAAATGTCGAGGAAGATTGAAAATCATCGAGGGCGAGAGCAGAAGGCGAGCGGGTGTTCAGCGCCATCCACCAGCCTCGCGTTTGCTGCTGCCAGAGGAAGGTGTATGTGTGTGACAGTCTCCCTCTCCCTCTCGCTCACTGCTCCTAGCCTCCCTCCTTCCTGGATGCTGTTGGAGATGGTGCCAGCGTTCTGGGTCTAATTGATTTGGTTTGTGGATTGAACTCTGTAGTTCATGTTATGATGTGGTTTCTGGTTTCTAGTCACTCCTTTTTTGTTGCTAGTTTGGGTGATTTAGAATTGGGGCGACCTGCAGATAATGAACACTAAGCTGAACTTGAATATGCCTGAACTCTTTTTCTCTTTCAATTTGTGTTTTATATCCTGTGTCTTTGCTCATTTATTTGTTGTTGTTTGCATGATTTGTTTTTCTTTGCATGTGGGGAGGGGGGTTGTCTGAGGTTTTTCTTTGAATGGGTTCTATGGTTTTCTTTGCTTTGTGGCTGTCTGTGGGAGGATGAACCTCAGAGTTGTATACTGCACCCATACTTGATAATAAATGGACTTTGAATCCTTGAATTGCCATACAATGTATTTATCGCTTCAGAAATAAATGGCCCTATACGTGGTTTCAAATGTTACCCATGAGATTTATCAAGAATTTTAACCAATTACTACACTGACAGTTTTTTCTGGGGATCCTGAATAACATCAGCAAACACAATTCAAAAGTAGTTAATTATCTATGAACTACTTAAGTATAAATGAGAGGGCAGAAATTCCATACGCCATGAATTTTGTGCCATTCAGAGCTCTTGTTCTTCAACTGCCTATTCTTTAATTGCCCAAAGGCTGTGCACATGAATTTAACATTAATGTCTGTGTTTCCATGAAGAAGAAGAAAACAGCCCACATTTTCCACAAAACCAGAGTGGTAGTAGGTCATCCTTGATTCTCAGTGACTGCCTCAGAAGAAGATGCAGAAAATAAGGTAAGAAAAAGGAGCAGGAGTAGGCGATCTGATAGTGAATTCGATGTGATCATGTGGATCATTCCACTCAGAATTACCTCCCTGCACTAAACACCATTTCTCTTCATTCTCTTAACACTAAACATCTATGAATTTCTACCCTGAATACATTCCACAGCTGAGATTATACAGTCCGCTTGAGCAGAACTTTACAAAGAAGCCTGAAGCCCCTAGCCACCAGGGTCAAGAACAGCTCTTGCTTTCAGCCGTTTGTTTCTTGAACGAAATGCGACATCCCTGATCACTATAATTTAGCGACATTATGACCACTATAATCACTTTACACTAAAATGGATGTTTTTTGTTCTAATTGTGTTCATTCACAGAAAAATTGTGTGTAATTTATGCTTATGTTTTTCTTGTGAATGGTACTTGCATGGTGCTATGTACCTGTGTTGCTGCTACAGGTAAGTTTCTCATTGGACCTGTACCTACACATACTTGAGCACATGACAATAAACTAGACTTTGATTTTGGGACAATCCGAGGATATGAAAGGTGCAATATAAATAGAAATCTCTAACAATTCTCATAGACAGAAAATAAACACATTTGGAAATACACAGCAAATCAGTCAAACTCTATCATTACTGTTTCAGATCAGAAATGGGAAAAGTTAAACATAATTTAGATTCAGAGAAAGAGGTGAGGTATGGACAGTTGAGGGTGAAAGGGCTATGAAAGAGTGCAGACCAGGACATTTTTAATGAGTACGTCTGGTGAAAGCTGACGATGGGAGAAGGAGAATGAAACTTAAAATATCATGTCCGTTCTGTTTAGATAGACTTTCATTTTGCCTTTTGGGTCTTTCATGGACTCAAGTGCACAATTCCCGTGACAATAGCATCAAAATTGCATACGTGATCCATCCTTTTGTCCCAGTGCATCAGGATGCTGAATTTCAAACATCCAAAGGGAATAGCACAATAAATGCATTATTAAGATTGCCCTGCAAAGGCAGTCATATACATATAGAGAACATGATGTACAACTGACAAGCAGTTAGTGATAATTTTACTGTAACACCAGCATAGAGAACAAAATTAATCTCTGAGTGGCTGCACTGATTCAGACTTCCATGGGAATATGGCCATTCCATGACAGCCCTAATGAACTATCCTCAAACCACAGCTGCAGTAAATGGAGCCGCAGTGTGGCTAAATCCAAAGAGCCATGAAGCAGGATAATGGAGAAGCTTGGCTCAGAGATTTTGGCTATTGTTAAAGTGAACAAAGCAGCTTGTAGATTTACGAATTGCTGAAGAACTGTAAGTGCTGGGTGTCACGTACACGGACCACTTACTGCAACTGATGATCACAATCACTGAAAAAAATCACTTGGAGTATGGAAGAGACTCATACGGACATGCCAGTATACTCACATAAACTGCTGGAAGAAAGGTGGGACTGATTTCTGTTGCTGGAGAACAGCTATTCAAAATGGATTGAGGTAACGCATATAGGACATGCACCACCACTAAACACTGGGGAAGAACAAAAATCACAAAACTGCAGATACTGGACATTGAAATAACGAACAGCTTATGCTGGAAACACTCAGCAAAACAGACAGCCTCTATGACAGGAAAAAGAATTAAATTTCAGGCAGTGGACTCTTCATTAGACTGTCATCGGTGCTGCCTTTGACTGGAAATTAATGTGATGGCTGACCTGCTGATTGGTTCCTGTACTTCTGTTTTTATCCATACTCTCTGTTTGGATAACTTGTGGGGTGGGGGTGGAGGGGGGGCAGGGGTTTGATATTCTTGTTGCCGTTTGCACAATTTGGTTTTTTTTTGCACATGGGGGGGTGTTGATGTTTTTCTTTGAACAGGTTCCATGGTTTTATTTCTTTCATGGCTGTCTCTGGAGAAGACAAATCTTAGGGTTGTATACTGCATACATACTTCGATAATAAATTTACTTTGAATGTTGAACTTTGAATGAAACAACTCCTTATCATTTAGCCTCAAGTTGAGGTGTGGATGGTGAAAGAGGCACGACGGTGGCAAGTTCAAAGATCAGGTCTCACTATAGAGCATTAACTCGACTATTCTCTTTTCCAGCTTGGTGGTTAACAGTGCACTCCATAGCAGGATGTGCAAAGATCAGCTGAATATGAAGGTGAAAAAAAACAGTTGAAACAAAACAAACCTCATTGTGTTTTTTCCATCTGCTCCTTGTTTATTGTCCTCCTAACCTGACTCCAACTTGTCCACCTGTTCCAACCCCTTCCCACATATCTTGTATGCTCTCCACCACTTCAACGACATTCCACTCCCTATTCCTGTCCATGGAGGTATATCCCTGTAAAATTCTGTCCCTCATCAGGAAGGCCTCAGGGTTCTTCATTTTGCTCTGGATAATAGAGATAACCAGTTCTCCATGCTCCTCCATCTGGTAGAACTTGCGGTTATCAACAAAAGCTTCTCTTTCCAGCCCTCCTGCTTAGTCGAAAGCAAAGATGCAGCCATGGGCACTCATGGGCATCCTAGTTATGCTTGCCTTTCCCCTCTCCACTTATTTACCTTAATTCCATTTTACATCATCCTCTCCTTTCAGATTACATCTGCATCAGCCCTTTGTCATTTCTACCTATCACCTCCCAGCTCCTCACATCATTCCCACTTAACCCCCTCCCTCATCTACTTATTAACTGCCCCCTTACCTGGATCAAATTATCACCCTCCAGCTCTTGCTCCCATCTTTTTTATACAGCCTGTCTCCCCTCTTTCTTTCCAGTCCTGATGACGGGTCTCAACCCAGAATGTCACAATCCATTCCCCCCTCCCCATAGAAGCTGCCTAACCCACTGACTTCCTCTAACACTTGTGTGTGTTACTCCAGATTTCCAGCACCTCCAGTCTCTGGTGTCTCAAAACATCATCACATGCAGAGCCACACACAAAATGCTGGAGGAACTCAGCAGATCAGGCAGCATCTATGGAAATGAATGGATAGTGGATTTTGGCCAAGTCCCTTCTTTGGGTTGAGAAGGACTGAGAAGGAAGGGGGGGCAGATGCCAGAATAAAAATGTGGGGAGAGGGAAAGGACGCCAGCTGGAAGTTGATAGATGAAGCCAGGTGGGTGAGAAAGGACAAGGGCTGGAGAGGAAGGAATCCTATTCATTTCCATAGATGCTGCCTGACTTGCTGAGTCCCTCCAGCATTTTGTGCGTGCTGCTTTGTATTCCAGCATCTGCAGACTTCCTTGTGTTGCTGCTTACATCCAGTCTGCCCTCGAGGATCAGGTTATGTGATGAACTTCATTTGCTGACTGTCTGATAGGTCAGAGATAAGAAACTGAGATATCAGAGCAATTGTGAAAATGTATGTTTCAAAAGATTAGCTCACAAATCACATAAGAGTAGATGAATGATTCAGAAAGGTTCACATAGATCATTTGAATTCAGTGCAAGGAGCTCAAGAAGAAAATTGAGTGTTTGAACATACTCCTGACATGAGTCTTAATAGAGCTGAAGAGTTGACACCAAACAGGAATGAAGAGAGTTATAAAGTGATTCCTGAACAGATGTTATCTCCACAATATTCTCTGAGTCTCCAAGGTCAACACAAGCAGCATTAGTGTTGCTCTGAAGATTAGGGGAAGGAGTTTTCCTTTGTTCTTTCCTTTTAGAGGGATGGAGTGGTGTAGTAAGTGAATAAGTGTAATGTCACTGTTTGACACATTTGTTCAAGTACAAACCGTGGTGCACATACGCACGATTTTTCCAAATGCCTGGCCTTAACATAACTTCGACGATTTTAATTATGATGGATATAATGTAACTGTAATTTTCTGTTTCATAGCTAGGGAATTTTGGAAAATCACAATCATCCCATTACCAATAGCACTAGCCATTTCATTTACACCTGTGGAGGACCCAGAGGTTGTTAGTTTGCAGTTTCTAAACTGTCTCCATACCTTGGCAATTATCAGCTTCTTGAGTTATCTCCTTTCCAATTCTCAGTTGACAGCTATATCTAAGATGGAACTTGGAATTTCTGTAGTGAAGTGTTTCATTCATTTGCCATCTTCTTATTGCAATTATCAATTCTCTAGACTCACTTCAATAGGACTAGCACATACCTGGTTAACTCTTTTTATATCTATATGAACTCTACTTGATTTTCTATTCCTAGCTTGCTTTGACTTTTACACCAATTTTACTACAGCCATCAGGACCTACGTTTGGGGCAAAGCTCTGTTCTTGTTTGGCTTGTATACAGCATTTTTAAGAATGTTTCTGAAAAACTCAAGTAACCTGCAGAAGGTATATTTTTAACCAAATTTTTGGTAGGCTTGTGTGGGCCATTATCCCTCACGTACAAGTGGGCAGTAGAGCAGTGTAGTGGTTAGCACAACGCTTTACAGTACAGGCAATCTGGGTTCAATTCCCACCACTGCCTGTAAGGAGTTTGTACTTTCTCCCCATGACTTGCTGAGTTTCTACTGGGTGCACCAATTCCCTCCCATATTCTAAAGACGTACCAGTTAGTAGGTTAATTGGTCATTGTAAATTGTCCTGTGATTAGGGGGATTGCTGGGCAGCCTGGTTCGAAGGGCCAGAAGGGCCTGTTGTGTGTTGTTTCTCAATAGATAAATAAAACACAGGCAGAGGCAGAACTAGTTGACTCTTTTATAGATCACCATGTTAGATACTTTGTTTGGGGAGGGTGGGTTGCCTTCAGACTTTGACAGAAACACTGTGAAACGTTCAAGCCTGTAAGTATGTTCCCCAGGGCTCAGGAAAGTGCAGTGAAATGGAAGGAGGAGCCACGGCTTCAGATGACGCTCACCTTCACCAGCATTTTCTGTGAGCCAAGAAGATCAGGGATGATTCCTTAATCCTACAAGGCAGTGATTGATCACACCTCTGCGGAATGCAGCATCTTTCTAAGCCTACAGATAATCAGATAGGCCATAGATCCTCTGGCCACTCCCTCTGTGAACACCCACACCACCTTGCTGATCTGTAACCTGGCTCAATGGCTCGGGACACTCCAGGCAGAAGGCCCATTTCTCCAATAGTACATTGGACTGTTTTTCTCAATGGTAATGAATGTAAAATGTCATCAGGTATTTGGGTGCTGAGGTTACTGAATCTCACAAGAATTTTTAGGAAAGAATGTTATCAGTAACAAATATTTATGTATTATTTATTCACTGAAGTCATGTTCAGTATTCAAAGTTTTTAATATATGGCTAGAAGCCATTACGGCACACAAATACACTGTGATCGGCAATAGGTAATGAAACAAGATCTCAGTTGCTAGATGAGGCCACCTTCAGGATGGAGGAGCAACACCTTATTTTCTATCTGGGTAGCCTCCAATATGATGGCATGAATATCGATTTCTCCTTCTGGTAAAAAAAATCCCTCCCCCACCCCTCTTATTCCATTCCCCGCTCTGGCCACTTGCCTCCCTCTTCTCACCTGCCTATCATCTTCTCCTGGGTTCCCTCCTCCTTCCGTTTCTCCTATGATCCACTCTCCTCTCTTATGAGATTCCTTCCTCTCCAGCCCTTTATCTTTCTCATCCATTTGGCTTCACCTATCACCTCCTAGCTATCCTCATTCCCCTCCCTTACCTTTCTATTCTGTCATCTTCCCCCATCCTTTCCAGTTCTGAAGAAAGGTCTTGGCGCGAAATGTCAATAGCTTATTCATTTCCATAGATGCTGCCTGACCTGCTGAGTTCCTCAAACATTCTGTGTGTGTTGCGAGAGGTACTGCTGTCAAGCTAACTTTCATTATGATGGTACAACAACGAATAATTTAACGTGCTCTGTTTTGGGTTTGATTTCTTGCACACTACTAGTTGTAGGAAAAAGAAGTCTCATTATATAATGCTTTCACTATAAAGGATCAAATTTCCATGAGCTACAGCAGGAAAAGTTTTAGCTGCAAAAGTTGATGCCTGTCGCAGCTTTCTCAAGCAAGCCAGTCAATCATTCTAATTTCCTTTCAAAGGGCACGTTATTATCACTCTAATAAGAGTACAGAGAACAACTTGTAACCTCTTGATATGAGCTGGAAGGAGCTAAATTCTGTCCTTGGCCCCAGACATGAAAAGATAGTATACTGATGGATATACAAGAGATTCTGCCAATGCTTGAAATCCAGAGCAACACATACAAAGTGCTAGAGGAATTCAGAATGTCAGGCAGCACCTATGGAAATGAATAAACAGTCATTGTTTGAGCTAAGACACAAAATCAAGAGAGGAAGGGAAGGGGAAAGATGCCCGAATAAAAAAGAAGGGGTAGAGGAAGGAGGACAAGTTAGAAGGTGATAGGTGGATGGGAAAGGTAAAGGGTTGGAAAGGAAGGAATCTGATAGGAGAGGAGAGTGGACCATAGGAGAAAGGGAAGGAGGAGGGGCATCGGGGGGAGATGATAGGTAGGTGAGGAGAAGAGGTAAGTGGCAAGAGAGAAGAATTGAAGAAGCGGGAATGGGGACAGGAAAAGAAAAAAAGAGGAAAAAAATACTGGAACTAGAAATTAATGTTCATGCTATCAGGTTGGAGCTGACCTAGATGGAATATGATGCATTGTTCCTCCAACCTGCGAATGGCCTCATCATGGCAGAAGAGGAGGCCACGAATGACATGTCGGAATGAAAATGGGGATAGGAATTAAAATGGTTGACCAGCAGAAAATTCTGCTTTTGGTGTTTGGAGCAGAGGTGCTCAACAAAGCGGTCACCAAATTTACATTGGGTCTCAGCAATGTAGAGGAGGTCACATCAGGAGCACTGGATACAATAGACAACTGCAACAGATTCACAGGTGAAGTGCTGCCTCACCTGGAAGGACTGGTTAGGGCCCTGAATGGAGGTGAGGGAGGGTACTTTATTTGAACATTACTAGCGGTTATTTAACAATAAAACCTATCATATTTATTTAGGTCCTGAAAACCGTTGTTCTAGTTTTTATGGAAGGTACTAAGGTTTTGATCAACCTACTTTTAAACTTAAACCATATATTGAGTTATTTGGAAATGTTGGTACCTTCCAGACCAATGAACATTAGAAATAGAAGCACAGGGATAGGTTGCATGGTTTTTCAATAGTGCTTAGCACTTAATAAAATCACAATTGATTTGATCTTTGTCCCTAAATCAACTTTCTTGTCTGATTCCTGCATCTTGATTCCATGTGGAGGATTTACTGGGATTATACCAGGGACGAGAGGCCTTAAAAGGAGCAGTTTAACAAACGGAATCTTTCTTTTAAAATAAAAAAAGGAGCCCATAGCAGATCCATGTTTAAATATAGAAGAAGATTTGGATTAATTTTAATAGAATGCAAAATGAAATGTTACTATTTTATAATTGGGGAGCATAAATCTGATGTCAGAAAAAGAATGCTGTTAGGAGATTGTAGACAAGAACTTTGATTATGTTGTCTCGCAGCAACACGAAGGTAGTGACTCATTTTGGTGTACAGTCTTTGGAAATTCTTGCTTGTAGCCAATTTTAAAAATTGTCATTTAGGACAATGACCATTACAGGCTGAGGATATCATTGCAATAGACTTTATTTGACATCTGATCTGTTTCTTTTGTGCTGTGGAAGCCAAAATAGTGGTTAATTTTTATTTTGTTCTTCCTGCCTATTAGAAGACTGGCAAACAATAGATCACACATTATATTACATTAAATGATAAGACAGTTGATAGGGAATGACAAATACCTAAAAAAATAAATACACATTCCTTAAGACAAGAAACTCACTATAAGATAGTGGTCCAACCATAAATTAAAGATTCCAAGATTCAAGTACACTTATTATCAAAGTATGTGTGCATTACACAACCCTGAGATTCATCTTCCCACGAAACAATGAAAACCATGGAACCCATTCAAAGAAAAACATCAACCCCCATCCCCCCATGTGCAAAAGAAACCAAAGCACACAAATGCCAACAAATAAAAGAAATGATCAAAAACATAGAATATAAAACACAGCATTGCAAGAATCCAGGCCTATTCATTCAGCTCGGTGCTCATTATCTGCAGGCTCCCACAATTCAAAGCTGCTCAAAATGCCAAAAGAAAAGGAACAACCAGAAGGCAGAAGCCCATCTTAACGTGAACTACGGAGTCCAATCCACGAGTATGTCCACTGAACCTTGCCCAAGGCCCAGAACTCCGGCACCATTTTCCGACAGGAGAGAGAACGAGAGAGAGAGAGAGCGCGTGCTTCCTTTGGGAGCAGTGGGCAAGGCTGGTTGATGGCGCTGAACACCTACCCACCCTCCGCACTTGCCTCGATGATTTCAGTCTTCCTCGAAATGGAGTCGATCATGAGTGATTAAGTGGTAAATCAAAGATAGCATTAAACCTAAAGAAACAATTTATAGAATTGCCAGAAAAAGCACTACACCTAGAGACTTCGAGTATTTTTGAATTTTTGAATTCAGCATTAGATAACCCAAAATTGATAAAGGAAAATAAGGGTGTGAATGGGAATTAATTTGAGCATTTATGATACGCAAAAATGCTTCACGGGGACACAGATAAGTTAAGGGAACAGATAATATGAGAAATAGAGTAGAATATGGAAAAAGCAGGAAAGTGTATTGTTTAAGCGGTGAGAGGTCATGAAGTCCTGATGTTCACAGGCAGCCAGTGTCTTCATAGAGGAATCATTTAGGAAAGCAAATGATATCCTGGCCTTTATTTGTAAAGGATTTAATACTAGAGTAAAGACGTGCTCCTATAATTATATAGGGCAAGACTAGGCATGAAGTCCTATGTACAATTTTGGCCTTCTTATATAAAAAGAACATACTTGGTGTTGAGAGAACACAGAAATACCAGATTGCAGTTCTTAAATACCAGGAGAGATCGAGTCAATTAGGCCTCTTCTCTCTGCTGTTTAGAAGAATAAGTTAGTTGAACACTTCTTTGAGTGTTTGACAGGGTGGATGCAGTGAAGACATTTCTGCTGCCTGGAGAGTCTGTAACTCAGAGCTGGAATCTCAAAGTGAGGGATAGGCCATTCAGGGATGAAATTAAGATACACTTCTTCACTTGGAGGTTGTTGAATCTTTGGAATTCTCTATTTTAGAGAGGTGTGGAGCCTCAATCAAGAAATCTATTCAATAGCATTCTTGAAATTAGGGGAATCAAGGGATGGGATAAGGCAGGTGAATAGTGCCGAGGTAGAAGACCAACGTTATTGAACGACAGAATACACTCCAGGTCAAGGAGCTTAGCCCTATTTGTATTTTTGTTGTCATTTGGTCACATTATTTTTGTGGTTTCTTTTGTATATTTCGGTAGTCATTTGATCACGTTACTACCCTGGTTCAGCTTGTATAGACTCTGCATGGCCTGATATTTATTGGTCTTTGATAACTGGTACCAGAGGAACATAAAAGGAGGGTGTATCATGGGGAAAAACAGGATCCTACAAAGACATCTTGACATCAGAAACTTATTTTTTAAGCTAACCCTAACTCTAAGCTTGTCATGGGGACATTTTATAATTTGATTGCTCATCTGAAGCCATACACATTTCTTGTTTCAGAATTATCCCACTCTCTCTATATACCTGATTAGTACAGTGTGTCAGGAGTTAATGTGATTTGCTATCCATTTTTTCTCGAGATTAGGCATTAACAAAGATGCAAAAAAATGTTGACCTTTTATTTCAATCCCTGTCAGCTGACCTTTAAAGTTGTGTAAGTTTTACTGACAAAAACATGTTTGCTAAGAGCAGCAGGAAAAATTCACATCTGATTTACTCCTTGGTTTATAAAGATAAGAACAGATGGCTTTCAGAACAGTAAGAATCCCAAATGATTGAAATGATAGTTATTATGCCAAATGTTGTGGTTGTCAAGAGATAAGGAAACGTTGAGTTTTTGGGACATATTTATTTCCCCATAGAATACCGATTATATCTACTAAGAAGAAAATAAGTGGAGATGAATGTGGCTATTTTATTGCCCGTGTTTAGTGAAAACCTCTTGTCTGATGATTTTTTGACAGGAAGAATCAAGTCGGAAATTATTGGTAGCATTAGCATTGACAAGAAGAACTAAAAATCTTGATCCCATCAACAGAAATGGGAATTTATTTTGGCAGAGTCACCATTTAATGTTTGCCTAATATATTAATAAACTATATAGAGTGCCCTCAAAGCAACCAAAATCACTTTCCAATCAGTATTGTATTTTTATTCTTTTTTATTGCGATAGATCGTGGAATAGGCCCTTCCGGCTCTTTGAGCCACGCCACCCAGCAAACCCCTGTTTTAATCCTAGCCTAATCATAGTGCAATTCACAATGATTAATTAACCTACCTACTGGTAGGTTTGGACTGTTGATGGAAACTGGAACACCTGGAGGAAATCCACGTGGTTACAGGGAGAATGTTCTAACTCCTTACAGGCAGCAATAGGAATCGAACCCAGGTCACCTGCATTGTAAAGCATTGTTCTAACCACGACATTACCATGTCACACACAGTCTAGTATAGTCCAGGCTAAATAGTAATATGGGAAATATGGCAGCTAATATATGCACAGCAAAATTTTACACGTAACATAAAGATGATGATCAAGTTTGGTGCTGTTGATCCAGGGCTATATATTGGCCAAAGCACCTTGGAGAAAATCAGAGCTCTTTTTTCAATAATGTAATGGGATCTTGCATGTCCATCTGAGAAGGATGTTAAACATTCTCAGCATATATCAGTTAGGCTTTGTGTATGAATGTGCGGCGTAGAGAATTGGTGATCAGATGACAATAATAAATATTGTCTAATCTACTGAGTGGAAGCTGTTGCTATACAGGAAATATGCACTACAGTAACACAAGAATGTATGCACTTGAGCAGGGGATCCCAAACTGTTTTATACCATGAACCAATATCACTAAGCAAAGTGTCCGTGGACACTGGGTTGGCAACTGCTATACCAAATGGCCCATTATCTAGGTCCTCCAAAAAGTCATGCATAGTCATAGACTCAACACCACCCATTGAATTTCCTTAAGTACAATTTTACATTCATGCTTCCTGACTCCTGAACATATCTCCATTCCAAAGGATGTACTGTTCAACGTTGGCTGACTGCCATCCACAGATGACATCTCATTGGCCCTGACAGCATAGTAATGTATATCATTTCTTTAGTCTATAATTATCACTAAAACATCCAATCTCACTTCCAAACAGGTATTTATCAAACATTATTTTCTGAAGAACTGTTGTTGCCAGGAATTTTTGTTACACATCAAGTGGTATTTAGGGGAAGAGGAAGATTCTTATTTCTAGTCTAGTTTTAATCTTGTTTATTTTAAACTCGTTTATCTTGTGTTGTGCACAAGTTTGAGTAAAGTGTTTTTTCTCTTTCTTAACCATTAGGTGGATAACAGTCAGGAGAGGGAAGGGCAGGAGGCTAGAGAGCACCCTGGTGGCTGTACCCCTTGACAATAAATATTCCTGCCTGAGTACTGTTGGGGGGGGACAGCCTACCTGGGGGAAGCGACAGTGGCCGTGCCTCTGGCACAGAGTCTGGCCCTGTGGCTCAGAAGGGTAGAGAAAGGAAGAGGAAGGCAGTGGTATTAGGGGACTCTATAGTTAGGGGATCAGACAGGCGATTCTGTGGATGCAGGAAAGAAGCACGGATGGTAGTTTGCCTCCCAGGTGCCAGGGTCCGGGATGTTTCTGATTGCATCCATGATATCCTGAAGAGGGAAAGAGAACAGCCAGAGGTCATGGTATAGGCAGGAAAAGGGAGGATGTCCTGAAAGCAGACTACAGGGAGTTAGGAAGGAAGTTGAGAAGCAGGACCACAAAGATAGTATTTTCAGGATTACTGCCTGTGCCACATGACAGTGAGAATAGGAATAGAATGAGATGGAGGATGAATGTGTGGCTGAGGGATTGGAGCAGGGGCAGGGATTCAGATTTCTGGATTATTGGGACCTCTTTTGGGGCAGGAGTGACCTGTACAAAAAGGACAAATTGCACTTGAATCCCAGGGGGACCAATATCCTGGCGGGGAGGTTTGCTAAGGCCATTGGGGAGAATTTGAACTAGGATTGCTGCGGGGTTGGGAACCAAATTGAAGAGACAGAGGAAGAGGTGGTTGGCTCACAAATAGAGAAAGCTAGGAGACAGTATGTGAGGGAGTATAGGTAGGTGATAGAGAAGGGATGCGCTCAGACCGATGGTTTGAGATGTGTCTATTTTAATGCAAGGAGTATTATGAACAAAGTGGATGAGTTTAGAGCGTGGATCAGTACTAGGAGCTATGATGTTGTGGCCATTACAGTGATTTGGATGGCTCAGGGGCAGGTTACTTCAAGTGCCAGTGTGGTAAACTATGTATACCTGTCTGGACACCCCCCACCCCTCTGCTGACTGCTCCTGTGGGTCCTCCCACAGACCCCTGGATAAAGGCGATTGGAGGCACTGCTCCTCCCTCAGTCTCGACATGGTTTTGGTCCCTTTTAGTCGCAATACCTCTAGCCAGCAGGTACTGGCGCAGCTCGTCACTCATAAAGGAGGACCCTCTATCACTGTGGATGTAGCAGGGATACCCGAACAGAGTGAAAAGCTGGTGCAGGGCCTTTATGATGGACGTGGCGGTGGTATCGGGGCAGGGGATGGCAAAGGGGAACCGCGAGTACTCGTCGATTATGTTGAGAAAGTAGACATTGCGGTCGGTGGAGGGAAGGGGGCCCTTAAAGTCGACACTCAGTTGCTCAAAGAGGTGGGTGGCCTTTAAAAGTTGCGCCTTTTCAGGACGGTAGAAGTGCGGTTTGCACTCTGCGCAGACTTGGCAGTCCCTGGTCATCGTCCTGATGTCCTCAAGGGAGTAAGGCAGGTTCCGGGCTTTCACGAAGTGGAAAAGCCGGGTGACCCCCGGGTGGCAAAGATCTGCATGGAGGGCGTATAGCCGGTCGACCTGCGCGCTGGCACATGTTCCCCGGGATAGGGCATCAGGGGGCTCATTGAGCCTTCCAGGCCGGAACAGGATGTCATAGTTGTAGGTGGAGAGTTCCATTCTCCACCGCAAAAGTTTATCATTTTTGATTTTGCCCCGCTGTTGGTTGCTAAACATGAACGCAACTGAGCGCTGGTCGGTCAGCAAGGTGAACCTTTTGCCGGCGAGATAGTGCCTCCAGTGCCTAATAGCTTCCACTATGGCCTGGGCTTCTTTCTCCACCGCGGAGTGCCGAATTTCAGGGCCTTGAAGGGTACGAGAAAAGAATGCTACTGGCCTGCCTGCCTGATTGAGGGTAGCAGCCAGCGTGAAGTCAGAGGCGTCACTCTCTACTTGGAAGGGAATGGTCTCGTCCACCGCATGCATTGCTGCTTTGGCAATGTCCCCTTTAATGCGGCTGAAGGCCGCGTGGGCCTCGGCTGAGAGGGGAAATGCGGTGGACTTGACCAGGGGGCGGGCCTTGTCTGCGTAATGGGGGACCCATTGGGCGTAATAGGAAAAGAAGCCCAGGCACCGTCTGAGGGTTCTGAGGATGGTGGAAAGAGGGAGCTCCAACAGGGGGCGCATACGGTCGGGATCAGGGCCAATGACCCCGTTCTCCACGACATGCCCAAGGATAGCAAGATGGATGGTTCCGAACACACGTTTGTCCCTGTTATAAGTAAGGTTCAGGGCTTTGGCTGCTTGGAAAAATTTTTGGAGGTTGTTGTCGTGATCCTGCCAGTCGTGACCGCAGATGGTGATGTTATCCAGATATGGGAACATGGCCTTCAGTTGGCACTGGTTTACCATCTGGTCCATTTCCCTCTGGAAGACAGAAACACCATTCGTGACACCGAATGGGATGCGCAGGAAGTGATAGAGCCTGCCGCCCGCCTCAAAGGCGGTGTAGGGGCGGTCCTCCAGGCGGATGGGGAGCTGATGGTAAGCGGATTTTAGGTCTATGGTCGAGTACACCTTGTACTGAGCTATCTGGTTGACCATATCCGCGATGCGGGGTAGGGGGTACGCGTCAAGCTGCGTGAACCTATTGATGGTCTGGCTATAGTCCACGACCATCCTATTTTTCTGCCCGGTCCGAACAACAACCACCTGGGCCCTCCAAGGACTTGTGCTTGGCTCACTGATCCCCTCCCTGAGCAGCCGCTGCACCTCCGACTTTATGAAGGCCCTGTCCCCCGCGCTGTACCTCCTGCTTTTAGTTGCCACAGGTTTACAGTCGGGGGTCAGGTTGGCGAACAGCGGTGGGGGAGGGATCTTGAAGATGGAGAGGCTGCAAGTGGTGTCAGTAGCGCAGCTGTCGGCATGGTACTGGGTGGGATGTGCGGATCGGTGTGTGTGTGTGGTCAGTAGCCAGGTATGTGACGAATTCCTACAAAACTGAGAATTTCTGACAGTGATTGGTGGGAGGAGCCCGTCATACTCCATTGTCACGCTTTTCAGATGGCTCTGGAAGTCCAGCCCCAATAGCACAGGGGCACACAGTTGAGGCATGACCAGTAATGTAAAGTCCTGATATTCTGTGTCCTGCACCACCAATGTCACTACACAACCCCCCCGGATGTCTGTTGTATGCAACCCAGAAGCATGGTGACCCTCTGGCTTACCAGCCGTGTCACGAGTCCGCAGCGTTGCACCGTGTCCGGGTGAATAAAACTCTCAGTGCTGCCCGTGTCAAACAGGCAGCTAGTCCTGTGCCCCTCCACCAGGATGTTTATCATTGACCTTGCGAGCTGGTGTGGAGTGCTTTGGTCGAGGGCCACGGAGGCCAGAGTTGCATCACCGTCTTGGTGCCCGGTAAGCACCGGTGGGTCGGAGGCGGGGCGAGGTGGCGCTGGCCAAGATGGCCGCCCCCATGCCTTGTACGCGGCGGGCAGGCAAGATGGCAGCGACCAAGATGGCGACCACGGTTTGGACGTACAGGCCTTGGCAAAGTGGCCCCTCTTTCCGCAGCTGGAGCAGGTCGCTTCTCGGGCCGGGCAGCGTTTTCATGGGTGCTTTTCAAGTCCGCAGAAGTAACACTGCGTGGACTTGCAACTGGCAGCAGCCGAGGTCGATTCGCCGGCGAGTTGTGGGGACTTCACGGACTCGCGACTGGCAGCAGCCGAGGTCGATTCGCCGGCGAGTTGAGGGGACTTCACGGACTCGTGACTGGCAGCAGCCAAGGTTGATTCGCCGGCGGGTGGCGGGGTCTGCAGCGTCCATGGGACCGGTGGGGGATCGCGTGACTGGACAGCGTCAGCATTGTGCAGAGCAGCCTCCAGTGTGTCGGCCAGCTCGATCGCCGACTGTAAGGTAAGATCGGCGTTTTCCAGCAGCCGCTGGCGCACATACACTGACCTGATCCCCGTAACAAAGGCGTCTCGTACCAGCAGCTCTGCATGCTGTTCGGCCGTCAGCACCCTGCAGTCGCAGGCCCGCACGAGTGTCTGTAGGGCTTGGACAAACTCAGCGCTCAACTCTCCGGCCCACTGCTGCCGCGTCACTAAGCGATGTCTTGCGTAGACGGTGTTCACCGGCCACAGGTACTGTCTTTTGAGGGCGTCCAGTGCCCCTTGGTAGGTCAGCAGGGAGTAGACCCGCGGACTGACCCTGGAGAGGAGAACTCCGTGCATCGTGGCAGCCTCGGTCACTTGAATCTCCTCCAGGTACGATTCGAAGCATACAAGCCAGAGTTCAAAAGCGATGCCGGCTTCCGGGGATTGAGGGTCAATATCCAATCTGTCGGGTCATAAAATTCGTTCCATGTTTTAAATTCGCTATTAATAAAATTGATGCACCATCAACAACTCTAGGAGACTGGAAGTGAACGATAGGCTTTTATTAACAGCGTAAAAGGGACCACGACCATGTCAAGACTGAGGGAGGAGCAGTGCCCCCAATCGCCTTTATCCAGGGGTCTGTGGGAGGAGCCACAGGAACAGTCATCAGAGGGGCGTGTCCAGACAGGTATACATAGTGTACCACAGCCAGGCATTAGATGTTCCAGAAAGGACAGGCAGGGAGGCAAAAGGGGTGGGGGTGTGGCACTGCCAATCAGAGATAGTGTCACGGCTGCAGAAAAGGAGGAAGACATGGAGGGATTGTTTACTGAGTCTCTGTGGGAGGAGCTTCTGGAAAGCATCAAGTTGGATACGTCACCAGGACCAGACGAGATGTACCCCAGGCTACTGTGGGAGGTGAGGGAGGAGATTGCTGAACCTATGGCAATGATCTTTGCATCATCAATGGGGATGGGATAGGTTCCAGAGGATTGGAGGGTTGCGGATGTTGTTCCTTTATTCAAGAAAGTGAGTAGAGATAGTCCAGGAAATTATAGACCAGTGAGTCTTACTTCAGTGGTTGGTAAGTTGATGGAGAAGATCCTGAGAGGCAGGATTTATGAACATTTATGAACATATGATTAGGAATAGTCGGCATGGCTTTGTCAAAGGCAAGTTGTGCCTTACGAGCCTGATTGAATTTTTTGAAGATGTGACTAAGCACATTGATGAAGACAGAGCAATAGATATAGTGTATTTGGATTTCAGGAAGGCATTTGACAAGGTATCCCATGCAAGGCTTATTGAGAAAGTGAGGAGACATGGAATCCAAGGGGACATTGCTTTGTGGATCCAGAACCGGCTTGCCCACAGAAGGCAAAGAGTGGTTGTAGACGGGTCATATTCTGCATGGAGGTTGGTGACCAGTGGTGTGCCTCAGGGATCTGTTGTGGGACCCCTACTCTTTGTGATTTTTATAAATGACCTGGATGAGGAAGTGGAGGGATGGGTTAGTAAATTTGCTGATGACACTAAGGTTGGAGGTGTTCTGAATAGTATGGAGGGCTGTCAGAGGTTACAGCGGGACATTAATAGGATGCAAAACTGGGCTGAGAAGTGTCAGATCCAGTTCAACCCAGAGAAGTGTGAGGTGATTCATTTGGTAGGTCAAATATGATGGCAGAATATAGTATTAATGGTAAGACTCTTGGCAGTGTGGAGGATCAGAGGGATCTTGGGGTTCGAGTCCATAGGACACTCATAGCTGCTGTGCAGGTTGACTCTGTGGTTAAGAAAGCATACGGCGCATTGGCTTTCATCAGTCGTGGGACTGAGCTTAGGAGCCGAGAGGTAATGTTGCAGCTAAATAGGACCCTGGTCAGACCCCACTTGGAGTACTGTGCTCAGCTTTGGTTGCCTCACTACAGGAGGGATGTGGAAACTATAGAAAGGGTGCAGAGGAGATTTACAAGGATGTGCCTGGATTGGGGACCATGCCTTATGAGAATAGGTTGAGTGAACTCGGCCTTTTTTTCTTGGAGCGATGGAGGATGAGAGGTGACCTGATAGAGGTGTATAAGATGATAAGAGGCATTGATCATGTGGATAGTCAGTGGCTTTTTCCGAGGGCTGAAATGGCTAACACAAAAGGGTACAATTTTAAGGTGCTTGGAAGTAGGTAGAGAGGAGATGTCAGAGTAAATTTTGTTACACAGAGAGTGGTGAGCTGACGGCGGTGGAGGCAGATACGATAGGGTCTTTTAAGAGACTCCTGGACAGATACATGGAGCTTAGAAAAATAGAGGGCTATGGGCAACCCTAGGTAATTTCTAAGGTAAGAACATGTTCGGCACAGCTTTGTGGGCTGAAGGGCCTGTATTGTGCTGTAGGTTTTCTATGTTCTATGTTTTTATTTAAGCCACATGATATTTTTAAAACTTGCTTTATCATTCCAAATAGAAATATTTTCCAATGGAAATGAATTCAGCTCGGCAAACTTCATTTCATGGAACTGGTTTTAATAATAATAATAATAATAATAATAATAATAATAATAATAAGCACTTTATTGATTCTGAGTGGGGAAGTCTTTCATTACAGCAGCAACATTTGAAATCACTCTGAGCAGTGTGGAGACTTAACTAATAATAAAGTACAGAATTATAATATACACAATAATAATTTACCCATTTGCAATAATAATGTACAAAATAATAAAAGAGAGACTATGTACTCTGATGCGTGTTCTCCTGTCACACAGAGATGACCTGCTGTATATGCTTATTGCATTTGGTAGAAAAGATTTTCTGTAACGATCCTTGTGACAGCAGTGTTGAATGATTCTGTTTGGAAGGGTCCTCCGCTGCTTATTCAGTAGATGATGGAGAGGATGTGCCAGATTGTCCATAATTGTTGTTAGAGATATTACTATGTTCTTTAACACCTGCAGCAAAAGAGCTTTGGAAGCTCTGGGTACAAGGTACCAGGGCTCTTACAACGCTTTGTTTCATAGTTATGATGGATTTGTGGTTAATTCATCTTCCATGCATCTGATCTGCATGTGAGGCTCATCCATAAGCATTCATCTTAACCCTCTGAAAAATAAAACCCCTTTAATTGTAGGATGTTTAACTGTATCTGGATGTAGTTCATAAGTGATGGATACCTCAAAATAAAAAGCTTGGACTACAGAGGTAAATACTTGTCTTCAACTTTCCCAGAATTGCTATTGCTGGAAAGTTGCCATTGGATGCATCAAGTTTGTAACAAAAAGAGCAATATTCCTAAAAAGGTCGTATCCTCATTGTCCAGCAAGTTCCTTCTTATCAGATATATATCTAGCTCTCTTTAAATGTTGTAAAATGAACCGTCCTTCATTATTATTGCATTCTGGACTCTATTGGTGATTGTCCATCATGACTGACAAAGACAGAAAACTTGTGCAGGAGAGCCTTTAAAGTAGAAAAATGATTGCAGTTCCACGCTCTCTTGACCTCGGAAGTCCAGAACCAGTGGTACGAATAAGAGTCGGAAACTAATGGCTTTCTTGGTTGCAGTGGATGTCCTCTGTGCCCTATCGGACCCTTTGCTTTCCATGAAGTGTTGCAAAACGGCGTTCCCGGCTGTTGGATCTCACCTTTGATCTCATCTGACTAATCCACTGGAGCTGAAGTTCACATGCTAGGACAGGCCTGAGGCCTGCTGTCTACCCTCATCTGGTTTAGTGCAGCAGGCAGTGAAGGTGAATGAGCAAGTGCAGCAGGCAGTGAAGAAGGCTAATGGAATGTTGGCCTTTATTACAAAGGGAATTGAGTACAAGAGCAAGGAAATCCTCTTGCATTTGTACAGAGCCCTGGTGAGACCACACCTGGAGTATTGTGTACAGTTTTGGTCTCCAGGGTTAAGGAAGGACATCCTGGCTGTAGAGGAAGTGCAGTGTAGATTCACGAGGTTAATTCCTAGGATGTCTGGACTGTCTTACGCAGAGAGGTTAGAGAGACTGGGCTTGTACACGCTGGAATTAAGGAGATTGAGAGGGGATCTGATTGAAACATATAAGATTATTAAGGGATTGGACAAGATAGAGGCAGGAAATATGTTCCAGATGCTGGGAGAGTCCAGTACCAGAGGGCATGGTTTGAGAATAAGGGGTAGGTCATTTAGGACAGAGTTAAGGAAAAACTTCTTCTCCCAGAGAGTTGTGGGGGTCTGGAATGCACTGTCTCAGAAGGCAGTGGAGGCCAATTCTCTGGATGCTTTCAAGAAGGAGCTAGATAGGTATCTTATGGATAGGGGAATCAAGGGATATGGGGACAAGGCAGGAACCGGGTATTGATAGTAGATGATCAGCCATGATCTCAGAATGGCGGTGCAGGCTCGAAGGGCCAAATGGTCTACTTCTGCACCCATTGTCTATTGTCTGTTGAAGCAGTGTACCGGAAAGTGGCCTGCTCTCACATGCAAACAGCTACTTGGAGCCACAGGTGAGAGCAGAGTGTCCAATAGGAACCAAAGGTGAGTGAGTTGCCATAGAATGGGCATGACAAGCCCCTTCACTAGAGGTGCTTCCCCTCCCTGAACACCCCATACACCCCCAACTATCCCTCATGTTAAAAGATGTTTTCATTACTGAGGAAACTGGTGTCACAGGAGTGCAAATTAGGGTTGCAGCCAATTTACAAGCCCACAGATTTAATGCTTTTATCTTTGGCATTGAGGAACAAAACCAACTGTTAGGATCCGATCCGGAGCCCGCCTTCTGGGTCTTGCTCCGGTCCGCGGACTCCGGACTCCGGGCCTTGCAGCTAGCCCTCCTGTCACCCAGAGCCATTGGATCATCTTGGCTTAAGGAGGTACACCTGTTGTCTATTAGGGGGCAGGTGTTTATAAGGGGCTCGGGGACTGAGCCTAGTTGGGGGTTGTCCTGTTCTGCCCAGGTTTGTTTTGGGTTCCTGCTTCTCCTGTCTGTGCTGTTCTGCTGTTGCACAGTCTGCTTGCTTCTCCCTATTTACTGGTGTATCACGGTTGTCCTGCTGCTCACCCTGGACCCAGCTCCCTTCTGTTCCCTTGCCTCTGTTGGGTAAGCCAGGTTGTTGCTGTTACCCTGTGGGTAGTTCTGTCCCTTCCTACCCCTCACCTCTGATGGGTTGTGTCCTGCACCTGCCCAGATGTCTGTGCCTTGCCCAGGCCTCTGTGTTTCCACCTGGGAGGTGGCCCTGCCTGGGATCCATGTGGCCTGCCCTGAGGACTCTGACCCTTCCCACCCCTTGCTCCCTATGGGTTGTGCCTACACCTGCCCAGGTGTTCTGTGTCTTGCCTGGGCCTCTGTTCCTGCCTGGGAGGTGGCCCTGCCTGAACTCTGGGATCCAGCCCCGCCTGCATTACCCCCTGCATGCCATGGCATCCCCATCCTGTCCTACCCCTAGTACTTCAGTGCCTGCGTCCTGTGTTTGGGTCCATTCCATGTCTGCTCCTGACACCAACTCCACGTTTATAATACATCCTGTCTAGGTCCAAAGGGAAACTATGAAGGAAAATTTATCCCGTAAGCCAACAGACTTGAAATTCTTTTGAGTAGTTAGTTATTGATGGCAGCTTTGTGTCACTTGGAAGCATTGAAAGGATAATCAATAATTAATCCTTTTGTATCTCAGCAAATGGAATTCCCTTCATTATGTTCACATGAGTCATGCTGAACTTTGAGTACCATGGAAATAAGATCCTGTATGGATGATACATTTTCAATAAATACCTTGAGAAAGTTTGGTAAATGTGTCATTTTATCTAGCCTTATGCTACCCCTAAAGAGTTCAAAGGTAGATTGTGTTCCCCTTTTCAGAACTGCTGTAGACTTTACTGATTCCTCATGTCAAGAAATAACTTCACAATGGGGTGAGACTTACAAAAAAAGAGATTCAAATTTTCTGTGCGGTTAAGACCTACAGTTCTGAGTTCACATTAGGCTCTTGCCCACTGTCAGCAGCTTCTACAACTGACTGAAGGAATCCTAATTCTGCCTTGGACTATATTTCCCTCATTTTGCACCAATGGCACTATGTTAACTTTTTGTTTATTTTGCTGTGTAAGTTGTGCATAATTTATGTTAATTTACGTTTATGCAATTTATATTTATAATGTTTGTAATATATTGTGCTGCTGCATAAAGCTAATTTTCATGGCCTCTACCATGGATATATATCCATGATAATAAACGACCTTGAATTTGATAGAGAAATCCAGCTTTTATTGGATAGGACAAATTTAGCATTGATCTTATAAAATCACTGCTCTCTTTTCCACAGGTTTTAATGAACTTGGTGGCCATTTCTTATCCATTCAAAATGCACAGTGATTTTAATGGTACCACACATTCTTGACTTGTTTGCAAGCTCCAACCCCCTCTCAACTCATTTTGGCAAGGACCTGACTTCAAAGGATGTAAAAACGGGAAAAGACACAGCAAGATGGCTGGGCAATAACTCCAGTTATATATCATTGCCCAATGTCAAAGGAACTCTACTACTTTAGAGAACTGTTTATCCTGGAATTGCATAAATTGGTCTAGTTATGGAGAACACATTTTATTTCTTGCAATATACTTTGTAAAAGATCAAATCAGTAAACTTTCCTTTTTCAGAAACTTTTGCTTTCACTGTATTTTATTTCTTGCTGAAAACACAATTTATATGTGCAATGATGACATCTTAGTAATTCAATGATGCTACTTTAAGGCAGAATATTCTACAGTATCAAAGTAATTCAATCAATTTTGATTAAGCAAATTTATTGAGAAATCAAAGAAACTCATTTTTATAATCACCATTTGATTAACTCAGATACCTGAGATCCAGTAATGTGCAGCTGTTGCCATTTTTAAGAATTAATGATTATCCTCAGCACTAGGGGTATATTGTACTGAAATAATTAATTTAAAAACTTACTATGATGGTTCAGGTGTGAATTTACTGCAGCATTTCAATGGTCAGCTTTTACTGGCAAGGTAATATATCTTTAAAACAGATCATGGGCAAGGAAGATATATTACATTTTGTCATTTGTATGCAGTCTAGATAGGATATTTACCCTTGACCTGTCCAGCAAAGGAAACGGGCTGACTTGCAGTTCTGCCGGAACTGAGGTTAGCCAGCTTCAGAAAAGGAATTTATCGATTATTAGTCAAGTGAATCATTAAACCAAACTCTACCTCATTCTTGTTTCAGATACCATATAACCTTAGACAATAAAATCCTTGTACTTTGAAGGTAACTTTATTAATTTTCAGTTATTATCTGCAAAAGAAAACTTGGCAGCATTTCCAAAATGAAGTTAGGTGTTCATAAGTATCAGTGCATTTTAGATGTTCATCACAAAACTATTGAAAGAGTCAAAAATAATTAAGACTGATTGAAATATGAATGTTACTTTATATATTTAATGAAAGCATCTAACAGTTCAACTATTGGGGCAATGTTTGGTAGCAGGTTGCTGGGATTCAGCATTTCCAATAAATAAAAAAAAATCAGGAATTTCATTTGTGATCTGAACACTACTGTAAGTAATTAGGAATACTGAAGTGGTTGATAGACATTCAGGATATATTCAAAATGTTTTAATTTTTCTTAATTATCAAACTATTAGAACCAGGAAAAAAAACTTTATTTGACTGAAGGTGGAATGTTTTGCAATGGATAATCTAGGGATAGGTTCATTCGTAGTTCAAATTTGGGATAGATTTTTATCTGTATCAGTTAGCATTGGATACGATTATTTAGATTAGTTCATAGATTGATTTATGCTGAAGAAACCTATATCTTAATAAACTCAATGATAAGACTTAAGTGCTCATTAGATGAAATTGTCCTTTAAGCTTTCATTGACCTGACTACGTGTTTGATGACAATCATTGCTGTACATTAGAGGCACATACAGTATTTGCTATCATCATTTCAAAGTTTAAAGTAAATTTTATTATCAAAGTAGATATATGATTCATTTTCTTGCGGACATACTCAAAAATCTATAGAATAATGTCCATAACAGAATCATTGAAAGACTAGGGCATTCAACCAGAACGCAGAAGACAACAAACTGTGCAAATACAAAAAGAAGAAACAGTGTTCAAGAGTCTGATGGTTGAGGGGTAGTAGCTGTTCCTGAACCTGGTAGTGTAAGTCCTGAGGGTCTTGAACCTTCCTGATAGCAGCAATGAGAAGAGAGCAGGTCCTGGGCGGTGCTGAACCCTGATGATGGATGTTGCTTTCCCATGACAGTGTTTCAAGTAGATGTGCTCAGTGGTTGGGAGGGCTTTACCCATGATGGGCTGGGCCATATTCATGACATTTTGTAGGCTCTTCCAGTTAAGGGTATTGGTGTTTCCATACCTGTCTGTGATGTAGCCAGCCAATGAACCCTCCACTACACATCCATAGATGTTAATCAAAGTTTTAGATGAGATGATGAATCTCAGAAAACTCCTAAGGTCTTTCTTTGTAATGGCACTTATGTACTGTGCCCAGGACAGGCCCTCTGAAATAATGACACATAGGAATTTAAAGTTGCTCACCCTCTCCACCTCTGATGAGGACTGACTCATTGGCCTCTGGTTTCCTTCTCCTGAAGTCTACAATTAGCTCTTTGGTTTTGCTGATATTGAGTAATAGGTTGTTGTTGACACCACTCAGACAGATTTTCACTCTCCCTCCTATATGCTGATTTATCAACGCCTTTGATTCGGTCTACGACAGCATTGGAGCTCCACAGTCATAAGTGTCAAGTGTGTAGAGCAGGGGGCTAAGAACACAAGCCTTTTGGTGTACCTGCGCAGATGGGGATGGTGGAGAAGATGTTGTTGCCAATCTGAACTGACTGGGATCTGCAAGTGACAAAATCAAAGATTCAATTGCGAAAGGAGGTATTGAGGCCAAGGTCTTGGAGCTTATTGATTAGTTTTGAGGGGATGTTGTTAATGAATGCTGAGCTGTAGTCAATGAACAGAATCCTGATGTATGTATCTTTGCAGTCCAGAAATTCCAGTGTTGAGTGAAGAGCCAATGAGATGGCATCTGCTGTGGACCTGCTACTCTGCTAGGTAAATTGGTGTGCATCTAAGTCACTTCTCAGGCAGGAGTTGATATTTTTCATCATCAACATCTCAAAACACTTCATCACTATGGATGTAAGTGCTACTGGGCGATAGTCATTAGGGCAGATCACCATGTTCTTCTTGGGTACCAGGATAATTGAAGCAGGTGGGTACCACACAGTGCCAAAGTGAGAGGTTACAGATCTCAGTGATCACACTGGCCAGTTGATCAACACAGGTCTTCTGTACTTGGCCAAGTATCCTACCTGGGCTGGATGCTTTCCATGGGTTCACCCTCCTGAAGGCTGCTTGCACATCGGCTTCAGAGACTAAAGTCACAGGATCACCGGGGGATGAGAGAGTTCTGAATATTCCTGTATGTTTTAATGGTCAAAGCAAGCACAGAAGGCATAGATCTCATCTGGAAGCAAGCCCTGCTGTCTCCTGCGTCGCTTTTATTTCAATTTATAAGAGGTGACAGTATTGTAACCCTGCCACAGCTGTCAATCATCCTTTGTTGATTCAAGTTTAGACCAGAACTGCCACTTTGCATGTGAGATGGCTTTCCAGAGATCGTACCTGGACCTCTTGGAGCTTTCTTGGTTCACCAGTCCTGAGTGTCTCGGACCTGGCTCTCTGCAGATTTCAGTTCTCATGGTTCTCCCAGGGCTTCTGGATGGGGAAGACTCTGAATGATTTTGTGGGGACACACGTATCTACAGCTGTTTCTATAAAGTCCATGACAACCATGGTATATTCATTCAGATCTACAGATGAGTCGCTGAACACCACCCAGTCCACTGACTTGAAGCAATCCTGTAGCCACTCCTCTGCCTCCCTCAGCCATTTCTTAGTTGTTGTAACCTTTGGAGCTTTGCTCTTTAGCTTCTTGCTGTATTCAGGTAGGAGAAGAACAGCCAAGTGATCAGGCTTCCCAAAATGTGGTCTGGACATAGAACGGTAGGCATTCTTTATCTTGGTATAACAGTGGTCTAGTGTGTTGGGACCTCTGGTGCTATATGTTACATGCCAATGGTTTCTTCAAACAAGCCTGCTTGAAGTCTACAACTATGGTTTGAAATGCATTGGGATGGATTGTTTCTTGTTTGGAGATAGCAACATGCAGTATCACGGGCACTGATTACAGTCGTCCGCTGGTGATATGTAAACTGCAGTCAGCATCACGGACGAGAAATTCCTAGGTAAATGGAACGGATGGCATTTTGACTGTTAGGTGTTTCAAGTTGAGGAAAGACTAATTCAACATAGCCACCATATCAGAGCAGCATCGAGACTTTATCATGAAACACACACCTCCTCCTTTTGCCCTCTCTGGATAAGCAGTTTAGTCCACTCTATATGGTGAAAAGCTTTTAGGTCTGATGCTGGGAGAAAGCCACGTCTTGGTCAAGCATAGAATAGAACAGGCTCTCATTTCTCTTTGATAGAGTAACCTCACCCTCAGGTCCTCAACACACACAAAATGCTGGAGCAACTCAGCAGACCAGGTAGTATCTGTGGAAAAGAGTAAACAGTCGACGTTTCTGACTGAGACCTCCATCAGGATTGGGAGAAAAAGGATGCAAGGTCAGAGGAAGAATATGGGAGGGGGGAAGAAATACAAGGTGGTAGGTATTAGATGGAGCTGGGATGGGGGGAGGGAGGGGTGTAGTAAGAGCTGGAAAGTTGATTGGTGAAAGAGATAAAGGCTGGAGAAGGGGGTATCTGATAGAAGAGGGTAGAAGACCATGGAAGAAAAGAAAAGGGGGAGAGAAGCAGAGGGAGGTGAAGGGTAGGTGAGGAGATCAGAGAGGGAAGCATGATTGAGGAATGGTGAGGGGGAGGCAATTACCGGAGCAATACTGATAAAGCCTCCTGGTATGGTATCCTGGATTTCAGTGAGAAGGAATATAGATTGGGAGACCACTTCATCAAGTACCTATGCTCTGCCACCAGAAAAAGCAGTGTCTCCCAGTGGCCACTGATTTCAATTCTGTTTCCCATTCCTATTCCAACATGTCAGTTCGTGGCCTCCTCTGTTGCCGCGATGAAGCCACACTCAGGTTGGAGGAGCGATACCTTATATTCCTTCTGTGTGCCTCCAACCTGATGGCATGAACATTGATTTATCAAACGCCCAGTAACTGGCTCCCCCTCACCATTCCCCCATTCCTGTTACCCTCTCCTCTTTTCTGTCCATCATCTCCCTCTGGTGTTCTTCCCGTTTCCCTTTCTTCCATGGTCTTCTACCCTTTCCTAACAGATTCCTCCTTCTCCAGCCCTTTATCTCTTTCCCCAATCAACTTTCCAGCTCTTAGTTCACCCGTCCCTCCCCCTCCTGAATTCATCTATTACCAACCACCTTATATTTCTTCCTCCCCCTCCTCTCTCCCCATCTTCTTGTTCTCATTTTTTATCTTCTTCCACTCCTAAAACATTGACTGTTTACTCTTTTCCATTGATGCTGCCTGACCTGCTGAGTTCCTCCAGCATTTTCTGTGCCTTGCTTGGATTTCCAGCGTCTGCAGATTTTCTCATGTTTCTGCCTCAAGGCCTCAACTTTGTTCTCTGGCGAGAGCACATTTGTCAGCAAGATGCTGAATAGAGGAGGCCTCATCACTTTGTGTTTCAGCCTGGCTTGTAAATTCCCCTCCTGCCTCATTTCAGGCCATGGCAATGAACCTTCGTCCTATTAAAGGTGTTGTACCTGCCTGCAGTTGTTAACGACTTCATTAAAACCTGCCTGGATGAGGGTGTGCCCATAAAGACTTACTGTTCATTCCCAAACCAAAAGCTGTGGATGAACCAAGAGGTATGTCATCTGTGGCATTCGAGTCTGGTGACCCAGGCCTGTACCAGAAAACCAGGTATGATTTGTGGAGGACTATTTCAAGGGTGAAGAGACAATTTCAAATAAGGTTGGAGGCAATATCAGATGCACAACAACTCTGGCAGGGTTTGCAGGACATTATCTTACAAAGTGAAACCCAATAGCATGAATGGCAGCGATGCTTCACTACCAGATGAACTCAATGCCTTCCATGCCCGCTTTGAAAGGGAAAACACAACTACAGCTGTGAAGATCCCTGCTACTCCTGATGATCCTGTGATCTCTGTCTCAGAGGCCGACGTTAGGCTGTCTTTAAAGAGAGCGAACTCTCGCAAGGAGGAAGGACCCAATGCAGTATCTGGTAAGGCTCTGAAAACCTGTGCCAACCAACTAGCTCGAGTATTCAAGGACATTTTCAACCTCTCACTGCTATGAGCGGAAGTTCCCACTTGCTTCAAAAAGGCAACAATTATACCAGTGCCGAAGAAGAATAATGTGGCCTGCCTTAATGACTATCGCCCAGTAGCACTCACATCGACAGTGATGAAATGCTTTGAGAGGTTGGTCATGACTAGACTGAACTCCTGCCTCAGCAAGGACCTGGACCCATTGCAATTTGCCTATTGCCACAATAGGTCAACGGCAGATGCAATCTCAATGGCTCTCCACGTGGCTTTAGAGCACCTGGACAACACAAACACCTACATCAGGATGCTGCTCATCGACTATAGCTCAGCATTCAATACCATCATTCCCACAATCCTGATTGAGAAGTTGAGAACCTGAGCCTCTGTACCTCCCTCTGTAATTGGATCCTCAACTTCCTAACCGGAAGACCACAATCTGTGCGGATTGGTGATAACATATCCTCCTTGCTGATGATCAACACTGGTGCACCTCTGGGGAGTGTGCTTAGCCCACTGCTCTACTCTCTGTATACACATGACTGTGTGGCTAGGCATAGCTCAAATACCACCTATAAATTTGCTGATGATACAACCATTCTTGGTAAAATCTCAGGTGGTGACGAGAGGGCATACAGGAGTGAGATATGCCAACTAGTGGAGAGATGACACAGCAACAACCTGGCAGTCAATGTCAGTAAGACAAAAGAGGTGATTGTAGACTTCAGGAAGGGTAAGACGAAGGAACACATACCTATCCTCATAGAGGGATCAGAAGTGGAGAGAGTGAGCAGCTTCAAGTTCTTGGGTGTCAAGATCTCTGAGGATCTAACCTGGTCCCAACATAGAGATGTAGTTATAAAGAAGGCAAGACGGAGGCAATACTTCATTAGGAGTTTGAAGAGATTTGGCATGTCAACAAATACACTCAAAAACTTCTATAGTTGTACCGTGGAGAGCATTCTGACAGGCTGCATCACTGTCTGGTATGGAGGGGCTACTGCACAGGACTGAAAGAAGCTACAGAAGGTTGTAAAACTAGTCAGATCCATCTTGGGTCCTAGCCCACAAAGTACTCAGGACATCTTCAGGGAGCAGTGTCTCAGAAAGGGAGCATCCATTAATAAGGACCTCCAGCACCCAGGGCATGCCCCTTTCTTTCTGTTACCATCAGGTAGGAGATACAGAAGCCTGAAGGCACACACTCAGTGATTCAGGAACAGCTTCTTCCCCTCTGCCATCCGATTCCTAAATTGACATTGAAACTTTGGACACTAACTCACTTTTTTTTAATGTACAGTATTTCTGTTTTGCACATTTTTAAAATCTATTCACTATATGTAATTGATTTACTTGTTTATTTGTTATTATTATATTTATTTTAATTATTTTTTTTCTGCTATATTATGTATTGCATTGAACTGTTGCTGCTAAGTTAACAAATTTCAGGTCACATGCAGGTGATAATAAACCTGATTCTGGTCCAGCTGAGTCCTTCAGACTATGGTGAGACCTGAAGAGCATTGAGTAGATTTAAAATTACATTGCTTAGAGGGAAGTTACATGCTGCAGACCACTCGAAAGAGGTCTATTTAAAAGAGTACTTGGAACTATTGTCTGCCGCCCACAGAGTGCCACCGGTAATCACTGGCGTCACTTTGATATCATTGATCTTCTATGCGCAATGGAGAGCAAAGGCAAAGAAACAGAGGAGCTTCCAAAATTTCCTGAAAAGCCAACTTATGGCCTTCCATAATTACTAAAAATGCAAGTACCTGACCCATAACACCAGCAGAGATCTTAAATCTGTATAAATGCGGTAATTAGTCTTTGCTTGACTCAGCATAGTCAGCACACTTAATATGCTTTTAGTGCTGCTTTTGTGACTAGGTTGAGGGTAATGAAAAATGGCTGGTGAAACATTTCATGTATATGCAGCTCTCCGGGGTAATCAAGGTGTGTGGAGATTGTCCTAAACCAATCTGGAACAGGTGCACAGTCACGTAGGGACCCATCTTTTTCTTCCTGTGACACTATCCTTATTCCAGAGCCAAAATTTGCAGACCAGAAAGTGGTTTTTTAGCCATGCTGTGCCTTTGCCAAAAAAAACTACAAAACAGATCCCACTCATGTATCTCTCCCAAAAAAGCTTTATTATTTTGTTTCAATATTTACCTACTCATCGTCAAAATTAGTCAGCGTTCTTCACCTAATTTATTTCCTTTGGCAAAATGTTCCTGGCTTCAGCAGCTGTGTATGAATTTTTCCCCCTAAAATTCTTTTTGTGCTTTCAATTCCTATTTCAAGTTAATTTTCCTTCGTTACAAACTGGTTATCCAGAAGAAAAGGGGTGGTAGGAAATTAGGTTTGAATATGTACTGAGTGGGTGACAGGTAAGTAAGTCCCCTGCATTCGACCACCACTGCCAATGACAACAAAGGTTTCAGCTTTGATGCCCTGGTTATTTTAAATCCAAGGCCTGATGTATATCCAGACAGAAGGCCCTCTTATCTTCCCAAAAACAATTTCTGCCAAGGAGAGAAGTTGAAATTCTCCCTGCAATTTTATCATATTCTTTAAAACATCTTCATGATTTTAAAATTTATTATAAAACATCAGAAACATTTCCAGTGCTCAATTTTCTCCTTGTAATAACTTTCCAATTGTGTTAAATGGTTATGTTTTCTTGGTCCTATGATGCACCATCAATAACTCTCGGAGACAGGAAGTGAACGATAGGCTTTTATTAGCAGCAAAAAGGGAGCACGACATCCTGGAGACTGAGGGCAGGACTCAGGCTCCAATCGCCTTTATACAGGGGTCTGTGGGAGGAGCCACAGGAGCAGTCAGCAGAGGGGTGTGTCCAGACAGGTATACATAGTTTACCACATCCTACTAAAACTAAAAGCTATGCTCTGATGTTATGCAAGCTTATCATTTTCTTTTTGTTCTCATACTGAATCATTACTTAAAGATAGTGTTGGTATTTTAGTGGCTTTGCATGGATTTGGAACACAAAAGGAACGTTAACCTCTCTGTTTCTCCATAGTTCTCAGCATCTTTTCTGAAATCTGAATATGAATTTCAACAACTCCATACTCATCTTTAGAAGTTAAAGATTTAATCTTTGCGCAAGTGGGATATGGCCATGGGACAGGACATGGGACAGGACATGGGATATGGCCATGGGACAGGACATGGGACTGGACATGGGACTGGACATGGGACTGAACATGGGACAGGACATGGGACTGGCCATGGGACTGGACATGGGACTGGACATGGGACAGGACATGGGACAGGACATGGGACTGGACATGGGACAGGACATGGGACTGGACATGGAATTGGCCATGGGACAGGACATGGGACTGGACATGGGACAGGACATGGGACAGGACATGGGACTGGACATGGGACAGGACATGGGACAGGACATGGGACAGGACATGGGACTGGACATGGGACTGGCCATGGGATTGGCCATGGGACAGGACATGGGACTGGACATCGGACTGGACATGGGACTGGACATGGGACTGGCCATGGGACAGGCAAAGGGACTGGACATGGGACAGGCCATGGGACTGGACATGGGACTGGACATGGGACAGGACATGGGACTGGCCATGGGACAGGACATGGGACTGGACATGGGACTGGCCATG
Source organism: Hemitrygon akajei (assembly GCF_048418815.1). NCBI lineage: Eukaryota > Metazoa > Chordata > Chondrichthyes > Myliobatiformes > Dasyatidae > Hemitrygon > Hemitrygon akajei. The sequence goes on along the minus strand of NC_133136.1, from coordinate 106,872,353 downwards.
GGACTGGCCATGGGACTGGGCATGGGTCTGGACATGGGACTGGCCATGGGACTGGACATGGGACTGGACATGGGACTGGCCATGGGACAGGACATGGGACTGGACATGGGACTGGCCATGGGACAGGACATGGGACTGGACATGGGACAGGACATGGGACTGGACATGGGACAGGACATGGGACTGGACATGGGACTGGACATGGGACTGGACATGGGACAGGACATGGGACTGGACATGGGACTGGACATGGGACAGGACATGGGACTGGACATGGGACTGGCCATGGGACAGGACATGGGACTGGACATGGGACAGGACATGGGACTGGCCATGGGACTGGCCATGGGACAGGACATGGGACTGGCCATGGGATTGGACATGGGACTGGACATGGGACTGGACATGGGACAGGACATGGGACTGGCCATGGGACTGGACATGGGACTGGCCATGGGACAGGACATGGGACTGGACATGGGACTGGACATGGAACAGGACATGGGACTGGACATGGGACTGGACGTGGGACAGGACGTGGGACTGGCCGTGGGACTGGACGTGGGACAGGACGTGGGACTGGACGTGGGACTGGACATGGGACTGGACATGGGACAGGACATGGGACTGGACATGGGACTGGACATGGGACTGGACATGAGACTGGCCATGGGACTGGACATGGGACAGGACATGGGACTGGACATGGGACAGGACATGGGACTGGACATGGGACTGGCCATGGGACAGGACATGGGACTGGACATGGGACTGGACATGGGACAGGACATGGGACTGGCCATGGGACAGGACATGGGACAGGACATGGGACTGGACATGGGACTGGACATGGGACAGGACATGGGACTGGACATGGGACTGGACATGGGATTGGCCATGGGACAGGACATGGGACTGGACATGGGACTGGCCATGGGACTGGACATGGGACTGGACATGGGACAGGACATGGGACTGGACATGGGACTGGACATGGGACAGGACATGGGACTGGCCATGGGACAGGACATGGGACAGGACATGGGACTGGACATGGGACTGGACATGGGACAGGACATGGGACTGGACATGGGACTGGACATGGGATTGGCCATGGGACAGGACATGGGACTGGACATGGGACTGGCCATGGGACTGGACATGGGACTGGACATGGGACAGGACATGGGACAGGACATGGGACTGGACATGGGACAGGACATGGGACAGGACATGGGACTGGACATGGGACTGGCCATGGGACAGGACATGGGACTGGCCATGGGACTGGACATGGGATTGGCCATGGGACAGGACATGGGACAGGACATGGGACTGGACATGGGACTGGACATGGGACAGGACATGGGACAGGACATGGGACTGGACATGGGACTGGACATGGGACAGGACATGGGACTGGACATGGGACTGGACATGGGACTGGACATGGGACTGGCCATGGGACTGGCCATGGGACAGGACATGGGACTGGCCATGGGACTGGACATGGGACAGGACGTGGGACTGGCCATGGGACTGGACGTGGGACAGGACATGGGACTGGACGTGGGACTGGACATGGGACTGGACGTGGGACTGGATATGGGACTGGACGTGGGACAGGATATGGGACCGGATGTGGGACAGGACATGGGACAGGACATGGGACAGGACATGGGACAGGACATGGGACTGGACATGGGACAGGACATGGAACAGGACATGGGACTGGACATGGGACAGGACATTGGACAGGACATGGGACTGGCCATGGGACAGGACATGGGACTGGACATGGGACTGGACATTGGACAGGACATGGGACTGGACATGGGACTGGACATGGGACTGGACATGGGACTGGACATGGGACTGGACATGGGACGGGACATGGGACTGGACATGGGACTGGACATGGGACAGGACATGGGACCGGACATGGGACAGGACATGGGACAGGACATGGGACTGGACATGGGACTGGCCATGGGACTGGACATGGGACTGGACATGGGACTGGCCATGGGATTGGAATGAATGTATATATTGGATGAGTGCTGCCTGATAGTTTGGATGTACAGGTGGCTTAGACTTGTTTTATTACATTTGGCATAGAGATTTATCACTTCATGGCTGCCATTGACTGCAAGAGCATATTTCACTGTTGTGTACATCAACTTTAATCTGTACAAGCATCAAAGGGATTATTCCCTCAGCCACCAGCTGCCCTGTAACCATTATGCATGAAGTAAATCATGCATGTCTGACTATATGACCATAAGATATCAGAGCAGAATTAGGCCATTTGGCCCATCGAGTCTGTTCTGCCATTTCATCATGGCCGATCCACATTCCCTCTCAGCCCAAATCTCCCTCCTTCTCCCCGTATCCCTTCATGTCCTGACTAATCAAGAATCTATCAACCTCTGACTTAAATATATCCAATGGCTCGGCCTCACAGTTGCCTGTGGCAAAGGATTCCACAGATTCACCACTCTCTGGCTAAACAAATTCCTGCTGATATCCATTCTAAAAGTGCACATCTCTATTCCGAATCTGTGTCCTCTGGCCTTAGACTCCCCCACCACAGGAAACAACCACTCCACATGCCCTCTATTGAGGCTTTCAAACATTCGATAGATTTCAGTGAGGTCATCCCACATTCTTCTGAATTCCAGTGAGTAGAGGCCCAGAGCTCCTCATATGACGAGACTTCACTGCTGTGTTTGACCATCCACTGCAAATCAAAGGGAGCTTATTTGAGAACCAAGTACTCAGCTGAGGTGTGGCTGCTGGCTCTGATCTGCGATCCAAGCTACAGTCCCATGATCAAATCTGTACTTCCACAAGAAATGAGGGAATGGTGATTGTTAACAGCTTAAGTGGAGAGAAATCGACTGTCAATATGGTAACTATGAAACATATCTTTATATAAAACACATCTGCTTAACTAATGCCTTACTAAGTATCTGGACTGTATGAGATTCCAGGCTTGCTTTTCCGAATTAGCAATATTGTTGATTCTTAAACTGTTCCTAGCAAGCTGTTTGTTTCATTAAAACTGCTACAGTATATTAAATAAAATGGCCTGCTTTCAAATGCAATGCTTTCACATGTCTGACAGCTACCTAAGCTGCCTAACTGACAGACAACAGCAAGGGCATTTACAGAGTGACAGGATGGAAGGATATATCTGGTTTTTTTGCAGGTGGATGACAACACATTTCTGCGGCACGGAGTGACTGCTGCTTCCCCAGGATGCTGATTCAGCAATCTCAATATTATTGTGCTCCACTGGGTTCTGAAACACTGGCTTTTGAATCTTGTTGATGTATTTGCCGATCACTTCTTGATTGAGAAAGATGGGATCCGTGTAAAACCAAGGAAAGACTGATGCCATCCTGCTTTCAAGTTCCACAACAAGCTATGGCAGGTTTCTCATTGGTGATTTTCTGTAGCCAGCGCCATTGATGTTCCTGCTGATTCCTCTATGACTGAACTTGAGCTACCTTCACCTCTCCTTTGCTGCAGGCCACTTCTACCTGGCATCACATCACATTCAGGTGCAGCTTCTGTTCCATCTTTTAACTGTGGCGTTGTCTGAAATGATAGCTGATTTCTTACTCCGCTTGCACTAACTGGAAAGTTTGTGCTTGTTGTGGACCCAAAATGAAAAAGCCACAGATGTAGAGCTGTGGTGTAGGGAAAGTATAAGTTGCTAACTTAGTAGATTGTGAATCGGTAGATTTCATAGCTGAGGAAGAAATGAACTGTAAGAAAACATATTGTTTGTTTGGGTATTGTTAGGTTTTACAGGGTCAGTACCAGCATTGGCCAGGGCCTCAATGGTATCTCAGGAATGGCCAGAACCATATCCTCTGTTGTGGTTAGAATATACAGGGCGGAGCCTTTCTCTGCTGGTTATATAGAAAAGCAGCATCATGGCCTGATGAACAGAAGGAACTGGACCTGACTGTCCTGAAACTTATTTGATGATGTGATTATCTTGGTTAAATGGTTGAGAGCGTATGCACGTGCACACCGTGAGAAACAGAGCCTGCGGCACACCTAACTGCGTATGCGCGTGCACACCGTGAGGAGCAGGGCCTGCGGCACACCTAACTGCGTATGCACGTGCACACTGTGAGGAGCAGGGCCTGCGGCACACCTAACTGCGTATGCACATGCACACCGTGAGAAACAGAGCCTGCGGCACACCTAACTGCGTATGCGCGTGCACACCGTGAGGAGCAGGGCCTGCGGCACACCTAACCACGTATGAGGGTAAAGGTAAAGATATGAATCCTGGTTGATGAAGACTTTTGTTGGGTGACTGATAACTGAGTACTGAACTGTAGTTCGTTGAGCAACTGGTGCAATTTCAGGATGTGTTCTTTCGGACTGGCCACTCCAGTTATGTAACTGAACTTCTGTGTACAACTTCATCCAGGTTCCTTGAGCTTGTTTCTTAGCAGTTAACCCCAGTGTTTTCCAACAGTGTCTCTGGAAGGGCTACTGTTCCCCTGTGGAATGCCACAGAATTCCTGTTTTCCCCATCTTTCAGGATCAGAATCTGAATCAGGTTTATTAACACTGACATATATCATGAAATTTGTTGTTTTACAGCAAGACATCAAAATTACTAGAAGTTACAATAAACAAACAAATAAATAGTACAAAATAGGAATAGTGAGGTAGTTCAAAGATTCAAATATTCTAAGCACATTTATTATCAAAGAATGTATAGATTATACACCTTAAACTTTGTCTGTTTACAGGCAGACACCAAGCAGGAAACCCAAATGACCCAGTTTTAGATAAGCCCAAAAGCCACTGCACAGAGAGAGAGAGAGAGAGAGAGAGAGAGAGAGAGAGAGAGAGAGAGAGAGAGAGAGAGAGAGAGAGAGTAACAGTAGAATACTGTACATCATGCAACCAATCGAGACAAGCCAACAGCATTCCGATCCGGACTGAGTCCCCACATCCGCTCCCGGAGCAGCCGGTGTAGGCCCAAGCCTCGGTCCCATTCCGTCACACCAGTGGGGCAAAAACGCACAGCAGCCAGATCAGTTCACAGTCTCAGGCCCACGGAGAAGGGAATGAACACTCGCAGGAGAGCAATCGAAATCAACCTGACCCTCGCCTCCGATTCCAACACTCCAGTCTGTCTGGGCTGACGCTTAAATTGTCCAAGCACCAAGTAGTGCCACGCTCTGGCACTGGGATCGCGGTGCCCTGATACACTTGGGCCGCCCAGCCCAAAACCGTTCTTGATGTCACTCAATCAGCTCGGCACTGGGAGTGGATGGGCATCAAATCTCTTCCATGCCGACTCCTCTCCAAAACGCTCACTCCATCTCTGGCAGCAATATGAGCTCCATCTGTGACCCCGGCTTGAACACGTTGCACCTCACAATGCCCCAGCATTGCTCATCTCCCGAACCTGCCTCCTCACTGTCTGCAGTGATAGTTCACCACTATCTACTTCAAAAAAGATGTTATAGATAATGTTTTTAGTCCAACCTCTTGCTTAAAGTCCACCAGTAAGCTGTCACACATCATTCGTAGCACCACCTTAAACGGAATAGTTCGCATGGGTTCATGGACCGATGGTGGAGGGGCAGAAGCATTTCCTAAAATTTTGAGTGTGGGTCTTCAGGCTCCTGTATCTCCTCCCCGATGGAAGTAATGAGAAGAGGACATATCCCAGATGGTGTGCTATCTCCAGTGTAGTATAATCAGATCATGTTGCTTGCAGTATTACAAGTTGTGTTTTTCTTCCACAGCCCAGGATTTCTTGGCAAATGTGGATGGCTCAGAGCTCGCTCAAAGTGTAAAACCCCTGAGCCAGCGAAATCTGGGCTAGTGCTCAACACCCATAGTATGCCTGCAGATAGTACTCTAGCCATTAGATACAAGCCCCATGAAAGGTGTAGCTTAGCTCCAAGCAGTGCAGGCTTACTTTAAATGAAGGTGGCCATTTGTAATGATTAATGATACATCCAACCAACCAAGTGCTGGTGAATGCTAACTATTAGCTGGAGGCTTCAAACAAAGAATAGATTTGTCAGGTTACGGCCCGAAACATTGACTACTGCTCATTTCAACGGATGCTGCCCGACCTGCTGAGTTCATCCAGCTTGTTTGTACGTGTTGATTTGACCCCAGCATCTGCAGTGTACTTTGTGTTTAAGAATAGATTTGTTTGCCAGTAGAATACAGCAGGCAGTGGTTGAAAGGGCTTATTCTAGCTGGAGATTAGTGGCGTTCCACAGGGATCTGTACTGGACCTCAGCTGTTTGTGATGTATATAACTGATCTGGATTAAAATGTAGATGGGTGGGTTAGTAAGTTTGCAGATGATATGAAGATTATGTCACGGTCCGGTCCATGGATTCCTCATTCTATTTCTTTCCTCTGCCCCATGTTCCGTTGGGCGCCTTGATTAAGACACCTGATCTTCATTTCGTACTGGGAACATAAAGGCTCCATGTTCCAGTGGAGATTTGCTGCACCGTCACCAGAAGCACATCACCAGAAACCAGTCCTCTCACCGTAGCTATTGCAGCTATGCTCATCCCAGGACCGCCGAGATTCGTGGACTCTAGTTGCCTCGGTGCCTGTGGCTGCTTAGCGAATTCAGTTGTTTTTGAGTCCAGATGAGTTGCTGGCTGTTTTGCCACTGTTCTGAGTAAGGTACGAATTCTGTCGTTTTCATGGCCGCCTGAGACTGGGTCGAGTCGAGAGCCTGTCGTCCGCTGTTCCTGGGTCGAGTCGAGAGCCTGTCGTCCGCTGTTCCTGGGTCAAGTCAAGTTCCGAGTCCGAGTCCAAGTCATAGTCCAGGTTTTACCGGTTTGTTGTCCAATGTATACGTCCATGTTGACATTTTGTCCTCGCTCCCTGGCCTTCCTAGTAACTCTCAATAAACTCAATTCTGTTTATACTACCTCTGTGTCTGTGTCCTGCACTTGTGTCCGCTCCCAATGCCCCTTGTAACAGATTAGTGGTGTTGATAGCATAGAAGACTGACATAGAAAAGCTTCAGATATGGGCCGAGAAATGGCAGATAGAGTTTAATCCGTCTAAATGTGAAGAGTTGCGCCTTGGTGGGGCAGGACCCTAAATAGTGCTGATGAGTGGTTCAGTAATTTTGATTATAGTGATTTATCCCCCTCTCTGATCTCAATCACTGGAGTCCTACACTCCTCTAAGGAAGCTCAATGCAAGTTCAAGGAATATTCTTCATCCTCTCATTAGTTTCATTACATTGTAGCTTTCCAGACTTAACACGCAGTTTAACTATTCTAGTTGTAGACATTTCTGGTTATTTTATTTCAGATTTCCAGCAATCCTCCGCATTCTTTGTATAGTTTCACAAAATCACTCTGCACTTACATTCCCCCTTGGCATTTGTTACGTCGAATATCACTCTTTTTACTATTTAATTTTCCCTGCATTCTACCCTGTTACAAAGCTGCTCTTAGTTTTTCTTCTCCTGACATTACTCAGCATCTTAAAACCTATTAATTTCCACTATCCTATCCTTATGAAAGGTTATCACTCTTTCTCCATGCATCCTGCCTGATCTGCTGGACATTTTCTTTTAGTATTTCATTATGATCTTGAGATGAAATCATAAAGAGCATCAGAGAGGTTTTATGTAGTGCACTGGGAGAGGTGATAATAAATCCTGAAGATGACAATTTTTCAAGAACTTTAATAACATAGAGGAAGTCGATGGCTAATTGGGAGATTTCACGTATAGACTATTTAAAGGCTTCTTGTGAAGGAAATGCCAGACTTGTAAGAGGGGTTTGGGAACCACTGTCATTGTAAATAAGCGGAAGGTCAGGCAGGGGTATAGGGTGACCAACAGTTGTGGAATATGGGTTAATAGGCCAAAAGATGAGTTTCTTGAAAGAAGGAATGGGAAAAAGGGGAAAACAAAGTGGTATTCAGAGATAGAATAGAGAGATCTTGGGTATAAATTGGGCCTGGTGGACAAGAGAAATAGTAGAGAATCTGTAGAGCTATCTGTACAGATGAACATTACCTTTATGACCAAGATGTCCTGAGCACCTTTGGATTGTTGGAGGTGAGGATTAAGGAGAGTTAATGGGTTTAAAGAGGTGAAGGGCAGTGGGGAAATGAACAAGTGGACTATCTCTGCTTTCCAGGATAAGGCACATGGTTCTCTAAAGGAGAGATTAATGCACTAAAGGCAAGCCTCACTCAGTGGGAACAGGCGTACTAAAATTTATGCTCGACAGATCAGGATAGGTGATATCACTATTATGTTGATTCCAATGTCTGATCAATATCCCTTGCAGCTTTGTTTTGACTGTGACTACCACTGTGGAATAAGCAAGTGAATTTCTGAGATATCATCATGGCAGTGAAGGCAGACACCATCTGTGGAAGTGAAATGTCCTCCTGATACTGTTTACTGGAGAAGCAGTTAGGGGCACAAGCAAACATAGGGTAACTTTCAGGGTTACTGGCTTCTCATTTTTGGTGTAAAGTATAATGTCACTTGTCACTGTGACCTGATATTTATTCATCAGTAAATTTAAATTTGTGAATGTCTCCTTGCCCAAATTCAAATTCCTCAGCAGATATAAAGGCATGCACTGAGAGGGCTGACTTCTTGACGACTGAACTATGTACAAAACAGCATTGATTTCCTCTGTGTGCTTCATTGGTTTCTATAGATCTTTATTTGCCTCAACTGGAAAGGTTAAAGATTGGGCACAACAATTTGCTTTTTGTTTTTGGTTTTCCAGCAACGAGATAGATGTAGACACTTGCCATTCAATTCTGTTATTATTATGCTATTATATTCCATACAATGTAATAGTATAAAGATATATAACAGATATTATAATGTACCACATATTGCAACTGTACAAGACATTGGTTAGATGTCACTTTGAGTCTTATGTATAGTTCCGGTCACTACACTAAGGAAGGATATGATAGCAACAGAGAGAGTGCAAAGTGATTTGCCGTGATGTTGCTTGGAATAGAGAACCGTTGCTATAAGCTGTAAAGTCAACTCTGTTAACATTGATGCTGCTTGGCCAGATCAGAATTTCACATATATTCTGTATATATTTCAGATTTCAATATCTGCAGTATTTTCACTTTGCCATACTTATTTCTCAAATCCCTGTCTTTCCAACACTGGCGAGTTATCATTGCTGTTCAGAATTTTTGGCTAGTAATGCACAGATAGAGAATTATTGTGTGTTTTATGTGGAGGATATGTATAGATGCCATTTGATGCGTACTTAGCTAAGTTATACCCTAAAAATGTATAATGTGCCTAAATTTATCATAGGTTTACTCTGACACTGTACCCTAATTTGTCTCCATTGTCACTTAGGATATTTGGTATTTATTAATCAATCTGTCAGATGTGCTCTTCCATTACCAAATATAAATGTTTTTGTGATTTTATTTCCCTCAAGTAATTATGCTGAATTGCTTGTGGGCATGATTCTGCCGGATTCCAACTGAATGTAGTCTGAGAGATTATTTGATCCTGAAGTGTAGAGTTAGTTCCATCATCTTTCTCCATTGCAATCTGACGTGGTCAAACCAAATGAACATTCTAATTGTCTTAACTAATTTCCCTTATTATATACACTGCCGCATAATCTGAAATAAAGTACCTTTCGAAGGGTTTATCTCTGGAATTATGGCTAGCCTCATTAGGCCTGCTATCCTTATAACATTTCTGAAGAAGACACAGGAATCACAATTCTCTACTCTAGCTGTGAGAGCAGCAAACTTCACTGCCCCACTGGGGTAATGATTATCATGATTATAATGAGAAATTTAATGGCTGTGTACCAAGCCTTGCCTTTCTAGTGATAGTATCATGCCCAATTTGCCTCCCTCCTTGCAGCAAGCTTCATAAGATTTATTTTTGCTTATAAATTATGTATCTGTTTAGATTTCTTCTAGTAGCATCAGCCTGAACAAACTTTGCCCTATGGCATCAGGAGCAGTTCTCTCTTGCCATTTGCATTCCAGTCGAGGCTGTCTGCAGCTAAAACAATGTAATATAAAATAGCTCCGAGGCAAACATACTGTAGATGACAAATTAGAAAATTAGCAAATTGGTGACAGCTTTCTAAAAACCAAAACATTGATAACTTAAGAATAGGCCTCTGATAACTACACAAAATATTATACATAGGTTTTGTGGTAACTATACTTATTTCTCACAAATGGGTGCAGCAAGTACAAATACTGGATGTGAAAAACTGCTGTGCTTCTGTAATAGCTGATGGGTGCATCACATGCTAGATCTTTCATTTGGCAGAAAGGAGAAACATAAGTAGTATTTGCATTTTCAACAGATCAACCAAAGCCACTGCCTCCCAAATTTACGTCATCTGTCACTTACCCTATATCCATTTAAAAAGGGCATCTGGAGGTCATCTTCTCCAGACTTAACGCAGAGAAACAAAGGTACTACTACACGATCTGTTCCTCAAATCCTTCATCTCTATCTCAAACAATCTGTTTGCTCATCAAAGCATTTTTATTATTTTTCCAATACAGATCATAAACTGAAGTTATTATATGGCATAAAACACCCAAGATGCTGGAGGAATTCAGCAGGTCAGGCAGCATCTATAGAAGAAATAAAGAGTTGCTGTTTTGGGCCAAGATCCTTCATGTTTGTGTTTATAATTGTACGGCACGGGATTCATTAGTTTTCAACTCAGCAAGCTGCACTCCCCTAGACATTCCCACAATCTCACTGAATATTTCCTCTTTTTAGTATGTATCAATTTTCCTTTTGAGAACTATAATTGAATAACTTCCTACCATTTTTTCAGGCATGCCTTGTCACAGAGTATCTAATATAATGACGAAGATGTCCTCATCACCCGTCTCATTCATTTGTCAATTATCCCTTAATCAGTGGCACCTGGTTACTGATCCTCCTATCCTCTCCCATCCCTCCATTATAAATAGGTTCTTCCGATCTGTGCTATCATTACTGATCTGAACAAAGCCTCCTCTGGGATCAATCCCACGTTCCAAGTTGCAATTTCTCCACCAGCATTTCAATACGAGTTGGCTTGCTTCATAGTTACTCCCTATGAGCTGATGCTTCCATTAATTTTTCCTCCTTAAGGTAAATTGCCACTTCAATATTTTGCTACTTTTCCTATCGTGTTCATCTTTTTGTTCCATCTGTTGCTTTCCCCTTAGTTTACTGATTCCCTGTTCATATTCATGATTCTTTGCTTCTACACATTCCCATATATTAAGCTTTCTTTAATCTTATCATACCATCAAGTTAAGCCTTTCACGCTGATGCACGTCCCGGGTGCTCTTCTTTGCATTGAAAAGAGCAAAGGTGACGTCAGCTAACAACAGGAATCCGTGTTACAGTTCCAGATTGCCTTGTTACTCATCTCATTTGTTTCCTGTGAAGAACTTTTGTATGAAATAATGACTACATTTTGTTTGTAAGAATATCGATTTATTTGCTCTTGCTGTTTTTTTTCTCATTTTCAGGAGACAATTTTCCTAGCACCCGCCATAATTGTTTTAATTAGGGATTCTTCTGCTCTAAATGAGGAGAGAAATCTGTGAAAATGTTCAGTCCCCATTTGCTTATAGCTGTATGTTTAATTCAGAAGATAAGTAAAAATATCTGAAGAATGAGTGACAGGTGAAAGCACATCTGACTTTACTGCCAGCTTTGAAATCTCTGAATATTTTGCCTTTGGCCCTCAAGTTACCTAGAAAACCTTGCTCTGATCTATGAAATGCTGACATAAATCAGTTATGAACTAAGTCCTTGTGAAGTGCGAGGCATTAAACCATGCCGAGAAGGTCAGTAATGTGGAAGGTCATCCCTCGACTTCTGTGACTTCACTGCGAGGGAGAGTTTGTTTCACACAGACCTTTGGACTTTTGTTGTGTTGTGGTGGAGGTGGATGTAATGTCTACGTTTCAATGAAATGACTAAAAACCCTGGAAAGGAATGCTTAGGTACTCACAATGAAAATTTCCTGAGGTAAAGCTATAGCTAATTCTCAGTAGAAGATGCCAGGGCTTCTTGAGTTTTGTGTTAAGCTGCTATGCTTTTCTGCATCTCTGTTTAAAGTTACATTTTTAAATTAAACATCCAAAACCCATTGGAAAGACTATTAGAAGCCATTTAAGTTCTTTTAAGGCCTTTAATAATCAGCAGTGATAATTAACCTAAAGGGAATTTTGGTACTTTTACCAAGCATAAATTAACACATACACTTTATTTTTACACTTGCTTTCCTTCAAACTTTTCTTCCATTTTCGACTCATTCCTTCAAAATGTTGTCCTCCACCTGACAGGTTAAAATAATCAGTTCGTCCCTTACGTCTGTAGCAGAATCCTGCAGAAAAGGTTTGAAATCCTATTCTGCTTCTTTGTGACAGAATAGCACTTTAAAATCCCATTTTTTCATTTCTTTTGTTGCCTTCACACAGAAACACTGAGCTCCCAGCTGTTTATTTGAAAAGAGAATTTTTAGTGGCATGAAATTATTTAGAGGTTTTGCTCCAAACAATAAAGTAATTGCTGGTAAAATCCAGGTATATCTGAACAAAAATGGTTCTGGTGCCAAATGCTTGCTCATATATTGAACTTTGAAGTTTGATGTGAAAAGTCACTGCCTAACTTTAAAGTGACTGTCTGTGTGCAGCTTTAAGTCTTAATGCTTATTCAAGTGTTGAGGAGAAGTGGCAGATGTCAGAGTAAATAGGAATCTGTCAATAGCTAAATTACTGGCTTTCACAGGATGATTTTCATGGTCTGTCAGGTGGGATTTGTACGCATGTCACGCAGATTGGCTAAAAAACGGGGATCAGCAAACTTAGTACAAAAACTGCAGGCTCACAGTAATGTTATTACTTGAGTTACAATTGGCTAAGTTTATTTGAGAAATGTTATTGTTGCTTTGCTTCAGACTTGTGTTAGGAAGACTGTCTGAGCAATAGCTGAAGGAAAATTGCACAGCCAATCAGTTAATATTGCTTTTACAAACACTACAAAGTGGCCTTTGAGGACGCAAATTACTTTACTAACAGCAGATCCAATGCTAGAGGCATTTAAACTGTAGAGATCACCATGGGGGTCACAATCATAAAATGCTTTCTCTTTTGTTTGTACTTTGCTCAAATTCAGTACAGCAATGTTAATGAATTTCTCCCACTCTTGCTTTAAGAGCAGCAAACTTTGGCTATCGATTTTTGTATCTATATTTTGATGGGTGTACAATATTATTGATTACTCAACTCTCTGCACACACCACAGGCCAGCCATTGAGTGAGCCCTGTGCATTAGCCATCAGAGGCGTAAAAGTGCTGAAAACATTATGCATTTAATTAACAACCATAAATCTCTATCAGTAACATTAGATTCAGCAATAAATAAACTGTGTGCGAAGTTCTTATTACATTATCCATGGAATTAATATTGTTCTCTTGGCCTTAGGTGAAACAAAAGGAAAAGTTTACACGTTTTCTGAAAATAAAACCCATTTTTTTCTTGTTTCCTTGCCCCAATGAACTTCACTCTGCTTGAAAGTCAGCTGCTTTAAGCGTTGTCATAGTCATTATGTTGCTTTCTGGCATTCTCACCCCTACTGAATTAATACAGAATTCCCACCACTCCTCTTTGTTGTGACTATATAACCTCCTATCCCAACCCCACACTTCTGTTTCGGAAACCTGCTTTCCCCATCCCAGCCAGAGCTTCACCCCATTATTTGTGGTCTGACTGCCCACAGACTGCTGCGCCCTCCCTCATCCTCTTCATCTTCATCAAACCTTCTCGATCAAAGACCTGACAGATCTTTTGCTAACAAGTCCACTCTTTAGCTATTAATTTATCCTACTCATTTTATATTTAAAACGCTTGTTTGATGCCGGGGTGTTCCTTCTTATTTGTGTGCTAATATTATTCCACCCGCACATAAAAAAACGGGTTTGCGCAGAGAAAATAGCAACCAATGAGGAACACTCCTTATCCTTGGAACTTACATTTTCCTCTTCTATTTTCCTCAAGCACAGGCAGCTAGAGCAGCCTGAAAGAGGAGTCGCAGCTGTATAAATGCAGTGACACCCGAGAGCCGACGAATGCCGGAGCAGTTGTGCTTCTGATTTGCACAAACGCTTACATACTTGAGGAGGCTGGCTTCTGATACTCCTGGGCTACTCGTTCCGTTCGAACGCCCGTTTGTCACTCAAGTGGGGAGCCCGGAGCGGCGCAAAAAAAAACTACAGAGGTCGCAGACTGCTGAGCTCCGTGAAGACGGGCTGGAGCGATTTGTGAAGCTGAAAGTGAAAGCTGCCGGTCTGAATTACGAGAAGACTCGAGCAAATGAAGGACTGTTTCGGAACTGGCTGTGCCTGCGAGAAATGAAACACTGGTCTTCTGCCTCATTTACTTGGGAGCCTTGAAATTTGGTTTCCGTAATATTCTTTATTAGTTGTAGCTGTGCACCTTCTGAAGGTATGTTTTCTCTTCCCGTGATTGAACCAAATAGGTTGCAACTTAACGTAGTCTCTGTTCAATTGATTTTTTCCTCTCTGTATTTCGTGTGTTGGTATGACTGCAGGCGGGATTTGCTTGGTTAAAATGATCACAAAGCTCTGTGTAGTGCGGGCTTACGGAGAGCAAGGCTAAGTGAGGCAAGGTAAAATTGATTGCAAGCTCCCCACCCCCCACCCCCCAAGCTTCTTGTTCAACGCTCGCATTATGGCAGATCGGGGGCAAGGGTATTGTTCAGCAACAGTTGCATCTTAACGCGCACTCCAGTGAAAGGATCAGCGCCTAGTTCAGACACATCTCGACCCTCACCACCACACACCCACTGCCCTCCTGGCCTCGTATTTTTTGCAGTTTTATCTTAGACCGACTCATATATGATGACATTAAGTTAGATTGTTTAATTGGAGTAGGTAGGAGGAGTTCGGAGCAAATAGCGCGAGGAAGAGAAGCGGAACCAGGGTGTACGTACAGCGGGGACTAAGATGTTAAATCTCCGCTAATTTAGATTATAAACAGGATACAACAAATAAGTATGGTTTATTATTTTGGGCACATTTTTTCCTCTCTCAGTTTTCTGTCAGTTTGGTTTAGCTGCTAGCACTTTTTGTGGATTCAGACCGATTCTGAATCTAGGCTATCACTCGAAATACTAAACTATTGCATTGTCACGGACGCTGCCCTTCCGAATCTGCATCGCATCGGAGCTGCGTGTATCTGCTGGGCATTAGAGAAGACACGGCTCTCTTTAAAATGAAGAGCTGCTATTTTTCCTGACATACAAGTAAATTACTTCTTACGCACGTGCAATCTAAAAAGGTTCTACTCATTCCTTTCTTCGACCTCATTGTAACATCGGACTGCACTTTCGAAGTATGTCATTGTCTATTTAACATTTTGCAATGTCTCTGACTGATGTGCTGGGACACAAATAGATAAGGGCATTAATTTTTTGAACAAAATGCAGCAAATGTGGAGACCAATATTTTAAGAGCTAATACGCTTATTGAATGGTTATTATAATGATAAAATATTGTGGTAGCAGTTCCCGCCACAAGAAACCAACAGGTAAAGCTTGTTAGTAATAACCTTTACAAACCTGCTAGGGCGGAACAATTGGAAGCAAGCAGGGATGAGTCCACAGCATATCCACAGTGAAACTGTAACATTTCCTATTGAGAGTAAGAACTTGATTTAATATTGAAACTTGAACGCCAGATACCTTGGGTGAAATAGGAAGCATGTGCGTTTTGACTTGCAGCTCAGGAAAGGTGGAAACCCATCAGGAGCGGTATTGTGTTCCAGAGAACCACCACTTGTATGGATTGCTGAAGTTTTCTGCCTAAAGTGATTGGCTTTCCTATTTATTTTCTGCTTACTAACATCACTTACTTCAGGCAGCAGTACCTTTTGTATCTTCAGATGTAAAGAATAAATTGCAGGAAGTCTCCATCCATTCATCTTTCCAGTTATGTTACCTATTTTAATATTCTCTTACATATCCTTAAATCAATATACAGTCATTTAAATTTGTGGTAATATGAACAACTTCATGTTTTAATACGGTGGTGTCTTGGGACATTTCCTTATGCCAAAGGCTTTAATCAAATACCAGCTGTTGTTACCAGTCTGTTTGAGTCCACAAATTAAGTGACATTTGATCTGAATGGTGATTTTCAAAAATGTTAATTTGAATTCTCAAGGCTAGTAGAAAGGGAAATGTTTATTGATACACTTTTAACACAGGTTTCTGGCACCATGCCAGAAGGTTAAAAACAAAAAAAAAATCTTCTTTATTCCAAGGAAAACTGATCCATCACAAACATTTAAAACTAATGAATTGCATAGGGAAATCCATCTGGCTGGCAAGATGTTACTTGATCTTTGGTTTGCCTCCATGGATTGTCTGTTTTTACATATTTACCATCATTTGTTTGAAGTGGTTAACTGTTATCTACCTTTTCTCATTTGAATATGGGCTTATGAGCCATAGTATTTGTATCTCCACCACCTTTATCAGCACGTTCCAGATAGCAACCATTCTACAATAATAACCTGCAGCTCAGATCCCGATTAAAACCTCTACCTCTCACTTTAAAACTACACCTCTTGTTTTCCTGATACCCCTACCATCAGAAACAGATTTGACTGTCTGCTGTATCTAAGCCACTTTTTATTTTATTAATGTCTGTAAGGGCACCCTTCCCTCTTCACTCTTGGGAAAACACACCCAGCCTGTTCACACTCTCCTCATAACTACTGTGCAGTTCTGGATATGTTTTCAGTGTTTGGTCTACCTCTTCCACTAAGCGTCTTACCTAATTGAATAGTATCTTCCCTGAACTCCTCAATAGACAAGACATGGTTCTTCAAAATCAAAACAAATGCAGGTACTGGAAATCTGAAATAAAAGAAGAGATGTTGGAAATTTCAAGCAGACCAGTTAGCATTTGCTGAAAGGTAGAGTTAACATTTCATTGACCTGTAACTTGGCTTTGCTCTCCACAGATGTTGCCTAACCTGATGAATATTTCAAATGCTTTCACTCTAACCCTAGGCTTTCTGTTCTTATAGTAGATGCTATGAGTTAGTTATATCAGTAACGTTGAACTTTTCTAAAATGGCATTCATGGTGGCTAGGATTATACACAGTATTCCAGATGTGTTTGAGCCGTGCATTATCGTTCAGGATTAAATATTCCTTTCCTGGTTCAAGCATTTTTATCAATCCTGCTGCAATTTATAAATATCAAGTTGATACTGTTTACTTACATACCTACTGGAGCTTAATTTGTGCAAAATGCTCTTTGCCTTATATTGACTCTCAAGATATCTCTGATTTTCACAATGGTTAGTGTGTCATTGCGAATGATCAGAATTTGTTATTTTCATAATTGATCAAGGTAGTGATATAGTTATTTTTTTTTGCTTTCTATGTTAAGTGATTTCTTAAACATTAGACCTGCGATATCATTGCTTTGTTGGGTGCCAAAACAAGGGTGTTTCTGATAACCTCCAAAATTGTCCCGCTTCTTTGACACAAAGCTGTTTAATTTCTAATAATAACATGGCAAAGGTCAAAGGTACATGAAACTATTATTAGAAATGAAAGGCATAAAAGTCCTGTCCAACATTTCATAGTTTAGCTGGATTAATATGCGTTTTTGTACCTTTGTCCTCCTGCCATAGCAAGCATGTACACCTGGAGGCAAGGGATGTTATCTTCCCCAGAGCAAATCGCATGGTCCATGTAAGGTAAAAACTATCAATTATACTGTTTTTGCAAAAAAAATGCTTAAGGTGCTGAAATCAATTGCTGGTCCCATAGCATTTCTTTGTCTTTTTGTTCTTGTAGAGATAAGTTTAGCTGCTGCTTTGCATTCCACCTCCCTGGTTGAAGCCATGAGTTCAATATCAAGGCAATTAAAGCTTTATCGTCAGTGCACTGCAGTATTCTCTACGAAAGACTTGGGTTAGAATTGTAGCATTGTAAGTTTTATTGCTTGTTCTAATATATGGGTTCCTATTTTATATGACAGGTAGGTTTGCATTGTGAATTGGACCGCAGCAATGGTTCAGAAGGTATAATCAGGCAACAGGATAACACTTGTCTGTTGTGAGTGAGTTGTTCATGAAAGGTATCCAGGCATTGTTTTGCTACATGGAAACTTCTCATTTCAAAATAATCAAATTGTAGAAAAAAACTACTTTTGAAGCAGTATTGACAGTCATTGTTTATTGGCTTTAATAACTCAGTTACTAATTCATGATTGAAATGATGTTGAGAAATACAGTCAGCCACACTTATGCAGACAGAATTTTAATTGTGGACAAATAGAGGTGACATGCATTGAATGTACTTCAAATTAACCATGAGATATATTCAGAAACATTAATGGGTATCACAGAAAATTTTAATTTTCAGTATCTTTATTTTTTGAATAAAAGATAATGCATAATAGTGTATCAAAAGTAATGGTGGAAGTTGTAATAGTGACGTTTGTGGTAAGTTGCATAAGTTCTCCCAATTTGGGGCATATCTCAGTGGATAGAATGGCAAATAAATAAAAAGATGTAGGCAAAAGTAGATAATTAAAGGCCAGTTAGCTTAACATTTGTAGTCAGCAAAAATGCTTGAAGCCATTGTTAAGGAAGAAATAGCAAGACATCTGGATAGAAAAAAATGTTTTTATCTGGCAGACTCAGCATGGATTTAGGAAGGTATTGTCCTGTTTGACAAACTTACTGGAGATCTTTGAGAATATAATAAGCACTCTGGATAGAAGCGAACATGTGAACTTGGATTACCAAAAGGTGTTTGATAAGGGGATATGTAAAGGACTTATCCATACGATAAGGATGCATGAAATTAGGAGTAATATATCAGCATGGATAGTGGATTGGTTAGCCAACAGAAGGCAGAGGGTTGGAGTAAATGGGTGTTTCTCTGATTGTCAGTCTGTGGTAAATGGGGAGCTGAAGAGGTCGGTGCTGGACTTGGAATTGTTCATGATGTACATTAACAATTTGGAAGAGGGGTCTGTGTGTAGTATCTCTAAGTTTGCTGATGATGCTAAATTGAGTGTAAAAACAGATTGTGGAGAATCTGCAAAGAGATATAGGTAGGTTAAATGAGCAGGCAAGGGCTGACAGATGGAATACAATGTAGATAAATGCAAGGTAATCATTTTTTGGAGGAATAATAGAGGTCAGGTTATTATTTATATGGCGAAAGAAGGCAAAGTGCTATAGTGCATGATTTGCAAAAATTTGGTGTATAGGTATAACAGTTCATCAAGAAGGCAAATGAAATGATGGCCTTCATTGCTAGAGTGATTGAAACTAAAAGCAGGGAGGTTCGGCTTCATTGTACCACCTACTGGTGTGGCCTCACCTGCAGTATTGCATTCAGTTCTGGTCTCCACACTTGAGAAAGGATGTACTGGCTTCAGAGGAATTGCAGAGGAGCTTCACCGTGCTGAATCCAGAGATGACAGAGGAGATGACAATGGGGGTGACAGAGGAGCTTCACCGTGCTGAATCCAGAGATGACAGAGGAGATGACAATGGGGTGACAGAGGAGTTTCACCGTGCTGAATCCAGAGATGACAGAGGAGATGACAATGGGGGTGACAGAGGAGTTTCACCGTGCTGAATCCAGAGATGACAGAGGAGATGACAATGGGGATGACAGAGGAGATGACAATGGGGGTGACAGAGGAGTTTCACCGTGCTGAATCCAGAGATGACAGAGGAGATGACAATGGGGGTGACAGAGGAGCTTCACCGTGCTGAATCCAGAGATGACAGAGGAGATGACAATGGGGGTGACAGAGGAGTTTCACCGTGCTGAATCCAGAGATGACAGAGGAGATGACAATGGGGATGACAGAGGAGATGACAATGGGGTGACAGAGGAGTTTCACCGTGCTGAATCCAGAGATGACAGAGGAGATGACAATGGGGGTGACAGAGGAGTTTCACCGTGCTGAATCCAGAGATGACAGAGGAGATGACAATGGGGGTGACAGAGGAGCTTCACCGTGCTGAATCCAGAGATGACAGAGGAGATGACAATGGGGGTGACAGAGGAGTTTCACCATGCTGAATCCAGAGATGACAGAGGAGATGACAATGGGGGTGACAGAGGAGCTTCACTGTGCTGAATCCAGAGATGACAATGGGGGTTAGACAATGAGTCGCCAGGGAGTGTACTCATCAGAAGAATGAGAGGGTATTTTATAGAAACATAACATTATGAAAGGCATAGATAAGATAGAGGCAGGAAAGTTATTTTGACTAGGAGATGAGATTAGAACTAAGGGACATAGCTTCAAGATTTGGGCGAGTAGATTTATGATGAGGTTGAGAAAGTATTGCTTTTTCCAGGATGTAGTGAATCTGGAATTCTCTGCCCAGGAAAAAGGAGAAGCTTCCTCATTAAATGCACTTAAGACACAATTAGAGGGGTGGGGGTTATGGAGAAAAGGCAAACACGAGAAAATCTGCAGATGCTGGAAATACAAGCAACACACAAGATGCTGGAGGAGCTCAGCAGGCCAGGCAGCATCGATGGAAAATAGAGTACAGTCGACATTTCCGTCCGAGACCCTTCAGGACTGGAGAAAAAAAGATGAGGAGTGAAAGTTAGAGAGTTAGAAAGTGGGAAGAGGGGAGGAAGAAACTCAAGGTGAGAGGTGAAACGGGGGGGGGGGGAGTGGTGGTGAAGTAAAGAGCTGGGAAGTTGATTGGTGAAAGAGATACAGGGCTGGAGAAGGAGGAATCTGATAGTGGAGGGCAAAAGACCATGGAAGAAAGAACAGCAGAGGGGCACCAGAGGGGCTCTGGAGAAAAGGCAAGTAGCTGGAGCTGTGAACATGGCCAGATCAGCCATGATCTCGATGTTAAAACAGGCTTGGTGGGCTAGATGACCTACTCCCACTGCTGTTTCATCCTTTCCTATATGGCACAATATTCAGCCATACTTCACACATTATGCTTTACAGTATATGCATTTACTTCACTTATTTCAGCTTTTCATAGTGACTGAAAATGAGTCTAAGTTGATTAACTTCTGATAATGGATTATAAGAGGCAAAGGTTCAGTTCACCTTTTTGTCTTACACAGTCTATAGTCATCTTCAATGCTGACGAACTGCTTCAGCAGCTTGCATTGTCCCCAGACAGAGTATCACAGAATGCTATTACAGGTACTTGTATGTGAGGGGGTAGGCTCACCATTAAAATTATATTGACCAAATGAATAACGGAGAATTACCAAGATTTTGCATAATGTGTTTAAAAGATGTGCATTAAGGTTTTTCACTCACTGCTGCTTCTGTTCATCCCAGATCCAGACGAGACTGACCCCAGATCCAGACGAGACTGACCCCGGATCCAGACGAGACTGACCCCGGATCCGGACGAGACTGACCCCGGATCTGGACGAGACTGACCCCGGATCTGGACGAGACTGACCCCAGATCTGGACGAGACTGACCCTGGATCCCAACGGGACTGACCCCGGATCCCGATGAGACTAACCCCATATCCAGACGAGTCTAACCCCTGCTGGTGGGTTCTGAGCTGTAAATGTGCTGTAGGTTCTTGCTTACAGCAAAATAAAAAATCCTTTTGTGGAAATGGAATAAATAAGTAACATTTTACAAAATGCTTTTGATTAAAGTGTTATATCCTGGCAAACAACTTGTAGACCTAATAATATTATTTAAAAGTAGCACAAATTTCCTTGTTTTCCAGAAAGACTGTTAATTAGTTCCACGTCATCACATACTACCTCAGAATAGATCCAACATAGTTACTTAAATCAGACTTGCCTTCTTTTTCCGATACTGGGATACAAATTGAAAGGAAACTAGAATATTTGGTAATTCTATTGTTAATTCATATGTTTATGAAATGAGACCATTAGTATAATTACTTTGAAGATTTCGTTATAGATATATATTCATTGAGAAGGTATTATGGAATCTAAACTTCATACAATAAACTACATTGCAAATAGTTCTGCAGCACAGAAACAGACTCTCAGCCCACTGTGTACGTGGCCTGTCTATGTCCATCTCATATTAGCTTGTTCAGTAGTCTTCTATGCCTTAATGTTTAATTGCATGGTGGCGTCAGCATGACTAGTGGTGATGTCCAGCAGACAGTTCACAAAACCACTTCTCCTTCTTTTAAATATACTTCTGCTGCTAACATGTATGTGACTGGAGCCTGTAACTTACATTTTGATGATGTGTTTTTGGGCCGACTGAGCGATCTGGCCCTCTTGCTGTCTCTGGGTGAACTCAGTGTGGTCGAGAACCGAGCTTGTAGCCCAATGGTGAAGTGTGAGTCCAGGATTGGCTCCAATTATTGATCAACTTGCCAATTAAACCATCGAGCAAAATTGAAATCATTGAGGATGGGAGTGGAAGGTGAGTGTGGGTGTTCACTGCTGTTTGCCTGCATTTGAATAGTGTCCCTCTCATCCTTCCTTGATGCTGCCGGAGGAAGGTGCAGGAACCTTGCGCAAGGTTGATTGGTGCAGTCCATGTGATGTTTCTGCTGTCTGGTTACTCCTCTTTTATTATTGCGCTTTTGATTAGGGCGGACTGGCTTTGCAGCCTGCAGTCGATGAACAATACCGTATGAATTGAACTGAACCAAACGGAGCATTCTTAGACTGTTATTTTCTTGGTTTTGCCCAGTTGCACGATTTGCTCTATTTTTGCGTGTTGTTTGAAGGGCTCCCTGGTACTTCTTTGTTTCATGGCTGTCTGCGGGAAGATGAATCCCAGAGTTGTATACTGCATGCATATGTCAATAATATGTACGCTTTGAACCTTTAGATGATTTCAATGTTATGAGAGTCTCCACTTCCACCACCTTCACAGGCGGTGTATTCTAGATTGCATTCACTCTCAGAGTATAAAAAGTCCTCAATTCCCCTCTAATGGTTATTCTTCACCATAACTGCTCTCTGGTTTGAAAGGTCTCTGCTATAGGAAGAAAAAGGTACTCAGTATTGAGCTTATTATGTCCATTTTAGCTTTAGATACTGTGCCTCTATCAGGTCCCTATCCACTCCAAGGAAAACAATACATTCCTCTTTATATCTGAGATGTTTTATTCCAGGTAACATCCTAATAAATGACTTCTGTACACTCTTCAGAGCAGTTCAGTGAGATTCTTTGCCATTATTCCAATTGTTCCACTGATCACCAGCTTTTCTCTTCCTGGGTTGGGTGTTGGCTGAGATTTTCTTTTTATTTGGTGTTCCTCTATGATTCTTATTGACCACGGGCTTTCTTTCAGCCGCTCCAGTTACTCAAGTATTTTGTTACTCAGGTATTTTGTAATTGGTATCTGAAGAAGCCGCCTTCTGCTATCAGTATACTTGTACTATTCCTCATTTGTCCTTCACTGTGCATTTTATGGAATCTTGTCCTCTGAGCTGACACATCCACTATCTAATTCTCCATGTTGACGACCACTTGCTTCTGGACTCTCCATCATTCAAAGTTCTTGCCTCTATCCTACTAAGCCTCTATCTGTTAAGTGAGCTGTTGGCTGAATGATGGGGCACCTGCATCAGTACAAGCTCTTTCTGTGCTGCCTACTCAAATATTGAGTCCATCTCTCGTGTCTCTTATGTCACCTTCTTTCCTCCATGACAGAACAGGCATAGAGTTCTCTGCTGGTTCTCGCCTTCTGTCCTATCAGCCTCTCAATTCAACAGATTATTCTCCGCAATTTCATCTTTACAGAAATTTCACCACCAAAAAATGTCTTCCCTTGACCTCTTGCAACATTTCACTGCGACATTTACCTTAATGGCTCCCTGATAAAGCTGAGAATGGTTTACAAACAGAGGCAGTTTACAGTGAGACTAATAGGAAGGAGAGGCGAATGTTTGGACAAAATTGCAGTCAATTTAAAAGGGGGACAAAATCAAAAAGGGTGACAATCAAAATGGGTGATGAATACAGGACTGAAGGTGTTATATTTGAAAGTATACAGTATATGGAGTAAGGTAGATGAACTTGTAGCACAGTTAGAGGTTGCAGATGTGATGTTGTGGGCATCACTGAATCATGGCTGAGAGATGATTATAGCTGGGAGCTTAATTAACATCCATAGATGCACATTGTATTGAAAGGGCTGCAGGTAGGCAGAGGGTATGCGGTGGCTTTGTTGGTAAAAAAAATGAAATCAGCTCCTTAGGAGGTGACAGGAATGGAAGGTGTAGAATCTGCAATGGTAAAAAGTCTCCGATGGGACTTGTATACAAGCCTCCCACATCTTTGTAGCCCAAAGATGTGGGCTACAAATTACAGAAGAAGATAGAAAGGGAATATCAAAAGTGTAATGTTATGACAGTTTTGGGGAATATTAATGTGCAGGTAGATTGGGAAAATCAGATTGGTACTGAATCCCATGATGGGTAATTTGTAGAATGCCTACAAGGTAGCATTTTAGTGCAGCTCATGTTTGAGCCTGGTAGGGGATCAGTTACTCAGGATTGGGTGTTGTGCAATGAGCTGGAATTGATTAGAGACCTTAAGCCCCCTTAAGCAGGGGGTAGTAACCATAATATTATAGAATTCATCCTGCACTTTGAGAGGGAGAAGCTGAAGTCAGATGTATCAATATTACAATAGAGTAAAGGGAATTTCAGAGGCATGAGAAAGGAATTGGCCTGAACTTATTGGAAAAGAACATTGGCAGGGATGACAGCAGAGCAGCAGTGCCCGAAATTTCTGGGAGCAATTCGGAAGGCGCAGGATGGATACATCCCAAAGAGGAAGAAGCATTCTAAAGGCAGGATGACACAACTGAGACTGATAAGGGAAGTCAAGCCCAACATAAAAGCCAAAGAGAAGACATAAAATAATAGCAAAATTTAGTGGGAAGTTAGAGGACTGGGAAGCTTTTAAAAACCATCAGAAGGCAACCAAAAGAGTTATAAAGAAGGAAAAGATAGAATACAAATGCAAACTAGCCAATAATATTAAAGAGGATACCAAAAGTTTCTTCATATTTATAAAGAGTAAGGTGAGAGTAGATATTGGACTGCTGGTAAATGATGCTGGAGAGGTGGTAATGGGGGACATGGAAATGACGGACAAACTGGATAAGTGCTTTGCATCAGTCTTCACTCTGGAGGACACAAGCAGAATGCTGGAAGTTCAGGTGTGTCAGGAGGCAGAAGTGAGTGAAGTTGCCATCACTAGGGAGAAGGGGGCTGGGAAACTGAAAGGTCTGAAGATAGATAAGTCACCTGGACCAGATGGTCTATACTCCAGGGTTCTGAAGGAGGCAACTGAAGAGACTATGGAGACATTAGTAATGATCTTTCAAGAATCAGTGGATTCTGGCATGGTTCCAGAGTACACAGCATCCACTGATTCTCCTTTGTCTAGCATGCTTGAATTCCAGTAGATTTGCCAGGCAACATTTTCCTAAAAGGAAACCATGCTGACTTTGATAAAAGAGGCTAAAGTCTGCCTGCCTTCCTATCCCTCTGATTCAACGTGTAACCTTGGACGTTCAGCTCCAACTGCAACCATCCTTCAGCCACGATTCAGTGATGGCCACAACATCATACCTGACATTCTGTGATAGCGCAACAAGATCATCCGCCTTATTTCTCATACTCTGTTCACTGAGATACAACACTTTGAGTGCTGGATTTGCTACCCTTTTTGACTCTGCATCCCTGATAACACTGATACTCATCCTGCTGGCTGCAGTTTTGTCCTATCATCTGCCTGCCCTTCCTGACAGTCTGGCTGCATGCTATCTTTGTCTTTTTACCATCCCATCATTCCGGTTCCCACTCTCACTGCTGAAGTAGTTTAAACTCTCCCCAACTGCTCTAACAAACCTGCCTGCAAAAAAATTGCAGGTGCATTGGAGGCTGCATACCAGGCTGTGATGCAACTCTGCTGTATAGAGCATCTGCAGTTACTGTAGAATTGTGGGTTGAGAAACATGAGGGTCCATCGCTGAACCATGAAGGAGGTCATTCTCCAATCCAGGGTTTGCTGATGACGAGGTCACCACAATCTTCTCAATGTGGCTTAGGTTTTGTAAGTGCTTTGACTGCACGGGTTAGTGACTGCAGGCTTGATTTAAGCTCCACCTTTCCTGAAGGAAAAGAAGGTTAACAATGAGTGCCAGTCAATGTATGTGGTGTAGTGTCTTTGGACAATGTGGTCTGCAAGCTGTGAATGTGATTCTGTGGTGGCGAACACATGCTGTGCCTTCATATATTCCACAGCTCGCTTATTTCTCTCCAATCCTTGCTGCCAGAACTTCAGCACAAAATAAAACGTATGTAAATTGTTTCTGTTATTTTAGTGGACTCACTGTTCATTCGGATGTAAATTTTATTGGCATTAAGAAAGGATTAACTAGGATTTCAAGAGACTGAAATGCACTCTCTTTTACTTCTCTATTATTCTTTCTCAGTAGGGATGTAATTTTCTGCTATTACCATTTACTTCCAAATCCCTGTGCTTTGTATTATCCTGAATACTACTATTGTATCACAGATTGCAAAATCTATCAATTTCACTCACCTGAAGAGTCCATCTGAAATCTTATAATTTATAAAAGCCTCCTTTAGAAGCCAGCTGCTGTTGGTGGTATTGATACAAATAGACTGATCGTCGTTACTGAAGCATTGTGTCTGAAGTGTTATTTGAAACACTAGTTTGTAAAGGTATATCTCTGAGGTAAAAATAAGCAGCATGTACACTGCTGTTGACATAGAGATGAGCTAAAAATTATTAATAAAAAGGAAGTAGTTGGGCTTGCAGCATGAATTGCGCCTTTTTTTTGGACAAAGTAACTCTGAGATTAGGCAGTATCTATGGAAGTGAATAAACAGTTGACATTTTGGGCTGAGACTCTTCTTCAGGACTGGAAAGGAAGGGGGAGGATGCCAGAATAAAAAGGTGGGGAGAGAGGAAGGAGGACTAGCTAGAAGATGATAGGTGAAGCCAGGGGATGCGAAAGGGAAAGGGTTGGAGAAGGAGTCTGATAGGAGACGAGAGTGGGCCATGGGAGAAAGGGAAGAAGGAGGGGCACCAAGGGAATGTGATAGGCAGGTGAGGAGAAGAGGTAAGAGGCCAGAGTGAGGAATAGAAGAGAGGAGGGGAAGGGTTAAAATAACAGAAGGAAAAATCAATGTTCATGCCATCGGGTTGAACATCATCGTGGCAAGGGAGGAGACCGTGGACCCACACGTTGGAATGGGGATAGAAGTTAAAATGGTTGGCCACCTGGAAATTCTGTTTTTAGTGGATGGAATGGAGGAGCTCAACAAAGTTTATGTCTGATCTCATCAATATAGAGGAGGCCACATCAGGAGCCCTGGATACAATAGATGACCCAATAGATGCACAGGGTAAGTATTGCCTCACTTGGAAGGAACAGTTTGGGGGCCCTGAGTGGAGGTGAGGGAGGAGGTGAATGGGCAGGTGTAGCATTTCAGGAATTTGAGTCAGGAGGGAGATTAGTGGGGAGGGGTGGATGAGGGAATCACAGAGGGAGCAATTCCTACGGAAAGCTGAGAATTAGGGGAGGTAAAGAGATGCTTGCTGTAAGGATCTGGCTGAAGATGGCAGAGGTTGCAGAGAATGATGTGTTCAATGTGGAGGCTCATGGGGTGGTAGGTGAGGAAAAGAAGAACTTGATTCCTATTAAGATGGTGGGAAGATGGGGTGAGTGTGGATGTCTGGGAAATGGAGGAGATGTGGGTCAGGGCAGCATCAATGGTGCAGGAAGGGAAGCCCTGTTTGAAGAAGGACATTTCTGATGTTCTGGCAAGGAAAGCTTCATCCTGGGAACAGCTGTGGCATAGATGAAGGAATAGCATTTTTACAGGAGTAAGTGTGGGAAGAGATAGCCATGGAAATCGGTAGGTTTATAAAAGATGTTGGTAGACATTTCTCTCCTATCAGATTCCTAGTTCTCCAGCCCTTTACCTTTCCCACCCAGCCTGCTTCACCTAGCTAGTCCTCCTTCCCCGTTCCACTTCTCAAGAAGTGTCTCAGCCCAAAATGTTGACTGTATTATTTCCATTGAAGCTGCCTGGCCTGGTGAGTTCCTCCAGCATTTTGTATGTGTTGCTCTGGATTTCCAGCATTTGTGGAATCTCTTGTGTTTATGATGCTTACAAAACATTTTTTGTTTTGATTCAGACATCAGTGCAAAATTCTCCTGAACCCCTACTGTTATGAAATGCTATAAAAGCTCTATTTACATTAGAATTATTTTTAACAGATTAATAAGAAGGAATGCTGAAGCGTAAACCATCAGATTAGTGACATGATTAGAAATATTTTTGGGTGACGTTAATTATTTATGGTAATTCTTTGATTTACAAAAGTGATGCTTTCCTAAAAAGTGAATAATTCAATGCAGAAATGCATTTTGGAGCTATGCTGCACTTCATTCATATGTGTAGTCATTTTGGTAAAAGCAAGAAACAGTTTTCTGAATTGCACATTATGAAGGGTATAGATAGGGTAAATGCAAACAGGCTTTTTCCACTGAGGTTGGGTGGGAATACATTTAGATGTCATGGGTTAAGGGTGATAGGTGTAAAGCTTAAGGGGAACATGAGGGGAAAGTTCACTCAGAGGTTGTGAGAGTGTGGAATGAGCTGCCAGTGGTGTATGGATACGTAAGTGGATGGTAGGGATATGGAGGGCTATGGTCCCAGTGCAGGTCATTGGGATTAGGCATCTTAAATGGTTCAGGTCAGTCTAGATGGGCTGAAGGGCCTGTTTCTGTGCTGTACTTTTCTGACTCTATGACTGTATCAATGACCAGATCAAGAAAATGAGTAAATTGAATACTCAAATCAATGAATGACTGAAAATGAAATGGAGTTGCCAAGATATTTCTCAGAGCTCCTTTCTCAAACACAAAGGAAGGGATGCATTTTGTTGGAATGAAATGAGCTGATTGCAGTTATCTTGGGAGTAGTGATCACAACATGGTACAGTATCTAAATCAAAAGAGGATAAACCTGCATGGCATGTTTGATTGGACGGAGTTCTGGGAAGTCCTTATAAGAAATGTGAATATCGTGATAATGAACATAGTTGAAGATGAATGTGAGAAAGTAAGACAAGAAAATAGAAGCAAAGGAAAAAAATGAAATTATGTAAGATGACATCAGGTGTGTTGAAGTCAATCCTAAGAGTGGGTTAAGAGCACAGAGGACTATTATCAAGATGATGATCAAAATAACAGGGGTATTTAATAATTTCTTCAGCTTGATGTTTGAGGAAAATATCAGAAAAGAGAAAAGAGATAGCAAGATGAATATTATTATTGATTGAAGAAGGATTTAGTTAGATACTGGGCCCTATATCATTATGCCCTATCCTGTTTGTGTTGATGGATGAATTTGCGGAGACTTATAGAAAGTGTATTTCAGGCATGTGTTCAGCATAGACGAGTCCCAAAGGGGAATCTAGATCCCATTTTTTAAAAATAAAGATGCCAAGCTCCACCTGTAATTTAAAATCCAGTTAGTTTAACTTTTATGATAGTGAAATAGCTTCACTTAAAGAGAACAAATTATTAGCTGGGTCTCACTGACTTTTTTGTACTTTTGAACTTTAATGCTGGTGGTTCAGAATAAAACTGCCAATGTTTTGTCATGTAAGTGGCAGTAATTCCTGGAGGCAGTACGTTGTCAAATATAGAAGTCCTGGATTCTCTGACAGATTGGGGATGCCAAAGCTGTCAAATTTGCTCCACACATGGTCTACTTATGCAGCTCACACCTTCTGCTTGACGCTGGGGACTCACCTCTCAAATCCTGTGCCAAGGAGGAGATAATTCCCTTGTTGTTTTTATTAGCCTGATGTGATAACTCTATATTTGCATATTTCTCAACATATTAACACTTACATTTTTTAAATATTTCTGATTGGCAAGCACAATTTTGATGATGACAGTTTTGGGTGGCGGAGGTTCAACCAGGACTTTGCCATGGTCGTTTAGTCTCTCTCGATCAAAATAAGCCTTTTCCAAGAAAGTTCTTATTCGTACATCTATGTAGAACAATGTGAAATTTTTATAATTACAATATTTAATTGGCTCCTAATCACTGACTAACTCCAGTAAATTTCAAGTATTAATCCTCTCTTGCTGGAAGCAGGACTTTCCAATAATGGTCTCAAGCTTGATCTTTACCACTGTAAACTTGTGACACAACTTGCGTCCTGAATAACTTGATTTATTTTCCAGGATTCGATTTGTCTACAGTGTTTTACATCTTCACAGGTTTTGTATGAACTGCTCTCCTTGGAGGGCTAAATCTGGAAATTCTCCTCTTTTTCCTTTCTCTTTATGAAGAAATATTTAGCTTTTTCTTCTCTGCTTCTTCCTAATATAGAAGAAATCAAAAACTTGTGGAGCTGGGGATTTTACCTGGATACTGTGTGACATCCATTGTTGTGACTGTTAAGTATGAAATTATAATGATACATTTAAACTAAAACCATGTTTATAAAATTAAGAGGATAGAAAAGAGTAATTAAGACGATTTTCAATTAATAGCTCATTTGACTTGCTTATTATTTTATTTACAAATAATTTAACAAGATGTCACTAAAAGTACCAAAAAAAGGTTCCCAGCATTCAGTTTGATGCACCATCAATAACTCTCTGAGACGGGAGACAAGATATTGGCTTTTATTGACTGGAAGAAAGAACAAGCAGTAATTGACCACCATGCTACTTCCTGGAGACTGAGGGCAGGGCTCAGTCCTCAATCACCTTTATACTGGGGTCTGTGGGAGGAGCCACTGTCAGTGGGAGGAGCCACAGGAGCAGTCAGTGGTGGAGGGGGGGGGCGTGTTCAGACAGGTATATGTAGTTCACCACACAGTTAAAACTTTTTCAATTGTACATTGTGTATTATAAACATGTCCGCAGCAACCCAATAACAACCAATAGCTTCTTCTTGCCACAGATTTTACTTGACCTGCTAAGTATTTCCAAAATTTTGTTTTTTTGATTTTTGTGTTAAAGCCAATGCATTATGTGATGTGTGGTGTTCAATAAAATTAATTTTATTTAAATATACTGTACTTCGTGCTGCAAGTCAACTCTCAGAAGATCATGAATTTACTAGCCTGACATTGGAGTGTTACACTACATGGCCAAAATGCTTGTAAGTAAACAGTAACAGAGAATATCGTGTGCTGGCCTTGGGGAACTGGTTGGGCCTTCATTAAGGGAGAAGTGACGGATTTAAGACTCTCTTGATGAAGATGTCTGTCTCTGGTGAAAATAAACCAGTTGGGATCAGGCAATTGGAAACTGTAAAAAATGACACTGCACACCAACTATTTTTTCTCTCCCTTAGTTATAACATAGTCCTGGACCTGAAATGTTAAGACTTATGGATTAGTAGATTAATTGGTCACATGGGTTTGATTGGACAGCACAGGCTCATTGGGCCAGTACGACCAGCTACTGTGCTGTATGTCTAAATAAATAAATATTTCTCTTTCCACAGATGTTACCTGACTTGCCAAGTGCTTTTAGCACTGTCTAAGTCCCAAGTAAATTTACTTATTTATAATTAGCTACAGTAGAGGTCACAGAGCTTTATTTAAAGAAGAACATGATTCATTGATAAGTATAGGGATGTAGTGTATAATTGATGGGATGTTGAGCAAGGGAATTAGCAAAGCAATGTGAGGGAATTTAGATGGATTTCACTCCACCTACGTGTTTGTAATACTGGCACAATATTTGTTAGAATTGAATAAATTTCAGTGCATTTGGGAAATTTCAACTGCTTCAAAACAATTTCACCCCCAAGAAGGGCAGTTGTCATTGTCATTGTCCTTCTGATGGTTCTGTGGCCACAAAGTGGATCTTCTGCTTTATATTTTATCCCCCAGTAACTGACCCAGTTGAGGGTTCACAATGAGCATGCAGAGCAATGTTATTATCAAGTCTTTTGTTGCCAACATCGAACCTATCGTTGCCCAGCCCTAGACACTGGGTGAGTCAGAGATGCAGCAAATAGGGAGACAGGAAGGATGTTGTTGGAAGAACCATTCATGACCAAGCCTAGCACACAGAATCTGGTAGTTAGCAACAGATTCTGCAACAATACTGAAAGGGAGTGATGATTAGACGGAGGAAGTTAAAGATGTTGCAAGGCAATACTTATCCTTGGATTGGTTTTGGTATCACTTTCACCTCACGCTGTGGATGCTAAAATCAGATGCAGTGGATTGGGAAGAAAAATTTGGACACAGGAAGTTACAGAAGTCTAGAATTCTAGTTGTAGTAAGTTGTAGTTTTATGTAATAATTTGAAATTTGTTGTTCTATGGTTATAAAGCCATGGCAGGGGGTGGAGTTAAGATACTGATCAGGCATAGATTTAGTAAATATTGGAGCAGGCTTGAGGAGTTAAGGAGCTTCCCCTCATTCTTAAGTTTCCAGGCCCGTGGACTTTGTTGCTAGAACAGAAAGTGGTAGTAACCAGCTAGACATGTCCGGGATGAGGCCGTCTCCTTCCAGTTCTCATGTGGTAGTGGACCAATGGAAAAATAAATCCTGATTGGAAAGGTGAGGTGATGCTAATGATCTGAAAATGTTGACCAGGCTTCAGAATGGTTTTAGCTGGACTATAGTTTCACTTATAAACAATTTACCATCTTGTTGAACTGATATATGGATCAGCTTCAGACACTTTCTTCTTAAATTACAGGAAACCATGCCACAAACACCAACATTTGCTGCCATGTTTAACAGCAGTGGTTACAGCCGACATCTGTACTCATCCCGAGAAGATAATTGTGGAGGGTTGTTCTACCAAGACAACAATCTTGTGTCAGGGTCTCTGGAGGCACTCATCCAGCACCTTGTGCCAACGGTAGACTACTATCCTGACGTATGTATAATTTAATTGTCTGCATTTGCCTCACAACAGATTTTTTGCATGAAGACAGCATGTTACTGTAAATCACAGAACAATTCATTTCGCTAAGCCTTCAACGGGACTCAATGACATGGAAAGAGTGTGGCCTCTGGCACTGATCAGAGTAGAGGATGTGCAGGTGCTAACTAACCATTAGTATTCTGATCTCTCTGAGAGCATTAAAAAAACCTGGCAATTCATAAAGGAGGGTTCTGTTTGCTGATTTAAAAGACAGGCCTTGGCACGTAACACTTCTACATATGTCAGTGTAAAATTAAGATAGATAAGCAAGAATGACATTCCTTACTCATGCCACATCACACTTTTTATTTTTAATAAAACAAAAGCAAGATGTATTGTGCTGGGAAATTGAGTTTTTCTTCAGGCAGGTATTGAAATTTTCTACCTGTTGGCTTGGTGTTTCTCTGGCATCTGATCAGAAACTTCATATAGAAACAAGTAGTTGTTTTGCTTTCAGAGCAGTCTAGTCAGTATGCTTTTTACCTGTTTTGGCTGCTGGGAGTTTTGGTGAGAAAGAAAAAATTAACAGGATTGTGTGGATGGGAAGGTGATTAAAATATCAGAGGGAAGCTGCTGAGAGCAAGGGGAAAACTGCATTCGTTCAAACTTCACCAGCACAGAATGAACACTGAGAGTTAGCAAGCTTGTTTTATTACAATATTAAGCACTGATGATTAATGCCAAAATTACACATGCACATTTCTAAGTTAGATTAGTATTCAGCTGTTGTTATGGTACTTTTTATCTGCATTTGTTAACAATTCATTATTTCTGAAATTGCACAATTTTATATGATGAATGACAACCTTAGGACGTATAGAATGAAAGGTCAGAAAAATACTGAAGAGTTATGGGGAATATTATATGTAACAGCATTATCATTTCTAATGTTTGTTCTTAGTTTGATTTACTGCTCTCCAAGTTTTATTAGTTTTGTGGTTTATGTTAACATTAAATAGGAGATTCTGGAGAAAATGCAACGATACAGAGGTAAAAGATGTAGCACAAATTTGTGAAGGCTCACGCTGTCTCTTACTGTAGACACTCAAGCCAATTCCTCTTAACATTCAGTGAGTGCATTGCAGTCTTCAAATGAGTCACAGTTCTGGGTGGATGATATGGGTTTTTGTGGAAGTTACAATTGACCAGAGACGATGCTAACACAGCATAAATTCTGTAACAACAAAAGCAAGATATAAGTTACTTTTCTGGGCCCCTTGAAGGCATTTTGCTACCTACAATTCAGGAGGAGGATGGATTACAGTGCAGTTACTTTAATGACTAAGCCCAAAATGCACTCAGTAAGCTCACTGTCTTCCAGGACCAAGGCAATTTTTTGATTGTCATCTCGTTTACCCCAGGGTGTTGTCTGTGGAGATTCACTCCCTCCTCCCCATGTGCATGTCTGCTTCTCACCAAGGTCACTGTAATAGCACCTCCCAACCCTGAGAGTACTGCCAAATAAAAAGGACCAAACGTAGCAGTCACATGAAAATACAGCCTCCTTAAAATTCAGTTTGAAGATGCACTTTCCTAGCTTGTGGAAATTTACCGCCATCATCTCTTCATCACTGGGCTAGTATCTTGGATGACACTGCCAACACTGTGGAAATATATTAATGCCATTATTTGCAGAGGTTAAAGAAGGCAGTACATGGACAAAATGACAAATGGAGACACCAACTTCACTAAAACAAAAGTTTGCTGCTTCAAAACTCCACAGAATGCAGAACGCTAAGCTTACATTGGAAATTCTACAAACAAAGAGTTACCAAGCCGATTGTTTGCAATCTATTTAATATTTCAGTAATATTTGAATAATACTGTAAATATATTGCTTGATTAAGCATTTTTCACGTTTACATGATCCATTGAGTTTTATGTAAAAAGTACATGAGTGGCATACGTCAATGTGCAACCATGTCGTGTGTGCTGCCTCACTGGAAAGAAACCATGTAGACAAGTTCATCCTGGTTCCTGTGTTTTTGTTTTGATCAGATTCTGCAGTTACAAAACATAACAATGATGATGAAATGGTTTTAAAATGAATCTGAGACGACTACCTATCTGCTGAAGTGCAGCGTGTTTTTTTAGGAGAGAGATAGACATTACATTTGGAAAAAAAAGCAGTAAACAGACAAAATTCATGGGTTCATAAACAGTGAGTGCTTGGTGATAACAATAATATATAAAAAGCTGGCTATATCGGAAAGGTCGATGTGTTTGATTGCACAATAGATAACTGGATGATGTACACTGAATGAATTGAGCAGTATTTTGAAGTAAATGAAATGGCCAAAGAAACGCGAGTGCCAGTGTTACTGAGTGCAATAGGTGGGAAGTCTTACAGTTTGTTTAGAAGTTTGACTGTTCCAGCCAAACCAGCCAGAATGAGGTATGCTGATAGCTTGAAAGTAATAGAGGAACAATTAGAACCCAAACCATTGTTGATTATAGAACACTTCAGGTTTCATAAGGGAAATCAAAAGGAAGGGAAGTCCATGTCAGCTTTCATGGCTGAATTGAAAGAATTGTCTGAGCATTGTCAGTTCAGTGATGGATTTAATGATACACTGTGAGGTCACTTCATTTGTGGAACCTTGCAAGAAAGCATTCAAAAACAGCTCCTAACTGAAGCACAACTCATATTTAAAACATCAGTTGAAATTGCTGTATCAATGGAAACAGCAGCTAGAGCCACAAAGGCAGGAACAAAAGTGAGCGTGAACAAAAATACCTGGCCAACATATTGTGTTACTGTTACGGCAGGAGCTCTCATACACCAGGCCAATACAGGTTTAAAGGTGTAACTTACAAAAATGGAACAAATTAGGATACATGCAAAGAGCATGTTGGGTAGAAAGAAATAGATGGACTGCACAGGGAAGAGAAAAGATAAAAAATCAAGTCGCACCTTCAAAAAGGACACTAATCTACATGTTGTTGATGAAAAATCTGATGATGATGAGAGGGACATAGAACTGAGTAACCTTGAGATTTACAATGTGAAAACTAACAATGGACAAGTAATATGGCTTATACCAGAGGTGAATGACAAATTAATTAAAATGGAATTGGACACTGGCTCAGTTGCTTCAGTCATTCCACAAGATGAGTTTGAATGGCATTTCAAAGATACTGAACTGCAGATACCCAACTAAGAACTTATACTGAAAAAAAAGTCTGGAAATAGCATTCATAACAGTGAAATAAAACAATCAACAGGTCACATTGGACATGTATGTGATAAAAATAGGAGGGTCACCTTTGTGGGGATGTGATTGACTGAGACAACTACAACTTGATTGGAGTTGCATCCACCTGTCACATCCCCTGCCATAGAGTCAACTGAGAGTGAATTAGGAACAGTTCAAAATGATGCCACAGCAGTGTTCAGGGATGACTTTGTAAAACAAAACATATTAAGAGTAAAATAGTGTTAAATGAAAATGGCACAACCAAGTTTTACAAAGTTCATCTGGTTCCTTATACTATCCGTGATAAAGTAGCCTATGAGCTAGATCGCATGCAGGCTGACAGAATTCATTCTAAGGTTGTGGAGCCCATGGGCAATGCCAGTGGTCCCTGTAGCCAAGAAACATGGGTCTGTCGGGATCTGTGGAGACGGTCAACACAGTACAGAAAGTAGATCAATGCCCTCTGCCCAGGAGACAGAGAATATCTTTCCATACTTTTCTGGAGGAAAATACTTCAGAAAAGTGGACTTAGCTGAGGCCTACCTACGGATGGAGATCGAAGTGTTTTCCACCATCATCTCTCTCAAAGTACTTTATTGCAATAATAGGCGTGTTTTTGGAGTAGCATCTGCACCTGCACCCTGGCAGAAAGCTATGAATCAGGTGCTGTAAGGCTGCCCAGGCCCTCAGTGTTATCTGGATGACATCATCATTACCGGTGAGGATGACAAGCAACATCTCCAAAATCACAAGAGAGTATTAAAAAGATTAGAAGATTATGGGTTCAGAACATGACATAACAAATGTAAATTCTTTAAATGAAGCATTACTTATTGTGGTCACACCATTGATGCACAAGAATTACACAGTGCGTTGAGAAAATTCAAGCATTGGTGGATGCCCTAAAGCCAGAGGATGTGTCACAGTTCTTTAGGATTTGTCGATTACTGGAACAGGCTCCTACTAAACCTGGACACTGTGCTCCACCCATTGAACTCATTACCACAGTTCGGGAAGAAATGGAAATGGACAGAGTGGTGTCAGGTGACTTTGCAAAGGGCAGAGAAAATGGCAATACCAGACATTACTCACACATGATAATCCACATTATCTAGTGAAGCATACCTGTGATGCAGTCATGTCACATGTTATGAGTGATGGAAGTGACTGCCCCATAACCTTTAAATCACATCCATTACTGCTACAGAGAAAAATATTGCACAGATTGACAGAGAGGCCATGAGTCTGGTTTGGGGTGTAAAACTTTTCAACCAGGACTAGAATGGGAGAATGTTTACCCTCACCACTGATCATCAACCACTAGTGTCTACTTCTGGTCCACAGACTGGTGTTCCACTAGCAGCAGCAGCACAAATGCAGAGATGGGCTCCATGCAGGATCGAAAGAGAAACCTGCGGAGGGGCAGACACAGTAGCATAGTGGCTAGCACAATGGTTTACAGTACAGGTCACCCGGTTTCAATTTCCGCTGCTGCCTCTATAGAGTTTGTATCTTCTCTCTGACCCCATGGGTTTCCTCCCACAGTCCAAGGGCATACCGGTCAGGAGGTTAACTTGTCTTTGTAAATTGTCCCCTGATTAGACTGGGGTTAGGATTACACTGGGGTTGCTGGGTGGTGGGCCTCGAATGCTCACAAAGGGCATTCTGTATCTTAATAAATAAATAAACATTAAAGAGGACAGCTGATCACGGAAATACTGTTGGATTGTCCCATCTGTTCTTCAGAAAGGAAATACCTGAAGAAGTTAAAACAGAGGACACTTCTCTTGATGCATTCTTCCTAAAGCAAATCAAAAGTATCTCCATTAGGGCAAAAATGACCTAGAGGGAAATCCAAAAAAAACCCATGCTGTCTCAGGTCTGCATAGCCACCCAAAATGTCTGGAATGTCCAGCAGAATTCCTTGTTCCCCCGTTTTTACCAGCACCGGTGTGAACTTGCCCCTGATAGGGGTTGCCTTATGTGGGGATTGAGAGTTGTTGTGATGTCCAAGCTGAGAGTTAGTGTTGGAGGAGCTACACTACATGCCAGTCAGCTATGTGTGGTCAAAGTGAAACTCTTTGTGTGAAACCATGCACTGTTTGGGTTGCCAACATGTCCAGAACATACCGAGAGCAGAGCCTCTCCTTCCCTGGGAATGGCTTGCATTGCTCTGGTAGAGGGTTCATGTGGATTTTGCCAGACACAAATCTTTTAGTCGTAGCGAATGTCGCTACAATGTGGCCTTCCCAATAGCCTCCTCTTCAGCCCTGCACCCTGCTGATGGGTTGAGCCGCCTCTTCTCAAGGACTGAAGTTCCACAGCACTTAGTGACCATAGACCACAGTCTGTTGCAGAACAGTTTCAGTCATTCCTGAAAATAAATGGAATAAGGCATATTACATCTGTACCGTACCACCCAGCTACGAACATTTTGGCAGTAAGGTTGGTCCAGAGTCTAAATAATTCACTGTGAGCATCATCAGCAGAACATTGAATCAGAAGCTTGCAAATTTCCCATACATATATATAATGAGTAAAGAGGAAAACATTAAATATTTGAGTTCTTTTGATTCTATATTACAAACGTAGTTGGAATTTATAGCTAAGCAGCATAAAGTGTAATATTTTTAATATTTCAGCAATATTTGAATAATACAGTAAATACATTGTTTGATTAATCATTCCTTGTTTGTTTTCATAATACATTATGGGTTTATGTAATAAGTACGTGAATGGCAGGTGTTATTACGTCACCACGTCATATACGTGTGCCTTACTAATAAGAAACCGAGTAGACAAATTCATCCTGGCTCTTTTGTTTTTCCTTTCACTACTTTCTGGAGTTACACATCATAACACTGTTGAATGGGACAGATTAATAGTAAAATGCTTCCCAATAAAATTCAATGGAAATACGGAAAGAGGCTTGGTATGTGGGAGTAGACATGCCCATCATTTCAGGTGAATATTGTAAAAAGACCAAAGAAGGAGATGGGAAGGAATGAAAATAAACAAAATTCCTTTAAAAATTGAGCATTTAGTTCTTCTGTTTTTTTTATCAGAATTTTTTATTCATATTATTTTTGTGAAAGAATATTTAGAGCAGCAAGCTCTGTGAATCAGAGTTTCTAAAAGAGACCAGTTATAGGTGCAAATATTTAAAAGTAATTTAGGTGACAATTTTTGTGAGGTCTTGTTTTTCTTTTACAGAGGACCTACATATTTACCTTTCTGCTAAGCTCCCGAATTTTCATTCGGCCTTATGAGCTTCTAGCAAAGGTTTGCCTTATATGCATTGAACAACAGAGATTGAACGAGACCATTTTAGATAAGGTAAGTTTGTTCTTGAGCCAAACGACTTTGCAGATATCAACAAAGGAACAATTTTTGAGGCGTTCATAATTAGAGCAACTGCAGCCTTGAGTTATGTAAAGCAACACACACG
This sequence comes from Hemitrygon akajei, assembly GCF_048418815.1. Taxonomy (NCBI): domain Eukaryota; kingdom Metazoa; phylum Chordata; class Chondrichthyes; order Myliobatiformes; family Dasyatidae; genus Hemitrygon; species Hemitrygon akajei. The sequence goes on along the minus strand of NC_133136.1, from coordinate 106,832,647 downwards.
AAATGCTGGAAGAACTCAGCAGGTCAGGCAGCATCTATGGAAATGAATAGATAGTCGATGTTTCGGGCCGAAACCCTTCTTCAGGAAGGGGGAAGGCGCCTGAATAAAATGGTTGGGGGAGGGGAAGGAGGATAGCAAGAAGGTGATAGGTGGACTCAGGTGTGTGGGACAGGAGGAGGGCTGGAGACGAAGGAATCTGATAGGAAAGGAGAGGGGACCATAGAAGAAAGGGAAGGAGGAGGGGTCCCGGGGGAAGTAATAGGCAGGTGAGAAGAGGTAAAAGGTCAGGGTAGGGAAAAGGTGGGGGGAGGGGAGGAGAATTTGTTCACCAGAAGGAGAAATAGATATTCGTGTCATCAGGTTGGAGGCTACCCAAATGGAATATAATGTGTTGCTGCTCCGCGCTGAGGGTGGCCTCATTGTGGCACAAGGCGAATGCATGGACTGACGCATTGGAACAGCAGTGGGAATCAGAATTAAAATGTTTGGCCACTGGGAAGTCCTGTTTGTGACAGATGTTGCATTATTAACACAAACTGTTTTCTCTTGTGAATCTTAATTGGAAGAAGGACTGCTCAGATGTCTACATTCACATGGCCTCACATGTTGTACTTTAGGCTAAGTAGATGTTATATATTTTACTTCAGATCTATTACTACTGTAGTATTTGATAACTAATGCAATTTTCTGACTAATTGCAGGCCAAAATTGGGAAATTTGCAGCTAAAGTAGTACAGCTGTTGTCTGATTGGACTGAAACATTTCCCTATGATTTTCGAGATGAGCGGATGATGAGAAATTTAAATGATATGACCCACAAGATTGCGACAATGGATGAGGTCAGTTATTTTAAAACAGCAACTCTCTTAAGCTTATCTACTTAAAATTAATTAATATTGATTGAATAATACTTCTAGAGAGGGGTAAAAGAAAACTCATCCAAGGAATTAAAAAGAGACTTGAAATGGGAATTGAATCCAACTTGGATACAGTATTTTATCTCTTGTCCGATACAGAACATAGAATGGAACAGCACAGAAACAGGCCATTTGGCCCACAAAGTCTGTGCAGAACACAGAGTCAAATTAAACAAAATCTCTTTTGCCTGTAAGCAATGCATATCCCTCCAATCCCTGCATATTCATTGGCTTCTCTAAAGGCTCCTTAAGTGCCACAATTGTACACAATCTATTACAGATTCTGTAATTTGTTCACAAATGTAATTAGCTCCATTTGCAATTTTAATATGTGGCGTTAATTTGTATAAACATTAATGTATAACATAGAGAACAATTCCATTTTTTATTATTCAAAATTCTGAGAGTCACCATTTTGGGAAAAATATGTGTTGATATAATTTCTACAATGCAGATTTCAGATGTAACTTTTGTGCTTCCAACTTGATATGTTGACGGCATAGGTGCAGTCCATTGGCTCAGAGTTGTAGGTTGGAGGTGTTGAGGTGAGGATTATGGCATTATGATTGGAAAACTATAAAATCACTCAGAATTGAGGATATGATTCCACTTCATATAATTTGTGATGGAAATTATTATTACAAAGTTAATGTCTAATTACAAATATATGTATGCAAAGAAAAGCTTACTGTCAGCACCATCACAGGAGCAGAGCATCATATAAGCAGCAAGCACATGAAAAACCAATGCCATTCTCAAAAGAAAGAATACAATTACAATATTAAAAAAGTGCAAAATGGTCAAACTGGTCATAGTGTTACTTAATGATTAGGGTTTTGCCAGTTGGTTCAATGATTAAAGGGAAATAGCTGTTCTTGAACCTGGTAGTGTGAGCCTTCTGGTTTCTGTACCTCCTGCCTGATGGTAGCCGTGAGAAGATGGCTTGGCCCAGCTGGCAGGGTTCTTTGACGACACATATTGCCTTCTTGAGGCAGCACCAACTGTATATATTACAAGTGGTGGAAGAGACGTGTCCATGATATATTAAGACTGTAGGACATAGGAGCAGAATGAGGCCATCTGGCCCATTGAATCTGCCCTGCCATTCAATCATGGCTGATCATTTTTTCTATCTCCTCCTCAACCCCAGTTCCCCGTAACCTTTGATGCCATGTCTGCAGCTTTTAATGATTCTGCACATTTGAATTGCTGTACCAGGCAATGATGCAATCAGTCAGAATGCTTTCAACAGTACATCGGTAGATGTTTGTTCGAGTGTTCAGTGACAAACCGAACCTCCATAAACTCTAGAAGTAACAATTCTGATACCCTTTCCTTGTGATGTATCTATAGGATAGATCATCCAATGTCAATGCCCAGAAAATTAAAGGTGCTGACTCTCTCCACTGCTGATCTCCCAATGTAAACTGGCACATGTTTGCCCTAATGCCGCTTCCTGAAATCAACAAGCAGCTCTTTAGTTTTAATGATGTTGGGTGAGAGGTTGTTTTTGTGGCACTATACAATCATGTCTCTCCATCAACTTTGTCCAAACCCACTGTAGACTTGAATATTTTTATCAGATCTTTTTGGATCCTCCTCTGTGCCTGGAAGAACAAAAATAAACAACAATCTAATTCTTTAACCCTGACTGTGGCCACTTAAAATTACAGGATCCCACCTATCTTAAACAGAACAATGTTGTATCTTTCAGGGTTGAAGTTGGTTAGTCATTTGTGAGCAAGGTCAGATTTTTAAATATGTTTAAATCCCTCTCTCAAGGACCCCTACAACAAAATGCTGTAAGGTAAAGAGTAAGAGGTTAGAGGGGAACTGAGATAAAGAAGTGTTTTCACCCAGAGCGTAGTTGTAATCTAGAATGCACTGCCTGAGATGGTGTCAGAGGCAGGTACTTGCATAACATTTAACGAGTATCTAGATGAGCACTTGAATCAGTAGGGCATAGAGGGCTGTGGAACAAGTACTGCGAAGTGAGATTAGTATAAATGGCTACTTGATGTTATTGTAGACATGTTGTGCTAAAAAGGCCTGCTGTGTAGGATCCCATGACTCTAAAAATGGATTCTAATTATTAATACACTAAATTGGATCATTATAATAAATAATGACATATTCTGGTGATTAAAATCACCATTATTTTACAACTTGATGGGATAGGGCTTCTGCCTGCACTTGGCTTTTGGACATGACACCAGCTGATTCCATTGAGTTGTTGTCATTATAATTTTGGCTGATTTATAGGCACAGATTCTAGGTTAATTGCTTGGGCAGGGAAGAAGCAAGTGGTGAAACTTCAAAAAATGAATCTTTAAATCTTCTGCCTTACCTGGAGCAATTGGCTGTTCTTAGGCATGTTCCTGCAATATGAATTTTGCTATAATTTGTGCTGTATTGCAACCTGCCTGTTGACTTTTTGGCAGCCAAGAAATGTTGTCGAGTTCAAACAGAAACTAATGAAAGTGGAGCCCTGAAACGATGGAATAGTTTCATGAGCATTTTCTTTGACCCCCATCCTGCCCTGAAGTTTACAACTATTGTCCGTAATTCTCTGTCTGCTGATTTCTCTGGCACGACATGGGCTGATGAAAAGCAGACACACAGAGAAGAGACCTCAGGCTGGGTTGACTGCTCACATAATGCCTCAATTGTCCAGTTCAAAATGAACAAAAGGCAGGATCAGAATTAGAACAGATTTTTCCATCATAATTTCCAATAACTATTCTGTCTAAAGTAAATGGATTAAATAATTTGAGGCTGTGTTTCATAGAATTTTATTAATTTTGTTGGATATAAAATTTACAATGTATTCATTTTCGATGCATAAAGTTTCTTGGAGCACAAATTCCTAAACTGTATAACCAAACCGATGTGTTCAGAAATCAGACTATTAAAGATGTTCAAAAGAAAACTGGCTGTTCTTCAGTGACCTTGGCATCAACTGAAGTTTCATGCATCAATTGTTTTATTGAAAATACTCTTCTCACCTATTTTCCTCCTTATTTTCAAATTGCTGACACCAGTGAAAGTGTAGCCAGTAAATGAAGTGAAAGTGTAAACTGAAAACTGATGTAAGTTGCGATACAGAATGAAAGAGGTTGTAATGGATGATCCCTGGGTTCAACAGTAACGTTGGTATGTCATATCATTATTGTTCAGTTTTTTGTCCTTCTTAAAAAAAGCCATTTAGTGACTGAAACTCTCAATTATGCAGGGATGTAGAATGGATGAAATTAGATTGGCTTCCCATTGTATATCACATGCACCTACTCTCATCTGTTATGAACGTGTTAAGTCTTCCTGCAGTAGCTGAAAATTCTCCTGATTGTTTAGTCCAGTTTTTAAAAAAAATTCTGCTGCCACGAGAGGGGCAAAATTTGAATAGATTTAATTTTTTTTCTGGTCTTCACTTTGTGAATACCTCAACATCAAATTCAGATTAAATTAAGTTAAATTAGGCATTCTTTGAAGGATTTCTTCAACAATGCAAATTATGCTTCTACTTTTCTTCATGTAATTTGTTTTAATTTTATGCACTTGACATGCTATGAGTTCACTATTTCTCTAATAGTTCATACAAATGCCATGAGATCATCATGGTTAAGCATTCAGCAGTGGTGTACTGCTTCAAGAGTATTCCAACATTGGAGCAGCATTTTAATGGCACATCTTCGCCAACTCTCCCCACCTGTCACCCATGACACTTATAGCATCGGTTCTTGTTGGGTTATGGTGCAACGGAGCAAGACTTGAAATCCAAACGACTTGTGAGTCTGGACAATTGGTTGGTGGGACCAGTTCCTTTACAAAGACACTGTCCCATTCCAGCAGGGGTCACTAGATATTTATCAAAACGAAAGGAATCTGGCTTAGTCTCATAATATATTACTCCTTATGTCATTCTGAATAACCATAAGCAATACACTGCCTACTGAGTATCAGGTCTGAATTTTGATAAACTCTTATCACAGAGTTGTACCAAATAAATGGATGGATGATCACAGGGTTGACATCATTTAATTGTAAGGCTAACTGCCAATTAGATTATCCTGATTTTGAATCCAATCCAGAGAGCTGCTCCATGTTACTGATAGAATTGGGTTAATGTCAAGATTCCTTAATCAGTGAAATGTTCCAGCAAAGGAATTGGGCAATGCCAGTCGAACAGTGGGATTTGATCATCTCAGACTCTCTGTTAAATGTGTAATCCAGATTGAGATGGAAATTGGATCAAAAGTGAAGTCACAAGAAACTTATGTCACTTATTGATTATACATTGTATAAATAAAAAGCAGAACCTTAATACTTTGGAGAAAGCTGCACATGATGAATAATGGTACTACATTTTTAAAGCACAAATTACTTTATATTATTGTATGCACAGAATCCTTCAAAGTAATTAAAGTAACTCCATTGAACCAAATATTATTCCATTTGTTTTGAATATGGAATATTTCTTTACCCAAATGTTCATAAAATCCACCCTGAGGTAGCTGAAATGTAGTTTTATTTCATCTGAACTGGTTAGCCTCACCTTTTTCATCTTCCATACATTCTTACTCAGCTAAGGCTTTAAAATGCACACTTAAAACCAATAAATAAAATGGTCATAGTTAACTGTTAATGGTGAATTTATTTCTAAGGGAACAAGGAGTATTCACATCAATATTGCTCACATTAGAAGAACTGTTCAAATCTCTAGAAGAAACAAATGTAATTATTAACCACTGCTAAGAATTGGAATGAAGATATACTTTTCTTGTAGTGGAGGAGGCTGTGGAGGGACCTGAAAAAAATGCACAGAATTGTAGAAATGCACAGAGGTAGGAGCAGAATTAGGCCTTTCAACCCATTGTATCTGCTCTACCACTCCATCATGGTTGCTTTATTATCCTTGTCAACCCCATTTTCCTGCCTTCTCCCTGTAACCTTTGACACCTACTAATCAAGAACCCATCAACCCCCACTACAAATACACTCAGTGACTTGCCATCCTCAGCCATCTGTGGCAATAAATTCCACAGATTTTCTACCCTCTGGCTAAATAAATTCCTTCTATTCTCTGTTCTGTATGGATGGTCCTTCTGTTCTGAGGCAGTGCCCTCTGGTCCTAGACTCCCCCACTATGAGAATCATCCTCTCCACATCCACTCTATCTAGGCCTTTCAGTATTCAGTATTTTTCAATGAGATCCTTCCTCATTCTTCTAAGTTCCAGTGTGTACAGGCCCAGAGTTATCAAATTCTCCTTATATATTAACCCTTTCATTCCCAGAATCATTCTTGCAAACATCCTCCGGACCCTCTCCAATGCCAGCACATATTTTCTTAGATAAGGGGACCAAAACTGCTCACAATACTCCATGTGTGGCCTGTCTAATGCCTTATAAAGCCTCAGCATTACATCCTTGTCCCTATATTCTATTCCTCTTGAAACGAACACTAACATTACATTTGCCTTCCTGACCACCAACTTAACCTGCAAGTTAGCCTTTAGGGAATTCCATTCAAGGACTCCCAAGTCCCTTTCCACCTCTGTTTTTTTGAATTTTCTCCCTGTTTAGAAAATATTTTATGCCTTTATTCCTTCTACCAAAGTACATGACCATACACATCCCTACAATATTTTCCATCTTCCACTTTTTTACCCGTTCTCCCAAACTGTTTTCTAGAATCCCTCCTTCCTCAGCACTACCTGCCCACCCACCTATCTGAAAACTTGGCCACAAAGCTGTCAATTCCATAATGCAAATCGCTGACATATCACATGAAAAGAAGTGGAACCAACACAGAACCCTTTGGACTATCATTAGTCACTGGCAGCCAATGAGAAAAAACCCTTTATTCGGTGTCTTTGCCTCCTGCCAATCAGCCAATCTTCTATCTGTGCTAGCACCTTTCCTGCAATACCATGGGCTTTTATCTTGTTCAGTAGCCTGATGTGTGGCATCTTGTCAAAGGCCTTCTGAACATGCAAGTAAACAACATTCACTCTTTCTCCTTTGTCTATCCCGCCTCTTCTTTCTTTAAAGAATTCCAACAGATTTCTCAGACAAGGTTTACCTTTTGCAAAACCATGCTGACTTTAGCCTATTTTCTCCAAGTACCCCAAAGCCTCATCCTTAATAACAGGCTGCAGCATCTTCTCAACCACAGAGGTCAGGCTAACTTCAACTGCCTCCCCCCATTCTTAAGGCGTGGAGTGACTTTGCAGTTTTTCAGTCCTCTGGGACCATTCCAGAATCCAGTGATTCCTGAAAGATCATTACGAATGCCTCCACAATCTCTTCAGCTGCCTCTTTCAGAACCTTGGGGTGTAGTTCATCTAGTCCAGACTTATCAACCTTTGAACCTTTCAGCTTCCCAATTGTCTCCTCCCTAGTTACAGCAAGTACTCTCACTTCTGTCCCATGACACAATTTTCAACATTCTGCTAGTGTTCTCTACAGTGAAGACTGGCTCAAAATAAATATGTCTGTCATTTCTTTGTGCTCCATAACTTCCTCCCCAGTGCCAATTTCCAGCGCTTCAATTTCCACTCTCACCTTTCTCTTACTCTATATATCTGAAAAAATTTGGTATCCTCTTTTATATTATTGGCTAGCTAACCTCAATATTTCATCATTTCTTTCCTTATGGCTTTTTAGTTGCCATCTGTTGGTTTTGGAAAGCTTTCCAATTTTTTAACTGCCCACTAATTTGTGTTATAGTACTGTTTATGCCCTCTCTCCTCTTTTGATGCTGCCTTTAACTTCCCTTGTCAGCCATGGTTGCATCATCTTCTCTTTAGAACATTTCATCTTTAGGATGTATCTATCCTGCTTCTTCTGAATTGCCCTCAGAAACTCCAGCCATTGCTGTTTTGCCATCATGTCTGATGTATCCTGTTGGCCGACTCCTCTCTAATGCCTCTGTAATTCCCTTTACTCCACTGTAGAGTTGTAGAACGCTGCAGCACTGAAATAGGCCTTTCAGCCTATCCAGTCCATTTAAGCTGTCTATTTCCATTGACCTGCACCCGGACCATAGCCCTACCACCCATGTGCCTATCCCAACTTAAATGCTGAGATCAAAATCAGATCCACCACTTGTGCTGACAGTTTGCTTCTCACCCTCACCACTCTCTGAGTGAAGTTTTCCCTCGTGTTCACCTGTTGTTGCGTGACTGAAGTCACCGGAGAAAATTACTGATAGATCAAAGCAGCTTCGTTATTCAACAAAACCAGGTACAGCAGGCATCATACAGAGATGCTTTCGGTCGAACATCAAAGGACAATTCCATATTTACAATGTATCGACAATACTTTCTTTAAAACTATGTACAACCTTCATACCTCCTGATTTGCATCCATACCACAGACATCTAAATTAATTTTAATCAGCATTGTCTGGTCTGAAATTCACAGCTTTTAGGAACCCATTGTTCAGAGCTGCACTCCAAATTAAATGTACAATACATATTCAGATGTGAAGACTGGTAGCCAAAGTCATTTGCTAAATGTATATGTTCTAAACACAAAAATCACTCTAACTTCACCTTTTACACTTAACCCATAATCTCTGGTTGTAGTCTCGCCCAACCTTAGTGGGAAAAGCCTGCTTGCATTTACCCTATCTATACCCCTCATAATTTCATAGAACTGAATTTGTAATACAGAAACATCTGACTTTAGCTTCCCTCTCCCAAACTGCAGGGTGATTTCTATCATTTCTGCCTGTTTAAGGTGCATTTACCCTAAGCTCCCTGATCAAATCTAGTTCATTGAACAGCACCCAATTCAGAACTGCCTTTCTGCAAGTGGGTTCAAACACACACTCCTCAAAGTCCATCTCATAGGCATTCTACAAATTCCCTCTATTGGGATCAGGCACCAATCTACCTGCGTATTGAAATCCCACATGACTGACGTAACATTGCCCTTTTTACATGCCTTTTCCATCTCCCATTGTTTTCCACATCTTAGCTACTGTTCGGAGGCCTGATTGTAACTCCCATTAGGGTCTCTTACCCTTGCAGTTTCTTAACTACCCACTAAGATTCTACATCTTCTGATCTTACGTCTCTTTCTAAAGGATTTGATTTCACTTTTCACCAACATAGCTGCCCCAACTCCTCTGGCTACCCGCCTATTCTTTGGATACATTGTGTATCCTTGGATGTTAAGCTCCCAACAATGATCTTGCGACAACAATTCAGTGGTGCCCACAATATCATACCTGCAATCTCTAACTGCACTAAAATGTCATCTACCTTATTCCATAAACTGCATGCATTCTAATATAACACCTTCAGGCCTGTATTCATCACCCATTTCAATTTTGCCCTCACGTTACACTTCAACTCATCCCACTGACTACAATTTTACCCCATCATCTGCCTGTTTTTCCTCACAGTCTCTCTACACACTGCTTCTCCTTGTATATCAACTGCTCTGCCCTCAGCTGTGGTTCCCATCTCCCTGCCAAGTTAGCTTAAACTCTCCCCAATAGCTCTAGCAAACCTGCCTGCAGGGATATTGGCCCCCCTCAAGTTCAACCGTATCCCATTAATTTTGTATGGGTCATAACTTCCCCTGAAGAGATCCCAATGATCCAGAAATCTGAAACCCTGCCCCCTGCACCAATTCCTCAACCACATATTCATCTGCCTAATCATCATATTTTTATCTCAGAGGTGCGTGGCACAGGCAGCAGTCCAGAGATTACACACCTGGAGGTCCTGCATTTCAGCTTTCTACCTAACTTCCTATATTCTCTTTCCATGACGTCCTCCCTTTTCCTACCTATGTCATTGTGCCAATATGTTCCACAGCTTCTGGCTGCTCACTCTCCCCCTTGGAATGCCACGGACACGTTCTGAGACTTCCCTAATCCGGGCACCTTGGGAGACAAAATGCCATCCAGGTGCCTCTTCCATAGAATCTCCTGTCTGCTCCTCTGACTGTTGAATCCCCTGTCACTATTGGACACCTCTTCTCCACCCTTTCCTTCTGAGCCAGACTCAGTGTCACTGCGGCTTCTCCTGGTAGGTCGTTCCCCCTCCCCCCCCTCGATGGTATCTAACGTGGTATACTTATTACTGAGGGGAAACAACCATGGGGTACTCAGCATTGGCTACCTATTCCAAAGAGGGTTAGGGTTAGTGAGCTGATGGCATGCGATGTTGCTGTCAGAAGTGTGGTGACAGTTTTGCCCCCAGAACAATCTTTGCTGCTTTCATTTGACGCGAACAATACATTTTCACTGCAGGTTTCGATGTACTTCTGACAAACAAAGCTGATCTGTCATACTGGAGAACTATTCAATGGTCTCAGCAGGATAAAAACTATTCTTGAGCCTGTGAGACATCCATTCAAAGTTTTGTATCGTATTCCTGATGGGAGAGGGCTGTGGTTGGAAACTGAGGCTCTCTAGGGAAAAATCACGTGGTTACAGAATACACATAAACAGTCCACACAGAATTGAGGTCGGGCCACTGGAAGGGCTAAGTGTGCTACCCTTGAACTTTATACTGTATTGGCCGTATCTTGGGTAATGATGAGTCTGAGTACAGAGAGGAAATTAAGAACCTGGTGGTATGGTGCGAAGACAATAACCTATCCCTCAACATCAGCAAGATGAAGGAATTGGTTGTTGACTTCAGAAGGAGTAGCGGACCGCACAGCCCCATCTACACTGGTGGTGCGCAGGTGGAACAGGTCAAAAGTTTTAAGTTCCTCTGTGTGAATATCACAAATGACCTGACTTGGTCTAACCAAGCAGAGTCCACTGCCAAGAAGACCCACCAGCACCTTTACTTCCTGAGAAAGCTGAAGAAATTTGGCCTGTCACCTAAAACCCTCACTAATTTTTATTGGTGCACTGTAGAAAGCATTCTTCTAGGGTGCATCACAACCTGGTATGGAAGTTGTCCTGTCCAAGACCGAAAGAAGCTGCAGAAGATCGTGAACATAGCCCAGCACATCACACAAACCAATCTTCCATCCTTGGTCTCACTTTACACCACATGCTGTCGGAGCAGTGCTGCCAGGATAATCAAGGACACGACCCATCCAGCCAACATACTTTTTGTTCCTCTTCCCTCCGGGAGAAGGTTCAGGAACTTGAAGATTCATATGGCCAGATTTGGGAACAGCTTCTTTCCAACTGTGATAAGACTGCTGAACAGATCCTGACCCGGATCTGGGCCGTACCTTCCAAATATCCTGACCTGACTTGCACTACCTTACTTTCCCTTTTCTATTTTCTAATTATGATTTATAATTTAAATTTTTATTATATTTACTTTGATTTGTACTTCAGGGAGCATGAAGAGCAGAAACAAATATCACTGTGATGATTGTATGCTCTAGTATCAATTGTTTGGTGACAATAAAGTGAAGTACATGAGTATAAGTATAGTGTTGATGTTTGACTTGTATTATGATTTATCCATTTTGAATAAGTTTTGTTGCCTTATTCTCACCTCATCCTGCTTTGTAGACCTCTATTTCCTTTCGTACTGTGGGGTTTGACTGAATGATGACTGGCTCCTAACTCTTGTGCTTAGCAGTCAACTGAAGCAGCTGTTTCAGGTGCAGCACGCAGAAGTTAACAAAGCCCTTATCTCACAGGCAGTTTGATCACAGTGCAAAATTAGCCATGTGGTCCTTTTGGATACTGTTGATGAATTTGGAAAGCTATCCAGGAATAGAAATACTGATCTGTTTACTGTGTCAGCATTTCTGTGAGATTATCCTTATTATGAAAGCAATACATCTATAGCTTCAGTTCGCAATGAAACAAAAGTAAACAAGAGGCTCAGTTTTCTAAAGATACTGTTAGACTGTCAATGATTCTTTGTCTATAGGTACCACCATAGTTTGAGGTATTTTGAAAGACTTTAATGAGTAATAGCCTCACAAATGCTCCTGTACCTCGGAAGGGCATTAACTAATTGTACCGAGGGGCTTTGTCTGCTTTGTGCACAGCCCTGTCAGCAATATTTTGTTCTCCACATAGTCAAGACATTGTGAAGGAAGTAGCCTTGCTTTTACAAACACATACAAAGATCTTGTCTCAAAGTGATGTATTGGGTGGGAGAAGTTTGAAGACACACAAGTGCTGGATCTAATGATGGGGAGGGAATGGTAGTGATGTGCAGGGGGTGGCAAATTAAAGTGCGATCTAAGTGACAAGTGCAGCCAGGGTGATGTGTGAGTAAGATTTAGATAGGAGTGAACACAGTTTTAAAAAAGCTTGGAGCAAAACATAATTGACAGAAGATTCACTCCTTAGGCTCAGTGGTCTTCTCTGAGCAATGCAGAATCTGTCTTCTGCTCCTGTTTATATGTACGACCAGTGAATAACCAGAAAAATATTTAAGCAATCTTGGCAAGGCGACTGCAGTGTGGAAAAGGCAACTAGAAGCATTCGGTTATTCGTGTGCATCGACCAGAGGTATTCTGGGTAGCAATCTGCATTTGGTTTCTCCAGGGTGGAGAGGACCACATTGTGAGCACTGAATGCAGTACATTCCCCACCAGTGCATGTGAATCTGTGTCCCTCAAAGATGGGAAGATAAAAGCTAAACAGGCAGCTGCTGCATGTCCTGTGATTGCTTCCATTGTTGTCTATTCCACTCCCACTCTGACCTCTATGCCTTTGACATTTGCCCCCACAAAGCTCAATGCAAACTCAAGAAGCGTCATCACATAGTCTGACTAGGCATGTAACCACACAAGGGAATTCAACACTTTTAGGTGAGCAGGTTGTATCAGAGCAGTCTAGTTCTGTTGGCAGGCATCAGCTTTTAATGCTTTTAATGTGGTTTTCTCTCTCCCTCTATAAATGCTGCCTGGTCTGCCAAGTATTTCCAGAATTTTCTGTTTTATTTCTGATTTCTGGTATCAGTGTTTTGTGCTTCACATTTCCAGCACTGTATTCTCTTTCTTGTTCTGTTTTCAGTCAAATCATTTCTCTTCTATGTCTTCCAGAGATCAGCAATGATCAATAATCCTAATGACTGTCTCTCAGCTGGTACCACCAACACTAGTGTCTCTTGTCCCCCACTGTATTATGGATAGTTCCTTTGTTCTTCCCATCCCTTCCCCTTCTTTACAACTCAGAATGTGTATGGTTTTAACTTGTCGTAGTTCTCAGTTTTCATTAACCAGAAACATTAAGTCTGCCGCTTCCTTTGCATGTGTTTCCTGACCTGCTGAGTATCTTCAGCATTTTTTTGGTTTTGCGCCAGATTTCCAGTATTATAAGTTCCATTAATTTTCATGTAAACCAAACTTCAGCTATCTGTATAATGATTGGCCAATATGTTAATTGCTCCAAGTCAGAGTTGCCACTGCGTTGCTGACAGTGCAGATAGGATTCAACTTGTCTGTGGGCTTAACATCACAGTTTATGTGAATGACTATATATCTACATGCAGTCTGTACTTATTTACTTACTAGGGCCCTTGACTCCAGGTAGAGCATAGGCCGTTGATGACCTCCCACCTCCATTGCCCTCTGAAGTCCATGGTATGGTTGGAGTTCATCAATGCTTTTGCAATCCATTGCATCCACTGTACATGGGATTGGCTTATTCAATTCACTGGAGCCCTGTTAGATGGCTTTACCCGTTTCCACTCTCACGAAGGGCGGTAGGGTTGGACTTTGAGAGGCACGTGCAGCTTTTAAGTCTCTAAATTTGCTTCATTCTAATGTTTCATTCATCAAATTTTGTTAATTGCTCACTGTATGTACTGTAGTGATTAAATGCTGTAGTGAAAGCTCAATGCTTTATCTGAATGGTTATATGACAGTTACTAATTTTACAACATGTAGGATTATATAGTTGCAAGTTATTGTAAAACACCATCCAGTTTACAATACAGGTTGAAATATTAATCCCTGGCTCTTTTTGTGACCAATACATTGGCTTTTGTATTTGAAATCTTTCCTGAACAGCTCCTCAGAGATTTGTGCTAATAATTCGTCTTACTGTCTGCTGCATAGCAACGTGTGCTGTCATCTGGCTTTGGAGTTTACAGAACCTTCCATTCTCAGAAGTGGACAAATTGTAATTGACTGTTCACATATGGGCAGAAAACTCTTGAATTGAGTGGGCACATTTCCTGTAATTTAATTGACAGGAGTTCTGAAAGAGGTATTTGATACACATATCAGGATTTGTTCGGACATTATCTTTACATTTTCTTCCTCCTCTCTGACAGCTACATCAAAAACCCGTGCAGCAATTGACTCAGAAGTTGATCAGGAAGCTCGCTACTCTTAGCCAGTATGAAGAAGTTCTTACGAAATTAAATACATCAGTCAGCGACCGGTTGACTGTGCTAAGGACCAAACCACAATCCATCCAGAGGGACATAGTGACCATCTGCAATGACCCATATACTTTAGCTCAGCAACTAACACACATAGAACTGGTTAGTATCTTATATTTAGCATAACATTGATGGGTTATTTATAGCACTTCTGCTGCATTTTTTAATTTTATTATGGTGATGCTCTTTACAACTCACTCAATTTGCCAGGTACTCATTTCCCAAGTTTTAGAAGTTTATGTTTGGGAGTTCATGGTGCTGGTGTAACATTTATTGTTACCAGTTACATTGTATAAATCTCATGGCGTGGGAAAATGCTCATTATTGCTGAAACGCCATCCAGAGCAACTAGACTTGCAACCTCAGGAGTTAAGTTGGCTTTGGAGTGTGAGTGATAGAAGATAAGGAACTTTTGCAGATCACCACTGTGTTCAATCTAAAACAAATAATCCCGGATTCTCTCCACTTGATCAGCACCCAGGCGGTAGTCAATTTCCAACCTGTGGGATTGGCTGAAAGATGAATTTTGCCTGAATTTCAGGAGAAATCTTGACATTCAGCATTATGCATGGGATCATTTTTGGTATGTTAAATTAATTTCATCTGAATAGCAGCACCTCTGACAATTTCGCACTCTTTCATAATATTTGGAAGATCTGTTTAATTTACTTGCTCCAGACCAAAAATGTACTAGAAGAACGCAGTGTTTCTATGATACCTGTGAAACTTAGATGGACTGTTGAGATCTATCTAATCTGGTATTTTGCTCACAACAAAGGTGAATCAAGACAATCAGTATCCTGGTGCAGTGTCTGGTACATTTGCTAAGTTATCCTAAAGGCTTTCTGTACAAAGTTAACATTTGGTTTGTGAGAGCATGTGTATTGATTAGAAATATAATGTTATGTACAAAAAGAACATAAAGAATAGATTGGGCAATGCAGTGTTTTAACCCGGTGGCTGGTTCAGATGAAATTTGAACCAACCACTGCTTTCTTCAAAAGGTGCTGTCGAATAGATCAAATTCAAAATCAAATCAAATCGAATTCAAGTTCAATTATCATTCAATCATACATCAATACGTCCAAATGAACAGTTTTCCTCTGGGGTCAAGTTGCAAAACGTACACAACAGATTCAAAATATTGAGCAAAAAAACATAATCATGCAAATATTTCATATATATATCAAAAAAACATAGTCATGCAAATATTATATATAGCACAAGTCCCTGACTAACAAACTGATATGTCCTGCAAATTGCTGGTACAGTTCTCTGCAGTGCACAAACACGCACAATCCAGCCTGTCACTCCACCGATCGGACACTGGAGGGCAGCACCACTGGGAGAGGCCAGCCCCCAACCGAGCATGGACGCCACGCTACACCGCCTCTGGAATCTCTTGGCCTGGTTTGCAGCAGCAGGTCTAGTCCTCGCAAGAACCACATCCACACAGCTGTCTCACCACCTGTCGTGCCACCAAGCAAGCAACATTCCCACTCCTAATAACTTCTCAAATTAAATTTACAAAGGTCTCTCCAGTAAGCAATAGGGCTTGTAACTGATTTACTGAGTACTCTGTAATATTTTCTCTTCATTGAGATTACAGTTGAGTAGATACTTTTTGTAAGGTTTAGATTTTTTTCCTATCTAATGGCTGAGAAAACATTGAAAGTATGGTGGCTGGATTCACTCCAAGATACAATGGACAGGTACCAGGTATAAATTAAAAATGAATGATTATATTCACAAATTAGCAAACAATCATTTCACACAAAAAGTAATTATGAAAGCTGTTTTAGTGTTCTTCTACAAAGTTAGTACCTGAGGAGAGGTCCTTTAATAGTTTATTGGATGTTAGCATTACTAGCGTTGTCACATTTGCTATCTGTTCCTAATTACCCCTGTACATAAGAGTAATTCTTACGAGTTTTGTCAGCTGTGCTAACATTGCCTTGTTGTCATTTAAGATCTTCTCCAGTAGAAAGAGCAGATAATTCAAGGACACTTCAGTCCTTAAGAACTGCTGAACCATCAGGAATGTCGCTTTTCAGATAAGATTTGCCAACTCTGTTCATGTACATGCACATAATATTCAAAGCTATGATAGACTGAAGAGTAAATTACCTCCCTCAATGATAGTGCATTAAATATAAGTAGACTTATAAACTAAGTTTGACTTGTTCTTTTTTGTTTTCTGCAGGAACGGCTCAGTCATATTGGACCTGAAGAATTTGTTCAGACCTTTGTACACAAAGATCCTTTAGACAATAATAAGGTATGCTTTGTGCAAACATGAGGAAACTGCAGATGCTGGAAATTCAAACAACACACACAAAATGCTGGTGGAACACAGCAGGCCAGGCAGCATCTATAAGGAGAAGTACTGTCGACGTTTCGGGCCAAGACTAGTCCTGACGAAGGGTCTCAGCCCGAAATGTCAACAGTGCTTCTCCTTATAGATGCTGCCTGGCCTGCTGTGTTCCACCAGCATTTTGTGTGTGAGTTATGCTTTGTTTCCAGTTACACATTAATGTTGGTTTTAATATTTGTCACCTAAAATGCAGACTCTATTTTTAAAGTTTCTTTTGATTTTAACATTTCAACAATACTTCAATTCACACACATTAATAGACAAGGAAATCAGCCCTTGCCAGACAAACTTCAGCGCTTATTAACTTCAAAAGAGATGTGATAAAACAGAAATTTTGCATAAAATGCATCTACTGTTACCACAGTCTAATTGTCCTTGAGGTCAGGAATTTAAATCAACATTGTCACACAAGTGACAGACTTTGCTCAGAAAGGCAACTGCCTGAAGACAAGTTTTAAAATGTACTTGACCATCCTATTCCTTTTGTATAAACTATCACACTGAAATTCATCATTTTAACATAAAGTCTCAGGAGTCTATCCAACAATCAGAATCAGAATCAGGTTTAATATCACCAGAATTTTTGTGAAACTTGTTTTTGTGGCAGCAGTACATTGCAATGTATAATAATAAAAACTGAATTACAGTAACAATATGTGTGTGTGTGTGTGTGTGTGTGTGTGTGTGTAAAACAAGGAACAGAAGAAAGCAATAGTAATAGATTTGGCAAACCCCAGTGACAGTAACATCAGGAAGAAAGAATGTGAGAAGCTGGAGAAATACCAGGGCTTGAAAGAGCAGATAGAAAGAATGTGGAAGGTTAAAGCCAGACTAATCCTGGTGGTGATAGGAGCACTTGGAGCTGTGGTACCTGGACTGGGAGAGTGGCTCCAACAAATCCCAGGAGCAACATCGGTGAGTCCAGGAGAGTGCACTACTAGGAACATCAAGGATACTGCGGCAAACCCTCATGCTCCCAGGGCTCTGGTAGAAGATCCAAGATTGAGGGAAAAATACACACATATACCACCAATTGGGGGGGGGGGGGGAGAAAAGTATATATATAGATAGTGAAATTAGTGTGAAAAAAGTAGTGCAGTAATGTTCATGGGTTCAATGTCCATTTAGGAATTGGATGGCAGAGGGGAAGAAGTCGTTCCTGAGTCGTTGACATTTTGCCTCAAGGCTCTTGTACCTCCTTCCTGATAGTAGCAATGAGAAGAGGGCAACAAAAAAGGTGGTCAATTAAGAATTGCATTGTATTTCTTAAAAAGATAAAGACAGAGAAATTATGACAACAATTATAGTCAGTGTTCACCTTATTATAACCATATAACAATTACAGCATGGAAACAGGCCATCTCGGCCCTTCTAGTCCGTGCTGAAGCTCATTCCACACAGCTACCACTCTCTGAGTAAAGACGTTCCCCCTCATGTTACCCCTAAACTTTTGCCCCTTAACTCTCAACTCATGTCCTCTTGTTTGAATCTCCCCTACTCTCAATGGAAAAAGCCTATCCACGTCAACTCTATCTATCCCCTCATAATTTTAAATACCTCTATCAAGTCCCCCCTCAACCTTCTACGCTCCAAAGAATAAAGACCTAACTTGTTCAACCTTTCTCTGTAACTAAGATGCTGAAACCCAGGTAACATTCTAGCAAATCTCCTCTGTACTCTTTCTATTTTGTTGACATCTTTCCTATAATTTTTGTTATTGCTGGATGGTTTACATAATAAATGTTTTTGATATGGATGATGAAAAAAAACAAGCTGAAACTAAATGCAAAATCAAATATGTCAAATGTTCGATCCCTGTTGTTAATTGATCTTGGTACAAGGGATACTGTTTGTCCATAAGCTGGGGATGGAAAGAAATCAGCCTTGATTCTGACTCTAGCTTGTTATTCAGTAACATTTATTGACGATACATCTAGGTGGAGTATCGTGTGAAAGGATCTGAACTGCTGCAGGATACTTAATGGAAGCTCAAGTAATTGAAATGCCTTCTTTGGCAAGATGCCCGCCCACCTTTTATCATATTGGATGCTCTGGTTTTCATTGCCAGACATTTTGCCTTCATGGGAATATTCTTAAATTATATTCAAACCAGTCTCTCCTTATAGACTACCCATTGTTTAATTATAGCATTTTCTGCCAATTTTTGATTGCAATTTACTGTAGCCATATCCATTTTCAAAACACTGAAATTGATCCACTGCCAATTAAGCTTTTTTACTTTAAATTGTTCCTGTTTCTTTACCTTCATTAATATAAACCTTATGAGTACATGATCTCTGTTCCCTTAATGTTCTTGCACTGGTACCAACTCATCCAACACAACTGGATCCAGCAACGTTCCTCCCTCATTCCATGGACAGGAAGTGTAAGGGCCAAGACATTTCTTTGCATTAGAGATAGTTTCCTGTTTGCCCTTTGAAGTATTACTATGTACATTTTTATTTCATTAAGTTGTTATTGGAAAGTGGATATCATTTTAATTCTATCACTTGCTGTGTTGTCTCTCACAATGTCAGTGACCAGCAAACCCCACCCCACCCCATAAATTTCGCTACCACTTCAGTTCCTGCACACCCTGAGGTATCTATGTAGCTATGATTCTGATTGTACTTGACAGAGTACCCATGACCCTCACCCTTATCTGTGTTCAGAAAAGAATGTCAGGTTGGGTCTAAGATGCATTAGGGAAATTCCCACATCACCTTCTGGCTCTCCTTGTCACCCACCCTCTCTCCTACTGCATAGCATGGGACGATCTCTGCCCAAAATATAGGTTCTACTACTCCTTAACCTTCCAGAGCATGGGCCGTTGATATTTCCAGCAAATGAATGTCTTTGTCCAGGACACATGAGGATATGCATTTAACCTGACTGGGGTCTTATGCCTCGGTTTATCAAGCTTTCATCCAAAAATATCCTATTCTCTCGCATCTGAGTCCTCTTACCAATGTTAGGTGAATAGATGCACCTGAATGTAAACAAATAATCTTCACAACAACATGAGTGAATCTGCAGATGCTGGAAATAAATAAAAACACAAAATGCTAGCAGAACTCAGCAGGCCAGACATCATCTATGGGAGGAGGTAGTGACGACGTTTCGGGCCGAAACCCTTCATCAGGAGTGAAATAACATGGGATGGTCAAGGGGGGATAAGAGGTGGGGGGAGGGATGAAGTAGAGAGCTGGGAAGTGATAGGCTGGAGGGAAATGGGCTGGGGGAAGGTAGAGAATTATGAGAAATAAAAGAGAAAGAAAGGTAGGGCTGGGGGGAGATTATAGTGAGGGGGGAAAAAGAGAGAGAAAGAGAACCAGACTAAAATAATAGATAGGGATGGGGGTAAGGGGGGGGGGGGGGCAGAGGTATCAACGGAGGTCTGTGAGTTGGATGTTCATGCCGGCAGGTAGGAGGCTACCTAGGCAGGAGATAAGGTATTGCTCCATCGACCTGCGTGTGGCCTCATCTTGACGGTAGAGGAGGCCATGGACAGATATGTCAGAGTGGGAGTGGTCTGTGGAATTGAAGTGTGTGTCCACAGGGAGATCCCGCCACTACTGGAGGATTGAGCGCCGGTGTTCGGCGAAACGGTCTCCCAGTCTGCGGCGGGTCTCCCCAATGTATAAGTGGCCACATCGGGAGCACTGGATACAGTATATCACCCCAGTTGACTCGCAGGTGAAGTGGTGCCTCACCTGAAAGGACTGTCTGGGGCCTGGGATGGTGGTGAGGGAAGAAGTGTGGGGGCAGGTGTAGCACTTCTACCTGACGGCATGAACATTCAAGTCACAGACCTCCGTTGATACCCCTGCCCCCCCCTTACCCCCATCCCTATCTATAATTTTAGTCTAGTTCTCTTTCTCTCTCTGTTTTCCCCCTCACTATAATCTCCCCCCAGCCCTACCTTTCTTTCTCTTTTATTTCCCATAATTCTCCACCTATCCCCTAGCCCATTTCCCTCCAGCCTATCACTTCCCAGCTCTCTACTTTATCCCTCCCCCCACTTCTTACCCCCCTCGACCATCCCATGTTACTTCACTTCTGTTCGGAGTTGTATAGTGCGTGCAATAAACAGGTTGCTTTACTCTGGATGGCTTCCAGTTTCTCAGTTATTGTCAGAGTTGTACTTATCTGCTGACGAGAATGAGTTCTCCCCCCAGTATGAGATGTGAAAAGGCTGTGGAGGCTCCAGAAGTGGACCATTTGATAAAGATACTTTGTTTCCAATCTGTTCTTATAACAAACAATAGTATTTAAGTGGCTGGTCAGTGGTAACCAGTCCACCCCAGAATATCAATGGTGGGAGAGTCAATTATGTAACTCCAAGAAAAGGCAGCTAGATATTTTTATTAGTGATTGTCACTGCTTGGCATTTGTGACATGAATAATACCTAATTAACTATTGTTCAATTAAGTAACATATATCTGGTATTTGTGCATCTGTTTAAAGTGTCCTTCCAGTGTGGTCAGAGTTGAGTCATCAGCAAATATATACAGTTGGCCCTCCTTATCTGCAGGTTCCGCATGCGCGGAAGAAACCAACCGCGGATCGAGCAAACCCGGAAGTTCTCTCTCCGGTACTTGTTGTTCGAGCATGTACAGACTATTTTTTCTTGTCATTATTCCCTAAACAATACAGTATAACAACTATTTACATAGCATTTACATTGTATTAGGTATCATAAGTAATCTAGAGATGATTTAAAGTATACGGGAGGATGTGCATAGGTTACCGTGGATTGGGATCGAAAAAAAATGGAAGTTCTCTCTCCAGCACTCATTGAACAGGTACATCCGGTATTATTTAGTATCAGTTAGTCAAACGTTTGTCTTAGTATATAGTATATATTTCACTTTTCTATGCATATAGAACACTTAAGAAACATATGTATTTCAATAATTAAACCATTGTGTTGCTTAGTAATCATTGTAGCTTTCATCGGGGCAGGGCCTTTCACATGCTCCATTATTCTCACTTTATCATTTAAAATTGTTCCGATCATTGACCGACTGTAGCCTAACACTTTTCCAATGACTGATGGCATTTCACCTCTTTCTGAACGCTTTATTACTTCCACTTTATTTTCAGTCATGATCGTTTTCTGTCAATGGAACAGAAACACTGCAGGCAGTGGGTCCCAAGTTCCACCAGGTCCTAAAATTCTCCACACCGAGACAGGTTAAATAAGTTCCAGAGCTCCACCGGGTCCTAAAGTCCTCCACACCGAGACAGGTTAAATAAGGTCTGGAGCTCTGCTGGGTCCTAAAGTCCACCACACTGAGACAATTTAAATGGCTCCGGAGCTCCGCCAGGTCCTAAAGTCCACCACATTGTAACAGGTTAAATATCTTCGGAGCTCCACTGGGTCATAAAGTCCACCACACTGTGGCAGGTTAAATAAGGTCTGGAGCTCTGCCGGGTCCTAAAGTCCAGTACACGGAGACAATTTAAATGGCTTCAGAGCTCCGCCAGGTCCTAAAGTCCACCACATTGTGGCAGGTTAAATAGCTTCGGAGCTCCACTGGGTCATAAAGTCCACCACCCTGAGACAGGTTAAATAAGGGACTTGAGCATCCGCATTTTTTGGTATCCACGGGGGGGGGGGGGGGGGGTCCCAGAACCAATCCCTCACAGATAAGGAGGGTTAAATGTAGATGACATTACCGCTATGTCTAGCCACACAGTCATGGGTGTAGAGAGTAGAGCTGTGGGCTAAGCACACACCCTTGAGGTGCACCAGTGTTGACTGTAAGAGAGGTGGAGATGTTACTTCTGATCCACACTGACTATGGTCTCTCAGTGAGGAAGTCAAGGATCCAGTTGCAGAGGGAGGTACAGAGGCCCAGGTTTTGGAGCTTGTTGATTAATTGAGCATTTGGATCAGGTGACAGTGAAAGATCATTATACTTCCAAACCAGAAGGGTGCATGACTTCTAATGTGGTATCTAACGAGTCAAAAGCACTGAAGCTCTTTTACAGAGGGAATATGAGGGTAATTTATAGGACTGCTGAATATGGAACAGCACCCAGTATTGTTGTCAAGTCCCAAACAAAAGAAGGAAAGATAATGTACTCACTTGATGAAATTTGCAGTGTCATTTTCTGAAGCATTCTCTTCATTTTATGAAATATTTGAAGGTTTCAGTGCCATCCTGAGAGTTTCTCAAGGTCTTGCCCTATGAATGGGAGTTGCAGAAAATGTTCATACTCACATGCTGCTTCAGATTCCTGTACTTTCATTCTCTTCCTGTTAATTTTGAACTATAAGGGATCTTTCTCCATGCTTTTCACAGATGTGCCAGGATCAGTAGTCTGTTTAATTCATTTGTTTTTCAATTACTGTGACTGCTTCAGGGCCAGAGTTCTTTTCCTCAGGTGTGTCCTTATACTTTCTGGATTCTTGATTAGTTTTCTGGTCTTCTGACATTAGGTTGCCATGTTAATTTTCTTTGCAGAACAAAGCTCACCTGTTATGTAACATGAGATTACTTAATGATATGCAAACATTTGCTTTTTCAATAGAATGCTTAAGCCACTTAGTGCTTTTAACATGAAATTCGAAAGTGGTGTTTTCTTTAAAAAGTCTGCAACTGTTGAATAAATACGTCTCTGATCTACAGTTGTGCAATTTTTAGAACAGTTTTAGGAAAACTACCAAAGCAAATTTATAATTTTTATAGGTATTATAATGTAAAAATAATCAGAAAGCACTATAGATTTACTTTGGTGGTACAAGATAATGGCTAGCAAGCAGAGTTCACTAACTGTGTGGTGCTGGGTGGGGTTGCTGTATAAATGTAGTGCTGGCATTCAGTTTGATGACTCTCAAACAAAAAAGGAAATTGATGAAAAAAAGCAGTTGAAGAATCTTTAGGTTGATTTTTCTCAAACGACGTATTAAACCTTTACCTGTGGGGTCTTGATAGTGGCTACTTATTGCCACACCATTGCAGTGCTGAATGCTGGAAACAGTCAGACATTAGAGACCTTCATAGCAAACAGAATACACCAGTATCAATGATAATCATTTTGATGTGGAGGAATAGAGAGGTGGTTCAAAAGTTCAATAGCTCCATTTAATATCAGAGAATGTATACAATATACAGCCTAATGTTCTTACTCATCGCAGGCATCCTTGAAACAGAAGAAAAACCCCCAAAGAAAGTATGATAGAAAAAACCACAAGAACCCCAAAGCCCCCGCCCCCTACTCATGCGCAAGCAGCATAATTCCTCCCTCCTCCACCTCCCACAAATTATTTTAGCGTAGCGTAGCAGCATTCCCACCATGTGACCTCTTGTATGTCAGGCCACTCACATGTGATGGGCTGCCATGATTGCTGGCCCTGGCTGATACCATTCCCCTCTTTGAGTTGTGCTACAGGCCACTATGAGATAGGAGTACATTAAAGCCCCCATTTGACTATCTGAAGAGGCTGCTTCCCAGATATTTGTTGCACTTCAGCCCTGTGTTCCTGATTTATGGGCAGGCACTCAGTATGGAATGGGATTGGTTGCTCAGAGGATCTGTTGTCGAGCTAGTTCCTGAGCTGGGCCAGGATGGCTGTTCACGGGTCCAAGCGGCGGGCAGACAGCGGCTCTGCCTGGGCCAACTGCCTGCCCCGCTTTGGGGTATGCTTTTGTGCCCAGCTGTCCTTGTAGAGGGGGCATGCCATCACCACAGTGAGGGATTTCATGGAATGGTGGGCCCTCCCCAGGGAATTGACTGTTTTATAGACAGTAATAATATTTTATTTTGAATTTGTTTACTGTCTTGTAAATGTCGTTAGTATTTCGTGGATTTTTATGTGAATAAACTTCAGTAGTTTTGCAAAAAAAAAAAGAGCACATCAAAATGGGCCATTGATTGAAGCCTCTTTATTTTAGGTGCTTAATATGGAGGTTCGGTAGTCATTCCAAGTAATGTTTCTGGTTAACATTGGAGTAGAGAAAAATGAGTCTGTGCTTTGCTATGGGCAGAGCATTAATGTCCCAGTGGAAAACTTCCAGCTTTTGTCTCTTTGCCAACAGTGCAGAGTTTTAGAGTAGAGTCACAATAACCTGCAGATGCTGGAATTTGGAGCAACAAACAATATGCCAGATGGATTTAATGGATTGAGCAGAATATGGAAAGAAAAAGGAAATAAATTTTCAATGTTTCAAGTCAAAAACCTGCATCAGGACGAATGCGGGGTCTTGGTGCAAGGTTTCACTTTGAAAAGTTGACAATTCCTTCCCCCCCACAGATGCTGCATGAGTCGCTGAGATCTGCCAGGAGAGTTTTACCCAGGTAGTAGGTTATTATATCTGATGGCAAAGATGGAAATGATTGTGTGTCTTGTAACTCTTAAAACATAAAACTAATTGAAAGAAAAGCAAGGGAGTCTGGAATGCAAGTCTAATTTTCTTTTTACTTGAAGCAAGATGTGCCTTACTTTCACGATATTAGCAAAGCTTATTTGGGGTTTGGTGTTCTGTCGTGTTCTGTTAGTTTTTGTGCAGGGAAGGGCTTGTGTTTTTTTGGGGGGGTTGATGATCGGGGTGCTGTTCTTTTTGTACAGGGAGTGGTTTGATGTGGCTATCTGGAGAAGACAGATTTCGGAGTTGTATGGTTTGATAATGAACGAACCTTTGAAAGCTTTCACATTACAAATAGTTTCATACATATAACCATGATGAATTACATAAACAAACAAAAATGCTTTATCAAACAATATATTTACAATACTACTCAGATATTACTTTAATATTAAATACATAACAATGACCACCGTGCACTAGATGATGTTATTTGAAACACATGGGAAATATTTTATGAGGATTGAGCCCAGGCCACAATAAATCCACTTTCTAGACACACATGCTTTGCTTTCCTGCAGTTTAATTAAAAATAACCAACAGAGATTGCAGTGAAATATGGCATGGACAATCATATAATGTAAATGTCTCATTTTCTGTAAAGACCATAACCTAGCTTTGAATTGTCAGCCTTACGTTTTCAAACAAAACATCACATAATTGTGATGTTTTTATCTGTTATTTTTGGAATTCATTATTCTTGAAATGAGTTAGTATTTCATGGTGTATGTCCCATGTGAAAACCAGTTTGTTATTCCATTTTTCTTCTTTCAGACCTGCTTTAATGATATGAAGAAAACAAGCAACCTGGAAGCCTATGTAGAGTGGTTTAACAGGCTGAGCTATCTCGTAGCAACAGAGATCTGTATGGTGAGTCAGAACCTACCAGGTTCCGACACTGGAATCCTTTCATTATGTCTATCACAATAATTGTTTCTCATTATTATGCATTTCAACTGTCAGTTCCTTTTAGTGAAAGGCGCTGTTTCCACCTAAAGTCTAATTTTCTCACCTGTCATTCACAGCCAGTAAAGAAGAAACACAGAGCACGGGTAATAGAATATTTCATAGATGTTGCTCGTGAGTGCTTTAACATCGGCAACTTCAATTCCTTGATGGCAATTATTTGTGAGTATTGCTCATAAGACGAGATTTAATGAGATACAGGACAGATCAATCACTTTAGTAGCTTCTCATTAAATTCAAACAATATTGCTTGTAAAACATATCCATATTACCTTTAAATTTTATTCAGTCAGCAGCACTGGTCCCTGGACATGGCAATCCTATTTCCCAGTTGTAGATAAGCTATTGATTTAGGAGTTTAATATTCAGAAGATAAATGAAAAAAAACTTTGTGTAACCTTATTAGATTTAAGTTGTCACGTTGGTATTGCGAATGGTAAACAAAATGCCCCATTACCGTTTATGTCTTTTGAAAAATGTTAATATAATGTTATTAACAATGCTAACTATTTACTAGACTAACTCTCAAGGGCATTTGCGTATCAGTCAAAACAAATTATACTAAAATTTTAGAGATCATTGATTTAACCACAAATGAAACAACATTTGGAGATTGTTAGACCTTAACTTCAAAATGACATTGGTGCGTTGGAAACAGTCCAAAAAGTGAGTGGCAGGCATGATTGGGGCTTCAGGGGGTTCTGATATGAAGCCAGATTCAATGAACTGATTATTTTCATTGGAAAAATGATTTCATTGCAAAATAAAAAAATGCAGACTCAATCCAAGTTTCAAAACATTGAAATAAATGCCATTGTAGATATCTTGTTTTATTTATTTGTGGTTCAAGTTGCAAATTATAAAATGAACCATCTCAAAGGCAGTGAAATAAATTTTTCCCCGGCAGAAGAAATTTTGCATGAATTAGAAGACAAGTCTATACAAATTACTCTCTTGAATATCCATGAAAAGGCTGATAAAGTCATATCTGATTAGAACTGTGAATGAGGATTATAAATGTTATATTATTTAACATTATTGTTCTGGGACTGATAGGAGTACCTGTCCAACCAGGTCAGAGGTACAGTAAATAAAAATATTTCAGGATCACTATATCTGCCTTGTGCATAAACAGGAAAAAGCATTGAGAAGTTTTTTTAAGGCAATAAATAGAGATTAGGTTGATGTACGAATTGTAAAGAATCTGGAAAAGCAAGTGTTTTTGTCCTGTTTGGTGATTTCTTACTTAAAATGTTTCTGTAGTTTTGTCAAATGTCAAATGACAACGTGGAATTTTTATGATATATCACTTTTTAACTTGTCTTCTTACAATGCCTGGTTAAATATAAAGTAACCACACATCTTATTGCATGTTTTAAGTTGAAGCCTGTATGCCTGCATGAGCCCCTAAGCTTATTGTTAGCAATCAGGGTGCATTTAAATTCAAGCAACACACACAAAATGCTGGTGGAACACAGCAGGCCAGGCAGCATCTATAGGGAGAAGCACTGTCGACGTTTCAGGCTGAAACCCTTCGTCAGGACTAACTGAAAGAAAAGATAGTAAGAGATTTGAAAGTAGGAGGGGGGGAAATAAATAAATCAGGGATGGGGTAAGAAGGGGAAGAGGGGGATTAACGGAAGTTAGAGAAATCAATGTTCATGCTATCAGGTTGGAGGCTGCCCAGACGGAATATAAGGTGTTGTTCCTCCAACCTGAGTGTGGCTTCATCTTGACAGTAGAGGAGGCCATGGATAGACATATCAGAATGGGAATGGGACGTGGAATTAAAATGTGTGGCCCTGGGAGATCCTGCTTTCTCTGGCGGACACCCTCCCCTTTTTGTTCTCTCTCTGCCCTTCACTTTGCCTGTTCTCCACCTCTCTCTGGTGCTCCCCTCCCCCTTTCTTTCTCCCGAGGCCTCCTGTCCCATGATTCTTTCCCTTCTCCAGCTCTGTATCCCTTTTGCCAATCACCTTTCCAGCTCTTAGCTTCACCCCACTCCCTCTGGTCTTCTCCTATCATTTCACATTTCCCCCTCCCCCTCCTACTTTCAAATCTCTTACTATCTTTTCTTTTAGTTAGTCCTGACGAAGGGTCTCGGCCCGAAACATCGACAGCGCTTCTCCCTATAGATGCTGCCTGGCCTGCTGTGTTCCACCAGCATTTTGTGTGTGTTGCTTGAATTTCCAGCATCTGCAGATTTCCTCGTGTTTGCATTTAAATGATGTTTGATACAGACACAATCGCTGTTAGTAGACAAAAATCAAAGATGTGCTTATGGGCAATGCTATAAGAGATCTTGCAGTATGTGCACAACAGCAACATCTCTGGTTTCATATTCAATCTGCAAATGGTCAAAGAGAAATGTTCAGCAAACGTGCTGACAAATGGGTTTGCTGATGCAACCTAAATTCATTGAATCAAGCATAATTGTATTTATAACCATAAATCACTAGAGTAATATTGAGCAGCTTACAAGTTTGACTAAATTATCTTTTATTCTAAAAATAAATTTCTGAACAATAGTACATCATAACAGGTCTCTGTTCATGGCTCTATCCAACGTTGATAAATGTATCAATAATTTCTAATAGTCTAGTGTCATTTTGGATGTACAGCCACACACACAGTAACCCGTAGGATATACAGCATATGCCACAAGTGAAGCTGAAGCATTAGTTAGTCAAGGATCCCTGCAGCCAGGTTGCTTATTCTTATCAAAGGTCGTAGAAAAGCAGTAATGAGCATTTGTTTTAGATGTAAAAAGTATACAAAGAACCATGTACAATAATCTGTTTAAAAAATAAGCAGTTACAGTTTCTCTTCTCATATCCACACCATTACCTGAGAATCTGCCCTTCACAACTTCTTGCTACTTCTTGTCAGCATTGTTTGGCAAACCCTATTGACGGCTCGGCCAAGTTAATGGCCACCAGCTTGGCCAAGTTAATGGCCACCAGCTTGGCCAAGTTAATGGCCACCAGCTTGGCCAAGCCATTATTTCTTTTCCATGCCTGTGCGGTCTCTATGTTGATTGATTGCTTGTCTGATGCAATGTACTGGATAGGAAGAAATCCCCTCTAGACTGAATCTGTTGTCCTTTATCTCAGTCTCAATTTCCACTCCTTAATCATGACTCTTATTGGCAACAGACCAAGTATTTTATATTTAACCAGAAGTGAGCATCAGACTACATGTCTGCACCCTCAGTAAGACCATGTGTTCCCATATCTATAAATTCATGAGATTCTACTTTCTTCTCAGCTCATTTCATCCATGGCTCATCCATGAGTTCAAACAATACACTTGAACATCCCTGAAAATCCAAATCCTGTTCAATTACTGCCCTGGATTTTGCTTACCTGCATTGTCTTATGAATATATCATACCTTGCTTTAAAATTCCTGTTTTGTTTTCAAGTCCTTTCAAGGTCTTTCCTCAGCCTATCTCTAAACTCCTTCAAACTTATTAACCTCCAGATAACCGTCTCTGTTTATAATCTCTTCATCATTCCCAAATGTAATTGTTCTAACATTGATGGCTGTACATTTGGGTTTCCAAGGTCCTATGCTCTGAATTCTCTCCACCAATAGTTTTTGATTCACTTTTCTTCTGTAATAGATTTCTTAAAACTGACTTCATTGACTGAGATTGTGGTCTAATATGTAATTCATACTGATTTTTGTTTTGATAATTCTACATTGAATACTTTACTCTGTTGGAGGAACTGTATTCATATGGGTGTTGTTAAGCTTAGTAGTGTTGTCACTCATATTATTGTGCTAGCCTTTATCAGAAAAGTGTATCTCAATTATTTGTAGAACTACTTATTTATTCCTCCTTTCTCTTTCACAAGAGTCATGGGAAATATCACTGAAGAAGTTTGGTCTCTGCAGTAGAGCTCTACAGAGAATAATTTTGGTACAAACCAACCACCACAGTCTGACAATACTGAGACCCTTTGTTCCCATACCTGACTCAACCAGATCCAGAAGCATTTGTGGAAAATCTGTAGCAAAGAATTGCTATGCCAATCGTTCAAACAAGAGAATAATACCAAATAGAATTACTCTGATCTGGATAAAATACTGAGCTAGGTTGATCCAAACTGAACCTGAGTACTTATTCAAAACCCAGATCAACTTTGGCACTCATAGTTGGGGTTTCTAAGAGTTAGATTAGGTCACCATGCTTTACTCTGCAGTACATTACATAAACAGAGTCATCTCAATTTGTCTGTTTTTCAGCTGGCATGAACATGAGCCCGGTTTCCAGGCTAAAGAAAACCTGGGCCAAAATCAAAACAGCCAAATTTCATATCCTTGAGGTGAGTTCAACCAACACAAAATTTGTTATTGTGATTCAGCTACCTTGAGTCCTGATAATACTGAGTGTACTACAATGGGCAAGACCGTGGGGTATTCATTTTCGAAATAGAAATATCTTGTATTGGTTAATTATGCTTAAAAAGGAAATCTGATTATGGAGGAAGTAGACATGGTTGATCTGCTAGACTGAGGTACTTTGAGTTTTCACCAAGGACAGAGATGCTACTGGAGCCTAAGTAGAGAAAGATGTAATTGAGGACTTGGTTAGACTAGAGAAGGTCTAAAGAAGCTAGTTAGAGGCAATGAATCACTTGGTCTAGATGGAATGCATCCTAATTTGCTGAGGAAAGTAAATGAGGAAGTTGCTGAGATCATAGCTATGATTTCTCAGATAAATCTAGATATCTGATGATTGGAAATTGCAAATGTTGTTCACTTGTTTAAGTCAGTGTGTAAGGATAAATTGAGGAAGCCCAAATCAGGCAATTTAAATTAGGTAATGAGCGAAATTTTAAAAACAATCATCAGCACAGAAATGATAGTCTCTTAGAGAAATTAAATGTGGATTTATTAGGGGCAATTTCTGAGTGATTAACTCGATAGAGTTTTGTTTGTAAAGTAATGACGAGTTGATAAGGAAAAGTAGTCGACTTGGTGTACAAGAATTTCCATAGGGCATGAGGGTCAGTACTGCTTTACTTAACATTTATTAATACTTTAGACTTGGGTTAACAGAGATCCATTTCCAATTTTGCAAATAACCCAGAAGATGGAGGTGTTGTAATTGTAAGGAGATAATAGCCCTTAGGGAGGTATTGGCTGGTTTGTAGAATGGATAGATAGATATCAATAACACTTAATTTTGAGAAGAATGTAATGTGTTCCAATTTAGTTGGAATAGTGAGAAGAGATACTGTGGAGTACTGTGCTCAGTTCTGGTTGCCTCACAATAGGAAGGATGTGGGAACCATAGAAAGGGTGCAGAGGAGATTTACAAGGATTTTGCCTGGATTGGGGAGCATGTCTTCTGAGAATAGATTGAGTGAACTCGGCCTTTTTTCCTTGGAGCAACAGAGGATAAGAGGTGACCTGATAGAGGTGTATAAGATGATGAGAGGCATTGATAGAGTGGATAGTCAAAGGGTTTATCCCAGGGCGGAAATGGCTTGCATGAGAGGGCACAGTTTTAAGGTGCTTGGAAGTAGGTACAGAGGAGATATCATGGGTAAGTTTTTTACGCAGAGAGTGGTGAGTGCGTGGAATGGGCTGCCGGCAACGGTGGTGGAGGTGAATATGATAGACTCCTGGACAGGTACATGGAGCTTAGAAAAATAGAGGTCTATGGGTAACCCTAGGTAATTTCTAAGGTAAGGACATGTTCGGCACAGCTTTGTGGGCCGAAGGGCCTGTATTGTGCTGTAGGTTTTCTGTGTTTCAATGAGACAGTATAATTAGAGAACATAGTTCTAAAAGTGTTAATGGAACAGAGGGATCGTGTGCATACTATAATAAAAGTGACAGAGTAGGCTGAGAAAGTGATTAAAGCACACAGGATCCCGGACATTAGAGTGAAAGAGTCATGAAGTTGTGGTGAACCTTTATAAAAGATAGACTGGTTTGGTCACAACCAGAATAGGATCTCCAGTACTGGGGATGATACCATACATGCTGAGACATTATCTGGCATTAGTCAGACCAGATTTGGAGCATGGTGAGCAGTTTTAGACCCCATATCTAAGAAAGCATATGCTAGTATTAGAGAGGGTCCAGAGGAGGTTTATGAAAATTCTCCAGGGAATGAAAGGGTTAACATGAGGAGTGTTTTATTCAAGATTGTTTAATATCATTTCCAGTACACAAGTGTAAAGGAGAATGAATTGTTACTCCCCATCTGATACAGTACAAAAAATGCAAAATGAGATAACGAACACAATAATAAAACAACACAGTACATGTAAATATATGATAGCTTATAGACAGTATTGTTTATCTCTGGGCCTGTGCTCGTTGAATTTAGAAGGAAGCCTGAGACAGAGTGGACGTAGAGAGAATATTCCCATTAGTGGGAGAGTCCAGGACCAGAAGGCAGAGCATCAGAATATAAAGGGCTTCTCCTTAGAACAGAGGTGAAGGAGAATTCTTTAAGCCAGGGGTTCAGTAATCTGTGGAATTTATTACCTCAAGGAAGTCGTGGAGGCCAAGTCACTTTAAAGCAGAGATTGAGAAGTTCTGGATTAGTAAAGATATCAAAGATAACGAGAAGAGGTCAGGATAATAGGGTTGAGAGGGAAAATGAACCAACATAATGGGATGTCGGAGTAGACTGGATGGCCTGTTTGACCTAATTCTGTTCATATGTCTTGTGGTATTATAATCATACCTTAGGAAATACAATATATAAAAGTTTCAGAGAGGATGCGTAGAAGTTTTGCTGGAAGGGTTACAGGAAAAAAAGACCGTAGATATCTGAGAAGACTATAAGATGTGGTGCTATTCTCAATGGAACAAAGGCAATTCCTGACATGTCTGATATAGGTAAAGTCAGAAAGCACATTGAAATATGAGAGAGGGAGAGAGAGAAAACTTCCCATTTATGGTGCAGTCAGACAACAAGGGACATAGTATGACTGACAGAACAAAAATAATTTTACGAGGAAATATGGTCATATTTAAATGGAAGGATGCAGAGGGTCATAAAGAAAATATATGTTGTGAGTGGGAAGGGTCTGGGAGGTTGTGTCCAATGCTATAAATGTAAGTCTTACACTTTAGAAGGAAAAATTGAAGATAAAATTGTTACTTAAATGGCAGTAGGTGTTGTGCAGAGGAACTTGGGAGTGCTTGTGCTTGAATCATAGAAGTTTACAGGTGCAACAGGTTATCAAGAAGCAAATGGAATGCTGGCCTATTTCCAGAGGGATTGAATTTAGGAGCAAGGATGTTACTCTACCCAAGTAAGCAATAGATGCTACCTAAACATTAAAATATGTTTAAGCATAGTTAAATGAATCCTTGTATAATTGTGGAAAAGGCATTCAATTTCAGCAGCTTCTACAGGGTCAACCAGAGGTGTTATTGTCTTTTATAAACGTATGTGTTACGACTGCAAGACCCTGCAGGACATTAAGAACTTAAGGTACTGCAGGTCTACCCCATCAGCGAGTTGCTCGTTGACAGAGAAACTGAAGGAGTTGGGCTTGTTACAGATTGTGATGCTGCCTGCGTCAGAGAAGTGGCAGAGGAGTCAGTGTGCAGCTAACAGCGAGTGATGATCTTAGTCACTTTTCTTGTGATCGCAAGACCCTGTTGGACATTGTTAATGTGGAATGTTGGAAGTCTGATTCACTGATTTATTGACGGGATGTGGATCTAGCTGCATGGCATCGGTCGTAGTGAGGATCAGGCATCAAGCCGTGGCGATGCCTGTTTACAGTTGCCCAGAAGAGGGGCGTTGGAGTCGGTGTGTTCCACTGGAGTATCGAGGGCAGGGTGGCACGGCGTCCAAGCCAGAGTCAGTGCTGCCCCCCAGTGTTCGCTCGGCAGGAAGTCAAGCTGTATTATATTTGATTGCAGTCTGCTTAAACATTCATGGACTCAGGGCCTTGGACTACATACATTTTTGTGTGACTGTATTTTATTGGTATCTTGTATATGCTATCTTATACGTGCTTTGTGTCTGACTGTTGGTGTTATGTTTTGCACCTTGGCCCTGCAGTAATGCTGTTCCGTTTGGCTTTATTCATGGGTATTCATGTATGGTTGAACGATAATTATTCTTGAACTTAACCTTGAAGGCAGGTAGGGTGGAGCAGAGTTTTCAGCCGTGATCATATTGAATGGTGGAACACGTTCAACATGCCAGATGGTCTACTGTTCCTATTTTATGTTCTTATGAAGCTAAATACATACATGTCTGAAAGAGTAGTATTTACAGGACTCTAGGCAGTGGCCAAGGGAACGGACTATTTGGAAAGCTCTATCGCTGAGATGGTACAGCCTTGATGAGCCAAATAATTTAGAATAAATTATTGACATTATTATTTTTCAAATCTTTGCTCTTATATTTTGTAATGTGTAATATCAAATCATTTCATATTTTGATAGATTTGCTGGTACACAAAACACTTTATTTATTTCTGTTGATTGAACAGGTAAAATATCATATTGATTAATGACATTATTTTCAATTCTATTTCCTTGCTTGCCTTTGGCAGGATTCTCCTTCTTTGTTCGCTAGGGTATCATTTGGTAGCTTTGCTTTATGTTTCATGGTATATATTCAATCAACAAATCTAATTGAGATCAGGTTACTTTAAATCATAGTTAGGAAAAACAGAAAATCAATTCCACTGTGTTGTTAAATTAAGTATTAATAGAATTAAAATGTTCTTTGTTTTTCTATAAGATCTGAATTTTATTGAAATAAATATTATAGGAGTGTGATTAATAAGAGAAACTATTTTTTCAAGTTAGTCAATTAAATTCATATTGTAGAAAATAATTCTAACATGTACTTTTCAACTTTAAAATAATCATTGATTTTGCTTTCCTTTTAAGCACCAAATGGATCCTTCTAGTAATTTCTACAATTACAGGACGGCTTTGCGAGGAGCAGCCCAGAGATCAACAACAGCCCATAGCACCAGAGAAAAGGTAGGGTTTGATCATGCACAATAAAAGCATTTAAAAATCCTTGGTCATGTGACTTCTGATAAGTCTTAACATGAAAAAAAACTTAAATAAAATCGAGGCTTCTTCAGTTTGTTGTTTTGTATTTTGCTCTTACTGATGACTTATTAACAACTTCTCAAGGATTTGTTACATTCATCTCAGCTGAGGGTTCCCCGCAAAACCTTCCTTTCAAGCAAAATGAGATTTCTAGGCATCCACGAAGCAGGGAACAACACGATTGTGAGGCTCTTTGAGAAATTAGATTGAGACACGTAGATCCTATATCTACATGTTTCTCCTTTGTGGCATATTCAAAAGCAGCAATGGATGTGTTCATAGAATCACTGATGATACCCAGTTCTATCTCACCACCACCTTTCCCATTCTTTCAACCCAATACTTAGTATAACCTGTTATTTTTTTTCTCAATATAGAAAAATATACTGTATAACCAATTTCCAAAGTAGAACAATTGAGGTTAAAGGTTCAAAGTTCCAAGTAAATTTATTATTGGAGTACATATTTATCAACTTATACTACCCTGAGATTCATTTTCACAGGAGACCATAGAAATACAATATAATCAATGATAGATTGCACACGATTGACAAGAAACCAGTATGCAAAAGAAGATGCACTCTGCAATTACAACAATAATAATAAATCACACTGAGAATAGAATTTGTAGAGTCCTTGACAGTAAGTTCATAGGTTGTAATCAGTGATCAGTTCAGTGTTGTGCTGAGTGAAGTTATCCACACTGGTTCAGGAGCCTCCTGGATGAAAAGTAATAACTGTTCTTGAATCTGGTGATACGGGACCAAAGGCTCCTCGACCTCCTTACCGACAGTAACGGAGAAGGTGAGGATTCTTGATGATGGATGCTGCTTTCTTGTGGCAGCACACTTTGTGCTCAGTGGTGGGGAGGGCTTTTCCTGTGATGGACCGGGCTGTATACACCACGTTTTGTAGGTGGAACAGATTTTGAAAACAGCCATGACGGTCCATTTAGTAACCAGAACCAATTTTTATCTTTGAGCGACTTGTAAACATGCTGATTGGGTTTATTATTTATCCTGTCTTCATGTCCTAATTTAGAGATCCCTGATAGATAATGGCCCAGAATTTGTGATGACAATAATGAGAAGCCTTCCATTCCTGACAGCAACTTCCAGAGTGTACTCATACATAATCGCGTGTAGAAATCAAACCCGCCTTTCTTTCATATGATGTGCTGTCAAAGCCCTCATGAATAGAGTTGGCACTGAAATAACTACAAAGGCATGTTTAACCTCCTCGTTTCACATTACATATGGCTGAGGTGCATTCAGGAATGAGTGCTTAAGAAGCCGTGTGTTATGTTTTTAAATATGTTGCTGAGGAGCAGAAAATAGATAAAAACTCAGGGGAAAGTGAGTGTAAATCTTTGGGGAATGCCAGAGGTAATAATGAAGTGCATGGCTGTTGTAATTACCTGGTTGTAACTGGATTGACAAAAAACAAGTCAAATGAAAGCTGCCCAGCCTATTTGATAACAGAGGAAAGGCATCAGAGGAACGTCAACTCTCTTTAAGGCTAGGCAGATGATAAGTATTGTCATTGTCAAAATAATATTGACATTATTCAGATATAGTGCCTTGTCAAAGTATTCAGCCCACTACTGTTTGTTCACATAAATGAATATTACAAAGGGTTTTGATTAATTTCACTGAGAATTTTTATTTGTGAATTGCATGCTCCTGTTTTTTCACAGTAGAGCTCAAATAACTGGGAAAATTGTAAAGCATGAGAAACTAAAAGTTAAAAAACTGAGTTGGTGGTGATGAAGGCAAGTGTAATGCAAGCATTCATTTCGTGAGGGTTAGGATGTCAGCGTTCATTTCGTGAGGGTTAGGATGTTAGCATTCATTTTGTGAGGGTTAGGATGCTAGCGTTCATTTTGTGAGGGTTAGGATGTTAGCATTCATTTTGTGAGGGTTAGGATGTTAGCATTCATTTTGTGAGGGTTAGGATGCTAGCATTCATTTCGTGAGGGTTAGGATGTCAGCGTTCATTTCGTGAGGGTTAGGATGTCAGCGTTCATTTCGTGAGGGTTAGGATGTTAGTGTTCATTTCGTGAGGGTTAGGATGTCAGCGTTCATTTCGTGAGGGTTAGGATGTTAGCGTTCATTTCGTGAGGGTTAGGATGTTAGCGTTCATTTCGTGAGGGTTAGGATGTCAGCGTTCATTTCGTGAGGGTTAGGATGTTAGTGTTCATTTCGTGAGGGTTAGGATGTTAGCGTTCATTTTGTGAGGGTTAGGATGTCAGCGTTCATTTCGTGAGGGTTAGGATGTTAGCGTTCATTTCGTGAGGGTTAGGATGTTAGCGTTCATTTTGTGAGGGTTAGGATGTCAGCGTTCATTTCGTGAGGGTTAGGATGCTAGCGTTCATTTTGTGAGGGTTAGGATGTTAGCGTTCATTTTGTGAGGGTTAGGATGTTAAGGCTTTATAACACATTCACTTGGAGTATTGTGAACAGTTTTGAGCCCCATATCTTAGAAAGAATGTGCTGACACTGGAGTGGGTTCAAAGGAGGTTCAAGGAAATGATTCCGGGATTAGAAGGCTTGTCATATGAGGAGCGTTTGATGGTTTTGTGCCTGTACTCACTGGAATTCAGAAGAATGAAGGGGGGTCTCATTGAAACCTATCGAAAGTTGAAAGGCTCTGATAGGGTCGATTTGAAGAATATGTTTCCTGTGGTGGAGGAGTCTAAGGCAGAGGACACAACCCCAGAATAGAGGGATGCCCATTCAGAATGGAGATGAAGAGGAATTTCTTTAGCAAGGGAGTGGTGAATCTGTGGAATTCATTGCCACAGGCAGCTGTGGAGGACAAATCATTGGGTATATTTAAGGCAGAGGTTGATAGTTTCTTCATTAGTTAGGGCATGAAGGGATATGGGGAGAAGGCAGGAGACTGGGGCTGAGGGGGAAACAGATCAGCCATGATGAAATGGCGGAGCTGACTCAATGGGCCAAATGGCCTAATTCTGCTCCTATACCTTATAGTCTTTTGGAACGGAATATATTGCAGCTTCTACTAATTTAACTGAAATAACTTTGTCAGAAACTCTGTTCTATAATGATATGCTAAGCTCCATATTTTGTAAGATAATTATGAAATATGCAAGCTTGGTTGCTGATTTTTCTCAGGTATAAATATTTAGGGAAAATGCACGAGACTATAACTTTGAAATAATACTACATGAAGGTTAATGTCAAACCAGAGAAATTAAGACCATAAGACATAAGAACAGAATTAGACCATTCAGCCAATCAATTCTGTTCTGCTATTCCATCATGGCTGATCTCTGATCCCACTCAACCCCGTACACCTGCTTTCTCGCCATATCCTTTGATGCCCTGATAAATCAGGAATCTATCAACTTCTGCCTTAAGTATACCCACGGACTTGCCTCCACTGAGTCTGTGGCAGATCACTCCATAGATTCATCACTCTCTAGTGAAAAAAATTCTTCCTTACTTCTGTTCTAAAAGGTCACCCCTCAGTTTTGAGGCTGTTCCCTCTAGTTCTGGATACCCCCACTGGAGGGAACATCCTCTCCACATCCACCTTTTCTAGTCCTTTCAACGTTTGGTAGGTTTCAATGAGATTGCCCCACGTTCTTCTAAATTCCAGTGAGTACAGGCCCAAAGCTGCCAAACACTCGTCATATGTTTTAACTTTCCTAATATTCCTCTCCTTAGCGTAAGGGGTTTGGATGGAGTGGAGTTTGTTAGGTGTATTTAGGAAGGTTTGCTGAAGAAATATGTAGATAAGCCAACTAGAAGAGAGGCTGTACTTGATCTGGTACTGGGAAATGAACCTGGTCATGTGTCAGATCTCTTGGTGCGAGAGCATTTTGGCGGTAGTGACCACAAATCTATCTCCTTCAACATAGTGCTGGAGAGGGATAAGAGCAGACAATTTGGGAAAACATTTAATTGAGGTAGGGGGAAATATGATGCTATGAGGCAAGAGCTCAGGAGCAGATGCTCTCAGGGAAATGCATGGCAGAAATTTGGCAAATGTTCAGGGAACATTTGCATGGAGTTCTGCATAGGTATGTTCCATTGAGGCAGGGGAAGGATGGTAGAGTTAAAGAACCGTGGTGTACAAAGTATGTAGAAAATCTAGTTAAGAAGAAAAGAAAAGCTTACAAAAGGTTCAAGAAATGAGGTACTGGTAGAGCTCTAGAAAATTACAAGGTTGCTAGGAAGGAGCTTAAGAATGGAATTAGGAGAGCCAGAAGGAGCCATGAGAAGGCCTTAGTGAGCAGGATTAAAGAACACCCCAAGGTATTCTACAAGTATGTGAAGAGCGAGAGGATAGGATGTGAGAGAATAGGACCAATCAAGTGTGATGGTGGAAAAGTGTGTATGGAACCAGATGAGATAGTGGAAGTACTTAATGAATACTTTGCTTCAGTATTCACCAGGGAAAAAGACCTTGGCAATTGTGGGGATGACTTACAATGGACTGAAACACTTGTGACATTAAGACACAATGTCTTAATGACATTAAGACATTAAGGAAGAAGATGTGCTGGAGCTTTTGAAAAGCAGCAAGTTAGTTAAGTCTCCTGGACTGGATGAGATATACCCCCGCCTGCTGTGGGAGGTGAGGGAGTAGATTGCTGAACGTCTCACGATGAACTTTGCATCATCAATAGGGACAGGAGAGGTACCAGAGGATTGGGAGGTTGCAAATGTTGTTCGCTTGTTCAAGCAAGGGAGTAGAGATAACCCAGGAAATTATAGACCAGTGCGTCTGACTTCAGTGCCGGGCAAGTGTTGAAGAAGATCCGGAGAGGCAGGATTTATGAACATTTGGAGAGGCATAATATGATTAGGAATAGTCAGCATGGCTTTGTGAAAGGTAGGTCATGCCTTACGAGCCTGATTGAATTTTTTGAGGATGTGACTAAACACATTGATGAAGATAGAGCAGTAGATGTAGTGTATATGGATTTCAGCAAGGCTTTTGATAAGGTACCCCATGCAAGGCTTATTGTGAAAGTAAGGAGGCATGGGATCCAAGGGTACCTTGCTTTGTGGATCCAGAACTGGCTTGCCCACAGAAGGCAGAGTGGTTGTAGATGGGTCATATTCTGCATGGAGGTCAGACACCAGTGGTGTGCCTCAGGGATCTGTTTTGGGACCCCGCTCTTCGTGATTTTTATAAATGACCTGGATGAGGAAGTGGAGGGATGGGTTAGTTAATTTGCTGATGACACAAAGGTTGGGGTGTTGTGGATAGTGTGGAGGGTGGTCAGAGGTTACAGCAGGGCGTCAATAGGATGCAGATCTGGGCTGAGAAGTGGCAGATGGAGTTCATCCCAGATTGTGAAGTCGTTCATTTTGGTAGGTCCAATTTGAAGACAGAATATAATATAAATGGTAAGACTCTTGGCAGTGTGGAGGATCTGAGAGATCTTGGGATCTGCGTCAATAGGACACTCAAAGCTGCTGTGCAAGTTGACAGTGTTGCTAAGAAGACGTATGGTGTGTTGGCATTCATCAACCATGGGATTGAGTTCAAGAGCCATGAGGTAATGTTACAGCTATGTAAAACCTTGGTCAGATCCCACTTGGAGTATCTTGTTCATTTCTGGTCACCTCATTCATTACAGGAAGGATGTGGATACAATAGAGAGAGCACAGAGGAGATTTACAAGGATGTTGCCTGGATTGGAGGGCATACCTTATGAGAATAGGTTGTGTGTACTTTGCCTTTCCTCCTTGGAGTGATATAGGATGAGAGGTGACCTGATAGAGGTGTATAAAATGATGATGGCCATTGATTGTGTGGATAGCCAGGAGCTTTTTCCCAGGGCCGAAATGGCTAACACGAGGGGGGCATAGTGTTAAGGTGCTTGGAAATAGGTACTAAGGAGATGTCTTTTCACACAGAGAGTGGTAGGTGTGTGGAATGCACTGCTGGCAATAGGGGCTTTTAAGAGCCTCTTAAATAGCTACTTGGACCTTAGAAAAATAGAGAGCCATGCGCTAGGGAAATACCAAGCAGTTTCTAGAGTAGGCTACATGGTTGGCACAACATTGTGGGCCGAAGGACTTGCAATGTGCTATAAGTTTCTATGGTCTATGTATGTTAACCCCTTCATTCCCAGAATTATCCTTGTGGACCTCCTCTGGACTCTTAACAATGA
This sequence comes from Hemitrygon akajei, assembly GCF_048418815.1. Taxonomy (NCBI): domain Eukaryota; kingdom Metazoa; phylum Chordata; class Chondrichthyes; order Myliobatiformes; family Dasyatidae; genus Hemitrygon; species Hemitrygon akajei. The sequence continues at coordinate 106,791,463 of NC_133136.1, read as the reverse complement.
CAACATATCCTTTCTGAGATATGGGGCCCAAAACTGTTGACAATATTCCAAGTGCAGCCTGACAAGGGTCTTATAAAGCCTCAGCATTATCTCCTTGCTTTGATATTCTATTATTTATTCCCCTCAAAATAAATACCAGCATTGCATTTCCCTTCTTTACCACAGACTCAACCTGTAAATTAACCTTCTGGGAGTCTTGCATGAGGATTCCCAAATCCCTCTGCACCTTTGATGTTTGAACCTTCTCCCCATTTAGATAATATTCCACACTATTTTTCCTTTTACCAAAATACATTATCATACATTTCCCAACGCTGTATTCCATCTGACACTTCTTTGTGCATTCTTCCAATTTGACTAAGTTCTGCTGCAAACACATTGATTTCTCAGCACTACCTACCCCACACCTATCTTCGTATCATCCGCAAACTTTGCCACAAAACCATCGATTCCATTATCCCAATCACTGATAATGTGAAAAGTAGCAATCTCAATACCTGAGGAACACCACTAGTCACCGGCAGCCAACCAGAAAAGGCCCTCTTTATTCCCACTCACTGCTTCCTGCCTGTCAGCTATTCCTCTATGCATGCCAGTATATTTCCTGTAACACCATAGGGTTTTATACTGCTAAGCAGCCTCATGCATGGACCTAATCAAGTGTCTTCTGAAAATCCAAGTAAATGACATCCACTGACTCTCCTTTGTCCACCCTGCTTGTTACTTCCTCAAAGAATGCTAACAGATTTGTCAGGCAAGATTTCCCTAACAGAAAGCATGCTGACTTAGACTTAATTTATCATTAGTCTCCAAGTACCCTGAAATCACATTCTTAATAATAGATTCTAACACTTTCCCAACCAGTGAGGTTAGGCTAACTGGCCTATAATTTCCTTTTTTCACCTTCCTCCTTTTTTTAAACATGTCTAGCATCAAAGTCAAAGTATTCTGCTTAATATTATTGGCTAGTTTGCCCTTATATTTCATCTTTTCCCTTCTTATAGCTTTTCAGTTGCCTTTTGTTGGATTTTAAAAGCTTCCCAACCATCCAACTTCCCATTCACTTTTGCTACCTGATATGCCCTTTCCTTGGCTTTCCTGCAGTCCTTAACTTCCCTTGTCAGCCGTGGTTGCCTCACCCTGCCATTTGAGAACAACTTCTTTTGTAGGACATATCTATCCAGCGTCTTCCCAGAAACTTCAGCTATCTCTGCTTTGCTGTTCCTCTAATCCACCTGGACAAGCTCGTCTCTCATGCCTCTGTAATTCCCTCTATTCCATTGCGATACTGATACATGTGACTTACGCTTCTCCCTCTCATATTACAGTATGAATTCAGTCTTATTACGATAACTGCCTCCTAAGGGTTTCTTTACATTAAGCTCCCTAATGAAGCTCCTTATCAAAATTCCTCTACTAATGGAAGATGCAAACAGAATTTCACACAAGACATTAGAGTTGCTAATTAATAATTGCATGGTGTTAGAAGAAACCATTTTTTCTCAATTACATTGTAACCTGCTGCATCTTCAGTTAGACAAGGTTGTCCTTTAAGGCTTGTCAATATCTGTATTTAATACCATAATTAATTAAAAGAATTCTTTAGCTGAAGCTTACCATGTAAATTAAGTACTTAATTAACAGTATCCACTTACATTTTTGACAGATTGTGATTCCATTCTGCAGTTTATTGATCAAGGATATTTACTTTTTAAATGAGGGCTGTGCCAATCGTTTAATGAACGGTCACGTCAATTTTGAGGTAAGAAAATCTGATGCTCCCTTCCCATTTATAAAGCAGTCTTGCAAAAAAAAAAATCGAGGCAACTGCAAATAAAATATCGAAAGCAATCAAACATTTTGAAGAAAGGAATAGTTGCACATTAAGAGATTGCAATTAGTTGCCAGTTGATAACTACACCTATTCCTTTTAAGTAATCTATCCAATTTAACAAAAACACAAAACTTTCACTTTTGAAATACAAAATGATGTCAAAGAGAATGTAGCATTGTGTTAATGTTACTGGACAGAAGCCTGGACTAAAAATGTGGAAGTGGATTTGATGCATATTTTGTTGGTTGGACTCTGTAAATTCACTGAAATACGTAATTAAGCTTGAATTAAAAGGTTATTTTTAGTAATAGTGATGCATATCTGCCAGATCATTGTAAGAACCCACCTGGTCGATTAATCCCAAACACAAAAAAGTCTGCAGATGCTGGAAATCAAAGCAATAAACACAAAATGCTGGAGGAACTTAGCAGGTCAGGCAGCATCTATGGAAAAACGTAAACAGTCGACGTTTCAAGCAGAGGCACTTCATTGTGTGGTTGAGTAATGCCCTTCAGGGAAAGAAATCTGCTGCCCTTGCTCTGTTTGCCCTATAATACCACTCCCAAGTTCCTGACACCATAGTTGATATGGTTGATCCAGAACTGTCTTCCTGGTGGCCTCACAATCCACTCAGCTACATTAGACTATCATGTTACAATACAAAGGGGCACTAGGAAGGCAGTCCTGCTATCTCACAGCTTCCAGAACACAGGTTCAGTCTGTGGAGTTTGCACGTTCTACTTCTGCCTTTCACCAAATATTCAAATTTCCTTAAAAGGGGGAGTTGCTGGGCATGTGTAAAAGGATAGATTGCAGTGCTACAGGGAAATAAAGTGAGGGCTAAAGAGAGAAAAAAAAGAATTGAGCTGCTGAAATTTGCATTGTCAAGAGGGTCTGAAAGACCTTCTGAGCCGGAACAGATGTTCATCTAGCTTGTGTTGGCCATTCTAATCAGAAACATCAGGCACTAAATTCTATAAAATTTAGTCCAGGACTTACCAAGTAACAAATGGAATTTCATCCCTGGAGGATCACCTCTCAGGTCTTATGCCAAATAATTTTTATAATTATTTTAACTTTAGATATTTCTGTATGCATTAGCTATATTGTTTGTTACTTCAATGTCAGTATATTTTAAATGGCTCCAAATGTCAGAAGTATCTTAAGAAATGATAAAATCAGTGGTAACTTTGACGTGAGATGAAACCATAGCCCAACATTATCCTCCAGCAAATAATGTTAGGGGTATTCTGCAGGCAGCATCTCGGTGGTATACCATGTAATGCCCGGTCATTGCCATCTGACTTCACACAAGTGAAGGCCGTAAGTGTCAAGTAAAGGTAGTAGGCCATATACATGCCCATGATAAAGTCTCCAAACCATTAAAATTGGAATGACCACCACCATCTCAAAAGCAATTAGGGGTGGTTAATAAATGCCAATATCCTGAGAATTAATTATTTGTCTTGAAATTATCTCTGTGATATCATACATCCAATTTTCCCTCAGCTGATATCCTATTAAGGTCCTCTACCATTGTCTTCTACACCACTCTTACGTTTTCTGGTATTCAGGTTTTCTTTGATGTGTCTTTTTCAGTGGCTTTCTCCCGATATTTTAATTACATCTTGTCGTTCATTTTCGAATTACTACTTGAGTAGCTCCTCCTTCAGTCCATCCTTAGGCAGGGAAATCCTGTTCTCTTAATATCGATGTTTTTATCCTGTTGGGCAAGAGAATCGTGTGGTGTCCCTGCTTTACAACAATAAACATTCTTCAAGGCACGTTAAAAGCTCAACATAAATAATTAACCATGAGGTCTTGTAAATAAACCATCAGTACTTTTGAATAAACTTCATACGTCCTTCATTTAAATGCATTTTTGGTCATTACATTCTCCTTCCATTTCAGGTCATCAGTGACCTGTCACTCTCTGTCTGTCAGGTTTTCCCCAACAACAGCTCTTTATTTTATTATCAAAAGCTGGTGCATTTTCTTATTTGCTGAGCTTAGACATAGTCTGATCCACACATATTGAGACTTGATCAAAATGTTGCCCTATCACTGACAACAAGAGCTCCTAAATACATTTTATAAACACGAGAAAATCTGCAGAAATCGAAAGCAACACACACAAAATGCTGGAGGAAATCAGCAGGCCAGGCAGCATCTGTGGAAAAGAGTAAACAGTCAATGTTTCAGGCCAGGACCTTCATCAGGACTTGGATATATTTCATATCTTAGCATATTTTGGAAGGAAACTGTGGGTAAGATGCAGGAGTCACTTTAGAATGCAGATTAGAATCAGTAGTAGAAGATGAAGCAATAGGGGCATTGAGTGCCATCAGAGGTGAAGAAGTTGGAACAGGGCTCTGAAGGAACACAGCCTCAGCAGCTAAGATGAAAATGAAGCATTTCAATAAGAGTTTTGAAATATTAGTAAATGGTGATGCAGGATAGTTAAATTATGAAAATTTCAAATTTGAAAGCAATTTTATGGTAGGTCTGAAAATATGAGACAAATCAGAAAGTTCAAAAATTAAATATGGGAAAACCATCAGGAGAAATATTGAATAAAAGCAAAATGGAATTCAGTCTCATAACTACAAGTTATTTTACTAATTTTAGTAATTTAATAAAATTTGATAGGGAGTAAGTATAGTCTGACATTGCAGTATTTCAGTGGAGTAAGGGAAATGACAGCGGTATGAGAGAGGAGTTGGCCAAAGTAAATTGGAAGGAGATGCTGGCAGAGATGACAGCAGAGCAGCAATGGTGTGAGATTTTGGGAAAATGGGGAAGTGGCAGGATAGATATATTTCAAAAATGAAGAAATACTCAAATGGCAAAATAGTACAACCATGTGCCAGGTGTTGAAAGGTGTGAGGGAAGAGAAGTGAGTGCAATTACTATTACAAGGGAGAAGCTGCTCAAAAAGCTAAAAGGCGTAAGGGTACTTGCGTCAACCAGACCAGATGAACTGCAGCCTAGGGTTCTGAAAGAGTTTGTGGAAGCATTAGAAATAATCTTTCAAGAATCATTGGACTCTGTCATGGTGCTTAAGGACTTGAAATTTGCAAATGTCACTCCACTCTAATAAAGGAGGAAGGTAGCAGAAAGGAAATTATAGATCAGTTAAGCTGAAGATGTTGAAGTCAATTGTTAAGGATGAGGTTATGGAATACTTGGTGACAAAGGACAGGATAGGACAAAATCAGCACAGTTTCCTTAAGGGAAAATCTTGCCTGATGAACCTGTTGGAATTCTTTGAGGAGATTACAAGTAGACTAGATAGAGGGGATGCAGTGGATGTTGTATATTTGGACTTTCAGAAGGCCTTTGACAAGGTGCCACACATGAGGCTGCTTACTAAGTTAACTGCCCATGGTATTACAGGAAAGTTACTGACATGGTTAGAGCATTGGCTGACTGGTAGGAGGCAGTGAATGGGTCTAAAAGGATTATTTTCTATTTGGCTGCCAGTGACTAGTGGTGTTCCGCAGGGTCAGTTATGGAACCGCTTTTTATGCAGTATATCAATAACAGATGATGGAATAGTTGACTTTGTTGCCAAGTTTGCAGATGATACAAAGATTGGTGGAGATGCAGGGAGTGTTGAGGAAACAGGAAGGCTGAAGAAAGTCTTAGACAGATTAGGAGAATGGGCAAGAAGGTGGGAATTGAAATACAGTGTTGGAAAATGCATGGTCATGCACTTTGGTAGTAGAAATAAATGTGCAAACTATTTTTTAAATGGGGAGAAAATTCAAAAATCTGAGATGCAAAATTGGGGGTCCTTGTGCAGAACACCCTAAAGGTTACCTTTCAGGTTGAGTCAATGCTGAGGAAGGCAAATGTAATGTTAGCTTTCTTTTCAAGAGGTCTAGAATACAAGAGCAGGAATGTGATGCTGAGGCTATATAAACACTTGTCAGGTGCTCATCTAAGAAAAATTGTGCTGGCGTTGGAGAGGGTTCATAGGAGGTTCACAAGGGTGATTCCGTGAATGAAAGGGTTATCATGCGAAGAATGTTTGATGGCTCTGGGTCTGTACTCACTAGAATTTAGAAGGACGAGGGAAGCTCTCTTTGAAATCTTTTGAATGTTAAAAGACCTAGACAGAGTAGATGAGGAAAGGATGTTTCCCATGGTGTGGGCATCTAGGTCAAGATGGCACAGTCCCAGGATAGAGGGGCATTCATTTAAAACAGATGTGGAGAAATCTCTTCAGCCAGATCGTGGTGAATTTGTGGAATGTGTTACCACAAGCAGCTGCGGAGGCTTGTCCGTTGGGTGTATTTAAGGCAGAGCTTGATAGGTTCTTGATTGGACATGGCATCAAAGGTTACAGTGAGAAGGCTGGAGAGTGGGGCTGAGGAGGGGAGAAAAAGATGGGCCAAATGACCTATTTCTGCTCCTATGTCTTAGGGTCTTAATGAAGGACAGTGATTGGACTTTGGTGCATAATTTGGTGGAACCCTGGATCACTAGTAACATCAAAGGCCTCCTAAACCAGAAGAAGAGGGCCTTTAAAGATGGTGATCGGTTGGAGCTTAAAAGAGTACAGATAAGGGGGGCAAAGGAGCAGTATAGGAGGAAGCTAGAACAAAAGCTGCAGAAAAAAAGCATGAAGGAGGTGTGGGATGGGATGAAGATCATCACCGGATGCGGTGCAAAGCGGGGGGCGAACATAAGTGGAGATGTGGAGAAAGCGAACCAGCTGAACAACTTCTTCAACAGGTTTGACAGCACAATCTCATCCTCACCGCAGAAATCCACATCAGGCTTACTTCCCTCACAGGAAAATAGCCACTCACAGGAGACCTTGCCCACGCCCAGGATTACGGCTGCACAGGTGGAAGGTCAACTGAGGAAGATCTGTACCAGCAAGGCGGCTGGACCGGATGGAGTTTCCCCACGATTACTGAGGGCCTGTGCGACTGAGCTGGGAGAACCACTACAGCGCATCTTCACATGAGCCTAGAGCAGAGAAGAGTACCCAGACAGTGGAAAACATCCTGTATTGTCCCGGTACCGAAGAAACCACAACCAAAGGAGTTGAATGACTTCAGACCTGTTGCCTTGACGTCGCACGTGATGAAGACCATGGAGCGGCTGATAATACAGAATCTGAGGCCACAAACCAGGCACGCCCAGGATCCTCTTCAGTTTGCGTATAAGGAGAAGGTGGGAGTGGAGGATGCTATCACGTATCTGCTGCACAAATCACTCTCTCACCTAGATGGGGTCAGTTGTGCTGTGAGGATTGCATTCCTTGACTTCTCTAGTGCCTTTAACACCATCCAGCCCAAGATCTTAAGGCACAAACTAACGGAGATGGGAGTAGACTCTCACATGGTGGATTGGATAGTGGACTACTTGACAGATAGACCTCAGTATGTGCAGTTGGGAGACTGTAGGTCTGACACGGTGGTCAGCAGCACAGGAGCGCCGCAGGGAACCGTACTCTCTCCAGTCCTGTTCACCCTGTACACATCAGACTTCCAATATAACTCGGAGTCCTGCCATGTGCAGAAGTTCGCTGATGACACGGCCATAGTGGGGTGTGTCAGGAATGGACAGGAGGAGGAGTATAGGAAACTGATACAGGACTTTGTGATATGGTGCAACTCAAACTACCTGCATCTCAATATCACCAAGACCAAGGAGATGGTGGTGGACTTTAGGAGATCTAGGCCTCATATGGAGCCAGTGATCATTAATGGAGAATGTGTGGAGCAGGTTAAGACCTACAAGTATCTGGGAGTACAGTTAGACGAGAAGCTAGACTGGACTGCCAACACAGATGCCTTGTGCAGGAAGGCACAGAGTCGACTGTACTTCCTTAGAAGGTTGGCGTCATTCAATGTCTGTAGTGAGATGCTGAAGATGTTCTATAGGTCAGTTGTGGAGAGCGCCCTCTTCTTTGTGGTGGCGTGTTGGGGAGGAAGCATTAAGAAGAGGGACGCCTCACGTCTTAATAAGCTGGTAAGGAAGGCGGGCTCTGTCGAGGGCAAAGTACTGGAGAGTTTAACATCGGTAGCTGAGCGAAGGGCGCTGAGTAGGCTACGGTCAATTATGGATAACTCTGAACATCCTCTACATAGCACCATCCAGAGACAGAGAAGCAGTTTCAGTGACAGGTTACTATCGATGCAATGCTCCTCAGACAGGATGAAGAGGTCAATACTCCCCAATGCCATTAGGCTTTACAATTCAACCGCCAGGACTTAAGAACTTTTTAAAAGCTATTATTAATGCTTTTTGAGATAGTGATTTAGATGCATATCATATTTTTTACTGAGTTAAGTATTGTATGTAATTAGTTTTGCTACAACAAGTGTATGGGACATTGGAAAAAAAGTTGAATTTCCCCATGGGGATGAATAAAGTATCTATCTATCTATCTATCTATCTATCTATCTATCTATCTATCTATCTATCTATCTATCTATCTATCTATCTATCTAACATTGAAGACACAAACAAATTGATAGGAAGTGAGAATACTAAGCTGTAAAACCAAAAATTTAATTTATTAAACATTTATAGAAAATGCTAGAGTAAAAGGGCAAGGCTAAAATAAATACTTTAAAAGTGAAAATCAGGCCAATATGTGTAATTCCAAGAACGTGTGAACATGTCAGCTTTGAAAGTTCCACATCCAAGCAGAACAGGTGACATGAGAGATTTTTCTAAAATAGATGAGTTACGTGGCACATTTGATGAAAAAAGTACAAGATAAATAATGTGATGTTGTTTCCCTTGTAGAATAAGAAATTAAGACAGTAGTTAGATAAATGGAGATGCTTAGTATATCTATAGATAGCTCACAGAGCCAGATCTGTTATATTTGAGAGGTTGTTTGCATATTTTTCATGGTTCTCATTTGATGAGGATAAAAGGAATTAATATATGACAGAATTCATTTTGGGGTTGAGTTTTACTCTTTTAAAAAAGGTTACTTACTGGCATAAAAGATGCTGCTGGTGCTGCTTCACAAATAGCTTCTCAGGAAAGCTTCTGGCAAGACATTTGCTACCATTTGTGGGCTCATTTAACACATCTCCGGATTACTGGGTTTGTAAATGCCAATTCAGCAGATTCCACTCCTGTACAAGAGAGACTGAAAGTGTGTGAAGGAGTTACACCTTCTAGTAATAGGTCTGAATGAGCAGTTATTCGTAAATTTTATTTTGACTTTGAAGGAGGCCATTGGGCCCATCAATTTCATGCCTGTTTTCAGAACTATTTTACCAATCACATTCTCCCACTTGTTTTCTGGAACCTATTCTCTCTTACATGCCTATCAGCTCCACTCTGATGTCCTTAAGTCCACCTACCTTATGTCCATTAACATATCAACCACCATGTCATTTGGACTTCTTAAACTGAATCCCTTAAAGAAAGATTGTAAGATAGAAAATGCAATCAGTAATACCAAGATATGTGTATGCTCAGCTATAGGTAACTTACTCACACTGTTCTTTTGTTCGTGGTCCTGACCATTGGTATATTTTTGATCCAAATGCATCACTTTGGTGAATTATTTAATATTTATTGCCAACGAGCATGATTGATGTTCTTGAATCTCCTCCAAGATCATCGTCCCAACGTGGTTTAAAAGGTTTTGATTTAATGCTTCTGCTTCTTTTAGAAATTCTGGGAGCTGGCAAAGCAAGTCAGTGAGTTTATGACTTGGAAGCAGGTGGAATGTCCCTTTGAGCGTGATCGTAAAATCCTTCAGTATCTTCTCACAGCTCCTGTCTTCTCTGAAGATAGTAAGTCGTTAGATACATCTGAAAATGAATTGTGCTGCTAAGTTGATAAAATCCATACATTTTATTGAACACAATGAAAGAGAAAGAACTTCTGGCAAACAGAGATATATAATGAAAATAATTAATTTTCTGTAGGGTTTAGGCCAATCAAAAATATTTCTCTAATGATAATTTATCTACATATGTTATTATTACAACATGTAGATTTTGATGCTGCTTATAAATTTAATGTGTAAAATTCAAATAACATCATTATATAAGCAGCCTTACAATGATTGTAAGCTTATAGTTATATTCGTTCACACTTGAGCGGCTGGTTCTTTTTGCCCATTTCTGATTGTGCTCGAAGGTCAGCTGCCTTCTTGAGCCAGGAGAATGTAAAGGTGTCTTCTCATTATTGTTAGATGAGGAGCCTCAGTCTGATCCGGTGACTGAGAGGGAATGGAAATAATACAATCTGAGGTCATATGAGATAATGGAGGGGATGGATGGCCTGTATCCTTGCTCCCCTTGTCCTTTCAGCATTAAAGGTGCTGGACTTGGGAGGTGCTGTCAAAGGTGCATTTGTGAGTTGCTGAAAGATGACTTGGAATGTCTCACTGATAACCACTCTTGGAAAGGACGATCACAGTTTGATTGAGTTTCTCATGCAAATGGAGGGTACAATAGTTAGATCTAAAACCAGTGTACTATGCCTAAACAATGGACACTACAATGGGATGAGTGAGGATTTGGCTAGTGTAGACTGGGAAAACAGGCTATATGGTGGGATGGTTGAGGAACAGTGGAAGACTTTCAAAGAGATTTTTCATGGTGCTCAACAAAAGTATATTCCAGTTAAAAGCAATGACAGTAAGAGTGGGGAGAGCCCGCCTTGAATAGCTAAGCAAATAAAAGAAGGCATCAAACTAAAAGCTCGTGCATACAAAGTCGCCAAGAGTACTGGGAAACTGGAAGATTGGGAAAACTTTAAAAAGTAAGCAATGAAGAAAGGGAAGATAGATTATGAAAATAAACTAACACAAAATATTAAAAACAAATAGTAATTTTTTTTATAATTATATGAAGTGGAAAAGGGTGGCTAAAGTGAATCTAGGTCCCTGGAAGGATGAGAAGGGGAATTGATATTGGATAATGAGGAAATAGCAGACGCTTTGAATGACTATTTTGTGTCAGTCTTCATGGTGGAGGACATATCTAACATGATAAAGAGAAATGTTATGGACGCGGTGGGAGGTGAGGACCTTTAGCTATCACTAAAGAGGTAGAGTTGAGCAAATTTGTGGACTTGAAGATAGATAAGTCCCCTAGTCCTGATGGAATGCATCTCAGGGTACTGAAAGAAATGGCAGAAGTTATACTAGAGGTGTTTGTGATTACTTACTCTGGGCAAGTCCCAGCAGATTGGAAGACAACAATTGTCATGCCACTGTTTAAAAAATGATGTAGCCAAAAGGCAGATAACTATAGGCCAGTTATCTTAGCATCTCTAGTTGGGAAAATGGTTGAAGCTATCATTAAAGAAGAAATAGCGAGTCATCGATCGATCCATCAGGCAGATGCAGCATGAATTCAGCAAAGGCAGGTCCTGTTTGACAAACTTACTGAGAGTTCTTTGAGGATATAATGAGTGCAGTGGATAGAGGGGAACAGATGGCTATTATTAACTTGGAGTTCCAGAAGGCGTTTGATAAGGTGCCACATAAAAGACTTATCCATAAGATAAGGATGCATAGAGTTGGGAGTGATGTATTAGCATGGATAGAGGATTGGTTAACTAATAGAAAGCAGAGAGTTGGCACACATGGGTGTTACTCTGGTTGGCAATCAGTGGTGAGCAGTGTGCTGCAGGGGTTGGTCCTGGGCCCACAACTTCTCACAATATACATTAACTATCTGGAGGGGGGTACCGAGTGTAATGTATCTGAGTTTGCTGACGACACTAAATTGAGTGGAAAAGCAAATTGTGCAGAAGATACAGAGAGTCTGCAGAGAGATATAGATAGGTTAACTGAGTGGGCAAGGATCTGGCAGATGGAGTACAATGTTGGTAAATGTGAGGTCATCCACTTTGGAAGGAAAAATGGAAGATCAGGTTATTTAAATGGTTAAAAGTTGCAGCATGCTGCTGTGCAGAGGGACTTGGGAGTGCTTATGCATGAATCACTAAGGTTGGTTTTCAGGGGCAGCAGGCTGTCAATAAAGCAAAGGGAATGTTGGCCTTCATTGTGAGAGGAATTGAATTTAATAGCAGAGAGGTCATGCTGCAACTGTACAGGTACTGATGAGGCCGCACCTGGAGTACTACATGTAGTTCTGCTCTCCTTACGTGAGGAAGAAAATACTGGCTTTGGAAATGGTGCAGAGGAGGTTCACTAGGTTGATTCTAGAAATGAGCGGATTAGACTATGAGGAGAGATTGAGTCCCCTGGGATTGTACTCACTGGAATTCAGAAGAATGAGAGGAGATCTGATAGAAACATATAAAATTATGAAAGGGATAGATAAGATAGAGGCGGGAAAGTTGTTTCCACTGATAAGTGAAACTAGAACTAGAGGACATAGCCTCATATTCTGGGGGAGTAGATTTAGGATAGAGATGAGGAGGAATTTCTTTTCCCAGAGACTGGAGAATCTGTGGAATTCTTTGCCCAATGAAGCAGTGGAGGTTACCTAAGTAAATATATTTAAGATAAGGTTTGATAGATTTATGCATAGTAGGGTTAATTAAGGGTTATGGGGAAACGGCAGGTAGATGGAGATGAGTCCATGGTCAGATCAGCCATGATCTTATTGAATGGTGGAGCAGGCTCTACGGGCCAGGTGACCGACTCCTGCTCCTATTTCTTATGTCTGCTGTAACTACAGTGGGTGCTGTATGATACTGTGTTTGAATGTTGCTGTACCCATACTCCCATAAACAAATAGAGAACATTCAATCCATTAGACCATAAAACATAGGAGCAGAATTAGGCAGTTCAGCCCATTGAGTCTGCTGCACTATTCCATCATGGCTGATTTATCATCTCTCTCAACCCTATTCTCCTGCCTTCTCCCAGTAATATTTGACATCCTGACAAATCACGCACCTATTAGCCTCTGCTTTAAATATACCCAAATAACCTGGCCTCCACAGCTGTCTTTGTTAATGAATTCCACAGATTCACTACCCTCTGGCTGAAGAAATTCCTCCTCATCTCTGTTCTAAATGGACATCCTTCTATTCTCAGGCTGTGCCCTCTGGGCCTTGACTCAGCCACTGTAAGAAGCATCCTCTCCAGATCTGCTCCATCTAAGCCTTTATATGTTTGATAGATTTCAATAAGTTTCCTCCCTCATTCTTCTAAACTCCAGTGATTACAGGCCCAGAGCCATCAAGTGCTCTCACGTGTTAACCCTTCCATTCCTGGAATTCCTTAATTATTTATGCCTTTGAATGGTTGGAAGTTTAGTAACATATCATGTTACAGAGTACAAGACTACTTAAATGGTCTTGGATTTACTGTATCTATATGACTGCTGTCAGTAATTTTCCAGTCAGTGGTAATATCATCCCCCTGCATCCCTTCAAAAGCGTTAATAGTCATGAGTTAAATGACAGTAACTCCACTCAGTGCATTGGGGAAGATGGATTCTGTCTTGCTGAAGGTACGTTTTGCAGTTACATATTTCCCAAGCTTGAATATTGGCCCCAGATTTGCTTTGGATAAAACTGAAGAATGTGTGGTCCTCAACATTCTGTATTGAAGTGATGGAGAGAGGCCAGTTGATGAAGTTGCTGAGATGTTTGGATCTGGCACACTGCATTATGAAACTACGGTGATGTCCTGGTGCAGAGATTAACTTCCCACAATTGCAGCCAGTGGGAGCCTTTCCATCTATCCTTTACTCCATGTTACTTCAATTACTCAAGTGTTGCCTACGTGCCAGGGATTTTGCCTCTAGAAGTCAGAGTTTTTATCCATATTTGGGGCAAGTATTAAATACAATCTGGAGCTGAGTATCTCTGGTGGAATTGAAACTGAGATTTAATGAGTAGGAAGTTTGTGAGTTCATCACTTCCAATATTAGACTTCCATTTACTGTGTTGGGAATGGAGAATAGAGTTAGTTTATTATTGTCACATGTACCAAGATATAGTGAGAAGCTTGTCTTGCAAACTATTCAAACAGATCAATTCTTTACATAGTGCATTGAGGGGTCTTTGATTGTGTTGCCTGCTTTACTGAGGCAGTGAGAAATATAGACAGAGTCCATGGAGAGGACTTGCTGAGCTGTGTCACAAATCTGCAGTTTCTCGTGGTCACATCCAGAGCAGTTGCTATATCAAACCATTATAGACAATAGGTGCAGAAGTAGACCATTCGGCCCTTCGAGCCTGCACCGCCATTTTGAGATCATGGCTGATCAACTACTATCAATACCCAGTTCCTGCCTTGTCCCCATATCCCTTGATTCCCCTATCCATAAGATACCTATCTAGCTCCTTCTTGAAAGCATCCAGAGAATTGGCCTGCACTACCTTCCATGGCAGTGCATTCCAGACCCCCACAACTCTCTGGGAGAAGAAGTTTTTCCTTAACTCTGTCCTAAATGACCCACCCCTTATTCTCAAACCATGCCCTCTGGTACTGGACTCTCCCAGCATCTGGAACATATTTCCTGCCTCTATCTTGTCCAATCCCTTAATAATCTTATATGTTTCAATCAGATCCCCTCTCAATCTCCTTAATTCCAGCGTGTACAAGCCCAGTCTCTCTAACCTCTCTGCGTAAGACAGTCCAGACATCCCAGGAATTAACCTCTTGAATCTACGCTGCACTTACTCTACAGCCAAGATGTCCTTCCTTAACCCTGGAGACCAAAACTGTACACAATACTCCAGGTGTGGTCTCACCAGGGCTCTGTACAAATGCAAGAGGATTTCCTTGCTCTTGTACTCAATTCCCTTTGTAATAAAGGCAAACATTCCATTAGCCTTCTTCACTGCCTGCTGCACTTGCTCATTCACCTTCAGTGACTGATAAACAAGGACTCCTAAATCTCTTTGTGTTTCTCCCTTACCTAACTCTACACCGTTCAGATAATAATCTGCCTTCCTGTTCTTACTCCCAAAGTGGATAACCTCACACTTATTCACATTAAACGTCATCTGCCAAGTATCTGCCCACTCACCCAGCCTATCCAAGTCACCCTGAATTCTCCTAACATCATCATCACATGTCACACTGCCACCCAGCTTAGTATCATTAGCAAATTTGCTGATGTTATTTTCAATGCCTTCATCCAAATCGTTGACGTAAATTGTAAACAGCTGTGGTCCCAATACCGAGCCCTGTGGCACCCCACTAGTCACCACCTGCCATTCCGAGAAACACCCATTCACCACTACCCTTTGCTTTCTATCTGCCAACCAGTTTTTTATCCATGTCAATGTCTTCCCCCCGATGCCCTGAGCTTTGATTTTACCCACCAATCTCCTATGTGGGACCTTATCAAATGCCTTCTGAAAATCGAGGTACACTACATCCACTGGATCTCCCCCGTCTAACTTCCTGGTTACATCCTCGAAAAACTCCAACAGATTAGTCAAGCATGATTTACCCTTGGTAAATCCATGCTGGCTCGGCCCAATCCTATCACTGCTATCTAGATATGCCACTATTTCATCATTAATAATGGACTCTAGCATCTTCCCCACCACCGATGTCAGGCTGACAGGTCGATAGTTCTCTGTTTTCTCCCTCCCTCCTTTCTTAAAAAGTGGGATAACATTAGCCATTCTCCAATCCTCAGGAACTGATCCTGAATCTAAGGAACATTGGAAAATGATTACCAATGCATCCGCAATTTCCAGGGCCACCTCCTTTAGTACCCTAGGATGCAGACCATCTGGACCTGGGGATTTGTCAGCCTTCAGTCCCATCAGTCTTCTCATCACCATTTCCTTCCTAATGTCAATCTGTTTCATTTCCTCTGTTACCCTATGTCCTTGGCCCATCCATACATCTGGGAGATTGCTTGTGTCTTCCTTAGTGAAAACAGATCTAAAGTACTCATTAAATTCTTCTGCCATTTCTCTGTTTCCTATAACAATTTCACCCAATTCATTCTTCAAGGGCCCAACATTGTTCTTAACTATCTTCTTTCTCTTCACATACCTAAAAAAGCTTTTGCTATCTTCCTTTATATTCCTGGCTAGCTTGCGTTCGTACCTCATTTTTTCTCCCCGTATTGTCTTTTTAGTTAAGTTCTGTTGTTCCTTAAAAACTTCCCAATCATCTGTCCTCCCACTCACCTTAGCTCTGTCATACTTCCTTTCTTTTAATGCTATGCAATCTCTGACTTCCTTTGTCAACCACTGTGGCCCCTTTCCCCCCTTTGAATTCTTCCTTCTCTGAGGGATGAACTGATTTTGCACCTTGTGCATTATTCCCAAGAATACCTGCCATTGCTGTTCCACTGTCTTTTCTGCTAGGCTATCCGTCCAGTCAACTTTGGCCAGCCCCTCCCTCATGGCTCCATAGTTTCCCCTGTTCAACTGCAACACTGACACCTCCGAGCTGCCCTTATCCTTCTCAAGTTGCAGATAAAAACTTATCATATTATGATCACTACCTCCTAATGGCTCCCTTACTGCAAGATCGCTTATCAAATCCTGTTCATTACATAACACTAAATCCAGAATAGTCTTGTCCCTGGTCGGCTCTCGTACAAGCTGTTCCAAGAACGCATCCCGTAGGCACTCTACAAACTCCCTATCCTGTGGTCCAGCACCAACCTGATTCTCCCAGTTCACCTGCATGTTGAAATCCCCCATAACTACTGCGACATTACCTTTGCCACATGCCAATGTTAACTCCCTGATGCACCATCAATAACTCACTCTGAGACGTAAGAAGCGAGGTATCGGCTTTTATTGACTGGAAGAATGAACAACACTACGTCCTGGGGAATGAGGCTGGGCAACAGGCCTCAGTCGCCTTTATACAGGGGTCTGTGGGAGGAGCCACAGGAGCAGTCCAGACAGGTATATGTAGTTCACCACACTCCCTATTCAACTTGCACCCAATATCCATGCTACTGTTTGGTGGCCTGTAGACAACACCCATTTGCGTCCTTTTGCTCTTACTGTTCCTCAATTATGCATCCAGATAGGATGCTTTCTATGGTGCAATGATGAAAATTAAAAAATTGGAGATATGCCAAATTTCTTTAGCCTCCTAAAGAAGAGGAGGTGTTGTTGAGCGAGCTTTCTCGGCCTTGAGGTCTACATGCTTGGATCAGACAGGCTATTGATGTCCAAATGTTAACTTTCAACTTCACTAACTAAATAATTTTTGAACATATTTTATACGTGATTGCATTTTCAATAAAATTAAATCACATTGCCTTAGATTTCTTCATACCTTTTAACGCTACTCTGCCGCTCAGGTATTTTTATTATATGGCTGAGGGGTGGCACGGTAGCATAGTGGTTAGCAAAACACTTTGCACTACCAGCAACCCGGGTTCAATTCTCACCACCGTCAGAAAGCAGTTTGTGAGTTCTCCCTCTGCCTGTGTGGGTTTCCTCTGTATGCTCCAGTTTCCTCCCACAGACCAAAGGTGTACCAGTTGGTAGATAAATTGTCCTGTGAGTTGGCTAGGATTAAAGCAGGGGTTGTGGTTCGAAGGGCCAGAAGAGCCTATTCTGTGCTTTATATCAATAAATATATAAAAATTGTTCCCAGGCTTGGTAAGTAACTTCCTCTGATTAGTTTATGGCAATTTATTTTAGAAGTGTGTGGTATCCATCAATACTTCAATATGCCTATTAATAGTGTTTACTGGACTTGTCAAGGGACAGAGTTTAAAAAATGTAAGATTCTGCTATTCCATAGTGATGACTGAAATGGATAATGAGTTTATTCTAAGGATGGATATATTGTGAATTGTTCACACATTTATCTTTGAATTCCTTGAACAATGATAGACAGTTAATTTCTCACTGCAAGATACTTTAAAACACCAATATTGCATTTTGATTTCTTTTGGATTATATCATTGCACCTCTGCTCATGTTCAGCACTTTCGTTATATTTGAGGCGCAGATCATAAGCTGCACTGTGTGAGACATTACTCGCGGCAATGATGTAACTTGATTGAATTATAATTGCTCAGGAACAATAATTCTGACAAATTGCACTTAAATGTTTAGTTTCCTGAGGACCATCTATTAAGCATTCATTCTCGTCATGTTTTTGTTATGTTCTGTGCCTCCAGAAAATAATTGAAAGAAAAACAGAGGAGCCAGGATACTTGCCTGCTTAGTTTTTTCCCCTTTGTTAGGTGAAGCACTCGCAAATAAAGAATGTTTAATCAAACAGTTGAGATATACTATATTGCTCGAATTTTGCTGAAATAGTACACTCTTCCCTGCTTAGCTGTGAACTCCAATTCAAAATAGAATGCATCTCAACTCAAATATACGCATTGCTCTCCAGCCATCTTAGATATACAGTATACTACATATTATAATATACTACTATATAGACATCCAGAGCATAGTGCATTTCAAATCATCTGGGATAACATCTTTTCTGAAGGGGAGGTGGGGGTGGAGGTGGTCACTCTGCTTGCAGGTAAGACTTAGAAACATAGAAAACCTACAGCACTATACAGGCCCTTCAGCCCACAAAGCTGTGCTGAACATGTCCTTACCTTAGAAATTACCTAGGGTTGCCCATAGCCCTCTATTTTTCTAAGCTCCATGTACCTGTCCAGGAGTCTCTTAAAAGACCGTATGGTATCAGCCTCCACCGCCGTTGCCGGCAGCCCCTTCCACCACTCTGCGTAAAAAAACTTGCCCCTGACATCTCCTCTGTACCTACTTCCAAGCACCTTAAAACTGTGCCCTCTCATGCTAGCCATTTCAGCCCTGGGAAAAAGCCTCTGGCTATCCACACAATCAATGAATTCTGTATATGCACAGTCAGATGACAATAAACTTGAACTTCAAGTTGACCTAATCCAAGGTTTTTATCAGTTTCCTAAAACGAAAACACACAAACATACTAATATAATTGCTTTCCATAATTAAATATGATCATGTTACTCCCATTTTATAATAATGCTTTTGTCCCACTTGAACCAGTGGTATCAATAGCTTGCAATTAATTTGTGTTGTGCAGAAAACACAACTTGATAGTTAGGATTAATAAAATTAAAAATATATCTTTTATTTAGCATTTTTAGAAGTCATGAATATATTACACAAGGCAACACGAGTGAATCTGCAGATGCTGGAAATAAATAAAAACACAAAATGCTGGCAGAACTCAGCAGGCCAGACAGCATCTATGGGAGGTAGTGATCACTACCTCCTCCCATAGATGCTGTCTGGCCTGCTGAGTTCTGCCAGCATTTTGTGTGAATATATTACACAAATTGGAATAAGCTCCAGTTAGTTTAATTATCTGTTCATATCCTGAGCACAGAAATTAAGGCTGCCAATAGTGAGATTGTAACTTCTTAAATGCAATGATATGTTAAAATGAGAAAGCAATTCAGTGATATAGTACTAAGAATTTTCCCACTAAAAATATCAAGTAATAACTTCAAAAACAGAGGAATAATATTTAATTGGATTGGCTGGTAGTTGCTGGAAGTATCCTGATTTACATCTGTGAATGTCATAATGTTTAATCGTTTCCTAAATCAGATGATTTTTAAGCAATAAAACATGGTCCCTTTATTGGATTCTAAGAGGGAAGCTGAACCACAGCCGCAGCCTGAGTTGAGATATATCTCCTGCTGCCTTTGAATTTCAAATTGTAACAAAAGAGATTAAAAAGAGTAACTTTCTCAATTATACAAAACTGTCAGATTGAAACTGTATGTCTGCTGAACGTCTGTAACAAGGCTGGGCAAATAAGGCCATTGAGTGTTACCTGTTTTGTCTCCTTTTTATGATCAAAAATACCATGTTTCACGCAGCTGGATTCTCCCCTCCCCCGATTTGTCTTTGTTTTAACTGAGCAGTTACCTAGGAGTATATTGACCTAAGAGTTGTTGAGACGGAATCTTATCAAGATTAAGATTTCAAGCTCCAGATTTGGAAGCAATCTTCCAGGCTGACTTGAGTGTTTACTCAAGTGACTGACATAATATGACAAGTTATTGCTGGGATACAAGTCAAAAGGAGAAAGAACAGGCCCAAAGGAGAGACCGTTACGGAGGGGTAGGAAATGTTGAGGAAACAGGAAGGCTGCAGAAGGACTTAACAGATTAGGAGAATGGGCAAGAGAGTGGCAAGTGAAATACAATGTTGGAAAATGCATTGTCATGCACTTTGGCAGTAGAAATAAATGTGCAGACTATTTTCTAAATGGGGAGAAAATCCAAAAATCTGATGTGGCAAGGGGCTTGGGAGTCCTTGTGCAGAACACCCTAAAGGTTAACTTGCAGGTAGAGTCAGTGATAAGGACTCTAATGTTAGCATTCATTTCAAGAAGAGATTACAAGAGCAGGGATTTGATGCTGAGGCTTTATAAGGCACAAGTGAGGCCTCACCTTGAGTATTGTGAACAGTTTTGGGCTCCTCATCTAAGAAAAGATGTGCTGGCATTGAAGAGGGTTCAGGGGAGATTCACAAGGATGATTCCCGAAATGAAAGGTTATCATATGAGGAACGTTTGATGGCTCTGGGTCTGTACTTGCTGGAATTTAGAAGGATGAGGGGGGATCTCACTGAAACCCTTCAAATGTTGAAAGGCCTAGACAGAGTAGATGTGGGGGAGTCATGGACAAGAGGGCACAGCCTCAGGATAGAGGGACACCCATTTAAGACAGAGATGCGGAGAAATTTCTTTTACCAGAGGGTGGTGAATTTGTAGAATTTATTACCGCAGTTAGCTGTGGTGGCCGGGTCGTTGGCAGCGCTTGATAGGCTCTTGATTGGACATGGCATCAAAGGTTAAGAGGAGAAGGCCAGGGATTGGGGTTGAATAGCAAAAAAAAGGATCAGCCATGATTGAATGGCAGAGCAGACTCAATGGGCCAAATGGCCTAATTTTGCTAGTATGCCTTCTGGTCTTATTAATTGGCATTTAACAGTGAATCTATAACACTTTAAAATATAGGAACCGAGTAAGGCCATTCAGCCCATTCAGTCTATTTGCACAGCCATTCAATCATGGCTACCCATTTTACTGTCTTCTCTCGTAACCCTTAACCCCCTTACCATTTAAGAATCTATCAGTCTCTGTCTTGAATATGCCCAATGACTTGCCTCCACAGCACTCTGTGACAGCAAATCACAGATTTTCCACCTCCTCATCTCAGTTTTAAAGGAGTGTCCTATTTCGAGGCTGTGTGCTCATCCTAGACATTCCTACTAATAGAAACGTCCTCTCCACATCCATTCTAATGAGTCCTTTCAGTATCTGATAGGTTGCAATGAGATTCCCCTCATCCTTTTGGACTCCACTGAGTACAGACCCAGAGTTATCAAACACTACTCATACATCAAGCCTTTCTTTTCTCGGATCTATCTTGTGCCCTGCTCTAGACTATCCCAAGGGCCAGCACATCCTTCCTTAGATATGTGGCCCAATGTTGTCCACAGTGTTCCAAACACAGTCTGACCAACACCTAATGAAACCTCCGCAGTACATTTTTAAGTTCCAGTCCTCTTGACATTGCATTTCTCCTTCTGGTGAACAAATTTGCCCTCCCCACTTCCTGTATTCTGCACTCTGGCCTTTAACTTCTCACCTGCCTGTTACTTCCCCATGGGTCCCCTCACTCCTATAGTCCATTCTCCTCTCCTATCAGATTCTTTCTTCTCCAGCCCTGGAGTTTTCCTATGCTCCTGTCTTCACCTTCCAACTAGCTTCTTTCCCCTCCCCTCCCCACCTTTTTATTCTGGCATCTTCCCCTTTCTTTCTCAGACCTGAAGAAATGCCTTGGTGTGAAACATTGACTCTTCATTTCCATAGATGCTGCTGAGTTCCTCCAGCATCTTGTGTGTGTTGCTTTGGATTTCCAGCATCTGCAGAATTTCTCATGTCAGTGATTGACATTGCATTTGTCTTCTGTGCTGCTGTCTAAAATCCTCCCCGAATCGCACCTGGAATCAGTGCTTTGATGGGCTGTGAGCATCATCGCAAGTGTGGATCTGCACAGTAACAGCTGGCAGCTTGACAGCAAGTCTCCTTTCTTCAGACTGTGCTGTAGGGTGATGAAAGTCTATAAAATATTGTTCTTGTTTTCTAATCATCTCTTTCAATAGAGCTCACAGGGAGATCTATCCAGCCAAGAGCCCACAGAACCAGGTTTCTTAAATTAAAAGCTTGGAAGACCTTTCTGGAGATTTGTGATAGATTGATCTGTGGAAAGGTTGGATTAAATGAAATGGAAAAGAAGGGTTGCAGGTTGAAGAGTTGCACTGGCACAGATATCAGAGCCAAACGCACATCTTCTGCTGTTAGTCTGTTACAAGATACCCAGCATAGAGATGGTCCTTGTGCCCATCAGCTAAGCAGTATTTATTTACACCAATCCCAAAGTAATCCCATGTTGTTTTCCCGACATTCTTCAAAGCACAAAGTAAATTTTATTATCTACTTTATATGTCATCATATACAACCCTGAGATTTTTTTTTGTGGGCATACTCAACAAATCTATTGAATAGCAACTATAACAGGATCAATGAAAGATCAGAGTGCAAATGCAAATACAAATCGATAGCAATAAATAACAAGAGTATGAGATAAAGAGTCCTTGAAAGTGAGTCTGTAGGTTGAGGGAACATGTCAATGGTAGGGCAAATGAAATTGAGTGTAGTTATCCTCTGTTTGTTCAAGAGCCTGATGGTTGAGGGGTAGGAACTGTTCTTGAACCTGGTGGAATGAGCCCTGAGGCTCTTGTACAAAGTATTGGATTATGACAATCACAATAATATAATGCTGTGTCTTCTTCTTTTATTCCTTAGCACTTTACTTGGCATCCTATGAAAGTGAAAGCCCAGAGAATCATGTTGAAAAGGAGAGGTGGAAGACTCTGAGGTAAACATCAAAACTCTAATCCTCATGAGCAAGTTAATACACAGTAATCCATATACTTAAAACACTAAATAATTATATTTTTCATTTCATATGCTTTTGTTTGAGGATCAATGGGATAAGCATGGTTTGATCTATTAGTGACTGTAAGCTTTCATATTAATTCTCCATTGAACTTCTGCTAAACCATAACAGATGCTTGAGACTGGAAAAACAAAAGAAAGCAAAGGGAAATTCTGTAATTGCTTTAAAAATGGCATGAACCCACACTCATCCCTTTATAAAAAGTGGTGGGCAGTGGAACTTCTGTGAAGGATTCTTGCCCTGACCCATTTGAGGGCAGGTTCGCCTGCAAGACAGGTGGTGACAGGACTTCCTCAGGAGCACAGATATTAGGATTAATAATAGCACAAGTAGAGGTCTGATGATTGATTATTTAAATTAGCCTCATACCTATTCTGAAATTCACTGTGTGGTAAGTGTTTTAACATTAAAATAAATTTAGCTCGTACTTTGCAATTTCAAGATATGATATTTATCTAGCCTCTGAAGTGCATGACAACATAACTGACAAGCAATGGTGGGTTTTGAGGAGGATGGTGATTGAGAGTGGGGTGAAGGGAGGATAGCAGGGAAGCAGGTGCAGAATTTTGGAGGAAATATCATAGTATTGATCTTGGGAGGCAAAGGCTTAGCAAGCAAATTTGGAGCAAATACGTTATTAGATAGACAAGAGTCCAGAAATGGAGCAACGTCATTATACTGGATGAGATGGCAGATGGGGAGGAGCAAGATTCTGGATAAATATGGAAACCATGAGAACGGGAATTTAATTACCGGATAGTGCGAGAAGGACTGGGTAAAAGGGCATGAAATACAACTCAGAATTACGGATGATCTGAAGTTTGTGGGAAATGAGAGTTGAGAGACTGAGCAGGATTGCATGAATTGGCCAGCTTAATGCCTAGGAGGGCCATTGTAGTTTACATATGTTGGGCATTCAGTAATCAGTGGTTTGGAAGTAATTGAAGTAATAATTCAACCGAGAAAGGTCTTTGAATGATATGATTATTCTGCCATGATTTTTGTCATAAAACTTAAAATTGATAGTACTGGAAATAACTTGCAAAATGTGTAGCTTGGGTGGTTGATGGTTGGGTTGAGTTGCTTTCCAATCTTGGCAATTTACTCAGTCTGATTTTGATCCTTGATCATATTTGTAAGCCGATGCGATCAAAATTCTAGACAACAACACATGACGTTTGCCACACAGTCAATTGGCGATGAGATTTCCTTGCCGCATCACAACTGAGTTTAGAAATTATGTCGATTCAGCTGATTGAAAAGTATATAAAAGTCAAACATTTGGAGGACACACCACAATCAACAGCACATTGACAATGTCTCCTCGCTTGGTGATGAAACATTCGCAAGTAAATTGCCAAGAGCAGAGAACAACTTAAGCCAACCATAGTACTTTTTTCCATTTTCCTCTTTTACTAATTCGTTGCTTATGTATGCGCTTGAAGTAATGTATTTCTTTTCCTTTCAGATCAACACTTCTAACTAGGGTTTAGCCCAGACATAAAATACTTTATAATGGGCCACAAATGAACGATGCTTTGCAATAACTGACCTTCAAGAGCAAGAGACTTGGACATCAGTGGAGTAGAATTCATGCACTAAGAACAATGAATCTCAATGAGAGTAAAACATAAATAGACACCAGTTTCACTGGTCACTGAACTATATGTGAATGTGTGTTTTTGTTTTGGTCCTGCTTGATGCTGGCAAATTCATTGCCAGTTGAAGGTCATTTAACTTGTGTTGTGGATTGATCCTCGGCATTTGCAGCTGGTTATTCTCTGCTGTTTCAGATAGAACCTCAGAACTAGGTGCTGGTCTCCACCTGGCCTTATAAATATTGGGATTAAAATGAACTCTGAATGGCTGCTGGTCAGTATAATGGAAAAAATACTAATATAATAATGTTCATGACAATGTTCGCACATTTACGTTACTGGAATGCAATAGATTTGTATGATATGGCAAGCTAGTTAAATCCATGAGCAAATCATTTACATAGAACATAATGTAAATATTTTATGTTTAAGTGTGAGTTACTAGGTAGGTTTTAAGATACTCCAGAGATTTGAGGTAACATTGAGAATGGAAATGTTAGAATGTTATTTTCATATTTGTAAGAATTTTAAAAAAACATTTTAAGTCTTTTATAATATGTTTAGTAATCACCACATACTTAAATATTGACACAAAGACAACAACATTTTGTACAGGGATACTTGCAAATTCATTGATAAAACTGCAACCCATCACTTAACCTGCAGAATTCAACATTCTGTGAGTTGCATCAGCATTAGGATTGTAGAATATCCTACATTGGAAGACTATATCCTATATCCATGACTTGCTTGCAGTAACTGTAAGCATTTAGAAATATTTATTCTAGATCTATTACGAAAGACACATGAACTATTTAAAGGAAAACAGAAGAACATAGCTCCAAGAAGTTAAAGTGCCAGTGATTCACTAATGGAGCTGTCAATATAATATATTTGTTTCTATAAAGCATGTGAATGATGGCTGAATTTTGTAAGTTTCTTTTTCCTGCCATTAATTTTTTTTAAGAAGCAATCATAATATTGTGGTTAACTTATCTGTATATATCTTTTGTGTACATCATAATGTACTTTAAATGCTTAGAATGCTTAGAAGGGAATTTAAAAGAAATGTGGTGGAGATTTTGTAAATTATGGATCTTCTTTTACCATGCAAGATTAATTTCATACTAAGTTTTGGCATTGTTCAATCTTCAAATTACTGATGCATTAGAGATGAAATTCTAGTCATGCATTACCAGTTCAACAGTGTTATGCAGCAGATGTGTTATGTGTCAGCAAGTATTAGTGAATCTATCTATGCAAGTTCAATATTTCTGTGCATCACAATAGTGGAATCAAAGATCAAATGGCAGCATTACAACTATGTAGCAGGAATGATTACCATTCCACCCTTGGAAGTTTTCATGTTTTATTGTTTTACAACACTGAACCACAGTGGATTTAATTTGTTTCTTTCTGGACACTGATCAACAGAAAAAGTGAAAATAGATCTCCACAAAGTGACCTAAATTAATTACAAATATAAAACACAAAATAATTGATTGCTTAAGTATTCACCCCCTTCAAGTCAGTATTTAGTAGATGCATCTTTGGTAGCGATTACAGCCTTGAGTCTGTGCAGATAGGTTTCTATCAGCTTTGCACATCTGGACACTGCAATTTTTCCCCATTCTTCTTTACAAAACTGCTCAAGCTCTGGCAGATAGCATGAGGCTTGTGAGTGAACTTTCCTTTTCAAGGCCAGACACAAATTCTCAACCAGATTGAGGCCTGTACTCTGACTTGGCCACTCCAGGACATTATCTTTGTTGCTTTTAAGCCATTCCTCTGTAGCTCTATGCTTGGGGTCATTGTCTTGCTGGAAAACAAATCTTCTCCCAAGTTGCAGTTCTCTTGCAGACTGCATCAGGTTTTCCTTCAGGATTTCCCTGTATTTTGCTGCATTCATTTTACCGTCTACCTTCATAAGCCTTCCAGTGTTTGTTGCAGTGAAGCATCCCTACAGCGTGATGCATCCACCACCATACTTCATGGGTTTTTGATAATGCATGGTTTTTATGCCAAACATAGCATTTAGTCTGATGGCCAAAAAGCTCGATTTTGGTTTCATCAGACCATAGAACCTTCTTCCAGCTGATTTCAGAGTTCCCCTGTATGCCTTCGGGCAAACTCTAGCCTGGATTTCTTGTGGGTTTTTTCCAACAGTGACTTTCTCTTTGCCACTCTCCCATAAAGCTGTGACTGGTGAAGCACCTGGGAAATAGTTGTTGTTTGCAAAGTCTCTCCCATCTCAGCCACTGAAGCTTGTAACTCCTCCAGAGTTGTCATAGGTCGCTTGGTGGTCTCCCTCACTAGTCCCCTTCTTGTATGGTCACTCAGTTTTTGAGGATGCCCTGCTCTAGGCAAATTAATATTTCTTGATGATTGCCTTAACTGTACTCCAAGGGATTTTTGGTGACTTGGAAATGTTCTTGTATCCATCTCCTGACTTGTGCATTTCAATAACCCTTTTCCAGAGCTGTTTGAAGTGTTCCTTTGTCTTCATGGTGTAGTTTATGCCGGGGTGCTGATACACCAGCCATTGGACTTTACAGATACAGGTGTGTGTTTACTACAATCATCTGAAACACTTTGAATGCACACAGGTGATTTCCATTTAACTAATCATGTGATTTCTAAAACCAATTGGCTGCACCAGTGGCGATATAATGTGTTGTACTAAAGGAGGTGAATACTTGAGCAATCAATTATTTTGTGTTTTATATTCGTAATTAATTTAGATCACTTTGCACTTTTCACTTTGACATGAAAAAATCTTTTCTATTGATCAGTGTCAAAAAAAGCCAAATTAAATCCACTGTGATTCGATGTTGTAAAACAATAAAACATGAAAACTTATGCAGGGGTTGAATACTTTTTTTATAGATACTGTATAGGGATGAAACACTGCACCTTCAAACACACGAGATGGGAGAACCTCCACAGAGATTTGCTCAATGGTGTTGTTGATCTTTTGTGAGTAGTGCATAGAGAGAGATACTTACACTCTAATTACATTAGATAAATATGGTAAATATTTATAAATGTGTGGAAAATAATCTGAGTTTATGCTGAATTGATCACATATTATATTTACTGCAGGAGAAAACAGGTAATGCTGACACAAAATGCAAAACTGAATTAACTTGAACTGAAGTGATTTTGGGTTTAGCAGTGAATCCTCAAGTAAATTACGGTATACCATGTTCTGCGCTGAAATGTGTCAGTGTGAATCACAGTGCTTAGATGGAATTTTGCTTGTTTTTAAAAAAAATCATGATTCCTGAAGTGGAAAGAGCATATGAGGTAGCACGAGTTCAGTATCTACCCGCTATGATCCACTTAGTCTTGCTGGTTCAGAGTGTCTTGTTAGACTGGTAATAACAAAGAAGTGTGAATTTTGTTTACAGCTGGTATGTTTTTATTTGAAATGGTATTTACCCAAGCTTATACATTAGAGAATGGAGAACAAAGTAGCATATACAAGCTGGCCTGTGGTTGTTTGGTGAGATGGGATATATGCCTTTATGCCTGAATAATCCAAGGAAGAGGCTGAAAACCACCCATACAAAAAAAATTTGAATTATAAATTTATTCTTATTTCTCACCAAAGCCATCTGAGCCCTCCGTCAGTCAGAGTTGACCAGTCTAGATACACAAGCCTGGGCAGTACGATACGGAGAGCGTGCAGTTGTCCATATAGCAAACTCCCCCTCTTCAAGCCACTGATGAACCAAAGGGAACGGCAGAGGCCGATACAGTTTGGTACTAGCAGCGTGGCAGGAGTTGCCAGTCAGCATTGAACTCAGTGTAGGACTGCCTTAGGGACTCCAGCTCCCGTGGGGTTACTACGGAAGGGTTCCTCACGAGTGGGTATAGCCAAAAGGCAGCAGAGGTTTGAGATAAGTTTTTTCCTTCTCCTAGATGAGTTGCCAACCATGGCTGATGAGCCCCATCTGCCCGAAGCGACTGGTTTTAAGGCGCCTTTAACCCACCTTTACTCCTTCTCCTGTCAGTAGAAAAGGTTCCACTGGGCTTAGTAGCTAAGCCACATGTGAAGGCCAGGAGCTGGACTTGGTTGTCAAAGACTATTTGAGGTACACGCCACTGGGAGTATTTAATAGGTAGTGGGGGCTTGTCCCCATTACCACCCCCAGCTATAACAACCCTAAGGAACCACCAAAACTAGGGAAGCCACATTTAATTCTGAAGTGATTTTGGGAATGCAAATTTTGGATTTGCAGAAAGTAAAGATTGATGTGTTTGCGAGCATAATTTATGCACAGGTCAACCAGTGCTCCAAACTGGATTTTTTTTATTTCAAGAAGAGTTTTGAGATGCCCAGCTTTCAGAAATCAGTTTTAATAAAAGAAACTTACATGTTTGTTTTTGGGATCTATGGTTTGTTAGCACACTTTTCTTGACTATCACCAAATACCAACTCACTTCAAGAAGATTTTTCTATAAACTTAGCTACATATTAAAAATCCTGTAATGAATGTTCATTTGCTACTCATGCTGTTAATTGTCTAATTATGCAGAGATGTCTCACATGCAAGGATGCCCATGTTCTGCTTGGAGAGATGTTGAAAATAGAGGGAACAGCAGTATGTCTACAGGACATAGTTGTGAAAAAAATGAAATAAATAATTGATAGAATTTTACTCAGTTTTCATGGTCCTGCATGTTTTTTTGAAGCATAATACATCTGAACACAATGAGCTTGATGAACTGTTATTATTCAGCAGCTTCTGGCGGAGTCTTACTCCTTCACCAACTTTATGGAAACATTCCTTGTTGAGAGAATAGCTATAGAAGTGCGTGGAATAATGTATAATTCTTGTAGCCTCTTGATACACATCCACTAAATCTAGCAGAAAATATTATGGCTTATTCTGTCGATGGGAATTAAATATTTTTTGTTTTTGTTTAATTTATCTCTGAATCCATTCCTTACTTCCCACTTCAATTATTTCTGTACTTGATTTCCAATTGACTAGCTTATGCTAACTGAGCTTACCTGCTTTGCTTGCCTTATTAGGGTTAGTAGCAATGACAATGTATGATTGATCGAGATATATGGCTGCTTAGCCTGAGACAGCAGATAACAGGCTCTCCGTTGAGTCCACTTCGCCTATTGGCAGATTGGGACACCCAATGCCAAATCCCAAAGAGCAACTGCAAGCATATTGGACAGTTGTGCAATGAGAGAGAAAATCCAATTTGTTAATGGATTGAAAGCCCCAAATTTCCATCAAAAGCTAAAACTAGTATTAAGAAAATACTGCAGTACTATGGAAGACCAATTTTTTTTTCCGAAACCAAGAAATGAGGGGAAAGCCAGCCTTCATATTGTTGAGCATCACAAAGTTTAAGCAGGAGAGAAAGCAGGTGTAACAGGACTATAGGCAGAAACAAAAGAGGAGATGGGGTTGACTGGTCTTGAGAGTTTTAAAATTTATGAAGTAAAAAAGTGGCATGAAGAAAGTAATTATAGAGATGAAGCAGTAAGCATTTCTATTGAAATTAGAGCAGGAATTGATCAACGGATGTTAATAAATACCAGTGATAAAAATAAAGGATAGATAATTGTGAGGCAAGACTAATGCATAGGGTTAAATATTCAGATTCACTAGATGTGTTTAGACATCACTAGAGGAGGGAGCAAAGGAAAATTTGCTGTCTAGATTAAATACATGTTTCTACAAACTGATTTATATTAATTGAAAGTAACGGGAGAATTCTTGCCTATTCTCTAATGGATATCACGTTCTCTTCACAAGTTGTCCTACTTTATGCTTAATGAGTGCTTAGTACTAAAGACAATCACCCCAATGTCTATATCTAAGCAAGGAACACATTGCACACTGGTTGCTGGTCAACACTGTTGGGTGCAGTCATGTTGATTCGATTAGCGTTCTCAGATTTACTGAGTATGCCCAGAAGAAACGAAATCACAGGCTTGGATATGCTGGTACTTTGATAATAAATTTACTTTGAACTTTGCTTTTCATTACCACTCTTTAAAAAAGTGAGGAAGCTTGGAGTTAATATTCTGCTATGAGAAAGAACTGGAAGTAATTAATGTAGATAACATATTCTGAGAAGAACTGATACATCTAAAATAGAATCGTTTATAATAGATCATTCAGAATTGGTTAAGGAATAGATGAACTGAGTAGAAAAACAATAGATTAGGTAATAAATTCAACTCCTAGCAGTTAGGCCAAATTTAGGGAATACTTGGATGCTCAGACTTTCTAAATAATGATGTGCATTACAATAATAATAACTTACTTATACAGCACTTTTCGTATAAATTACGTAGTTTAAAGTGCTTTAAAATGACGTGCACACAAAAATAAAAAGCAAAAATGTAAGTTAAAAGCAAGGTTAAATGAATAGGTTTTGAGTTGGCATTTAAAAGTGCCTACTGAATCTGTACCCCTTGTAGTTTTAGATATTGAGTTCCACAGTGTAGGAGCATAGTTCAAAAAAAGCTGACATGCAATTTACCTTTTAAGGTAGGGGAGACTTCAAATTTAGGAAACTGGCAGAAGACCTGAGAGCTCAAGCAGAATTATAAAATAAATGAGCACTCCTGTCCCAGCCAATTGAGAACTTTAAAAACAAGTAATACCCTAAAATCAATTTTAAAAGATACAGGAAACCAATAAAGAATAGCTAGGACAGCAGTGAAGTGCTCCCTCATCCTGGTTTCAGTTAGGAGTCTAGCAACAACATTCTCAATGAGTTGAAGTTTGTCAATAGATTGCATTAGAAGATCAGTAAAAAGTGTATTGCAGTAATCTAGTCTCTGATATAAAGGCATAAATTAGCTTTTCAGCATCATGACAGAAACGGGCGTGCCTTTGCAATATTTCTTAAATGTAGAAATGCTTCTCTGGTCATTTTCTTTAAGTGGGATTTAAAATTCAAATCTGAATCAAAGGTAACACCCAGAATAGTTACGTACTTCTGATTGTACAAGGGGAGCCAAGTTTCCCAGTTTATCAAGAAGTTTATGTCTTTTGGCTTTCAGAGAAACCAATATATTTCAGTTTTATCTTTATTTAGTTTTAGGAAATTGTTGCTTATCCCTTTTTTAAGCTTAAGGTCACTGGCAATTTTGCTAAACTGAAATATCAGAGTCATAATCTCAGATGTGCTGTCAAATGCTGAGAACGAAAAAGTAAATTGTTTAAAGGGAAATCCAAGAGATGAAGTGAATGTAAACTAATACTGGAGAAAAAAATGCTTGCTTGTAAGTAAGAAGAAATAAAATAAATCAAAGAGCTACATCTTGAAAGTAATGAAAGAGGCTTCATCAGAACTAGCGGTTTTATTGGGTTGAAGAATGTGACTTTTGCCAGTCCTTGAAGATAATTTTAACTGTGCCATGTTCAATTATTTACTAATCTGAAGTCATGTTTTTTTCTATCCACAAAATTCTAAAACATCTCTCTTGATATGCATTAAACTTGGAGTTTCCCTGATCAACTTAAGGAGGTTGTAATTGTGTGCTTTGCCTTCAAATAAAGGCCATTAAACATTCTTATACTTTTGGGCTAGCTGTTAAGAATAAACATTTCTATTGAACATTTAAAGACACTCAGTGATAATACTACTAAAATTTCTTAGGAAACAATAAGTGAGAAACAAAAGAAGTTACTTCAATCTCATTGAGCTAAGATCTCCCACTCAAAGCTAACAACACTGTGAAGGGTGTTGGCACGTCCAGTGAACAGAGAGAAATTGCAAAGATGAAGACTAAAATGATGAAATGATTACTTAGACCCAGGTAAAATTTGGCAATTGTACATGCTGCAGAAGAGAAGGAGCAGCAATCGTTAACCATTTCCTTAAAGTTTCAAAGCATTGGATGTATTCTGACAAATAATTTCCAGTACGCACTCAAAGAAAATAATCAGTCCCATGTAAACATCTGAATGAAGACCCTTAAGGAGATGAAATCTTCCTGGGCAAGGACACTCCTTGCAGAAGATCCAAAACCTAGTTCCAGATTATGGTCAGCATTAATTTTTCTGTGATTAAATGTATTGGTGCGATAGATTTTTTTGCAGAGTGTTAATGTGATTGTTATATTGTGGAGAAATGTTTTATTGAACAGCAAAGGCAGTCAATACTGTCTTTTCCTTTTTACCAAACTAAATTCTTCACATGAATCAGAATCAGGTTTATTATCACCGGCGTGTGACGTGAAATTTGTTAACTTAGCAGCAGCAGTTCAATGCAATACATAATCCAGCAGAGAGAGAAAAAATAATAATAATAATATTTTTTAAAAAATGTACAAAAACAGAAATACTGTATATTAAAAAAGTGAGGCAGTGTCCAAAGTTTCAATGACCATTTAGGAATTGGATGGCAGGGAGAAGAAGCTGTTCCTGAATCGCTGAGTGTGTACCTTCAGGCTTCTGTATCTCCTACCTGATGGTAACAGTG
The DNA here is from genome assembly GCF_048418815.1 of Hemitrygon akajei. Lineage (NCBI taxonomy): Eukaryota > Metazoa > Chordata > Chondrichthyes > Myliobatiformes > Dasyatidae > Hemitrygon > Hemitrygon akajei. Next base: position 106,758,653 of record NC_133136.1, on the reverse strand, counting down.
AGAAAAGGGCATGCCCTGGGTGCTGGGGGGTCTTTAATAATAGATGCTGCCTTTCTCAGACACTGTGCCCTAAAGATGTCCTGGGTGCTTTGTAGGCTAATGCCCAAGATGGAGCTGACTAGATTTACAATCTTCTGCAGCTTCTTTTGGTCCTGTGCAGTAGCCCCTCCATACCAGACAATGATGCAGCCTGTTAGAATGCTCTCCATGGTACAACTACTGAAGTTTTTGAGTGTATTTGTTGACATGCAAACCTCTTCAAGCTCCAAATAAAGTATAGCCACTGTCTTGCCTTCTTTATAACTACATCAATATGTTGGGATCAGGTTAGATCCTCAGAGATCTTGACACCCAGGAACTTGAAGCTGCTCACTCTCTCCACTTCTGATTCTTCTACGAGGATTGGTATATGTTCCTTTGTCTTACCCTTCCCGAAGCCCACTATCATCTCTTTCATCTTACTGACATTGAGTGCCAGGTTGTTGCTGCGACACCATTCCACTGGTTGGCATATCTCACTCCTGTACGCCCTCTCGTCACCACCTGAGATTCTACCAAGAGTGGTTGTATCATTGGCAAATTTACAGATGGTATTTGAGCTATGCCTAGCCATGCAGTCATGTGTATATAGAGAGTAGAGCAGTGGGCTAAGCACACACCCCGTGAGGTGCACCAGTGTTGATTGTCAGTGAGGAGGAGATGTTATCACCAATCCACACAGACTGTGGTCTTCTGGTTAGGAAGCCGAGGATCCAATTGCAAAAGGAGGTACAGAGGCTCAGGTTCTGCAACTTCTAATCAGGATCTCACATTAGTATCCCGTTGCTGACTTTTTCCACTCACTTGACTTTTCAATGTCACTCTATATGCTTTTTGCATCCTTCTCATGGTTTATATTCCCACCTACTTCTTTGTCATCCATATATCTGAGTACAGTTCATTCACTTCCTTATTCTAAATAGTTAGTATGTATTAGAAACAACTGAAGTCTCAACACTAATCTTTGCATTGCAACTTAAAAATGTCTGCTAAATCCTTACTTGTTACTTTTTGGAAGCTAGCCAATCCTGAGTATATTTTAATATATTACATCCAATACCATAAACTCTTACCTTACAAAGCAACATTTCGTAGAGTTATAGAACACTACAACATAGAAAAAGACCCTTTATTTAGTCTGTGCCAAACTATTATCCTGTGTCCCATCGACCTGCACCTGGACTCTAGTCCTCCCTAACCCAACCATACATGTACTTACCTAAACTTCGCTTAAGTGTTGAAATCGAACCTGCATACACCACTCCTGCTGGCAGCTTGTCTCACACCCTCACCATCCTCTGAGTGAAGAAGTTCCCCCTCAAGTAACACACACAGAATATTGGAGGATCTCAGCAGGTCAGGCAACATCTGTGGAAAGGAATAAATAATTGATGTTTCAGGCTGAGAACCTTCCCCCTCATGTTCCCTTGAAACATTTCACCTTTCACACTTAACCCATGACCTCTAGTTCTGGTTTTACCCAATCTCAGCAGAAGAAGCCTGCTTTCATTTACCCTCAGAATTTTGTATACTTCTATCAAATGCCCCCTCATTTTCCTCTGCTCCAGAGAATGATCTCCTAACCAATTCACCGTTTCACTGTAATTCAGTTCCTCAAGTTTCAGCAACATCCTTGTAAACTTTCTCTATCATATTGCTATCTTTCCTGCAGATAGGTGATCAGAACTGCACACACTACTCCACATTAGATCTCACCAATGCCTTATACAAATTCAACATAGCATCTGTACTCAATACTATGATTTATGAAGGCCAATATGCCAAAAGCTCTCTTTATGACCCTATCTGCCTGTGACATACTTTGTCAAATATCTTTTGAAAACTCAAATGCACATCTACTGGTTTCCCTCCACCCACATTGCCTGATACTTTCTCAAAGAACTTTAATGAACTTGTGAGGCATAATTCCATCTACATTAAGTTCAATAGATTCAACTTGGTTTACAATTTCTGCTATTTACTCTTTAATAACTGATGGTAATATTTTCCTATTAGACATTCAGTTACCTGTGTGTCAGGTTCTATCGTTTTGAACAAGGTCATCACACTGACATTTTTTCAATCCTTTGGTAGCTCTCCAAGATCTAAGGTTTGATTTGGAAGTCTGCAACCAATGCATCTAAAATCTCTGCAGTCATTTCTTTGAAGATTGTAGGATGCAAATAGTTGGGTCCAGGCGATCTACTTTGCCAAGGCTTATGGTGCTTTCCCATATCAATTTCCAAGAATAATTCTTATTTTGTCCTTCCATTTGGGATTCAGTGAAATCTGTTATCACATTGCAGAGTTATACATATGGGAGGTGCATATAGGAGGGAGGTTGAAAATCTGGTTGAATGGTGAACAACAACCTCTCACTGAATGTCAGAAAAAACAGATAAGCTGATAATTGATTATAGGAGGGACAAACTGGCATCCCGTGAGCCAGTTCTCATAGGGAATTGAAGGTTCAGATGGTCAATAACTTCAGATTCCTTAGCTTTATCATTTAGAACCATTGAACCGTAGAACATTACAACACAGAAACAGGCCTTTTGGCCCTTCTTGGCTGTGCCGAACCATTTTTCTGCCTAGTCCCACTGACCTGCACCTGGGCCATATCCCTCCATACACCTCTCATCCATGTACCTGTCAAAGTCTTTATTAAATGTTAAAAGTGAGCCCGCATTTCAGAGTATCTTTCCCTGAAGTGCCATTACAAAAAAGGCACAGTAGTGCCTCCACTTACTTAGAAATTTGCGCTGATTTGGCATGCCATCTCAAACTTTTACAAACTTCTATAGATGCACAGCGGAAAGTATCCTGACTGATTACATCACAGCCTCCTTTGGATACAACATGCTCAAGAAAAGCCTACAAGAAGATAGCTGATACATCCATGTCAATGTCAGGAAAATTCCTCCCTTCCGTTGAGGAGTACTGCCACAAAAAAGCAGCAGACTTCATCAAGGACCCCCACTATCTAGACCATGCTCTCTTCTCAATGCTGTCATCAGGAAGGAAGTACAGGAGCCCTAGGTCCCACACCATCAGGTTCTGGCACATTTATCACCCTTCAACCATCAGACTCCTGAACCAGTGTGAATAAATTCACTCACCTCAACACTGAATGGATTCCGTAAGCTATGGACTCACTTTCAAGGATTCTACAACTTATGTTCTTAGTGGTATGTATTCACTTATTTATTATATTATTATTATTTGTATTTGCTGAGTTTTTCTTCTCTTGCACGTTGCTTGTTTGTCTCTCTTTATGTGTGGGTTTTAATTGATTTTATTGTAGTTCTTTGTTCAACTGTGAATGATTGCCAAGAAAATATATCTCAGAGTAGTATATTGTAACATATATGCACTTTAATAATAAATTTTACTGTGAATTTTGAGTTTAGGCAAAGCAAAATTTTCAAGATTTAATCCACTGAATTATTTTCTTGAATGAATATCTGAATGGATAGTTTTAAAGCAATGTGCCATAATTTTGTGACAGGCAGTTCCCTGTCCAAAATAGTTTTTGACATGTTGTCTCTGTTGGCCTGATCACTGTTCTCATAACAATAGCAATTGCTACCCAAGGTCCATGATACCATATAGAAGTTTATCTGATTGCATGCGTGCCTTCCTGTTATCTGAGAGGAGCTCCAGATATAAAGATTAATGTTGCTAAAATCTTTGGTGGCATCCATCTGTCTCAAAGGACAATGGAGTGTGCACTATGGGTGGCTCAAGCCCGGGTGGAAGGTATGGAGATCCTGGGGTGCCTAGTCATCAGGATCCCCCATTAAAAACTTTACATATGCAGATATTGTATAAATTCAGGGAACACTGAAGACAGGATTTTATAGTTAGTACTGCAAGAAAACTAGGTGTCAATCAGAAACAAGAAAATCACCTGAGAAAATATTCTCTTTTAATTTCTTTGCCACTATATATGTTCCATTCTGATAGGCATCAGGTATATTTTCCAAATATTTTGACCTAGAGTTTAATTGGATAAGGGCTCTAAATGTTCCAGAAAAATTCAACAAAAACAGTTTCCTTACTTTTGAAATTATTAATTATGGTTGACACTCTTCAAAAAAGGTTAAAATCAATTAATTATTCTTTGCTAATGGATACTTTGAGGAAAAAGTACTTTGAATAGGCTGAAATCACAATTGTGGGGCTCCCACTTATCTTGGCCAATACTTTAGAAAGCACATTGAGAACTTGATGCACTTTGAAATGTAAAAGTTGCCTTCTAATTTATTCAAAGCAGAGAATTTTTATTTTGCTATTCTATGCTGACTAGGATTCAATGTGTGTGTTCTATTAATGCCATTGCCATGTTGCTCATACAGATGGAGTGACATCTTTTAGGCACTCTGAAGCAGTCCTTGCAGAAAGTTACATTAAGGAACAGAACCAAGAAAGGTGAATTTGGTCTGAGTTAGAGATTAAAGACATGCCAGAGAAACCAGTTTTGTAGGATAGAGAAGAATATAAAGTAGTAAAAAAAAAGCAGAACATTGGAAAAAATATGATTGGAGAAAATAGATAATACAGTTGATTTCCAAACTTCACACAGCAATTCATTGAGCTTAATATGGGCGAATGATCGTCATAGTGGCTGTGTGTCCTTTATTCATCCGTGGTATCCCACAGAAGGTGTTAGGATATATAACTTTCTGAAGCTGAAATACAAATACACTTGAGCAGATACTGCACACAAATTTTGATAGCAAGGTAAAGACAAATCTTAAGCACTCCAGTCAACATGCTTTGAAATGATGATTGCTGTAAACTCAGATGAAAGTCTCAAGTAATATTCACATTTTCTGTCCTGACGAAGGGTCTCGGCCCGAAACGTCGACAGTGTTTCTCCCTATAGATGCTGCCTGGCCTGCTGTGTTCCACCAGCATTTTGTGTGTGTTGTTTGAATTTCCAGCATCTGCAGATTTCCTCGTGTTTCCTTTTTAATATTCACATTTTTATTTTTTTTATGGGATCTGGTGCCCACATGGGCCTGCTAGCAATCTCATTCCAGGACCACTTTCTCCTGCCTCTCATAGTGAGCCAAGTCTTTGACACTTCCAACGTGACTTTCATATTCATATGTTGAATCAATGTCCTGGCTAATAGCATCAATAATGTTTAGCTGGCTGCACTACGACTGCACATGTGATGAAAAATTCTTTCAGTTTAAATGTTAGTACTTAGTGGTATGGCAATGAAAGTCACCGCAATGTTGTGATCTTATACCCAAGCAAAATATACAGCTATACTCTCTGTATACAAACTTAATGCAGTGCAGTAAACACAAGAACAAACAAGTTTGATGCCCCAAGCTCAGAGAAAACAGCCATACTTTTATTGCCATTGTACCTGGTTGGATTTAGTGCAGAGAGTACTGACACAATTCCTGTATTCTGAGCATGGTTTTGGTGCAGCTTTGCTCTTACTCAGTAGCCCTGCAATACTCTTAAATTACACAGAACTTTATGCTTTTGGTTGTCAATTTATTATTTCTTATGCTGTTAGATGAAATTTTCAATAAAGTGACAATGGAACACATTTACATTAGCCAATCTCTATTCAATTCCTCACAATAGAGTTGCACTTGAAATAGCTCATGTACAAACATCGTTCCTCTCTACGAGCCATTACAAACATTGTTTCGGATTAGAAATAGAGCTACCAGTTCTTCAGAATTGTCCCATCATAATCATAGAATTTTCAGCCACAGGCTCATTAAGGTGGTATCCAATCAGTCCCATTCTCCTCATTCCCTGACCAAAACTGTCACGCATATTTATTTTCTTATCAATTCTCTTTTGAAATTTACTACAAAATCTGCTTTCTCCACCATTTCAAGGAGTTCATTTCCAATCATAACAAATGTGTCAAAATATGTTTCTTCATTTAATTGGCAGCATTATGACAAATTATTTTAAGAGAGTTCTCAAGTTCCGAACTATTCCCCAGTTGTGTCTGATATTGCAGAGCACACCAAGATGTCAGCTTGCAGAATATTCAACTGATTGTTTTTGGTAACACTGCTTGTACAGGAAGTGAACTCCTCCCACATGGGAGTGGCGAATTGAGTGACAAAGGAATAACACTAGCAGCACACCTTCTCTTGAAAAAAAACTATGTACGACTTGTCCATAGAACTGCATTGACATTATAGTCTGAAATTGAGCGAGTCAAATCACTTTACCCACAGCACTCAACTTATTCTCCTTACATAAACATCATGCAATGATTTCACATGATGTTCCTACAGAATGGCAACAAGGTGAAGGAAATCAATCGGGCCCTTGACAGGGCTGACAGAAAAACCAGGAAACCCAAAAATGAGGAGGAACCTGTCACCACTGCCTGTCTTCCTTATATTCCCATGGTTTCTCGAAGTATCTCCAGGACCCTGAAGAAATGCCAGATTAATACCATCCACAAACCTGTAAAGAACCTCAAATCACAGCTTATGCGGGTCAAAGATGACCTGGAACTCAGGCTGGCTGGCGCTTACAGGATTCCCTCTGAATGCAGAGCAGTGTCTATCAGTCAGACGCTGGAAACCCACATTAAGGAGCACAGCAGGTGTATCTGTTTGGGTTTCCTGGAGAAATTAGCGGTAGCTGAATATTGCATTTGCAATGGCTGTAGGATTGACTTCCGACTGACTGCACAAAACTTTTGGGACCGCCTGGTGAACAAAGCACTTGAAATAAAACTAGAGGAAAAGAATTTTAACAAAAATGACTTTCTCGCTCTAAGAAAGAACTGAAATTTGATTGCAACAAGGTGAGGGTGGAAACCTGATTGGATGAGGTCGAACCAATCAGAAGGAACATACTACAGGGGGTATAAATCCAATCGGACTAGACATGCCAAGCCTGTTTTTACAGCTGGTCTGCATCCTGCTGCAACCTCTAATGGTCTTCCTTGCTGACCATGACAACCCCAATCATGCTGTCAACTTGTTGATCCAGGTAAAAACACTATCATCAGGTCATTAATATAGATGAACATCGATCACTGTGGCATTCCACTTGTCGGCAAACAGGAGCGTGAACAGGAAAGCAGGAGGCAGGCAGAACTTATCCCGACACAGGCCGTTGCTGGCGCTGAACGGCAAACAGGAGACAGGCGACAGCCAAAACTTACCTTGGCACGGAGCGTAGAAAGGCAAGCGGTAGACAATACTTCTCTTGACATGGAGAGGTGGAGTTACACGGGTAAACCTCGGTACTGAAGTAAAATTGGAATATACAATCCTAAGCAGCCGGGAACGTTAATTACCACACTGGCTGAAACAATGATCTGGCAACGAGTGGATGCAAAGCTGCAGTTCTTATGCTGCAGGTCTTGGTGAGAACCAGGTGTGCCTCCATCAAAGGGAATTAGGAGAAAATGGGGAATTAACAGTTGGGACCGTGACAGTACTCCCCGCCCCCACCAATGGGAGCCTCCAGGCAAACTACCAGGCTTGTCCAGATTGTCGCGATAGAAATCTCGGATGAGGGAAGGGTCCAAGATGAAGGAGCGGGGGATCCAGGTTCACTCCTGAGGACCGTATCCCTCCCAAACGACCAGGTACTGGAGACCCCTGCCTTGGCGACACACTGGACGGTGTAAGCTGGGTAGTCGTCGATGACTCAGGCGGGTGGAGGAGGTTCAGCAGGAGGTTGACAGACACTCACAGACACAGACAAAGGGCTGACAGACACGGGTTTCAGTTGAGAGACATGGAACGTGGGATGAATGTGCATAGAACTAGGCAGTTTGAGTTTGACCACCGAGGGGTTGATGAGGCTTTTGATTTCGAATGGTCCGATGTAACGAGGGGTGAGTTTCTTGGATTCATTCTTGAGGGGGATATCTCTTGAAGAGAGCCAAACCTCCTGACCAGGCTGATAGTTGGGCACTGGAATTCGATGGCGACCGGTGATCCTTTAGCTGCGGTCAGCGGAGTGGAGCAGGGCCGCATGTGTTTCCTTCCAGACCTGCGGCTCTGGTGGAGATGGGCCTGAACCGAAGGCACAGCGATATTGTCTTCATGGGCAGGAAACAGAGGGGGTTGATAGCCGAGGGAGCATTCGAAAGGAGACATTCCGGTGGCAATGCTGACCAGGGAGTTGTGGGCATACTCCACCCAAGTGAGATGGTGCTCCAGGATGACGGGTTGTTGGCGGTCATGCAGCGCAGTGCTGCTTCCAACTCCTGATTTGCTGGCTCCGTTTGACCATTAGTCTGTGGATGGAAACCCGGATACAGACTACTAAAGCTCTGAGGACTTTACAGAAGGATTTCAAGACCTGGAAGATGAATTGGGGGCCCTAGTCAGAAACGATGTCAGAGGGAATTCCATGAAGGGGAAAGACGTATTGGACAAGGAGGTCGGCTGCTTCACGGAGTTTGGGAGTTTGGGAAGGCCTATGAAGTGCACAGCTTTGGAGAAACAGTCCACCACGGTGAGTACACCAGTGTTACCATGTGAAGGGGGTAGACCAGTGACGAAATCCAAAGCAATGTGCGACCAAGGGCGGCCAGGGACAAGTAGGGAATGAAGCAGCCCAGCAGGTGGCCAATGGGAGGCTTTTCCGTGGTCACACACAATACAGGCAGAGATCAAGGAGCGAGTGTCAGCATCTATGGTGGGCCACCAGAAACCTCGCTTCAGAAGGGACAGAGTTCAATCAATTCTAGGATGGCAGGCGAACCAGGAAGTACATCCCCACTGGAGAACCTGAGTGATGCACCATCAATAACTCTCGGAAACGGGAGGTGAATGATAGGCTTTTATTAGCTGCAAGAGACCACGATTAGCAGCAAGAGACCACCACACAACATCCTGGAGACTGAGGGAGGAGCAGTGCCTCCAATCGCCTTAATACAGGGGTCTGTGGGAGGAGCCACAGGAACAGTCAGCGGGAGGGGGGGGCGTGTCCAGACAGGTATATGTAGTTCACCACATTCACCCCCCCTTTGTTTTAAAAGAGAGTCCCCATGGGGACCCCACTCACGGGGTCTCAGGTGTCAATCAGGTTGAGATGATGTAACCCATCAAACCAGCCCACTCTGGTTGCCCCCTGAGGGGTTTCAATGAATAGAACAGTACTAAGTACACAATCCTTCTCCAAAAGACAATAGCAGTAATCAATGGTTCCGTTCCCCTTTTGTTAATAGGAGACATTCCACCTTAGCTGTGCCTCTCTCTCATTAACTTTTCATGAGCTGTTATCAATAACAACTGCCTTTGGCAGATTTCCTTTTGTCCCTTTCATTTCCTTGGTAGCAGCCTTGAAATAGTAGCGATTTTGCGATTTCTCCAAAGGGGGGGGGGCGACTTTGCACCCTTCTGCCCATCAGAGTTGTTCCTCATTCGTAACACAGGAGAGGTGAGCTGAGTAAGGGGTCGCTGCCACCCGGCTATAGTCCCTGATGAAGCGACGGTAGAAGTTTGCAAACCCCAGAAATCGCTGGGGTTGTTTGAGCGTCGTGGGTTTTGGCCACTCCGCCACTGCCCAGATCTTTTTGGGATCCGCCCTCACCTGCCAGCTCTTAATGATGTACCCCCGGAAACTGACAGAACAGGCATGGAGCTTGCATTTCTCTGCCTTTACAAATAGCTTGTTCTCCAAAAGCCGCTGAAGGACCTGACGGACATGATGGATGTGCTCCTGAAGATTACGGGAGAAGATTAAGATGTCATCCAAATAAACGAAAACAAAACGGTTAATAAAATCCCTGAGGATGTCATTTACCAGGGCTTGGAAGATGGCGGGGGCATTAGTGAGACCGAATGGCATGACCAGATATTCAAAATGACCGAGGAGGGTGTTAAAAGCTGTTTTCCATTCATCTCCCTCCCTTATCCTGACCAGGTGATTAGCATTCTGCAAGTCCAATTTAGAGAAAATTGTGGCTCTGTGAAGGGGCTTGAATGCTGAGTTGATAAGGGGCAGGGGATACTTATTCTTTATGGTGATAGTATTCAGGGCATGGTAGTTGATAAGGGGCAGGGGTACATGGTGATAGTATTCAGGGCATGGTAGTTGATAAGGGGCAGGGGTACTTATGGTGATAGTATTCAGGGTATGGTAGTTGATAAGGGGCAGGGGTACTTATGGTGATAGTATTCAGGGTATGGTAGTTGATAAGGGGCAGGGGTACTTATGGTGATAGTATTCAGGGTATGGTAGTTGATAAGGGGCAGGGATACTTATGGTGATAGTATTCAGGGCATGGTAGTTGATAAGGGGCAGGGATACTTATGGTGATAGTATTCAGGGCATGGTAGTTGATAAGGGGCAGGGGTACATGGTGATAGTATTCAGGGTATGGTAGTTGATAAGGGGCAGGGGTACATGGTGATAGTATTCAGGGCATGGTAGTTGATAAGGGGCAGGGATACTTATGGTGATAGTATTCAGGGCATGGTAGTTGATAAGGGGCAGGGGTACTTATGGTGATAGTATTTAGGGTATGGTAGTTGATAAGGGGCAGGGGTACATGGTGATAGTATTCAGGGTATGGTAGTTGATAAGGGGCAGGGATACTTATGGTGATAGTATTCAGGGCATGGTAGTTGATAAGGGGCAGGGGTACTTATGGTGATAGTATTCAGGGTATGGTAGTTGATAAGGGGCAGGGGTACATGGTGATAGTATTCAGGGTATGGTAGTTGATAAGGGGCAGGGATACTTATGGTGATAGTATTCAGGGCATGGTAGTTGATGCAGCGAGCCGTCTTTCTTTCCCACAAAGAAGAAACCTGTGCTTACAGGGGAAGATGAGGATCGGATAATACCCGCTGCGAGGAAGTCATTTAGGTAAGCCTCCATTGTTTCCCTTTCTGGTCAGGACAGTTTATACAGCCGACTGGTGGGTAGAGAGGCTCTGGGGAGAAGGTCAATTGTGCAATCGTAAGGGCGATATGGGGGCAGGGAAATAGCCCGTTGCCTGCTAAATACTTCTCCCAGATCGTGATACTCTACGGGAACCGTGGACAAGTCAGGGGGCTCAGAGGCGGACGAGGTCGCGGTGACCTCCACTGGGGGAAGGGCTGATTGCAGGCGAGAGGAATGACAGAACGAACTCCAGCTGACTATCTTGCCGGTGGACCAGTCAATGTGAGGGTTATGACAGCTTAACCAGGGGTGGCCAAGAAATATAGGGTCTTGAGGAGAGGAAATTAAGTTGAATTGTACCTGTACCTGATGGTTTCCAGAGAGAAGGAGAAGCATGGGTTCTGAGCAGTGTGTGACTGGGGTCAAGAGTCTACTGTCCAGTGCCCGGGCTTCCAGGTGGGTACACAATGGCTCACGAGGAATACAGGCTTGGAAGGCTAAGTTTTCATCCAAAAAGTTTCCCTGTGCGCTGGAGTCCACTAGTGCTAACAGAGGCAAGGACTGTTGGTTGTAACACGGAGTGGCAGAAGCTGCATCCGGGGTCGTTCAGTGGGGGAATGGCGGTTCCGTCCCAGCTGCATGATTTCCTCTCCCGGTGCGGTGGAAACGGCCGGGCTGGGAGGAGAGAGGCTGGTTCGGGTGGGAGGCGGTATTAAGTGCCATGGAGTGGCCAAAGGTGGTGGACGACCAGTTCTTTCTCTATGTCGTTCTCAGAGGTGATTACACAACCTGGTGGCCAGGGAGATCAAGGAGTTCAGGCTGTTGGTGTTGTCTCTTGCCGCCAACTCATCTTTCACCGTGTCGCTGAGACCATTCCAAAACACCCCTTGGAGTGACTCATCGTTCCACCCCGAGTCGGCCGCTAACGTCCAGAACTCCATGGAATATTTGGCAACGCTGCGTGAGCCCTGGCGGAGAATGAGTAGACGCTTGGCAGCATCTTTACCACAGATGGGGTGGTCAAAGATCTTTCTTGTTTCTGCGATAAAGGTGGCGAAAGAAGAGCAGATATCCGATTGGTTATCCCAAATTGCTGTGGCCCATGCTAATGCACTTCCCTGCAGCAACCCCATGATATAAGCAATCTTTGACTTATCCGTGGAGTGCGTGGACGACAGCTGTTCGAACACCAAGGAGCACTGAAGAAGGAAGGACCGGCACTTCCCCAAATCCCCAGCGTAGTGCTCCGGTTCAGGTATGTGAGAGCCTCTTGGCGAGGGTGTTGGTGACACATGGGGGCTTTTGCCACTACAGGCTGTCTGGGCTGGTTAGACTGGGTTCCAGGAGTGGGTTGAGTAAAATGAGTGAATACATGGTTACCAATATGCATGACGTGAGCGGACAGCGAATGGAGGTTCTCCATGACCTCCCAGAGAAGTTGGTCATGCTGTCCTAGTAGGGAACCCTGGCTGGCGAGGGCTTGTTGAAGGGTATTCGTGTCCACTGGGTCCAAGGTGGCCAGATCGTACTGTGCAAAGAATGGGGCAAACCCAAACGCAGGACACTGGCACGGAGATTGAGTTAGGATGAAGACGAGCGTGTGAGAGTGACTGGAGCTGAACGGCAAACAGGAGCGTGAACAGGAAAGCAGGAGGCAGGCAGAACTTATCTCGACACAGGCCGTTGCTGGCGCTGAACGGCAAACAGGAGACAGGCGACAGCCAAAACTTACCTTGGCACGGAGCGTAGAAAGGCAAGCGGTAGACAATACTTTTCTTGACATGGAGAGGTGGAGTTACACAGGTAAACCTCGGTACTGAAGTAAAATTGGAATACACAATCCTAAGCGGCCGAGAACGTTAATTACCACACTGACTGAAACAATGATCTGGCAACGAGTGGATGCAAAGCTGCAGTTCTTATGCTGCAGGTCTTGATGAGAACCAGGTGTGCCTCCATCAAAGGGAATTAGGAGAAAATGGGGAATGAACAGTCGGGACCGTGACAACAAGGACTTAAAAGATCCCTTGTACTTCCCATTTCTGAATTTTCTACCCATTTAACAAATAGTCTATGCCTTTATTCCTTCTATCAAAGTACATGACCATACACCTCCCTACACTGCATTCCATCTGCCAACTCTTTGTCCATTCCCCTAACCTGACTAAGTCCTTCTTACAGACTCACTTCTTCCTCCACCTATCATCCACAAACTTAGGCACAAAACCATCAATTCTGTAATGCAAGTCATTGATATTAAATGTGAAAATAAGCAGTTCCAACACTAATCCCTGTGGAACACCACTAGTCACTGGCAGGCAACTGGAAAAGGTCCTTTTTATTCCCAGGTTTTGATTTTTGCCAGTGAGCAAATTTTCTATTCATGCTCGTATTTTTCCTGTAAGAGTAGTATAGTTGTAATGCACCCATTTCTAGGCCTTGTGATGCTATAGTGTGGCGTTTAGAACTTGGAATACTTAAGAATTTTAAGAAGGCCACATTCCAGAACCTTACATGGTTACCTACTAAATTTATAAAATCCACAAAAGATTCTGACCATTCAATTCTACAAAAGTACATACTCCAAAAACATACTCTACATTTTTTGCCTGTGTAATGTGTCTATCTGGATCAAACAAATTAACATGATGAAATTATGTTGATATCACAGGGATATTTCAGGACAGTTTGTAGGAAAATGAAAATGTTACCATTAGCAATAATAGTGAGAATATATTTTAGACTATTTCCTGTGTGGATTCAATTGTAGGAGATAATATTGAGTTCTCTCATTCTACCAAGTGTTTACAAAGTACAGCAAAAATGCAAGTAAGTTCTAACCATTCAAGCAGGAATACACATATTTGAACTGATGCTAAATGTAGAATTTTACTGGCATTGGCCAACTATCTTAAATCATTGTTAGTGTTCCCCGCATGCCTGTTAGTTAGCAACTCTGAACATTAAGGCCTGCTTTACTGGCCCAAAGTGTCGGAGATTCCAACAACTTAAAAGCAAGTCCTGTCCCTAAAAGATTCTTGAAAGTTTTGACAGCAGGTCAAACCATCAGCCCCACCTTTGCCAATTGTTAAAGAAGGGGGTCATTCAATACTTTTGCAAAGTTACTAAAATTCAGCAGCAATTAAAAATTAAACATTTTTTAAAAATTTAGGTGTACAAAAATGTGTTAAAACTATAAATTCTGGTAAAGCATTTGAAAGCACACAAGTAATTAAAACTTTAAATTCAACCAAAATAATTTCAGAATTGTAATTCACTCATTCCTTACCTGTCTTTTCTACATCCATATTTTGGGGATTAGGATCCCGTTCCTGTCACAAAATCCAAGATAGATTCTCCTGCATAAATATTGGGTAACCTCAGCAAGTTGGAACTCTTTTTGCTGGACTCTATACATGTCATGAATTGATCATTCAGTGTTCCAAAATCTGTTAGTATTTGACTCAATACACATCCAAACAAATACTGGCATCTCTATCAGATGCTTGTGGTGTATAAACAAGAGACACAGGTGGATGTCTGTGCTTTATTATGGAGAATTGTATTTTATAACACTTTGTACAGTCTATATGATTGCAGATTCAAAGGTTATATTTTGAAATAGTTTGATCAGCAATAATGTCCTATATGTTACTCCAGACCCACAGAAATGTGGTTGACCCTTAAATGCCCTCTGAAAATGGCCTAGCAAGCCATTCAGTTGTATCCAACCGCTAAAAAAAACAATAAGGAATGAACCCGGATGGATAAGACCATAAGCCATAGGAGCAGAATTAGGCCATCTGCCCATCGAGTCTGCTCCACCATTGAATCATGGCCAATCCTTTTTTCATATCTCCTCTTCAACCCCAGTTCCTGGCCTTCTCCCCATAATCTTTGATGTCATTTCCAATCAAGAACCTATTAATCAAGTTGAACTCAGTTATATCGTGACTACTGGTTCTTAAGGGTTCTTTTACCTTACGCTCCCTAATCGCTTCTGGTTCATTACATAACACCCAATCCGGTATAGCTGATCCCCTGGTAGGCTCAATGACAACTTCTCTAAAAAACCATCTCTTAGGCATTCAACAAACTTATTCTCTTGAGATCCATTACCAACCTGATTTTCCCAATCAACCTGCATGTTAAAATCTCCCATTACTACCATGACATTGCCCTTTTGACTCGTCTTTTCTATTTCCTGTCGTAACCTGTGGTCCACCTTCCAGCCACTATTGGGAGGCCTGTATAAAACTGCCATCAACCCCTTTTACCCTTGCAGTTTCTTAACTCAACCCACAAGGATTCAACATCTGCCGATCCAATGTCACATCTTTCTACTGACTTGATGCCATTTTTTACCAGTAGAGTCACACCACCCCCTCTGCCTACCTTCCTATCCCTCCGATATAATGTCTAACCTTGGATATTCAGCTCCCAATTATGACCATCCTTCAGCCACGATTCAGTGATGGCCACAACATCATACCTGGCAATCTGTAATAGTGCAACAAGATTATCTACCTTCTTTCTTATACTCCGTGCATTGAGATATAACACCTTGAATACTGTATTTGTTATCCTTTCTGATTCTGAATCCCTAATGATTTGATACTCAACCTGTTGGCTGCAACTAAGTCCCATCACCTGCCTGCCCTTCCTGACAGTCTGACTGCACGCTATCTTTACTTTTTTACCATCCATCCTATCTTCAGTACCTTCACTCTGGTTCCCACCCCCCTGCCAAATTAGTTTAAACCCTCCCCAACAACTCTAACAAACCTGCCCACAAGAATATTGGTCCCGCTCGGATTCAGGTGCAACCCGTCCCTTTTGAACAGGGCATACTTCCCCCTGAAGAGATCCCAATGATCCAAGAACCTGAAGCCCTGCCCCCTGCACCAGCTTCTCAACCATGCATTTATCTGCCAAATCATCCTGTTTTTACCCTCACTGGTGTGTGGCACGGGCAGCAACTCAGAAATTACTACCCTGGAGATCCTGCTTATCAGCTTTCTACCTGGCTCTCTACATTCTTTTTTCAAGACCTCATTGTACCAATATGTACCAAGACATCTGGCTGCTCCCCCTCCCTCTACAAAATCTTGTGGACCCGATCTGAGACATCCCTGACCCTGGCACCTGGGAGGCAACATACCATCTGGGTGTCCTGTTCACCTCCACAGAATCTCCTGTCTGTTCCCCTCACTATCGAGCCCCCTATCACTACCGCTCCCCTCTTCCCTCTCTTTCCCTTCTGCACATGGACCCATGCTCGGTCCCGTGGCATTCTCCCAGGAGGTCGTCCACACAAAAGTATCATGCTTGTTTTTGAGGGGAATGGCCACAGGGTGCTCTGCTTTAACTGCTTATTTCCATTTCTCCTGACAGGCATCCAGCTGTGTCTTGCCTCCTGCAACTTTAGGGTGACTAGTTCCCTGTAACTTCGATCAATTATCTCCTCACTCTTCTGTTCAAGCCGAAGATCATCCAGTTGCTGCTCCAGATCCCTAACACGGTCTTCAAGGAGCTGCAGCCAGAGGCACTTCACGCAGAGGTAGTTCCCCGGGAGATTCTGAGTCTCCCAGTTCTCCAATATCCAGCAAGAAGAACATACTACAGCCATTTAAATGGCACAGTAAGAGAGGGACAAAAAGGAAACCTCGTCAGACGCTTTACATCACTGGATATGACAACGGCAAAACCAGGCCTGTCAACCCTGCAAAGTCCTCCTTACTAACATCTGGGAACGTGTGCCAAAGTTGGGGGAACAATCTCACAGACTAGTCGAGCAACAGCCTGACATAATTGTACTAACAGAATCATTCTGGACTCCATCATCACCATTCCCGGGTACGAACTGTCTCACTGGCAGGACAGACTGAGCAGAGGTGGAGGCACAGTAGTGTACAGTAGAGAGGGAGTTGCCCTGGCAACTCTCAACATCAACTCTGGTTTCCATGAAGTCTCATGGGTGGCACCAGGTTAAACACGGGCAAGGAAACCTCCTGCTGATTACCACATATCGTCCTCCCTCAGCTGATGAATCAGTACTTCTCCATGTTGAGCAGCACTTGGAGGAGGCATTGAGGGTGGCAAAGGTACAGAATGTACTCTGGGTGGGGACTTCAATGTCCATCACCAAGAGTGGCTCGGCAGTATCAACACAGACCGAGCTGGTCGGGTCCTACTGGGCATAGCTACTAAACTGGGACTACCGCAGGTGGTGAGGGAACCAGCAAGAGAGAAAAACATACTTGACCTTAGTCCTACCAACCTGCCTGCCACCGAAGATTCTGTCCATGACAGCACTGGTAGAAATGACCACCACACAGTATTTGTGGAGACTAAATCCCTTCTCCACATTGAAGAAACCCTCCACCGCGTTGTGTGGCACTACCACCCTGCTAAATGGGATAGACCAAACAGCTCTGGCAGCGCAAGACTGGGCATCTATGAGGCGCTGTGGGCCATATGGCCCGGCATATCCCCCACATTAACATTACCACCAGGCCAGGGGATTAACCCTGGTTCAATGAAGAGTGCAGAAGTGCATGACAAGAACACCACCAGGCAAACCTCAATATGAAGCGCCACCTTGGTGAAGCCACAATACAGGAGTACTTGCCTGCCAAACGCCATAAACAGCAAGCAGCTAGACAGAGCTAAGTGATTCCACAACCACCAGATCAGAGCAAAGCACTGCAGTCTTGTCACATCCAGCTGTGAATGTGATGAACGATCAAACAACTCACTGGAGAAGGAGGGTCCACAAATATCCTCATCCTCAACGATAGTGGAGCCCACCACACCTGTGCAAAGGATAAGCCCAAGGCATTTGCAACAACCTTCAGAAGTGCTGTGTAGATGATCCAGCTTGGCCTCCTCCAGAAGTCCCTAACATCCCAGATGTTAGTGTGCAGTCAATCCGATTCACTGCACGTGACGTGAAGGAATGGCTGAAAGTACCGGACACTGCGAAGACCATGGGCCCAGACAAACTCCCAGCAATAGGCCTGAAGACTTGTGCCCCAGAATTTGCTGCACCACAGCGACAACACTGGAATCTATCCAGCTATGTGGAAAATTGCCCAGGTATGTCCTGTACAGAAGAACCAGGATGTCCAACCCAGCCAACTACCGACCTATCACCCTACTCTCAATCATCAGCAAAGTAACCAAAGGGGTCATCAACAGTGCTATCATGCCGCACCTACTTGGCAATAACCTGCTGACGGATGCCCAGTTTGGGTTCAGTCAAGGCAACTCAGCTCCTGACATCATCACTTCCTTGGTCCAAACATGGACCAAAGAGCTAAATACCAGGGGTGAGGTGAGAATGATAGCCCTTGACATCAAGGCAGTCTTTGACCAAGTATGGCATCAAGCTGCCCTAGTTAAAATAGAGTCAATGGGTATTAGGGGGGAAATCCTCCACTGCTTGGAATCATACCTGACACAAAGGAAGATGGTTGTGATGGTTGGAGGTCAATCATCTCATCCTCAGGGAAGTGTCCTAGGACCAACCATCTTCAGTTGCTTCATCAATGACCTTCCTTCCATCGTAAGGACAGAAGTGGGGATGATCACAGATGACTGCACATTGTTCTGCACCATTTGTGACTCCTCAGATAGTGAAGCAGTTCATAGCCAAACGTAGCAGGACCTGGACAATATCTGGGCTTGGGCTGACAAGTGACAAGTAACATTCGAGCTATGCAAGTGCCAGGCAATGACCATCTCCAACAAGAGAAGCTTTAACCATCATCCCTTGACATTCAGTGGTATCTCCATCACTGAATCCCCTACTATCAATATCCTGGGGGGCTACCATTGACAGGAAACTGAACTGGTCTAGCCATATGAACACCATGGCTACCAGAGCAGGTCAAATCCTGTGACATATAATTCACCTCCTGACTCCCCAAAGACTGTCCACTATCCCCAAAGCTCAGGTCTGGAGTGTAATGGAATACTCGCCCCTCGCCTGGAGGAGTGCAGCTCCATCAACACTCAAAAAGATTGACACCATCCAGTACCAGGCAGCCCACTTGACTGGTACCCCTTCCACAAGCATCCGATCCCTCCACCAACAATAAACATTTGCAGCACTATGTACTATCTACAAGATGCACTTCAACAACACACCAAAGTTCCTAAGGCAGCTCTTTTCAGACCCACAACCACTACCATCGAGAAAGACAAGAACAGCAGATACCTGGGAGCACCACCACTTGGAAATCCCCCTTCAAGTCGCTCACCATCCTGACTTGGAAACATGTCGCCATCAATTCATTGTTGCTGGGTCAAGGTCATGGAATTCCTGGGCTGAGAAGTGGCAGGTATCTACATTAGTGCAGGTATCCACTAGCATGGGGAATTAAGTTTGCTAGCCTACTCGCCGTTAATCCTTCTAATGTCATTGTTCAGCTAGCTGGTATTCTACTACAGAGAGCAGCTCTAAACACTTTAACTTGGTTTGAAACACCAAAGTTTCTCAGCACAAGCAGATAAAGGCTTTAATCAGGCTTAGAAGTACATATCACACCCTATACCAACAAGGATTTAGTATTTTGTGAGCTGTGTTATGCCGAATGGCTTGAATATATTGCCTTGCATTTTGCATCACTTTCTCCTATGAGCTCCAAGGGTCACAAACCCTTTGAAATCTCATTAAACAGGACAACAACATGAAGCAGCTAAATAGTCTACACCTGTTTCTAAGAGCATTAGGTCAGTGGCCAAAGGCTTGTCAGGACCAAGCAATGCACAATGAATAAACAGGACTGATGAAGAGTCTCAGCACAAAACATTGACTGTTTATTCAAGTCCAATAGCAGATCACAAAGCTGCAACCTTGACCAATAAAGTCCTCAACAGCAGGTGCTTGGAAATGTCAGCACTTGCAGGTTCCTCTCTGTTACGTTTGTTTCTGATAAAAGACAAACTTGCGTGGGTAAAAAAACAACACATTTATATGGACACTCTAGACTCTAGTTTCATATTTTAGCACATGCTCATAGTTCACCAATGTCATGCCCAATGCTGGGTGAACCATCCACATTCCACACTGGGAACTGAAGTTCTTTATTATATACACACACAGCACATCTTCCCCCTTTAAAGCAAACAAACACAATACTATGCCTTCAGGGAAAAAAAAGCTTTGGCACCCGCCACCGAGCCCTCAAGTGTGAGCAAAGCAACAGCAAAGACACAGAATTGCAGTTACCACAGAGACTACTTGTTCACCCAGTATTCAACATACCACAGGCTCTCTCCCTCCCTAATAAGGGAGAAAGAAGTGTCTCCATTTCACAGTGAGAGGGGAGACATAACAAACAACTCACTAGCAAAAAAAAGCATTGGCACCCGCCACCAAGCACTTTTAACATTGTAAACTGGCATTCGCTCTTTGGGTTTTCATGGATGGTTGCAAAGTAAAAGCATTTCAGGATGTATATTGACTACATTTCTCTGACATTAAATGTACCTTTGAAACCTTTGATATTCTCTGCTGACTGTTGGTGCTGGTGAAACAGAATGTATCATTCCAGTGACTGTGAATGAGACAGTAACTGACACAGGAGCCCAGGTAAATCTGCTTTCTATGAATGATTACAAGATTTTCAAAGTAAAGATCTCGGGTCTCTGGGGTCATAGCCAGAGATCTTCTGACTTCAGTGACACACTGTTCTTCTGCAGAAGCACTGATCTCCCCCCCTCCCCCCCCCCCCCCCCCCCCCGGTCTCCAGAGCTACGAAATCTCAGTCCTCTGAAGGCAAGTGAAGGTCTTAGGCCAAGCCCTTGGCATGCCGAACAACGGCCATTCGTGAAACCCTAAGAGCGGGTCCCATTCCTGCAAAGAACTGTAGTCAGCGTGTAACTCCAGGTCAGGGTCTTCAAAAGAACCTTGAAAGGGAACATTATCGATGTTAAAGATGGAAATTGAGCTGTTTCCAAAGATGCAAGCAAAGGAATCGCCTTACAAAAGCTTTTTCCATTTCCTCAGAAACTATGTGCACCTTTCTCTTGGTAGCCCCAGCTTTGCAGCACTCTGCAAAATTATTCTTCTTCCCACAATTATTGCAGGACTTTCCATAAGCAGGACACATCGTTGGGATATACCTGTCTCCACATTTGCTGCTTTTTCTGCATGAGCCTAACTCTTTGCTCTACTGTTGCTCTGGGAAACTCCTTGTGCTCTGCCCCTCTGCTTTCACAGAATACGCTGTTGTTCCTGCTCTGTGCAGCTCTTTAGCTTGTGCTTGTGTAGTCTCTGTTGCCTTACATAGATTCAAAGGCTCGTTTAGTATCAAAGTACATAGCTTGAAATTCTTCTTCTCTGGATAGCCTTGAAACCAAGAAAGAAAAGAAAGGTAGCACAATCATCACCTCACCCCCAAATCCCACTTCCTCACAGAAAAAAAGAACAAAAACGGAACAGGCACATCAATCCCCAAATGCTCCTCCTCACATAAAAAAAGGAAAGACTGGGTGAAAAACACAGAATATAAAAAAAACTACAAGACCATAAGTCTATAGTCCAAGTTCACATCTAAAACGCAGAAAACCCAGGCAACATTCTCCAGGCCCAGCGGCAGGCTTGTCTCTCTCTGTGGCATAACCATCAAAATACAGGCAGCCGGCGCTCACCCTCAACACATCAGTCCCCCTCGTTGCTTTACTTGGCAAACAATGGAAGCTTGGGCGGCAAAATGGAATTGGACATTGGCTCTGCCTTCCAGAATCCTCTCAGACTCTGCAGCGCGCTGGAACACCCAAACGATCTCCAAAGAGCAAATCACAGGCTCCGACAGTACCAGAGTCAGTGAAAGACAAAAAAGAAGTGAAATATACGTTTCATGATCTGTCCAGGAGAGGGTGACTGAAAGAGAGTTGTATGCAGGCACCATCTTGACTGGAAGTCACAACCCTTTCCAGCATTACAACTCTTTCACGGAACAGGCTTTCTCCAAGTCGATTACTGGGATTCCACAGGCTATTCTATCTTTAACTAAGTAAGTCTCTCAAATCTCCAAACTCACAGGACTTACTCAGTGTGTGAAGTTCAGTTAAGTATTGGTCAAAGCTAGCACCTTGTTTCTGGTCATAGGGGAAAAATAAAACACATCTTACAAACCTGGCGTTTTTACTTGGGACAAAATACTCCTCAAATATTGTCATTAGAGTGTTCAATGTAAAATCTGAATTACTAATTTGAAAGCTGTTGTAGATGTCCAAATCATCTTCACCAACTATGAGTAGAAAGATAATACACTTTCAATTTTTCCTCCACCCCGCTGGCTCTGCTCGCCACTATATTGAATCACTGTTTGAAGTGTTTCCAATTATTAGCTAGATTGCCGGTAAACTACATAGCTGCGGGAGGACTTAGCTTGCCCACTGGGCGGATCTTTAGGCTCTCACCTCAATTTCTTGGTGAACTTCGAGACAGTGTGCACTCTTGCTGGCATCTGCTCTCCATCGGAACCTAGCGTCTCATTCTTAGTCGCTCGCAGTATTCAGTTACGCTTCATATTTAGCCCTCACGCCGACTCCTAACACCATGTTATGTTTGTTCTTGATAAAAGACAAACTTGCATGGGTGAAAAATGCTAACGTATTTATTCGGACACTAGGCATGATGGCTTTAAGCTCCACACTGTAGCACGCGCTCCCAGTTCCTCCAGTTTCACCTGTCCAACCCACTGGGAAACTGAAGTTCTTTATTATGTAGACACATAATAACATGCTCTCCAAGTCACACACCACCCTCACTTGGAAGAATACAATTGTTTTATTTCAATATTGATGCGCCTAGTTCCTCAGAAGGCGTAGTGCATGCCAAAGGGGAATACAATGGTTCAAGAAGGGAACTTGTTATCACCACCTGAATGCCATTTTTAGATGACCAGTATGTGAATAATAAATAAATTATAAAAGACAAGTAGAATTTTTAGTCAATAGTAGTTAGCACAAAAGGTGAAGCTGCTGTTAAACTTAACTACTACAAAAGAACAAATATTTCTGTGCATATTTGATTCTTGGATTCATATAGAATAACCCAAACCATAGATTCAAAACTATACTCAGACAAAGACCCAATTCTTTAAGGCCTAATAATTATAGAACCATAGAACATTACAGCACAGAAACAGGCCTTTTGGCCCTTCTTGGCTGCGCCAAACTATTTTTCTGCCTAGTCCCAATGACCTGCACCTGGGCCATATCCCTCCAAACCCTTCTCATCCATAACGTTTAAGTGTGAGGCCTAGTAACATGCACGATTCACCACTGACACTCTCCATATGCTGAACTTGCAGCTTACTGTTTGGCTAGGAAATTGCTGTCACTGTGAATATGGGATGAGCCTAGAATCCGGAGGAGATGGTAAATCTGTATAATCACTTACTTGATAACAGCTGTTGAAAATTTTGTTTCGATGCTATAGACAGCTTGACTCAGATTTTGCAACTTTGGTGCTGACACAGGTATTTGTAAGTCTGGAATTCTTTCCAGAACTCAACTGCCTAACAACCTTCTGCAGCGATGAGTTTGCGAACATTATGCATGCTGGTGCTTCTTCTTTACATGAGGAAATAAAACTCTGACTGTCTGCTTTTTTCTGGTTTAAAAGGACATCAGAAATTCTTTAGCACCATTCCAACATTTCCCCAACATTTGTACCTTCAGTTAACACATGCAAAAAAAAACTTCACTGTATAGAGGAGCGAACTACACTAGCTATTGGAAATCTGGCAGCAACCTGTGGAGAAGGAAATTGAATTTGCAGTTCAGGTTGATGACTGGCTGTGTGGAAAACGCTTGCCTTTTTGCTTTATTAGCAGTGGTGTACTTGGACTGTTACCATGATGCCATAAAGACTGCATGAATAACAACTTAAATGTATCTATCTATAACAGATAAAGAAATAAGATCACAGTTAATCATTTGGTGTTCAATTTGGCTTAATTCCAAACTTTAAATATAAAGGTAGTTATATTTATGAGAAGTGCTTTATACTCAACTCATAAGTTAGAAGAGAAAATGGAATTACCCAAGGGAGGAAGCACATGAAAATACCATTTCAGAGAACCATAAAGAATGCAAATAAGATTCTAAAAACCATCTGATTTATATTCCTGCAAATAGGTGTTGGTAAAATTATTCATCCTGCACATCATCACGAGGTTATATGATTATCATGACAGAAAATCAGAGAATTCTAGAAATACCCAGAATTGTTAGAAAAATGGAGGGCTATGTGGCAGGGTAATTCTAGGCAGCTTCTAGAGTAGGTTACATGGTTGGCACAACATTGTGGGCCGAAGGGCCTGTAATGTGCTGTAGTGTGTGCTATGTTTCTAAATACCCAAGGGTGAGGTAGCAGTAGTGGAGAGAGAAATGTTTCTGATTGATGGCACAATGCACGGGGGGCAATGTTTTTATTATTTGGATAGGTGATGTAAGTTTCTTGTTTGTACTCTAGCTTTAAGGTTCACTTGAAAATATCTGAATACAATACCTCCAGGATAACAAACTGGTATCCCTAAACAGTCAGTTAATTATTTTGTTTATTATTTCTGGCATCCTTACAGCCTGGTCACAACTTTGGCAAAGTATGCACTTGGGATGACTTGATTCTGTCTGCAACATTTCCTTTGGAGACCTGAAGGAAAGCTGGGTCTGCAGTGTCCTGGGGGCAGCTATTGTTGGGAACTCCTCCAACAATATGGTCTTACTTGCACAGTGGTGTATCTAGGCATCTACAGATAGATAAATTACTTAGCTGAATTCTTGTTTTGCTGAAAAACATGGAATCTCAAGGCAAAGACTCAAACCCTTCGAATTCCAGCTCTGTACCAATATGCTGACAGATT
Organism: Hemitrygon akajei; assembly: GCF_048418815.1. Lineage (NCBI taxonomy): Eukaryota > Metazoa > Chordata > Chondrichthyes > Myliobatiformes > Dasyatidae > Hemitrygon > Hemitrygon akajei. Next base: position 106,733,874 of record NC_133136.1, on the reverse strand, counting down.
TAATTCCTATTCCAGTTTCTAATTCCTTGATGGTACAGGTAGTCACTCACTCAATCCCACACACCAGTCTTCATTCATGATCCAATAACTCTACAGCCTTCTACAACAAAATAAGTGTGAATGAATGCTCGTGTTGTTGAGTGAATTCCTGATTAAGAATTCTATGTAGTAACTTTATAAATACTTTGAATTCCAGTTAATTGGGACACATCAGGACCATTATATTCTGGCCTAATTAAATAGCCACCCCAATTAGCCAAAGTTCCATAGAAATCATTAAAAAGTTATAAAAAAAAAGCTAACTACCAGTTAATTGAGTAGTATATTTTGTATTAAATAAAACACAGAAGAAATGAGAACACTACAGTACCACAAAATTGAACTACAGAGGAACTTAGAGAGTGTATGCTGCCATATTATTTTGATTGACTGTAAATAAGTAAAACCAGTGCAGACATATTGTGCTGATAATTGCCTTCATACAATCCTTTTGACAGTTGCATCCTCCGAATCTTCAATTTCATCACACCATTCAAGATGATTGTCGATACCTTCGAATTCTTCATAGTTCCTGTTGTTATTATTAAGGGATCCCATTATTAAGGGATAGTGCAGAGCACACCAGGATGCCAGCATGCAGGATACTCAGCTGAACTTTATTGATAACCCTGCTTGTACAGTATGTGAACTCCTCCCATGTGGGAGTGACTAACTGAGTGGTAGAGGAGTAACACTATTAACTACCACTACACTTCCTCACTTGTTCAAATAGATTGCGGGGAAGAAGTCTAAACTGGAATGCAGAAAATGAAACTTTAGTGACATTGCACTTCATAGTTTTGTATGCTTGAAGTATGTTGTCAACCAGTTACACTAGTTAATTTATGTATCTACCTTTTGAGATACAGTTCAAAATAGTCCCTTCGAGCCATGTGGCACAGCAAAACCCCTGCTTAACCATGGCCTATTCACAGGATAATTTACAAACGTTTGTACAAACTAAGAAAGTGGAGAAAGAGCAATGAGTACAAGTTGTGCTATTAAAAACACCCAGAAGATTTATTGTCCCCTTCCTGTTTCTGACTTCAACCCACACTGACTGAGTAGGCAATCCCTCCATGACTTCCTCCCTTTCTGTAGCCAAGATACTATCCTGGATAAGCAATGCCACACCCCCATCTCTTTTGCCTCCCTCACTGTCCTTTATGAAACATCTAAAGCCCAGCACAGTCAGCAGCCATTCCTGCCGCTGCGACATCCAAGTCTCTGTAATGGCCACAGCATTATAGTTCCATGTATTGAACCACGCTTAAGTTCATCAGCCTTGTTTATGATACTCCATGCATTAAAATAGACACATTTTGAACCATCAGGCTGAGTTACATCTTTGAAATATGGGAGGAAACTGAAGCGCCCGGAGGAAACCCATGCATCCACGGAGAGAATGTACCAAGTCCTTGCAGGCAGCAGAGGGGGTCTGTAGTTGCCAAGAAAATATTCAACAACATCAATGAATGCCTTTCTCTGGTCTCACTAGAAGATCTTTGAATTGACTGTCACTAATGACATAATTGACTTGTGGACCAACAAAATGCCTTCCTTTATCTTGGCATCAGTTATTCTGACTTGAATTATGAATTGAAGTAACAAATATAGGTAATTTAAAACAATGGTGCATGATGGGGAAATTCCATGGTGATTTTCATGATCAGCTGCCCAAAATTCATAACATGCACCCAAAAGTATTCAGGAAGAAAAATTTTTTGTTGTCCAGTGATACAATATGTATTATATTCAATAGAACTACAACAACTTTTTTTCAGATTTGCTTTTAATTGTCATTGTTATTTGTACTTGTGATGTATTATAAAGAAAAAACTACCAAACAGACTTGTCTCTTAAATATCCTCTAGCTTTGTGCATCAGATGCACCCAGAAGCAAAATGGTGTGACTGGAGCTCTGGTTGAGAATATGGGTTACCTTGAAACCAGTTCCAGGGTTAGAAACATGAGGCATGTATAGCCAAGGTGGCAGTAAAGACCACGGACTAAGTGTATGGCTAGAGTTATATATGCTTGGTTTGAGGTGCAGAATATTTTCTAAATGGAGAGCAAATTCAGAAATCAGAGGTGCAAAGGAGTCCCAGTGCAGGATTCCCTAAAGGTTAACTTGCAGGTTCAAAAATTCGAAAGTTCAAAGTAAATTTATTATCAAAGTACATATATGTAGTTCCCAACAAGAAGCCTTGGTGTGCAGGAGCCCATGAGGTCATGAAGAGTCAGTCTCGACTTAACGACTGAACAACAAACATATGTGTCACCATATACAACCCAGAGATTCACTTCCTTGTGGGCATACTCAATAGACAATAGACAATAGACAATAGGTGCAGAAGTAGACCACTCAGCCCTTTGAGCCTGCACCGCCATCCTGAGATCATGGCTGATCAATTCCTTATCAATACCCGGTTCCTGCCTTGTCCCCATATCCCTTGATTCCCCTATCCATAAGATACCTATCTAGCTCCTTCTTGAAAGCATCCAGAGAATTGGCCTCCACTGCCTTCAGAGGCAGTGCATTCCAGACCCCACAACTCTCTGGGAGAAGAAGTTTTTCCTTAACTCTGTCCTAAATGACCTACCCCTTATTCTCAAACCATGCCCTCTGGTACTGGACTCTCCCAGCATCTGGAACATATTTCCTGCCTCTATCTTGTCCAATCCCTTAATAATCTTATATGTTTCAATCAGATCCCCTCTCAATCTCCTTAATTCCAGCGTGTACAAGCCCAGTCTCTCTAACCTCTCTGCGTAAGACAGTCCAGACATCCCAGGAATTAACCTCGTGAATCTATGCTGCACTTCCTCTACAGCCAGGATGTCCTTCCTTAACCCTGGAGACCAAAACTGTACACAATACTCCAGGTGTGGTCTCACCAGGGCTCTGTACAAATGCAAGAGGATTTCCTTGCTCTTGTACTCAATTCCCTTTGTAATAAAGGCCAACATTCCATTAGCCTTCTTCACTGCCTGCTGCACTTACTCATTCACCTTCAGTGACTGATGAACAAGTACTCCTAGATCTCTTTGTATTTCTCCCTTACCTAACTCTACACCATTCAGATAATAATCTGCCTTCCTGTTCTTACTCCCAAAGTGGATAACCTCACACTTATTCACATTAAACGTCATCTGCCCACTCACCCAGCCTATCCAAGTCACCCTGAATTCTCTTAACATCCTCATCACATGTCACACTGCCACCCAGCTTAGTATCATCAGCAAACTTGAAACATCAATAAATCCATAATAAAATAATAACCATAATAGAATCAATGGAAGACCTCACCATCTTGGGTGTTCAACCAGTCTGCAAAAGACACAAAATGTGCAAACACAAAAATTATTATTATTATTATTAATAATAATAATAATAATAATAATAATAATAATAATAATAATAATAATAATAATAATAATAATAATAATAATAATAATAATAATAATAATAAATAAGCGATAAATATGGAGAATATGAAAGGAAGAGTCCTTGAAAGTGAGTCCATAAGTTGTGGGAACATTTCTACCATAAAGTGAAATTGAGTGAAGTTATCTGCTTTGTTTCAGGAGTCTGGTGGTTGAGGGGTATTAACTATTCCTGAGGTAAGAGGTTAAATATCTCAGTCAATACTTCAGTAGATGATTAGCACAGTTTTTTAGTACTTGGCCAGGTACCCCCACTGGGCAGGATGCTTTTCATGGCTCCATCCTCTCGAAGGCTGTTCACATGTCAGCCTCAGAGTCTGAAATCATAGGATTATCGGGGGGCTGTGGGAGCTTGTGATAGTTCCTCCATGTTTTGCTGGTCACAGCGAGGATAGAAGGCATTGAGCTCATCTGGAAGCAAAGCCCTGTTGTCATCTATATCACTTGATTTAACATTATAAGGGTTGAAAGTATTCAATCGCTGCCATAACTATCGAGCAAACTTTGTTGATTCAAGTTTAGTCAGGAATTACAACTTCGCATGTGAGATGGCTTTCCAGAGCTTGTACCTGGACCTCTTGTAATTTTCTTGGTCACTAGGCTTGAATGCCTCTGATCTGGCCCTCAGCAAATTACGGATCTTGTGGTTCATCCTGAGTTTCTAGTTGGGGAAGTCGCTGAATGGTTTTGTGGGAATGCACTCGTCTACAACTATTTTAATAAAGTTCATGACAACCATGGTGTATTCACTTCAGATTCACAGATGAGTCCTTGAGCATGGCCCATTCCACTGACTCAGAGCAATCCTGTAGCCACTCCTCTGCCTTGAGTCAGTAGTATGGAAACCAAATGCAATTTTAGCATTCATTTTGAGACAACTAGAATATAACAGTAAAGATGCTAAGGCTTCATAAGGCCTTGGTCAGACTGAATTTGGAGTACTGTGAGCAGTTTTGTACAACTTTTCTAAGACAGGATGTGCTGACATTGGAAATGATACAGAGAATGATCCTGGGTTAATGTATAAGGCGCTTTTGATAGCTCTGGTCCTGTACTCACTGGAGTTTATAAGAATGCGGCGGGGTGGTTTCAATGAAATCTATCAAATGTTGAAAGTGGATGTTTCTGATTGTGGCAAGTCTAAGATCAGAGTGCAAGCTTCTGAATACAAGGTGAGGAGGAATAAAGCAGAGATGTGAAGGAATTTCTTTAGCCAGAGGATGGTAAATATGTGGAATTAATTGCCACAGATGGCTGTGAAAGCCAAGTTATTGGTATATTTAAAACAGATGTTCTTGATTAGTAAAGGCTCAAAGATTATGGGAGAAAGCAGAAGAATGGGATGAGAGGGATAGTAAACATGATAGAATGGCAAAGCAGACTCAATGGGCCAAATGGCCTATTTCTTCTTCTATGTCTTATGGTCTATGGTCACTGTTGATCCTCAAATCTAGACGGGTATGTTTGCCCTCCTTCCCCTTCCTAAATTCAACAGCCAGCTCCTCAGTTTTGCAGTTGTTAAGCCAGATGTTGCTGCCTCAGCAATCTACCAGGTGTTGTATCTCACTCTGGTAGGCTGACTCGTTGCCACCTGTGATTTGTTCAACAGCAATGGTGTCATCACAGAATTTGAAGATAGTACTGGAGCTGTGCTTAGCCACATAATCATGTACGTATAGAGAACTGAGTAGGGGGCTAAGCACACAGCCTTGAGGTTGATGATTACCAATGAAGAAATGTTATTACCAATTCTCACTGATTGAGGTCAGCCAATAAGGAAGTTGAGTATCCAATGCAGAGGGAAGCACAGACACCCATGTCTTGAGATTTGGTGATGAGTTTAGATGGGATGCCAAGTTGTAGTAGGTGAACATGGTCTGAAGTATGCATTCCTGTTATTCAGATGATCCAGGGTAGACTGAAGAGTAATAGAAATCACATCTTTTCTCGACCTTTTGTGACACCAGCCAGCTGGGCTGCACAGATCTTCAGTATCTGGCCCGGCATACCTTCTAGACCAGACAGATTTTGTGGGTTCACCCTATTGAAGGATGCCCAGATGCCAGCCCCAGAGTCTGATATTACAGGTTTGTCCAGAGATGTGGGTGCTCATGTGGGTGTGCTATAGCTCTTCCTATGAAATTGGACATAAAAGGCATTGAGCTCTTCTGGGAGTGATGGCTCATTACCACCAATTCTACCCAATCTCAGCTTGTTATATTGTGCAAACTCTGCCATAGCTGCTGAGTGCCCATCTGTCATGGAATACCAGACAAGTGTGAGGTGTTGCATTCTGGAAGGTCAACTATAAAGGGAAAGTACGCAGTAAATAGTAGGACCCATAGGAGCTTTGACTTACAGAGGGACCTTGAGGTATAAAGTCATAGCTCCCTGAAAGTGGCAACACGAGTAGATAGAATGGTTAAGAAGACAACATAGTATTTTCTTTATCAGGTGAGGCATTAAGTATGAAATATGTGAAGTCATGTTATAGCTGTATAAAACAAGGCCACATTTGGAGCATTCTATGCAGTCCTGGTCACTGCATTACAGTAAAGATCTGTAGGCTTTGGATACGGTGCAGAAGGTGTTCACAAGAAATTTCTTGGATTAAGATTACTAGGTGTAAGGACAGGCTGGACAACTTTAGAGACTGAGGAATGACCTGATAGAAGTATATGAAAGTATAAATGGTTTAGATAAGGTATCTAGTCAGATTCTTTGTCCCCAGATAGAAATGTCAAATACTAGAGGGCATAGGTTTGAGGTGAGAGAAGGAAAGTGTAAAGATTCAGAATCAGAATCAGGTGCAAGATCACTGGCATATATCATAAAATTTGTTGTTTGTGGCAGCAGTACATTGCAATACATAATAATTAACAACTATAAATTACATTAAGTACTTTACATTAAAATAATTAATTAAGTAGTGCAAAACAAGAGCAAAAAGTAGTAAAATAATGTTCATGTGTTCACTGTCCATTCAGAAACCTGATGGCAGAGGGGAAGAAGCTGTCCTTGAATCATTGAGTGTGTTGCTTCAGGCTCCTCATCGATGGTAGCATGTCCTGGGTGATTCATGAGGCAAGTTCTTCACACAGAAGGTTGTAGGTGAATGGAATGCTCTACCAGCTGAGGTGGTGGAAGCACATCAATAGTAACGTTCAAAGGAATGAACAAACATGGAATGAAGGGATATAGACAACGAGCAGGCAGATGGGAGCAGTGTGTTTCTGTCCTGTCCTATGTTCTGTGTTCCGTCTAATCCAAGAAGTGTGTTTAATGAGGCAGACATGAGGCATAGCTTTAAAATAGAAGTTTAAAGCACAGGAAAAAACAACAACAAATGTGCTGACATATTTCTTCATTTTTGTTCAGAGTTTATTGACAACAACAACATTAGTCTCATGTTCCAAAGTCCTGTCATCCTATTCACCTAAAATCAACTCACCAGAGCTCACAGGGATTGTTTCTCATTTGACTGATCTGTGAAACATTTTCATCTACAGACACAGAGATCTTGCTGTTGCCAACATTACAGAACAAATCATTAGAGTTGGTTAAAAGGTGAGGCCTTGAACTTACAAGTTGGGTCACTCAAGTAGGTTGAGTGAACTTGGCCTTTTCTGCTTGCAGTGACGGAGGACGAGAGGTGACCTGATGGAAGTGTATAAGATGATGAAGGGCTTGATCATGTGTATAGCCAGAGGCTTTTTCTCAGGGCTGGAATGGCTAGCATGAAGGGGGTATAGTTTTAAGGTGCTTGGAAATAGGTACCAAGGGTGTGTCAGGGGTAAGTCTTTCACACAGAGAGTGGTGGGTGCGTGGAATGCCCTGCTGGTGGTGGTGGAGGCAGATACAATTGGGTCTTTTAGGAGCCTCTTAAATAGGTACTTGAGCTTAGAAAAATAGAGGGCTATGCGGTAGGGAAATTCTAGGCAGGCTCTAGCGTAGGTTACATGGTCAGAACAACATGGTGGGCTGAAGGGCCTGTAATGTGCTGCAGATTTCTATGTTCTATGTTCTATTTTAAAATCTGAACTTGACCGCTTTCTGGATTGAACTCCATACAGTATATATAGAACTCAAATTCTGAAACAGATGTGGCATTGGAACGGTGTTATGCATACCTTCATCCCTGAATCAACATCACGTTGAAGGATATTACCAGAATTCCATTATGGTAGATAGAAAACATTGGTTCCCCTTTATTATCCCATTATTAAATTTACTGAATACGAATTCCCTTTCCATTAAACCATGTTGCCTCCGCTTGACAGTCTTCCGATTTCTAAACATTTTTCTATTGTCTCCTTTCGAAAAATTTTCAGCATATTGACAATAACAAATATGAGGCTAAATAGGCAAAAGGTTCCTGCTTTTTGTGTTCACCTTTTCCTGAATAGTGGTCTTATTTCTTGCAAGTTCATGAAATTTCTTTTTAGCATTTCCTCAATAAAATGAGTATTCTCACTCCTGAAGAGCATAACGAAAAGCAGTTGTTGTCAGAGTCTTTTTTTTTTTTGATGGCCTTATGGGTCTTCTGTCCTCTTCTGGCTCACAGTACCTTTATATTTTATAAAGTAGCTACAGTGGCTACAATGAGGAGCATGTCCTTAATGGCTGACATCTTCACGGAATGTTGCTAGCAATGTGAAGGCACCTCCATGGAATTCAGCTTTGTTCCATTGATCAAGTCAAGTTTTATCTCTTCTTTCTTGGTGTAAGCACCCAAGTGCTGTTGCACATTTGTTATTGCAAATGGTGTCAGTATTTTTTATTAGTAATATCACTAAATGTAGGAATGTTTTAACACAACAAGTTTGATTCCATCAATTTTAGGAGCACAAAGCAAACATAGAAGGGAATTCATTTAGCTTTTGGAACCCTGTGCCCCAAAGAGTTAACCTTGTATTGGGTTCACCACAAGTTATGTGCCTAAAAATCGGCCTCAACCAACTTCCAGGCCTCCATTCTGAGAATCCAGATGTCTACTACATTACATTTCTGCCTCATAAACTAGCTGTTTTAGCCCTTTTCTGAGGTGTGGTCTTCTTTCAGGGATATCTACTGTCTTTAGAGATAGCAATATATTTCCTGCCAGTTATCAGCCTTACATTCTGTCTGCCATCTCAAGCTGCCGATGAATCTTCAATTGTATCAAGATAGGAATTTGGTCCTGGTGCAGCTTGTATTGTCCATAACGGCTAAATAGAAGTAGAAGAAATATTTAATCCAATCATCTTGTACTAGCAATCTGTGCAGGGTGTCTGAAAACAACTAATGGTTGAAAAGTAACTGATCAACCTTGAGTTAATCTGATGTGAGATAATGGCCTACATTGAATTGCAATCATAGAACACTACAGCACAGTACAGGCCCTGTGGCCCACGACCTTTTAACCTACTCTAAGATCAATCTAACCTGTCCATCCACTTTTCCATCAACCATATGCTTCTCTAAGAGCTTCTTAAATGTCCCTAATGTATCTGCTACCATCCCCAGCAAGATATTCCATGCACTCATCACGCTGTGTGTAACAAACTTACCTCTGACAACCGCCCCCCCTCCCCCATACTCTCCTCCAATCACCTTAAAAATAAGGCCTCTGATTTAGGCACTTCCATCCTAGAAAAAAAAATCCCTTGCTATCCATTTGATCTATACCTCTTACTGTCGTGTACATGTCTATAAGGTCACCTCTTATCCTCCATCACTCCAAAGGAAAAAGCCCTAGGTCTGTCACAACCACGGATTTGGCGCTGCAGTATATACGGCAATTGTGCTTGTGAATATGTACATGTCAGCTAATTATTATTTCATTGTGATAGCACAGTATTTAATTCCATTCACTCCTTCATAGTATTTGTCGAGACTTGGACACAGCAACGCTTCGCTGCCTGTTTGCCTTCTGCCTTGCCTGAGAAATTGGACTGTCGAGTCACCTGACTCTGAAGACTAGCGGTATTCATTTTATTCTTAATTGTTCTTTTCAGTCGCAGTGTAGGCTTCGTTTTCCATTTGTGCGTTTTAGTTAATGGCCCTGTTTGGCCTAACGTTTATTGTTTTCTTTTCCCTTTAACATTGTTCGCATTAAAGTCTGGGAACTATTGACCTGCTTCAATGTCTCTCACTCCGCACTTGGGCCATGTCTGCACCTGGTGACAGCAAGTCTCGACCATGCAAAGATGGACCCAGCAGAGAGAGTGTAGCTGACCTTGGCCATGAGATTCACCGGTCAGAGTGATTCATCAAGGCAACAATGTTCCATTGGAATTGCTATGTATGAACTCCTGTTTCTCTCTCCATCATGACAGAAGGATCTTGCCAAGTAATGGACCCAGCGAAGTTTGAACAGTGATGTTTTGACATTGGTGACTTAAGGAGAGGGTGCCTTTATTCACAGTGCATGTCCTGAGTCTACATACCGAGCTTCTCTAGACTACATTCAGTTTCTCTGGTATCAATTCCAAGCTTTTAAGTCACAAGTACCCAGGTTCCCAGTTTTGTGGTCCCGTGACTCAGGTCTGCATAACAAATCAGTGCTTATCAATTGATTCAACAAATCGTCATTCAAGTCAATAGTGTAAATTCTGGAAGAGACCTACTCCAAAAGCTGATCCCTGGCTGGAGTGTGCAAATACACAGTAACCCTATCAAGTGTATTTTTAACCTCATGATGAAAGTCATGATACAGACTTTGAAAATTGAACTTTCATGCAGCAAATTGAACAGATCTACAGAGAACCAGCTGGCTTAGTGATGAAAGAAACCTGCCCATGCTGTCTTGATCTGTAAAACTGAGGATATATCTTAATTGCGTCTGGAAAAAATTGTGAAAGATAAACCACTGTGAGCAAGATTTGAAAAGATACCTCTCTAGGTTTCAAGGTTCATGTTTTCAAGGTTTTGCAAGGACTTTTTTCTATGCTCCCAAGGTTTCTATTTTTCCAGTTGTTCCCAAGGCTTGTTCAGTGTGTTTAGGGTTTCTCAATGTCCTCCCCATCTCACGGATGCCCAAGCCTCCCTCCTGGTCCTGCCTGAGGTTTCTTGATCTCAGTCTGTTGGGGTTCCCAGGCCCCTCAGGATTCCCCGGTCTCTCAGTCTGTCGGGGATCCCAGGTCTCTCTGTCTTCCCAAGTCTCCCTCTTAACTTCCCCAGGTCTCTCAAGTCATTCCTGGATCTCATGTTTTCAGGTCTTCCTGGGCCATCAGGTGCCAACTTTAGGGAGGGGGTTCCTGTAGTGACTAGTATAGGCCTGTGCAGCGCATCAAAAAGCATTGGGCTCTGAGCACCTGAATTGCTTAACTGTTGCTTAACAACAGTTATTAATAGTTTGAGTTCCTTGTGTTTTTCTCGAGCAACTCGCTGTTTGTAATGCGGTTTCCTGGTGATTTCTGTTTAAGTTTAAGTTTGCTTTGATAGGCTCAGGGATTCTGTGATAGTTTTATTGTTGAAGCAGATGCCTGATTAGCTCCAGTCGGAGGGTCCTCGTTTTGAGAATGATCCGTCTCACGGTGACACTTGGTCGAGCTACCTCTGTAAAATCTCTTGTTTCTGTCTCTACATGAAAGTCTTTGGTTCAGATATTGGTAGTGCACACCATGGCACTTATCTACCAGCATCACTGATGGACATCTTGGACATATCCCTCATCCGGGACTTCCAGCGGACTCATGTCTGTGGCGCCTTAGGGGCTATGCCTAGAGAGGAGGCCCTGTCACAACCACCGATTCGGAAGCGCAGTAGATACGGCAATTGTGCTCGTGAATATGCACACATCAGCTAATTATTTTTCATTGTGATAGTATTTAACTCCATTCATTCTGCCGTAGTGCTTGTCGAGACTTGGACACAGCAATGCTTCACTGCCTGTTCGCATTCTGCCTTGCCTGAGAAATTGGACTGTCGAGTCAACTGACTCTGAAGACTAGCGGTATTTGTTTTATTATTAGTTGTTCTTTTCAGCCGCAGTGTAGGCTTCATTTTCCATTTGTGCGTTTTAGTTAACGGCCCTGCTTGGCCTAGCATTTATTGTTTTCCTTTCCCTTTAACACTGTTTGCATTAAAGTCTGTGAACTATCGACCTGCGTCAGTGTCTATCACTTGGGCCATGTCTACAGCTGGTGACAAGGCCGCCCAACCTATCCTCATAAGATTTGTTCTCTAATACAGAGAGCATCCTGGTAAATATCCTCTGCAACTTCTCTGAAGTTTCTACATCATTCCTTTAATGAGGCAACTAGAAATGAACACAATGTTCCAAATGTGGTCTAACCAGACCTGCAACATTATCTTGTATATCTTGAACTCAGTCTCCTAACTAATGAAGTCCAGCACACCATATGCCTTCTTAACCACCTGTCAACTTGCATGGCAATTTTGAGGGATCTATGGACGTGAACCTCATGATCCCTCTGTTCCTCCAAGAATCATGCCATTAAGTCTGTATTTTGTTTTCAAATTTGACCTTCCAAACTGAATCACTTCACATTTCTCCAGGTTGAGAATCACTTCACACTTCTCCAGTCTGAGTGATCCATTGAGATTGCAAACTTGTATGTTGTTGATACAGGTAAAGACAGAAGTTACATTAAAAGTAGCCATGAAGCATCAAGCAGTATTATGGGCAGGTTATCTATTTCTACAAATCTCCAGACAGGACCTCCTGCTTTAAGTATTTCTTCTCTACTATAAAACACATAGACACTTACAGACCTGCATCACAGTCCGCAGACTCAGACAGAAATGTAGCCAAAGTCCACTGACATGAAACCTACTTTATGTTGCAGAGATCACCACTGAGATGACTCTTTCTGCCATTAAGCTGTGCTCTACCAACTTTTGCTGTCAGCATGAATTGGGAGCTCACACATGTAGGCTAATGGCCCAGGCAAAATTTTCCATCACTAATTGATTCCTTTGATAATATAATAGCAGCTTTGAATGGGAGAGCACATGATGTGGTCTGTCTTAATACAGCATATTAATTATTGCCCAAATAAGAAGTAGAAAGAAAACAAAATGTTTCCTCCCTATAATATGTATTGCATATACTTAGTTTGGATAAGGTAAATGTGATATATAAATTAAAAGTTAACAAGCTAAATTACTGGAAATGATTCTAAGTAAAACTTCTAGCTTCAAAATAGATTACATTATGGAATATCACACTTCTCATGCTTAACTACAATACTTTAATTATCTATCAGGCTTGCTACAGGATAAAAGTTTTTTATTGAAATATCACTTAAATATTGCATTAAGAAAATGATACAAGCGATCAGATAATTTGTAAGTAATTGTTCTTGCACGTTGAAGCTATCTTTTGAAATCAGCTCAGGTCATTCATCATCTTAGCAATGATCTTATTTCCCACGTCCAAATGATGTTATAACCCACAGCTCTAACATTAATATCCACTTATCGCTTAAACTGGGTGTTTGTATCTTATGCAATTTTGTTGAGGATGCCTCAGAAAATACCAGGGTGAATGAGTTCAGTATGAATCATAAAACAATATTATTTCACTGTAGTAAATATACAGTTAGATTCAGTCTCAGGTCAATCAGTACAACTTGATCATGCAAAATGAAACAAAACCACAGATGTATCATGTTCCGTCAACTCCTCCCCACAAAACTCGGAGGAGTAACTTGTCTTAACTATATTAATTCTAAGCTAATTTTCCAGTGTTTCCTGGTGAATCTGTTGGAAACTTGTGCTGGAAGCTTTCTGTTTAATAGTACTTGCTTCTGGTCTGGGATCCTAAGGAAAGGTTTGTGACTCAGCATTCCCAGTTCCCATCAATGTCCAGTCACTGCCAGTCATTTTTCCCATTGCTAGTTCTGGTAGACTAAAAATGCTGTCCTCATTTTGCATTTATTTCCAGGAAGCAGCTTTCAAATGTACATGGAACATAGAACAATACAGCACAAGGACAGGCCCTTTGTCCACGGTGTTGTGCCGAGCTAGCTAAAACGTAAATCAAGATACCTCAAAAATGAATCCCTCCTACCTACAGAATGTGCATATCCTCTGTCATCCTCACATTCATCAAAACAGCTCTTAAAAACCTCTAATGAAGGAGGTACAGGAGCCTGAAAAGACACACTCAGTGATTCAGAAAAGCTTCTTCCCCTCTGCCATCCAATATCTAAATGGACATTGAGCCCTTGAACACTACCTCACTACTTTTTTATTTCTGTTTTTTTTTTTGAAATACTTACTTTAACTTAACATATTAATTATATATATACACACTTAATGTAATTCAGTTTTTTCTCTATATTTGCTTATCATGTATTTCATTGTACTGCTGCTGTAAAGTTAACAAATTTCACAACATATGCCAGTGACGTTAACCCTGATTCTGATTCTGTATTTGCCTCTGCCACCATTCCAGGCATCCACCACTCTGAGTAAAAAACTTACCCTTCACATCTCCCTTGAACCTACCCCTTCTTGTCTTCAATGCCCTCTGGTATTAAACATTTCTACCCTGGGAAAAAGATACTCCCTGTCTACTCTATCTGCACCTCTCATAATTTTATTAGCCTCTATCAGATCTCCCCTCAGCCTCCACCACTCCAGAGAAAACAAGCCAAGCTTATCCAGCCTCTCATGATAGCACATGCCCTCTAAACCAGGCAGCGTCCTGGTAAACCTCTTCTGCACTCTCTCAATAGCGTCAACATCCTTCCTATAAGGGGACGACCAGAACTGTATGCAGTACTCCGGATGTGGTTCTATAAAGTTGCAACATAACCTCTTGCCTTTCGAACTCAATGCCTTGGCTAATGAAAGCAAGCATTCCATAAGCCTTCTTAACCACCCTATCGACTTCTCTATGAACTTGGACACCAAGATCTCTCTGATCAGTAACACTGTAAAGCATCTTGCTCTTATCAGTGCTCTATCTCCTTACAATATCTAATATTTAACTGTGTTAAACTCCATCTGCCATTTCCTTGCCCATATCTGCAACTAATCTATATTGTGTTTTATTCTTTCCCAGTCTTCTATGCTATTCACAGCTCTACTAATCTTGGTATCATCAGCAAATTTACTAACCCAAATAGCGGGGTCCCAGCAAAGATCCCTGCGGAACACCACTAGTTACGGATCTCCAGCTTGAATAACTCCTTTTGGCCAAGTACCTCTAACTTCTATGTGCAAGCCAGTTCTGAATCCAAGTAGCCAATTCGCCATGGATGCCATGTATATAATCTTCTGGATTAGCCTCCATGAGAGACACGATGTGCCCTACACATGTCTATGCTGGCTCTCCCTAATTAGGCCATGGGTTTCCAAATGTTCGTACATCCTATCCTATATAACCATATAACAATTACAGCACGGAAACAGGCCATCTCGGCCCTTCTAGTCTGTGCCGAACGCTTACTCTCAGCTAGTCCCACCGACCTGCACTCAGCTCATAACCCTCCATTCCTTTCCTGTCCATATACCTATCCAATTTTTTTAAAATGACAATATCAAAACTACCTCTACCACTTCTACTGGAAGCTCGTTCCACACAGCTACCACTCTCTGAGTAAAGAAATTCCCTCTCGTGTTACCCCTAAACTTTTGCCCCTTAACTCTCAACTCATGTCCTCTTGTTTGAATCTCCCCTACTCTCAATGGAAAAAGCCTATCCAGATCAACTCTATCTATCCCCCTCATTATTTTAAATACCTCTATCAAGTCCCCCCTCAACCTTTTATGCTCCAAAGAATAAAGGCCTAACTTGTTCAACCTTTCTCTGTAACTTAGGTGCTGAAACCCAGGTAACATTCTAGTAAATCTCCTCTGTACTCTCTCTATTTTGTTGACATCTTTCCTATAATTCGGTGACCAGAATTGTACACAATACTCCAAATTTGGCCTCACCAATGACTTGTACAATTTTAACATTACATCCCAACTCCTATACTCAATGCTCTGATTTATAAAGGCCAGCATACCAAAAGCTTTCTTCACCACCCTATCCACATGAGATTCCACCTTCAGGGAACTATGCACCATTATTCCTGGATCATTCTGTTCTACTGCATTCCTCAATGCCCTACCATTTACCATGTATGTCCTATTTGGATTATTCCTACCAAAATGTAGCACCTCACACTTAGCATTAAACTCCATCTGCCATCGTTCAGCCCACTCTTCTAACTGGCCTAAATCTCTCTGCAAGCTTTGAAAACCTACTTCATTATCCACAACGCCACCAATCTTAGCATCATCTGCATACTTACTAATCCAGTTTACCACCCCATCATCCAGATCATTAATGTATATCCTTAAGAATTTTCCCCAGTAATTTCCCTACAACTGATGTGAGACTCACTAGTTTATGGTTTCCAGGATCACATCAGGCCCTGGGGACTTATCCACCTTAGTACTCATTCGGCTGCCCAACATTTTCTCCTCCTTGACTTTTAAACGCCTTAACATATTTATGTACATAACCACTGATATCCTGGTCCTCCATGTTCTTTTATTTGGTAAATACTAAAGCAAAATATGCATTAAGTACCTCACTCACATTCTCCTTGTTCAAGCAAAATTTCCCCTCTTTATCCTTGAGTGATCCTTTGCTCTCCCTAGTTACCCTCCTTGATTGATCTGCGGAAGAATTGAGATAGTTTACACATGTAACTTTGAAAGTATTGTTAAATGGGTAAAGTCCACAATAAGCATTTGTAAAGCATTATATGAAGGAAGTCAGCTTGCTGGACATCTCTACAGGAGTAGATTGGATTGGAAATTGCTGAGACATCAAGATAACAACCACCTTCCCTCCTATGAATGCTTTCTGTTGGAAAATTTTAAGATCTTCAAGGAACTGAAAGGGATCATTTAATCTATTAGATCACTAACCCATAGTAGTGTTAAAATAGTGGTTGTTTCATGGGCCATTGAGTTATCTTATGGAGCTCATGTACTTAACTATAACTCAATGCAGTGAGTAATGAGACTGCGAGGAAGAACAGGATGATGATAGGGAAAAATTGCAGTCAGTGGGATGAATACAGTATGGCATAGGGACAAAATCTAACAGGGTGATGAATACAGGACTGAAGGTGTTATATTTGAATGCATGCAGAATATGAAATAAAGTAGATGATGTGGTAGCATGGTTAGAAATGAGCAGGTATGATGTTGTGGGCATCACTGAGTTGTGGTTGAAAGAAAATCATAGTTGGGAGGTTAACATCCAAAGATACACATTACATTAAAAGGACAGGGAGGTAGGCAGAGGGGGTGGGATGGCTTTGTTGGTAACAAATTAAATCAAATCCTTAGAAAGAGGTGACATAGGATTGGAAGATGTTGAATCCCTGTGAGTAGAGTTAAGAAACTGTAATGGTAAAAAGACTTTGATTGGAATTATATATACTGTTACGAACCCCGTAACTGGGTCACTTACCAGCAAAGATAGAGAGGTCCGTTGAAGTCTGATGATACGATTTTTAACAGTATTTATTAGTAAAATTGCACAAAACTAATATCAATGCAAATATACAGATAATATACGTCGTCAATACTAAATCTAAAAGTGCGGGTATAATAATAATCAATAAGAAATAAGCTCTATCGTTGTCTAGGGGATAATGTATTGTCCGATGGAAATATAAAGTTCACTCAGTTCATGCAGGCTGCAGCCTTTGGGGACCGCTGGGTTTGCAATGGTTGGAGAGAGAGAGAGTTTTGGGAGAAAAACTTGCTGGCTTTCCTTTTATGATTTTCGATCCGTCGGAGTCTCTTTGGTGTGGCTGTTCACTTGTGGCCTCTCCTTTAGCTAAAGCCGTTCTTCCGTGGTGAGCCCGCCAATCCCAGACAAGGGAAGGACACACACGAACCCCCCCCCCCCCCACCGGCTGTCGCTATTAAACGCTGTCACGGGATTTCTAGCATTTCTCCTGATGCGTCTAAAGGGGTTGTTCCCCAGACCCTCTTTTATCCTTACTCACGGAGTCTCAGATGTCAATCAGGTTGGGATGATGCAATCCCTCAACCAGCCCACTCTGGTCGTCCCCTGAGGGGCTTCAATGAATAGTACAGTACTCAATACACAATTCCGTCTCCAAGAGACAATAGCCGTTATCAGGGGTTTTTGTTTCACTGAGGCCAGGACACATTCCAAACCTTGTGGATTCTGCATGTCTCTCTCTCATTTCCTGGGTCCCAGACCCGAATTAATAGCAATCTTGTGATTCTCAAAAAGGAGGGGGCAACTTTGTACCCTTCGGCCCCTCAGAATTGCGGCACATTTATAACACCCCCTTCCTTCTAAGATTTTTACCATCGGTAAAAATGAATTAATACAGAGTCTTACAGGATTTCAGAATCTAACACAATACAAAAGAGTTTTTTTTTCACTACAGGGTAATACAGTTATACATTCAATTCAGCATCTAAACAGTTAGTGATTACATTGTCACTTCCTTTAATATCTTAACATCTTGTACCTTAATAAATTCTTGTAGCATCAGACTCCAATTTGATAACCACCTATTTTTATTCCTTTCCTTCAGCAAACAAAAACTAAAGAGTTGTGATCTTAGCTTACGTGTATACTGCAAAAGTTCATGCAAATACTAATCTTTATGTTACTTTCAAACTTAACAGTCAATCTTCCATGGGGGTTGTCTTTATTATTCACCTGCTTTGTCGAAATCCCTTAAAACCGGATCCTGTTATTTAAAATGGCATCCCGTCAACCCTCGCCCCTTTTCCAGTTAACTCCCACATGGTTAACTTGTATACTAGTGTGGAATAGGCTTTCGCATGCTCCTTTCATAGGAGTTATTTTATCAACAGTGTGTTCCAAACTTAGACCATTTTCCGAATTTCCACACAATTCTTTAATTTTAAGCAAGTCGTTAGTTTTATCTTCAGGACCCTTCATGCTATTAGTTTTCAGTTTAAACTCTGCAAGCGATCCCTTTTTGTCCAAACAGCATTTCAAATTCTGCCTCTTCACAGCACACCCTTGAATAACAATAGCGTGTGGGGCACCTTTACATTCCAAATCAACCTGTAATTGATTCGCAGGCACCGCGTTACCAAGCCATTGTCTCTGTAGCCTGGTTGCTGCTTCTGACATCAACCCAGACTTTAAATTTTCTTCATTCAATTTAGGAACTACACTTTTCCCTTTCCCTTCAATAATAATATTCACCTCACCACCTTTTATCTCCTCACTAACTTTTAACACACCTTCGAACACAAACAACTGGGAATTCTCACTTCCCACTAGTACCAAGGTTAACCCTTTCTTCACTGAACCAAGTCCATCTGACCCACAAGGACTGCATTTCTGTTCAACTGAATCAAATACCTCAGACTTTTTCTGAGTCCCATTACTAGGTTCAGTACCACGTGCATCCACATCTTGAACACACTCAAATGGGACATCTGCCTCTTCCAGGCTTTCAATACCCGTACCCTTTTCAAATTCTAAGTTCCCCTGATCCTCCCAGTTACTCTCTGGGCAACTCCCTTCCGGAGTAAACTCAACCCCGCGGGCTGAAACAACCTCATCTGCCAACCCAGCAGACTTCTTCAAGGTAATGGCATCCTTTTCATCTAGGACTGCCCTCATTTCATTATCGGGAACACATTTAAAATTTTCAACTTCTTCAAACAGTTCTTCCAAACCAGACAGATCATTCATGTCCAACCCTGGACCTTTTAACAGCCTTATCTGTTTCTCATCTTTACTCCGTGCCTCTATAAATTTCCTCCTGGCTAAGGGCAGGTCTACCTCCTCTCCCTTATTCTCTTTCACCTCCCTATTTTCCGTTTTACCACCCTCTAACTCCTCTTGGTACAGGGTCAGTAACAACGTCTCGGCCAAATCGATACTGGCCTGATTTAAACTGGTCTCTTTCTCAGCTGCCTTTCTCAACGTGCTGCGAGTGATCGCGCATGCGGGGTAGATCTTGGACTCTAGGGGCGGGTCCTCAACACTTACAGGCTGGCTCGTCAGCTCCATGGCCGACCAAACGTCACCACCAGTTAAATCGTTACCCAGAAGGATGTCTACGTCAGTTCCTGGAAATTCTGATCGCACCCCTATTTCAACTGGTCCAGATACCAGCTCACAATTTATAACGATCCTATGCAAAGGCACAGCTTCTGTCCCTTTTCCTATGCCTCTCAAAGCTACCTCTCCAGTCTGAGGACCAAAATCTAGCACTGTACTGTGAATCAATGACAGTTCAGCTCCCGTGTCTCTCCAGATCCACACTGGAACTGGTGTGTCTCCCTCTTTGACAGACACGGTTCCTTCTGCAATAAATTTCTCAGGCCCCTCTCATATTCTGTCTACCTGGGGCTTTCTTGTCAATTTACTGATCACCACAATACATCCTGTAGGGACTGCTGCTCTCCATTTTCCTGTCTCCTTCCTCGGAGCAAGGCACTTAGATGCAATATGATCCACTTTTCCACAATTAAAACAGGTCAAGCCAGGACCTCTCCTGCCCTCTTGCCTTTCCTCCTCCTTAATTTTACCACTAGCTCCCAGCAGGATCTCTACCTCAGCCGGCGGGCTTTCTCTACCGTTCCCATGGTCTCTCTGGTAACTCTTATTCGAGGAAAACTTTGTCTTGTGGGTTAGGGCATATTCATCTGCGAACCTAGCAAATTTGAAGATGGACTTATTCGGCTTCTCATTCAAATACATCCGGATATCATCCGAAACACAACCTTTAAATTCCTCGATCAGAATTAACTCCCTGAGACGCCAAAAATCCTCTTCTACCATTTCTACTGCACACCAGCGATCCAAGAGCACACCCTTCTCATAGGCAAACTCTGCATACGTCTGATTCCACCCTTTCTTTAAATTTCTGAACTTTTGTCTATATGCTTCAGGTACCAATTCATAGGTCTGAAGAATGGCCTCTTTTACTTTCTCATAATTCTCAGACTCCTCCTCCTCCATAGACAACGCCGCATATGCCCGTTGTGCCTTCCCTTTTAACACACTTTGTAACAACGCCACCCACTGCTCTTTGGACCATTTCTGACTCACTGCCACCTTTTCAAAATGCAAGAAATAACTATCAACATCCATCTCCTCGAACGGAGGTACTAACCTAAACTCCCAACTAACATTAAACCGCTCCTCTCGGTCTGACCCTTGCGCTCTTCGCTCTTGCCTTAACTTCTCCATGTCTAAGTCATGTTGCCTCTGTTTCTCCTTCTCCCTTTGGTTCTCAGCTCTTTCCCTCTCTTTTTCAGCTCTTTCCCTCTCTTTTTCAGCTCTTTCCTTCTCCTTTTCAGCTGCTTCCAGCTGTTTTAACAATTTCATGCTCCCTCTGCTTCTCAGCTCTTACCTGCTCTTTTTCCTTTTCGGCTCTTTCTTTTTCCTTTTTGGCCCTTTCCTTCTCTTTTTCAACTCTTCCTTTTTCCTTTTCAGCTGCTTCCAGCTGTTTTAACTTAATTTCATGCTCCCTCTGCTTCTCCGCTCTGTCCTGCTCTTTTTCCTTTTCGGCTTTTTCTTTTTCCTTTTCAGCTGCTTCCAGCTGTTTTAACTTAATTTCATGTTCCAACCTTAATTTCTCCAACTCTAACTGAGCCGTCCCACTAGCGGGTACCTTTTCAGGGATATTTTCCAATACCTCAGCTGAAAACACATTCTTCACAATATAATACTGAGTTATGGCCCTCCGCACCTCCCGCTTTTTCATCGACAACCTCACCTCTGCGAGGTTTAGTCCTTTCGCAATATTTATCAAGTCCGACTTTGTGGCAGCCTCTAGCGCCTCCAGAGTAGGGTTTTCTATAAATTTGTCAATGTCCATCTTTGCTGGTTTCCTGTCTGGTTACCCGCGCAACCAGACCCACGTTTGGACTTAAAAGCCCGATTCACTGGCCCTCCAATTTGGTATCAAATCTCGAGACGTGGCCCCCACTTTGTTACGAACCCCGTAACTGGGTCACTTACCAGCAAAGATAGAGAGGTCCGTTGAAGTCTGATGATACGATTTTTAACAGTATTTATTAGTAAAATTGCACAAAACTAATATCAATGCAAATATACAGATAATATACGTCGTCAATACTAAATCTAAAAGTGCGGGTATAATAATAATCAATAAGAAATAAGCTCTATCGTTGTCTAGGGGATAATGTATTGTCCGATGGAAATATAAAGTTCATTCAGTTCATGCAGGCTGCATCCTTTGGGGACTGCTGGGTTTGCAATGGTTGGAGAGAGAGAGAGTTTTGGGAGAAAAACTTGCCGGCTTTCCTTTTATGATTTTCGATCTGTCGGAGTCTCGTTGGTGTGGCTGTTCACTTGTGGCCTCTCCTTTAGCTAAAGCCGTTCTTCCGTGGCGATCCCGCCAATCCCAGGCAAGGGAAGGACGCACATGAGCCCCCACCGGCTGTCATTATTAAATGCTGTCATGGGATCCCTAGCGTTTCTCCTGGTGCGTCTAAAGGGGTTGTTCCCCAGACCCTCTTTTATCCTTACTCACGGGGTCTCAGATGTCAATCAGGTTGGGATGATGCAATCCCTCAACCAGCCCACTCTGGTCGTCCCCTGAGGGGCTTCAATGAATAGTACAGTACTCAATACACAATTCTGTCTCCAAGAGACAATAGCCGTTGTCAGGGGTTTTTGTTTCGCCAAGGCCAGGACACATTCCAAACCTTGTGGATTCTGCATGTCTCTCTCTCATTTCCTGGGTCCCAGACCCGAATTAACAGTGATCTTGCGATTCTCAAAAAGGAGGGGGTGACTTTGTACCCTTCGGCCCCTCAGAGTTGCGGCACATTCGTAACAATACATAGGCCTCCAAACAGAGGCCTCAATTTAGGTTACAAATTACAATGGGAAATAGGAGGTGCATGTCAAAAGGTCTATGTTGCAAAAGTCATGGGGGATTTAAAAATGCGCGTAGATTGAGAAGATCAGATTGGTGCTGAGAAAATTTGTAGAATGCCTACAATATGTCTTTTTAGAGCATTTCATGATTGAGCCTATTAGGCAATCAGTTATTCTGGACTGGCGTTGTGTAATGAACCAAATTTGATTAGGGAGCTTAAGGTAAAGGAAGCTTAGGAGGCAGTGATCATAATATGATTGAAGTCAACCTGCAGTTTGAGAGGGAAAAGCTAAAGTCAGATGTATCAGTATTACAGTGGAGTAAAGGGAATTATAGAAACATGAGAGAGGAGTTAGGTAAACTTGATTGGAAGGTGACACTAGCAAGGATGATGGCAGAACAACAGAGGATTTTCTTGGAGCAATTCAGAAGGTGCCAGATAGATACAACCCAAAGAAGAAGAAGTATTCTAAAGGCAGGATGACACAAATGTGGCTGACAAGGGAAGTCAAAAACAACATAAATGCAAAAGGCAGGGCAATATAATAGAGCAAAAATTAGTGCAAAGTTAGAAGATTAGGAAGCTTTTAAAAACCAACAGAAGGCAACTAAAAAAACATAGGGGGTGGGGGTGAATATGAAATATGAAGGTAAGTTAGCCAATGATATCAAAGAGGGTACCAAAAGTTTTTTTCAAATGTACAGAGAGTAAAAGAGAAGTGACGGTAGAGATTAGACCACTGGAAAATTACACTAGAGATGTATTAATTGGGGACAATGAATTAGCTGATGAATTAATTAAGTACATTGTGGAAGACACTAGCAGTACACCAGTTATTCCAGAGTGTCAAGCACAGAATTACTATCACTAGGGAGAAGGTGCTTTGGAGCTGAAAGGTCTGAAGGTGGGTAAGTCACCTGGACAAAATGGACTACAGCTCAAGGTTCTGAAAGAGGTGACTGGGGAGACTGGAGAGGTATTGGGGTCATGATCTTTCAGGAATCACTAGATTCTCGCATGGTTTAGGATGACTGGAAATTGCAAATGTGTCTCCGCTCTTCAAGAAGGGAGGGAGGCAGAGGAAAGGAAATTAAAGGCCAGTTAGCTTGACATCAGTGGTTGGGAAGTTGTAGCAACATTACTTAAGAAACTAACAGTGGATTACAGAATGGCCTTTTAAGGTAAAGAGACATGGCTTAAGAAAACACTTAAATAATATTCTCTTGGATAAATTGCGATGTATTAAAATTACAAGCAATTGCTAATTGGTCCCATTATTCACAATTAGTTCATCTTTTTACGGGACGACCGCACTCAGTATTCACACTATCACTGTCTTCTTCCCGACAGTCAGATATCACCGGTGGTCCCTGTGCTCGGGCTCATGGGCTCTTCCCCACTAATATAACTCACAAAGATGATCTCTGTCAAAACAGAAACATCCCCGCAATGTTCTACTGGAAAGCAGTAATAAAGGATGACGCGCGGTGTGCATCAGCTCTTTGCAATGGCTGGGCGCGCGTAGTGTTTCTGGTTTTCGTTCCGATCCTGAACTATGTTGCAGGAAGCAGCTGGTAAGGTTTGGGTTGACGAGAACGCCTCGATGGGTCTTTGTAACAGCTGACCGGAGTCACCGGCTCACGTTTGCTGTTCCCGATAGCGCTGACACTCGCTCTGTTCGGGTTTACAACGGGCCATTGAAAAAGCTTTGAACTCTGAGCTCCCGGCAGAGAATCCGGAAGAGTTGACAATCGGACTCTGCGGCGGCAGATGCGGCCCTTCAACCTTGCAGCGATTTCGTGTGGAGAACATATCTGTATCGGGTAAGAAATATTTGTCAATCCCCGAAAAAAAGCTCTTGTAATATAAACTTCATTCCTCTGTGAACTCGTTCAGATTGAAGAACATTCTTGAATCGGCACAATTAAATAAAAACTAAATCCTTTAATTTGGATAAGATTTTATCTTCAGGAAATTTATTCCATCTGGGGTACGACTCGTTTCAGATGAAACTTTTCTGCAAGTTGCAAACAAACGCCTGGTGTCTCCTTCATCTTCTTCACAGGATAGCTTCAGAACAACAGTGTTACGTAAGAAACCCTTCCATAGTCTACCGGCCCCAGTGTATTCACGATGTTCATCAGTAAAGGAATGCGGGGATGAGGAAATCCCACTTTTATGCATGCTGTATTTGGATACCTCCACATGCGGCTGTTTGGGACAAACATGACATGAATGTCACTTAAAAGAAAACTGGATAGACATTTAAAACAAATCTAAAAGCATATTTACAGAAATAAGTTCAGCTCTTTGTTCCTCTTCACTGTTAATTTGATATAAATTAATATAAATATAAATAAATTAATTTGATACTGGTGTTTGAGTTACTACACATTTTTCCAAAACAGGGAAACTAATGATATGTCCATTTCTGTTAGGATACTTGATTTTCTTTTGGTAACATTCTGAATAAAAATTCAACTAACAAATTAGTCTGGGCATAAAATTATATTTTAAATTTATTACCAATCTGGACTGCACAAATAGCAGACAAGTGCTCTTTGGCTAAAAATGTCCTTAGCTGAACCCCTGTCAACCCCTTAAGGAACTCCTGTAAAGCTAGATTTCTCTTCCTCGCTACGGTCCTTCTGTTGAGTGTTTCCAATGATCTATTAAATATATTCTTGGATGTTTTTTCCTCTGTTGTCTGGTTACCACTGTATCTATTTCAAACAATTCATTAGATATTTTGGTATCATTTGTCATCGAGGTACACGTCATTCAGAAGTTTCTGTGTCTCAGCTGCAGTTGTCCAAGGCTAGGATTTGGGTCTCTGTAACTAAGAGAGAAAGATAGAATTTACTGTAGCAAACACAAAAAGGCAATCTATTTTAAAATCGGGTCTCTTTCAGCTTTGATTTTAAAGAATACCTCCTGTGAACAAAGAGTCTGCTAAGTTCTGCAGTGTAGATGGTTCACTCGTCACTCATAGGGAGGCTCCGGAAAGTGAACCAAAGAATAATGACTCCTTGGAAAACTTGTCAAAGATCACAGACTTACAAACTGAGTTTAAGGGAAGGACAATGGTCATCCACCATGAAACTAGCACTAAGCTAGCTTCTTTCCTTTTTTCTACCATCCCCAATTCTGATGAAGTATCTTCAATCTGAAATATTAATAATTCCTCTTTCTGCAGGTGATTTCTGACTTCCTTAGTTTTTGAGTATATTTTGTTCTTATTTCAGAATTCTAGCATTTTCTGTTTTTTATTTCAAATTCCCAGTACAAGCAATTTTTCTTCATGTTTATTTACTCTTGACTTCACTATCAGTTCTCATCTGGAAGTGACAACCTTAAAAACTTTCCCTTCTGCTCTCCAACACTATTTCAGTGTATCCTTTTTGTCTCATTCACCTAAGTACCTTTCTCTTTTTTGATATGGTGTTGATCAAGACTCATCCATGACAACCTTATCCTCAAATATCAGAAATACAAGAATACAGATAGAAGAAGCATGAGTAGACTATTAGGCCCTTTAAGTCTGACCCTCCATTTAAAATTATAATGTCTGATCTTTGCTGGCCTCGTTTCCTCTTCTGTGCCATTTCTCCAAATCCTTCTATTCCTCATTCAATCAAATATGTATCCATCTTCACTTTAAATACACTTATAATCCAACTTCCACCACCAGTGGAGCAGAGAATTCCAGATAGACACCACCCTCTGTGAGATGAAATTTCTACATACCTCAGTTTTAAGTGAAGGCCGTCTTGTTCGTGACACTCCCATTAGTGAAAATACTCCGACATCTACCCTGTCAAGCCTTCTTATGGTCTTGTGTATTTAAATAAAGTCACTATCATTCTTTTGAGAGGCTCAAACTATTTAATCTCTATTGATAGGACAATCCTCTTATTCTAGCAATAGATACATTTCAAAAGTTACTAGGGCTGTTTATTTTGCTAAGAGGATCAAAAGTATCCCAGAGGAGGGTTTACCAACACCCTGTACAATTGCAACAAAACCACGCTATTTTTAAAGCCACCGGCTTTGGAATGAAGTCTGTAATGCATTTTGCCTTTGTAATGAACTTGTTGGACTTGACTGCAAGCTTCTTAGGATTCATGCACTAGAACCCATAGAACTCTCTGTACTTCACTCCATTAAAGTCTTTGTCCATTTAGATAATAATCCACCTTTCTGTTTCTCTTACCAATGAGCATGATTTCATATTCCCCTTCACAAATATCCTTTCAGCTGTATTTTGCCCAGTCACTCAATTTATCTAAATCCTGATGCAGACTCATCCTTATCACAACATGCCTTTCCGCCTACTTACATGCTATCAACGAATTAGGAAACCTTACACACTGTTCTTTTCTCCAGGGCATTGATGTTAATAGTGAATAATTTTGGGGCCAAGAACTGATCCCCATGGTACTCCAATACTTACCTCTTTGCAATATATAGGACCCATTTATCAAATGCCTACTGGAAATACACAACATCTACAGTTTCATTTCTATTAACTCAACTTGTTATCTTCTCAAAGGATTTGTCATTCCTGATTTACGTTTCATAAAATCATGTTGATTCAGTTTATATTCAGCTTTCCTAAATTATTAGCTGTTTCTTCTTCAATTACTAAAACTATTATTTTAATAATAAAAGCTGTTCCCTGCAGTTCCCTGTTTTGTTTTGTTTTTCGCTTTTCTTTTGGAAAAGGAAGTCACATTGAATGTTTACCAATATTCTGGTACCTTCAGCAAGGTCTGAAAATTTCCGTTTGATGGGTCCACTATTTCTTCGGCCACTTCCTTTAAAACCCAAGTCCACCATGTCTCAATAACATGTGTGATTTTTCAAAAAATACTTCATGCCTTGAAATCTCTGTAAGTTCTCTCATATTGTTTGGAATTAGCCTGCCTGATATTTTGTGGATATTAACAATGTTTTTGAACGATTTCTTCTCTTCTCTTTGGTATTCACTAAGGAGAAGGATATTGAATGGTGTAAGGTGTGGGAAACAAGTAAGGAAGTTATGGAACCTATGACAATTAAAGAGGTGGAAGTACTGGCGCTTTTAAGAAATTTAAAAGTGGATAAATCTCCGGGTCCTGACCGGATATTCCCCAGGACCTTGAGGGAAGTTTGTGTAGAGATAGCAGGAGCTTTGACGGAGATCTTTCAGATGTCATTAGAAACGGGGATTGTGCCGGAGGATTGGCGTATTGCTCATGTGGTTCCATTGTTTAAAAAGGGTTCTAGAAGTAAGCCTAGCAATTATAGACCTGTCAGTTTGACATCAGTGGTGGGTAAATTAATGGAAAGTATTCTTAGAGATAGTATTTATAATTATCTGGATAGACAGGATATGATTAGGAGTAGCCAGCATGGATTTGTGCGTGGAAGGTCATGTTTGACAAACCTTATTGAATTTTTTGAAGTAGTTACGAGGAATGTTGACGAGGGTAAGGCAGTGGATGTAGTCTATGTGGACTTCAGCAAGGCCTTTGACAAAGTTCCACATGGAAGGTTAGTTAAGAAGGTTCAGTCGTTAGGTATTAATGCTGGAGTAATAAAATGG
Organism: Hemitrygon akajei; assembly: GCF_048418815.1. NCBI lineage: Eukaryota > Metazoa > Chordata > Chondrichthyes > Myliobatiformes > Dasyatidae > Hemitrygon > Hemitrygon akajei. The sequence continues at coordinate 106,705,955 of NC_133136.1, read as the reverse complement.
ATTCAACAGTGGCTAGATGGGAGATGCCAGAGAGTAGTGGTGGATAATTGTTTATCGGGATGGAGGCCGGTGACTAGCGGGATGCCTCAGGGATCTGTTTTGGGCCCAATGTTGTTTGTAATATACATAAATGATCTGGATGATGGGGTGGTAAATTGGATTAGTAAGTATGCTGATGATACTAAGGTAGGAGGTGTTGTGGATAATGAGGTGGGTTTTCAAAGCTTGCAGGGAGATTTATGCCGGTTAGAAGAATGGGCTGAACGTTGGCAGATGGAGTTTAATGCTGAGAAGTGTGAGGTTCTACATTTTGGCAGGAATAATCCAAATAGAACATACAGGGTAAATGGTAGGGCATTGAGGAATGCAGTGGAACAGAGAGATCTAGGAATAACAGTGCATAGTTCCCTGAAGGTGGAGTCTCATGTAGATAGGGTGGTGAAGAAGGCTTTTGGAACGCTGGCCTTTATAAATCAGAGCATTGAGTACAGAAGTTGGGATGTAATGTTAAAATTGTACAAGGCATTGGTAAGGCCAAATTTGGAATATTGTGTACAGTTCTGGTCACCGAATTATAGGAAAGATATCAATAAATTAGAGAGAGTGCAGAGACGATTTACTAGGATGTTACCTGGGTTTCAGCACTTAAGTTACAGAGAAAGGTTGAACAAGTTAGGTCTCTATTCATTGGAGCGTAGAAGGTTGAGGGGGGATTTGATTGAGGTATTTAAAATGTTGAGAGGGATAGATAGAGTTGACGTGAATAGGCTGTTTCCATTGAGAGTAGGGGAGATTCAAACGAGAGGACATGATTTGAGAGTTAGGGGGCAAAAGTTTAAGGGAAACACGAGGGGGTATTTCTTTACTCAGAGAGTGATAGCTGTGTGGAATGAGCTTCCTGTAGAAGTAGTAGAGGCCAGTTCAGTTGTGTCATTTAAGGTAAAATTGGATAGGTATATGGACAGGAAAGGAGTGGAGGGTTATGGGCTGAGTGCGGGTAGGTGGGACTAGGTGAGATTAAGAGTTCGGCACGGACTAGGAGGGCCAGAATGGCCTGTTTCCGTGCTGTGATTGTTATATGGTTATATGGTTATATGGTGAAGATTGATGCCAAAAATTTATTCAACATATCTGTTGTTTCTTTGTTTGCTGTTATTAATTAAATTGCCCTCATCTAATGTGTTATCCTGCTACCAAATGTTTCTATCGTATTAATTATATCCTGTAGTTCTTAATTGTTAAGGAGGGAAATAAGACTTATTTGGAAAGGAGTGTTGATTTACGTTTGCTCCTTCACAGCATAAGAGGCCACATCAAGATGCTGATTGGTCCTTAGTGAGCCATTGGCCTCTCATGGGTTAGTTCGCCTGTGACTTCCATACATGAGTAAGATGGAGGTAGGAAAAGAGCTGACATCAGACCTCCCGCTCTGCTGCTGGATTGCACTGCCGAGCCTGACAGCAGAACACTGATGTACCAAGAGGGGGTGGTTTGGCTGGATGCTCTTTTCATCCACTCCTTGCTTTTGCACCATATTGAGCTAGCAACCCCATTCAGGAGTTAAGTGTGTGCAAGTAGATTTTTTTTTTACTTTATTTTAATGTATTCAGTTATTTGTTTGAATTTTATAGTGTTTGATTTTTGTTCATATCTGTGTGAATAGTATTTTAAATGTGGCTAACATTCACAGATGTTTACTAATAATTCAAAAGTCACGGGTTATCAGGGTGTTCTAAGAGCTGATAGCCTACTTGAGGCCAATTTGTCTCTCGGATCCTAGTTTGCCTCATAGGATGCCTCTCAGGTATGGAAGGTCAGGCTGTTTGGCCTCTGCACCCAGAGGCACTGCACTGGGCTGCACCCCATGTGGCATTATACACATAGTCAAGGAGGTTAATTTCTGATGTGGCATTTTAGGGATCTTTAATCAATCTTGATGTTGATAATTGGTCATGAAAATCTGAATTAACTGATTAAAAACTGTATATTTTATAGTTCCTATAGAATAAAGAAGTTTAATTGGGACCCAGTTACAGTAAATATGGCAATATGAATTTACATGATAGGATGGTAATTAAATGCAATACTATCAAAACTGATAAGAGAACAGTGGATTTGATAATCATCAACTAAAAAAAAGAGCACAAGGAAGACAATTTGATACTTTGAACCCAACACCCTAAACATCTCTTCGATGGAGACCTGCTAATTGCTTCCTGTGGACTCAATGATTCCTGCTGAATGATTTTTTATTATATTTGATCTTCATAAATCATCCCATAGAAATATAATCCTTTACAATTCATTCAGGACTGGGTAATATTGTTGGCAAGGCCAAAATTTGTTACTCATCCATAATAACCTTTGAACTGCAAGGTCATATCACAAATTATTTTATAGCCACATTGCAATGATTTGGATTCGAATGTAGGCCAGATTGAGTAAGGTTGGCATGTTTATTTCTGGAAAGGTAGTAATGAATTAGAGGGGCTTTTATAATAGTAAGGTAATTTTATGTTACCATTACTAATGATAACAATGTATTCCTAATGTATTTAATCATCTAAAATTAAACAGCTGGCGTTGGTACCAGGATGTGAACTCATGGAAATATACTGAACAGAAACTGCCCACCTTGTCTGTGCCAACCATAATGCTTCTGTCATTTCATTTACCTGCATTAGACCTGTACATTTACAATCATGCTCTGTCCAAATACCTTCTAAGTATTGTGAATGTCTCTGCCACTGTCCTGTTCTCTGGCAGCACATTCCAAATACTCACCTCAGTGTGAAAAAAATCCACCCTCAGCTCACCTGAAAACTTATTCTCTCGCTCTGCTTAAATATGTGTTTCCTAGTTCTAGATACCCCTGCCCAGAAATAGAGATTCTGACTATCTGTATAGAGACCTTCATATTTTTATAAACCTCTTTTCAGTCTCCTACAGAGCAGTGAGAATAAACCCAGCATATCAAAGCTCTCCTTACAACTATAGTCCTATATTCCATGCCGAATCTCCTCCGCATTCTTTCTGTTGCTATCAAATCCTTTCTGTGGTGTGGCAATCAGAACTATACCCAATACTGTAAGTGCAATCTAGCTAATGTTTTGAACAATTGAATCATGATCTCCCAACTTCTACACTCAATGGCTCAGCTTATGAAGGCAAATATATTACTGTAAATGCCTTTTCATGACCTTAGCCAGATATGTCGCCACTTTAAGGAAATTATGCACAACCTTATCCTGTTGGGTCACCACTTTAAGGGAATCATGGGTTTGCTTCCCAAAGTCTTTTTGTACACCAACATTCCTAAGGTTTTTGTGGATTACTCTACAAGAGTTATTAGAATTTAACATTCAAACGTGCATCACATCACACTTTTCTGGTTAAAATTCTATCGGTCACTGTTCTGTCCAACTTTCAAGCCGGTCAAAATCCTGCTGTACATTTAGACAACCTCCTCTGCAATCTATGACTCCATCAATTTTTGTGCCTTCTGCAAACTTACTAATCATACCACTTCATGCTAATTGAAATCACTTATATGTTTTAGAAGACGATTCCAGCACCAATCTCTAATAAACATCTGCCAGCACACCCATTGCTTCCTATCGCCAAGCCAGTGTTGGATCCAATATGCCAACGTGTCTCCTCATGTCCCCAGATACTCATCACAACAATGATATTGTACCTCAATGTGCCAGAGAAGTCAGCTGCTGACAGACACATCAAACAATTACTGTAGCTATTGTTTGCAAGAGGAAGATATTTTGATATTTTTCTATGGATTCCAGCCAACAGTTTAACAGGACAGAGATCTTTCCTGGCAGGCAACTCTTGCAAGAATACTGAACACTTTTCACATACCCGTGTATTTATTAGTTGACTGTTTTGCCTGTATTCAACTTCATGCTATTCTCTATGGTGGGTTATCTGAAGTACCCGAAAATGGGCAGCTCTTCTCTATTCTACTTGATGCAGCAACATGTTCACTCTGAGGGCATACAGGAGTGAGATATACCAACTAGTGGAGTGGTGTCCCAACAACAATCTTGCACTCAACATCAGTAAGACAAAAGAGTTGATTGTGGATTTCAGGAAGGGTAAGACGAAGGAACACATACCAATCCTCATAGAGGGATCAGAAATGGAGAGAGTGAGCAGATTCAAGTTCCTGGGCGTCAAGATCTCTGAGGATCTAACTTGGTCTCAACATATCGATGCAGCTATAAAGAAGGCAAGAGAATGACTATACTTCATTAGGAGTTTAAAGAGATTTGGAATGTCAACAAAAATACTCAAAAACTTCTGTAGATGTACCATGGATAGCATTCTAACACTCTGCTTCACTGTCTGGTGGGGTGGGGTGGGGGGGTTTGGGCTACTGCACAGGAGCAAAAGAAACTGCAGGGGGTTGTAAATTTAGTCGGCTCCATCTTGGGTACTAGCCTACAAAATACCCAGGACATCTTCAAGGAGCAGTGTCTCAGAAAGGCAGTGTTCATTATTAAGGACCTCCAGCACCTAGGGCATGTCCTTTTCTCACTGTTACCATCAGGCAGGAGGTACAGAAGCCTGAAGGCACACACTCAGTAATTCAGGAACAGCTTCTTCCCCTCTGCCATTCGATTCCTCAATGGAATTGAACCCTTGAACACTACCTCACTTTTTAACATATATTATTTCTGATTTTGCACAATTTTTAATCTGTTCCATATGCATATATTGTAATTTATTTATTTTTACTTTTTTTCTTCTATATTATGTACTGCATTGAACTGCTGCTGCTAAGTTAACAAATTTCATGACACATGCTGGTGATAATAAACCTGATTCTGATTCTGATTAGATTAGAGTAAATTAGTTTAAGTTTTAGTTTTACATGACATATTACTGGGTTATGGTCACTATTACAGTCTGCATCTGGATATGAAATAGTTATTTAAAATATTACAGGAAACTCTAGATATATATTCGAAAGACCTCCGCCTAATCAGAAATCTGTACTGGGAACAAACTGCCGCTGTAAGAATAGATGGAGAAGTGAGTCAGTTTACAAAAATCAAGAGAGGCGTTAGACAAGGGTGTGTTTTTCCCCTGATTTGTTTAATGTGTACAGTGAAACTATACTACAAAAAGTGAGAGACATCTTGGGAATCAAAGTTGGCGGTGAAAACAGCAATAATTTCAGATATGTGGATGACACTATGTTAATTATGGAGGAAGAACTACAAAACAATTGATATAGTTGTTGAAGAAAGTGCAAAAATGGGTCTATCTATCAGTTGCAAAAAGACAATGAATGGTGATATCCAAAAGAAGCAGAAGCCTATCTGCAGGCTGAGAATAAATGGGGAAGACATAAAACAAGTACAGAAGTTTTGCTACTTAGGAAGCTGGGTGACATCAGATGGCAGGTGTGACATGGACATCAAATGAAGAATAGGGATGGCAAAAGACACCTTTACGAGAATGAAGAGTATACTGACCAATACTAAACTAGGCATGACAACCCGCCTCAGAGTACTGAAATGTTACGTTTATCCAGTTACATTATATGGCTCAGAATGTTGGACAATATCTAGTTACATGAGGAAATGAATTGAAGCAGCAGAGATGAGGTTTTTGAGGAGAATGCAAAGAATACCATGGACGAAATGAATATCTAATGAGGATGTCATGAACAGAGCAAGCACAAAAAGAGAAATAATGTATGAGATCATGAAAAGGCAACGTAACTTCACTGGACACGTGATTAGGAAAGAAGGGTTAGAATGCATGGTAATAATGGGGAAAACTGAAGGGAAGAAAGCAAGAGGAAGGCAAAGACAAATGACATTGGAGAAAGCAGCCAGAGAACTGGAAATGAATACCAATGAATTGATCCACTTGACCCGAAACAGGAGTGTGTGGGCCATGGCAGTCAAAGCTCAAACTGGGCACGGCACCTGATGATGATGATGATGATGAGATTAGTTTATTGTCATACACATCAAGGTGCAATAAATTCTTTGTAAAGCTCAGAGTAAATAGTACACATGGCAATGAAGAGAAAATTCAAGGCATTTATTGCATCGTTAGTTTCTTCTGTGGGTTTCATTTAACCTTTGCTGGAGTGTTTGAACTTCCACTGCTCTGTCATAGAGGGTCCATATAGAGGGTGCAGCTTTATTTGTCCACATTTCTAACCATTTACCAGAAAGATGGCAAATTACTTTAAATCTGATCAGCTGGTTCCATTTCTATTTGCTCTGATGCTGAGACAAGCCCTGACCATGCTGGGAGATAATGCTGGACTGCTTCACTCTGACGGCATGGAGACATTGAGTTTGCATTGCACTGAGCTGACTTTACTCTGTGAGGAGCTGGAGGGCTGGGTGAAAGCACCTGGCCGGTCAGGACTACCTGGCAAGTTCAAGGTGTGGATATACCAGCATGGAATCCCATCAAGGGTTCTTTGGCCACTGCTGGGATATGAAGTTCCAATCTCCATCATCGAGATCCCAGAGGAAAAGGTTGGCAGCATACTTGGGAGGGGGCTGGGATTGCCCAGCACTCTTAGCAGCTATGGAAAGAACACTGAGCTGTGGCTGCCCTTGAAATCCTTGGAGGAAGAGTTCAAGATGACAAAACCCAGAGAGGTGATGCAGTACAGGGAGTCCAGTGACCCAAAGATGGCCCAGGCAGGGATCATTGTGAGAACTGGGAGGAAGAGGAGAGTGAAAGTGGCCATGCAGTTGGCTGAAACTTGGCTGTGCCACAACGTCCTGGTGGGAGTGGTGATCGAGGAAGAACTAGCCTGAGAAGTTTTACTGTCCCCAGGCATGACATGGTTAAAGGGAGGGAGGAGCACAGGCTCATCCAGCCGTGGATGAAGGGAAATCCAGCAAAGCAGTGGGTATGAAGCAGCAGAGAGCTTGGACCGGGGGAGCAGGCCAGGGAAAGGAGAATGACATGGACTACTCTCTGATGAGCTGAGCCACACTGAACCAAGTTCCTTGTCCAGGTGGTGTATGACATCTTGCCCAGCCCATTCAACCTGTATAGCTGGGGGAAGGTTGATGCCCCTGACTGTCTGTTGTGCTCCAGGAGAGAAACCTTGGAGCACATCTTGAGCTGCTGCCCGAAAGCTCTTGGAGACGGCAATACCACATGACTAGGTACTGAAGACCATTGCAGAAGCAATTTTCTTAAAAATTAGTAATAGCAAACAAGCTCAACCCTGCAATCGAACCATCACCTTTGTGAAAGCTGGAGAGAAAGCAGAGGCAAGACTAATCCTCTCACAGGAATTCTGGCACCTGTTCATGACTGGCAGCTCATGACTCACCTGGAGAAAAACTGAAGTTCCCACAGCACATCGTCGTCCATCATGAGACCAGACATCCTCCTGGTCTCAGAGCAGCAAAGCACATCATCCTGCTGGGGCTGATGGTGCCCTGGGAGGAGTGTCCGGAGGAGGCCCGTGGGAGGAACTGGACAGCGACTGTCGGAGGCAGGGATGGAAGGCAAAGTGCATTCCCGTTGAAGTGGGCTGCCAGGGCTTCATTGGACAGTCTCTTCACAGAGCTCTCAGCACATTGGGTATCGCTGGTACGAGGAGGCAGAGAGCCAAGGGCAACATTACTGAGGCAGCAGAAAAAGCCTCTAGGTAGCTCTGGATGAAGAGAGCAAGTCCATGGGGGTCTGCAGCACATACTCCCTGAACACAAATCGTGGCTTCATCAACCACGGCTGGGTCGCCTGGGTGAGGGTGTCTGATGTTGAAAGACCCGAAACACCCACTGACCACTGATGATGTGGTCAGAGCATCGTGAGATGTATTCTTCAAATGATGGTACTGAGGGTGTAAACTCAAGGCTTAGGGGACCATCTGAAGAAATTTCAGTTAATTTACGCACAACAACTGATTGGGTTCACTTGATACAAAGCTGGAGCAAAATCAGGGATTTAGTGGTTTGAAAATCAGAATATATTTCAGAAGTATGTAACTGTTGAGGTTATCTTTTACATAATTTTTGAATAAAACTAGCTGTACCATATTTATGATAAACCTACAAGGAAAGAATGGAAGTTTTATTTTTTTGCCCTTCCAGTTGTGAAGGTACTTGAGCTGGTGATAGGACATAACTACAGCTTAATGTGAAATGCACGCAAGGCCATTACATAGAATTACAATTCTCCTTTAGCATTATGCAGGATTTATTTTAGTATTGACAACAATTGCATTTTGAGCTTGAGTTTCAATAAAGTAGAGAATCAGTACATATTTATGTGCCTGGTGGAAATACTGATGCATCAATGCCACATACATTAAGTTATTATCAAGTGACATGACCATTGTCAAGGGCAAAACAATAACATCAATATGAGTCAGATCCCATTCTCTATCCAAGTATTGGTTCAGGCACTGTGACTGTAATGATTCAGAGCTCATGACTGTGCATATGTTTGCAGATCTGAAACAAGATGGGAAATGGTTTAGTGAAACCCAAGCAGCTGAGAGAGCAGAGAAGTAACATCAACAACAGTACCATGAAGCTTTGGAGCAACTCTGGGACAAGGGTAAATGTTAAAACCACAGGAGATATCATCCAAGACCGATTACTGGAAGTTGAACTGGAGAATAAAAGAAAAGATGACCAACTACATCAGCAGCAGTGCAAGATTGAAGAACTGGAAATGCAGCTCAGCCAGCAGACCTGTATGATCGCTGAAATCACAGAGGAACTACAAGCCAAATGCATCCAAATGAACAAACTCCAGGATGTTGTTAAAACTCAGTGTGGGGTCCTTTTTCAGCCATCACCGCCACCACTGAGAACTGCTAATAAAGAGACTGCCAACAGGAGAGGAGCTAAGGAGGGCGTGTCAGCAGAACCTACCACCAGGACGTATGACTCCAGCAAACTGCCTGTGTTTTCCATGGAGGGAGCCAGGGTTCGAAAAGATTCAGGGTAATGACATGCACTTCCCTGGTTATGTGATTTATTTTAATTTGACAAATGCATATCAATGGCTTCTTTCATTATTATTTTCACCTTCCAACAAATATTTAAACTGGTAATCAGAGAACAGTTGCTGGTAGAAGGTGATTAGAGGTTACTTGAATTCCATGTTTCAGATCAGAATGTAGGTTCATGCATTTATTTTTGATCCTCATATTTTTGTAGTTAAAACACCACAGCAACCCAAGTTCTCATCATGATATGTTCAATCAATGGCACAATGTTGTTTTTTTCTTGTTAGGGGTGACTGTTTCAAAATGGTTGTCAATACTGATTTGGAAACTGACTGGACTTCACGCTAATGGATGGAATATTTACAGAAAGAGAATGCTGATTGTCACAATAGCAGCCTCTGTTAAAATTATTTAGTGCACACAATTTGAACAGCAGTATCGACCATCTACTCACAATATGAGCTAGGCAAATCTTATTTGCTGCTTGTATGTCATAATAACCAGCATTTCCACCACCTGCACCCCACCAATATTATAAAATGCAAATCTAAATCAGATTTCAGTTCTTGAGATAGATTTCCTCTTTTGCACATGAAATTAAAATCTCCTCTGAGTGGTATAGATGGAAATAGTGGAAAATTATTTAGGGGGACCTCGACATTCATTACAAAGCCGAACAGATTTTCTGCCCATTTAAATTACTCACACAAGAGAGGAATAATTGTCCCTGTTCTTACAAAAAGATGAAGAATCAAAGTATGTGACCCTGAGATTCACCTTCTCCATTGATAGCCACGAAACAAAGTAAATCATGGAACCTGCATAAAGAAAAATATCAACCACTCCCCCCCCACCCCCATGCCCCATGCAATGGCAAAAGAAAAATGAGTGAAAAGCACAATATTAAGCACGAATCCACAAAGTCATTGGAAGAGTCTAGGCATATTCAGTTCAGTCTAGATCAGTTTACCATTGCAAATGATAGTTTATGTGGCATCTGTCACAGGCTGCTATCCAGTGTCATATACAGTATTTGGGCAGCATTTATTGCCTCCCTGGGAGCTCTGACACCCTCTACCTCATTTTCCTGCCCTTTCCCCACATGCCCTGAGCTCTCCAATGTACTGAAGTCTATTGATCTTGGTGCTGCAATCTCTGTGGCAGTTTTATACTTGCTCTGCAAATTTGTTCATATTTAATTAACCAGATCATGTGAAGATGAGAGTTAAAGTATCACAATTACTTGATTTTTTTTCTTGCTGCTGTGCACTACCAGGTTTTGTTCGTTTTAAGATTTCTGTTTAACTAATTTAAATTTCCTCAACCAGCGACTGAAACATTTAGATTCACTTTCTTTTGAGCAACAATAGGCACCCTGAAATGGTTGATCATTCTGTGTTCCTTGCTGTCTAGTTCCGAAGGTATGCTAATACATTTTTTCCACAGTGTTATTTCACCTGACTCTGATTAGCATTATCAGGTCAATGTCAGTTTCCTGGGGAATATTCCATCAGTCCCATTCCATCTCCTCAGCTCACTGTAGCCCTGCAATTTAGTTTCTCCTTCGTATCCATCATCTCCATTTTGATCACTCACCTTCACTAAGAGGCATATTATAGTGGGTAATTAACCGACCAATTCCTATTTCAGACATGGGAGGAAACCTGTACTTGACAGAAATCTAAATGATCCGAAGGAGAACGTACAATTCCAGCAAGCACCCAAAGAGTTTGAGAGCATCTTCAGGCTGTGTGGCAAAATCTGGGCCCAGAGCGTGTCGCTGGGTGGCATGGTTTAGGCCCAAAGCCTTTCTCTGCAGTGGTGCCTGCTGGGTCCTAATGCGAGGTACTCTATGTTGTTTGGACAATTTAAATGCCAGCCGAGATAGACGGGAAAGACAGTTTGTTGGGATTTTGCTCGCTGGGGCCGAGGCTATAAAGACTGTTCTGGCTGTAAGCACCATGCCTGCTATTATGATGAGCTGATACCAAGGCTTTGGGCTGACTCTGAGCTGCTCTGGGATTTGGAAAAATGTATTTAATTTGGTTTCGAATGGTTACTCGCTTCTATTGTTTGTGCGATTTGTTTTTTTTTCCCTTTCTCTTGTACATTGGGTGCTGATCTGTATTTATTTATTTATTTATTTATTTTTAATTGGGTTCTTTTGGATTTCTTACTTTGTGGCTACTGTAAACAAACAAAGCTCAAGTTTGTATAATTTATCCAGTCTTTGATAATAAATGTACTTTGAACTTTGAAGTTAGGATCAAAGCAGTACCTCTGGCCCCATGAGGTGGTATGATATCTGCTGCATCATTGTGCCAACTCCATTGCTGTATGATGTCATTGATGTCATGATTTTAATCAACACAACCCCAATCCCAGCCCAGAAGGAGGTCTAGTGCATATCATTGCCACTATCTGTTTCTCAATCAATTTTTCCTTAGTGCCCCAACTTGCTTCTAACAAGCTTCCTCTGGAATTGAGGTAATCTTTAGGACAAGTTGGAAGCTTTTCAAACTATGATACTTTGGCTCTAGATGTTCATCAGGACTGGTGTAGTGAACCTGATGCACCATCAATAACTCTCGGAGACAGGAGGCGAACAATAGGCTTTTATTAGCAGCAAAAGTGACCACAACATCTCGGAGACTGAGGGAGGAGCAGTGCCTCCAATCACCTTTATCCAGGGGTCTGTGGGAGGAGCCACAGGAGCAGTCAGCAGAGGGACGTGTCCAGACAGATATACACATAGTTTACCACAGAACCGACCCAGAATGTTGACATGTATCTTTTGTCTCCATGGTAGCTGCTTGATCCACTGCATTCTTCCACCATACTGTTTTCATTTTGTTCTGAGAATGGAGACCTAATTACTTAATCACAGATGTATCTAAAAAAGTAGATGAGAGAAGAGCAATGGAACTTGTCCATCTGGACTCAAGGTAGGCCTTCAACAAGGTCTCATGTGATAGGTCGGTCCAAAGGAATCCAGGGAGAGCCTGTTAGGTGGATTCAAAATTGAGTTGGAGATAGGAAGCTGATGCTAGTGACGTAGTATGCTGTAGGGATCAGTGTTGGGATCCTTGTTATTCATTATTTATATAAATGAATTGGTTGCGAATGCACACGTCTTGATCAGCACAAAATTAGAAGGTGTAGTTAATAATGAAGAAAGTTACTGTAGATTACAGGGGAAGTGACAAGTAGATTTCAATGCATATAAATGTGCGGTGATGTATTTTGGAAAGTCAAACCAACAGAGGGTCTACACTATGAATGGTAGGACACCAGGGAATGTAATGGAACAGTGACCCAGGAGTACATGAGCATAGTTCATTGAAAGTGTGTCGCAGGTGAAGGCATTTAGCTTTCATCAGTCTGGGCACTGAATTTAGCAGCTGGGTTACTATGCTGAAGGTACGCATGGAAAACTCTACTGCTTTGTCACCCTGTTACAAGAAAGATGTGGTTAAACTGGAACAAGAGCAGAAAAGAGTTATGACGGTATTGCCAAGACTAAAGGCCTGAGTTATTGTTATGTTTTGTAACTCCGAAAACTAATTGAAAGAAAAACACAGGAGCTCAGGATAACTTGTCCACTTAGTTTTTCTTCAGTGAGGCAAACAGGAATGAGGAGGTGACACGAGGAAATCCGCAGATGCTGGAAGTTCAAACAACAGCACACATTCTGGTATTTCATACATATATCCAATAATGAATTATGTAAGCAAACAAAGAATGCTTAATCAAGCAATACATTTCCAATATTACTTGAATATTACTAAAATATTAAATACGCTATACTTACGGGGAGATGTTGGCCAGGCTGAGCCTTAGGAGAATCGAGGGGCGACCTTATAGAACTGTTCAAAATAATGAGAGGCTAGTTAAGGCAGACAGTATAGTCGGCCCTTCTTATCCGCGGGAGATTGGGTCCGAGACCCCCCGCGGATACCAAAAATCGCGGATGCTCAAGTCCCTTATTTAAGCAGAATCAGCGCTGTGGGCTTGAGGACCTAGCGGAACCCAGGACTTTATTTAACATGTTGAGACCGGTGGGCATTAGGACCCAGCGTAGCTCTGAATCCGCGGTGTTTCTGTTCACGAAAATAATCGCGATTGCGATTGAAAATAAAGTGGAAATAATAAAGTGATCGGAAAGAGGTGAAACGCAATCGGTCATTGGAAAAGCGTTAGGCTACAGTCGGTCAACGATCGGAACAATTTTAATGGAGCATGTGAAAGGCCCTGCCCCGATGAAAGCTACAATTATTAATAAGCCACGCAGTGGTTTAGTTATTGGCTTTTGGGTTTTTGATCCTCCACATCAACCCGGCATGGCGGAGAGCGCACTCGATTGCGGTCTGTCACCGGATCGAACTCGGGAAGAAGTTCCTGAGCCAGCGCTGATACACACGTTCTTAAGTGTTTTATATGCATAGAAAGGTAAAATGTATACTATATACGAATGCAAACGTTTGACTAACTGACGCTAAATAATACCGGATGTACCTGTTCCGACTTACTTAGTAAGAGAACTTCCGATTTTTTTGGATCCCGATCCACGATAACCCACGCACATCCTCCCGTATACTTTAAATCATCTCTAGATTACTTATAACAGCTAATACAAAGTAAATTATGTGTAAAATAGTTGTTATACTGCATTGTTTAGGGAATAATGACAAGAAAAAAAGTCTGTACGTGCTCGAACAACGAGTGCTGGATGAGTACTTCCGGGTTTTCGCGATTCGCGGTTCGTTGAGTTCGCGGATAAGGAGGGCCGACTGTAACTGTCTTCCTCAGGGTCGGGGAGTCTAAAACTAGGAGATATGGATTGAGGGTAGGAGAGGAAAGATTTAAAAGGGAACTGAAGGGAAATCTTTCATGCAGAGGGTGGTTGGTGTATGGAGCCAGCTGCAGGTACAAGAGAATCATTTAAGAAGCATGCAGGGGTGGGGCTTGAAGGATATGGGCAGGCACCATGATTGACATGAACTTGATTCTTAAATGGCTTCTATCCATACCATATTGGTCTGTGACTCTATATCTCTAATATGGAGGTGGCACAGAGAGACCTATCTATGATGCTGTTAGAAACACAATAAAGCACCTAAGAGATATTCTCAAAGCTAAAGAGAGGAAAAAAGAACAAGTGATACTATGAAATTTGACTTGCAGCTTTGTTGCAGTGTTCTGAAAATATATAATGCAATATATCTGGTCTACTTGAAGTAGACCTGAAATTCATTTGGTGTGAGGGAAACAAGCTGGGCAAGATCCTCACAGTAACCTTTAGCTACCAGACACATGAATCCCTCAGCTAGAAAATTGAAGACAGCGAATTTCACCACTAAATTTGTTCCTTCCCCTTCACTCGGGTTATTCAAAAGGTGTCCTTTCTAATTGTGAGCTGTATTTCAAGCTTTCTCTAGTACAGAGACAGCCTTGCGTCATCATCCTGGTTTCTTCACCATTCTTGATGACATATCTCTCTTAAACCGTCCCTGGTTTCTGGCGCTGAAGGACTGTGAATGCACTTTCTGCCATTACACGAGCCCAAGAAGGTGGTCTTTCCTGAAAGAGAAACATTCCTGAGAGGTTTCACAGATGCTGCCTGACACTTCTTTTAACCATGGAATTGTTGCAGAACGTGATACTCCACAGTTAATAGCAAGGTTATCTACACTTGCCAGTAATGCAGCTTTTCTCAATCAAATATTGTGAAAATCAAAACGTTATCTTCCACTTTACCCTGACCTCCAGCAGCTGCTGTATATCATTAGCTTACCCATTTTAATTATTTAAATAAAAAAAGAAAACACTGAAAACAATCAGTAGTCAGACAGCCTCTGTGAAATCTCCTAAGAGTTTTACAGAGGTAACCAAAAGGATCGATGAAGGTAGAGTAGTGGATGTTGTTTAGATGGACTTTAGCAAGGCCTTTGACAAGGACTCCATGGCAGGCTATTCTGCAAAGTTAGAATGCATGGGATCTAGGGAGAGATAGCTGATTGAATTCATAATTGGCTCAGTGCTAGGTAATGGAGACTGACAGTAGAAGACTGGTCATTGGCTAGAAGCCTGTGATGAGTGGTGTGCTACAGGAATCAATGTATAAACAACTTGAAGGTAAATGTACAAGGCAGGGTTGGTAAATTTGTGAATGACACTATAGTGAAAATGATTATAAAAAATTACAGAGGGATGTTGATCAACTGGATATATGGTCTGAGGTTTAGCAAATGGCTTTCAAGTCAGATAAGCGTGAAGTGTTGCATTTTGGTAAGCCAAACAGGGCAGGATGTAACCAGTGAATGGTAAGACCCTGGGAACTATTATGGAACAGAGGGACCCAATTTGCTGAAAGTAGCTTCACAAGCAGATAGGGTGTGACGAAGATGTCTGGCATGTGGGTCTTTATCAATCAGGGTACTGAGTATGCCAATTGGGACACTCTGTTGTGGTGGGACATAGAACAGTACAACATAGGAACAGGCACTTTGGTCCAAAATATTATACTGAACCAATTAAATAAGTATTCAAATGACCAGCTAATTTTTTCTGTCCACACAAAGTCCTTATTCTTCCATTTTCCTTACATCCATGTACCTGTATAACCAACTCTTAAAAGCCCCTACAATATCTGCCTCTACCACCATCACACGCAGAGCATTCCAGGCACCCATCATTCTCTGTATAAAAAACTTCCCCCTCACATCTCCTTTGAACTTACCTTAAATACACACCCTCTGGTATTAGACGTTGCCACCTTGGACATTAAGGATACTGTCTGTCTACTCTTCCTATGCCTCTCATAATCTTATAATCTTCCAGTCTTCTACTCAAGATGGCGCCTGCATACAATGCTCCTTCGGTTGACATCTTCTGGATAATCACAAAATCATATATTTCGCTTCTTTTGTGTTTTCTATGGTTGTTTTTCATCTTGACTGTGATTCTGGAACTGTTGGAGCCTATGATTTGCAGTTTGGAGATTGTTTGGGTGTTCCAGCGCTCTGCAGTCTCCGACAGGATTCCAAAATGCAGAGGCAGAGTGTGTGAACTTTGTCGTCAGAAGGTTACGTCGATGTTTGACTCCATTTCGTCAATTAAAGATTCCATTATTTGCCCATTAAAGCGACAATGGAGATTAAAGCATTGAGGCGAATGTTGTGGAGAGGGGAGACTGCCTTTTGATCACTGGTGGGATTGCACTGCTACTGGAGAGGGGAGACTGCCTTTTGATCGCTGGTGGGATTGCACTGCTACTGGAGAGGGGAGACTGCCTTTTGATCACTGGTGGGATTGCACTGCTACGGAGAGGGGAGACTGCCTTTTGATCGC
This sequence comes from Hemitrygon akajei, assembly GCF_048418815.1. NCBI lineage: Eukaryota > Metazoa > Chordata > Chondrichthyes > Myliobatiformes > Dasyatidae > Hemitrygon > Hemitrygon akajei. The sequence continues at coordinate 106,689,637 of NC_133136.1, read as the reverse complement.
TGGTGGGATTGCACTGCTACTGGAGAGGGGAGACTGCCTTTTGATCACTGGTGGGATTGCACTGCTACTGGAGAGGGGAGACTGCCTTTTGATCGCTGGTGGGATTGCACTGCTACTGGAGAGGGGAGACTGCCTTTTGATCACTGGTGGGATTGCACTGCTACTGACAGGGGAGACTGCCTTTTGATCGCTGGTGGGATTGCACTGCTACTGGAGAGGGGAGACTGCCTTTTGATCACTGGTGGGATTGCACTGCTACTGGAGAGGGGAGACTGCCTTTTGATCGCTGGTGGGATTGCACTGCTACTGACAGGGGAGACTGCCTTTTGATCGCTGGTGGGATTGCACTGCTACTGGAGAGGGGAGACTGCCTTTTGATCGCTGGTGGGATTGCACTGCTACTGGAGAGGGGAGACTGCCTTTTGATCACTGGTGGGATTGCACTGCTACTGGAGAGGGGAGACTGCCTTTTGATCACTGGTGGGATTGCACTGCTACTGGAGAGGGGAGACTGCCTTTTGATCGCTGGTGGGATTGCACTGCTACTGGAGAGGGGAGACTGCCTTTTGATCACTGGTGGGATTGCACTGCTACGGAGAGGGGAGACTGCCTTTTGATCGCTGGTGGGATTGCACTGCTACTGGAGAGGGGAGACTGCCTTTTGATCACTGGTGGGATTGCACTGCTACTGGAGAGGGGAGACTGCCTTTTGATCGCTGGTGGGATTGCACTGCTACTGGAGAGGGGAGACTGCCTTTTGATCACTGGTGGGATTGCACTGCTACGGAGAGGGGAGACTGCCTTTTGATCACTGGTGGGATTGCACTGCTACTGGAGAGGGGAGACTGCCTTTTGATCGCTGGTGGGATTGCACTGCTACTGGAGAGGGGAGACTGCCTTTTGATCGCTGGTGGGATTGCACTGCTACTGGAGAGGGGAGACTGCCTTTTGATCACTGGTGGGATTGCACTGCTACTGGAGAGGGGAGACTGCCTTTTGATCGCTGGTGGGATTGCACTGCTACTGGAGAGGGGAGACTGCCTTTTGATCGCTGGTGGGATTGCACTGCTACTGACAGGGGAGACTGCCTTTTGATCGCTGGTGGGATTGCACTGCTACTGACAGGGGAGACTGCCTTTTGATCACTGGTGGGATTGCACTGCTACTGGAGAGGGGAGACTGCCTTTTGATCGCTGGTGGGATTGCACTGCTACTGACAGGGGAGACTGCCTTTTGATCGCTGGTGGGATTGCACTGCTACGGAGAGGGGAGACTGCCTTTTGATCACTGGTGGGATTGCACTGCTACTGGAGAGGGGAGACTGCCTTTTGATCACTGGTGGGATTGCACTGCTACTGACAGGGGAGACTGCCTTTTGATCGCTGGTGGGATTGCACTGCTACTGGAGAGGGGAGACTGCCTTTTGATCACTGGTGGGATTGCACTGCTACTGGAGAGGGGAGACTGCCTTTTGATCGCTGGTGGGATTGCACTGCTACTGGAGAGGGGAGACTGCCTTTTGATCACTGGTGGGATTGCACTGCTACTGGAGAGGGGAGACTGCCTTTTGATCGCTGGTGGGATTGCACTGCTACTGGAGAGGGGAGACTGCCTTTTGATCGCTGGTGGGATTGCACTGCTACTGGAGAGGGGAGACTGCCTTTTGATCGCTGGTGGGATTGCACTGCTACTGGAGAGGGGAGACTGCCTTTTGATCACTGGTGGGATTGCACTGCTACTGGAGAGGGGAGACTGCCTTTTGATCGCTGGTGGGATTGCACTGCTACTGGAGAGGGGAGACTGCCTTTTGATCGCTGGTGGGATTGCACTGCTACTGGAGAGGGGAGACTGCCTTTTGATCGCTGGTGGGATTGCACTGCTACTGGAGAGGGGAGACTGCCTTTTGATCGCTGGTGGGATTGCACTGCTACTGGAGAGGGGAGACTGCCTTTTGATCACTGGTGGGATTGCACTGCTACGGAGAGGGGAGACTGCCTTTTGATCGCTGGTGGGATTGCACTGCTACTGGAGAGGGGAGACTGCCTTTTGATCACTGGTGGGATTGCACTGCTACGGAGAGGGGAGACTGCCTTTTGATCGCTGGTGGGATTGCACTGCTACTGGAGAGGGGAGACTGCCTTTTGATCACTGGTGGGATTGCACTGCTACTGGAGAGGGGAGACTGCCTTTTGATCGCTGGTGGGATTGCACTGCTACTGGAGAGGGGAGACTGCCTTTTGATCACTGGTGGGATTGCACTGCTACGGAGAGGGGAGACTGCCTTTTGATCGCTGGTGGGATTGCACTGCTACTGGAGAGGGGAGACTGCCTTTTGATCACTGGTGGGATTGCACTGCTACTGGAGAGGGGAGACTGCCTTTTGATCGCTGGTGGGATTGCACTGCTACTGGAGAGGGGAGACTGCCTTTTGATCACTGGTGGGATTGCACTGCTACTGACAGGGGAGACTGCCTTTTGATCGCTGGTGGGATTGCACTGCTACTGACAGGGGAGACTGCCTTTTGATCACTGGTGGGATTGCACTGCTACTGGAGAGGGGAGACTGCCTTTTGATCGCTGGTGGGATTGCACTGCTACTGACAGGGGAGACTGCCTTTTGATCGCTGGTGGGATTGCACTGCTACTGGAGAGGGGAGACTGCCTTTTGATCGCTGGTGGGATTGCACTGCTACTGGAGAGGGGAGACTGCCTTTTGATCACTGGTGGGATTGCACTGCTACGGAGAGGGGAGACTGCCTTTTGATCACTGGTGGGATTGCACTGCTACTGACAGGGGAGACTGCCTTTTGATCGCTGGTGGGATTGCACTGCTACGGAGAGGGGAGACTGCCTTTTGATCGCTGGTGGGATTGCACTGCTACTGACAGGGGAGACTGCCTTTTGATCGCTGGTGGGATTGCACTGCTATGGAGAGGGGAGACTGCCTTTTGATCGCTGGTGGGATTGCACTGCTACTGGAGAGGGGAGACTGCCTTTTGATCGCTGGTGGGATTGCACTGCTACTGGAGAGGGGAGACTGCCTTTTGATCGCTGGTGGGATTGCACTGCTACTGGAGAGGGGAGACTGCCTTTTGATCACTGGTGGGATTGCACTGCTACTGGAGAGGGGAGACTGCCTTTTGATCGCTGGTGGGATTGCACTGCTACTGGAGAGGGGAGACTGCTTTTTGATCGCTGGTGGGATTGCACTGCTACTGGAGAGGGGAGACTGCCTTTTGATCACTGGTGGGATTGCACTGCTACTGGAGAGGGGAGACTGCCTTTTGATCGCTGGTGGGATTGCACTGCTACTGGAGAGGGGAGACTGCCTTTTGATCGCTGGTGGGATTGCACTGCTACGGCGAGGGGAGACTGCTTTTTGATCGCTGGTGGGATTGCACTGCTACTGGAGAGGGGAGACTGCCTTTTGATCGCTGGTGGGATTGCACTGCTACTGGAGAGGGGAGACTGCCTTTTGATCGCTGGTGGGATTGCACTGCTACTGGAGAGGGGAGACTGCCTTTTGATCGCTGGTGGGATTGCACTGCTACTGGAGAGGGGAGACTGCCTTTTGATCGCTGGTGGGATTGCACTGCTACTGGAGAGGGGAGACTGCCTTTTGATCACTGGTGGGATTGCACTGCTACTGGAGAGGGGAGACTGCCTTTTGATCACTGGTGGGATTGCACTGCTACGGAGAGGGGAGACTGCCTTTTGATCACTGGTGGGATTGCACTGCTACTGGAGAGGGGAGACTGCCTTTTGATCGCTGGTGGGATTGCACTGCTACTGGAGAGGGGAGACTGCCTTTTGATCACTGGTGGGATTGCACTGCTACGGAGAGGGGAGACTGCCTTTTGATCACTGGTGGGATTGCACTGCTACTGGAGAGGGGAGACTGCCTTTTGATCGCTGGTGGGATTGCACTGCTACGGCGAGGGGAGACTGCCTTTTGATCGCTGGTGGGATTGCACTGCTACGGCGAGGGGAGACTGCCTTTTGATCGCTGGTGGGATTGCACTGCTACTGGAGAGGGGAGACTGCCTTTTGATCACTGGTGGGATTGCACTGCTACTGGAGAGGGGAGACTGCCTTTTGATCACTGGTGGGATTGCACTGCTACTGGAGAGGGGAGACTGCCTTTTGATCGCTGGTGGGATTGCACTGCTACGGCGAGGGGAGACTGCCTTTTGATCGCTGGTGGGATTGCAATGCTACTGGAGAGGGGAGACTGCCTTTTTTTTGCAGGGTGTTCGCTCTGTTGCCAGAGAGGTAAAAGCTTGCTGCTGTGAGCGGAGAATGTTACCCAGGTTTTCTGCATTTTTGATATGGACTTTGACTATAGACTCTTTTTCAGTCTTATCGTTTTTTTATATTCTGCGTTTTTCATCCTTTCTCGTTCTATTTGTGTGTGGAGGAGGGGGACTTGGGGGTTGGTGTGCCTGTTCTGTTTTGTTTCACTTTTTGTGTGGGGAGGAGGGATTTAGGTATTGATGATTGTGCTGCAATTCCTTTCTTTATTGGTTTCCTGGCTATCTGGAGAAGAAGAATTTCAGAGTTGTATATTTTGATAATATGCCTCTATCAGATTTCCCTTCAGCCTCTGACACTTCAGAGAAAACAACCAAATTTTGTCCACCCTTTCACTATAGCATGTGGCCTCTAATCTAGGCAGCATCCTGGTAAATCACTTCTGCACCCTCTCCAAAGGCTTGACATTTTATAATGGAGCAACCTGAACTGTATGCAACTCCAAATGTGGCCTAACTAGAGTTTTACAAAGCTACAACTTAACTTCCTGACCTTTGAACTCAATCCCTCAACAAATAAAGGTAAGCATGCCATATGACTTCTTAACCATGGTATCAACCTGTGTAGCCACTGTCAGGGAGTTATGAACTTGGACCCCAAGTTCCCTCTGCTCATTAACATTGTTAAGGGAGTTGCCCTTAACACTGTACTGTCTCTTTACATTTAACCTACCGAGGTGCAATGCTTCACATTTGGCTGGGTTAAACTCCACCTGCCTTTCTCTGCCCATACCTGCAGCTGATCTATCCTGTTGTATTCTTTGCCAGCTTTCTGAGCTATCCACAATGCCACCAATCTTCATATCAAATGTAAATTTACTAACCCATCCAACTAAATTTTCATCCAGGTCATTCATATACAGTACATCACAAACAGCAGAGGTCCAGTACAGTTCCCTGTGGAACACTACTAATCAGAGAACTCCAGACCACTGGAGACAGTGTGGATTTTTTCTGGTTTCCCTTTGGATCATCTCTACTGTAATAAGAAGACTTTTGTTTTGCATTAGGGAGAATACATCAACAGTGTCCTCTTTGTAAATACTTAAGTTATTTCTTCCATCAGCATTTCCACGATTAATTATCCTCTTGAATTTGATACTGTAATTTGATCCTCTGAGAAATAGAGCCCATTGCTGCATTCACACCCTTCTGCGAATTAAAAATGGATACCAGTTATTGATGATCTGTAATGAGGATAAACTCTCTCTCATACGTGTCCTGGTTGAAGTGTTTTACAGCCCAAGCCAGACCCAGTCTCTCTGTCAATCTGTGTGTAATTTTTCTCTGCAGTGATAAGAGAACATGATGCAAAGGCTATGAGGTGTTTACTTCAATCACTCATAACCTGTGACTTGACTGCACCAAAACTATAAAGCGAGGCATCAGAAGCAAGCTTCACTGGATGATGTGGATCATAATGTGAGTCTAGTGTCTGACATGTCCTTTGTCTTTTGGAAAGTCAGCTCACATTGCTTTGTCCATTGCCATTTCTTCCTGATCTATAGTAATGGGTTCAAGGGGTGGAGCACAGTAAAAGGTTTGGCAGGAACCCGTTGCAGTAATTGGCAAATTCTGAAAAGGACCACAACTATGACAATTCCTTTGGTCTTGGGGCATCTGGCACCAATTGACTTTTCTTAACATACATGCATAATACTTGTGTGCAATGATGTAAGCACACTAAGTGATGCTTGCTTTAAAGTATTCACACTTGTTGCATCATACTCTGAGCCCATAATCTAATCTTTTTAACACAGTCTGGAGATTTTGGAGATATTCCTTGTCACCGTCACCAGGAACAATGATGTCATCGAGATAACCCTGAGTGCATGGGCAGCTTTGAAACACCTGCTCCATAGATTTCTGACAGAGTGCAGGTGCAGATAATACTTCAATCAGCCTATTATGGCTATAAGCTCTTTGTGAGTATTTATGGTGAGAAATACTTAGTACTCGTCTTTCATCTCCATCTGCAGGTAGGCCTCAGCTAATTCCACTTTGCTGAAGTTTTCCCTCCAGAAACGTTTGAAAAATATCTTCTATCCCTGGCAGAGGGTATTGATCTACTTTCAGTACAGGGTTGATGGTGACCTTAAAATCCCCACAGATCCTGACAGCCTCATTTTTCTTGGCTACTGGAACCACTGGCGTTGCCCATGGGCTCCACTCAACCTTGGAAAGAATTCTTTCAACCTACGTGGATGGACTTTATAAAACTTGGGTTTGGCATTTTCATTTAGCACTATTTTATCATTGATATATTTGAGTTTTCCAATGCCATCCTTGAACACTACTGTGGATATCATCCAGTATCTACCTTAATTCACTTTCAGTTCACTCTATTGCAGGGGATGTGGCATGTAAATGTAGTTGCAGATCCAGTCAGGTTGTAGTGGTCTCAGCCAATCGTGGTCCAACAGTGTTGGTTCTTCTGTTTTTATCTCAAACAAATGCAATGTGTTGTATTTCACTGTTGTGAATGTCATTCCCACAGCAGTTATCTTTTCTCCAATATGAATTCTTATTTGGATATCTGCAGGTTTCAGTTCAGTATCTTTGAAATGTTGTAAAACAGCATGCAGGTTAGTACTCTTTTTGAAACTATAACTTCACTTTTTATCTTTTTCTCGTTCCTGTGCAGTCAATTTATGTGTCCTACTTTGTTGCATTTTCTCCACGTTTCACCATTAAACCAGCATTGGTCTGGTGCATGAGAGCTCCTTTCTCAAAGTAACACAGTTTGTTTGACCAAGTAGGTTTCTGTTTAGACATTAAAATTTTATTCACACTCAATTTCATTCCTGACTGCAGCTTTATTAAGTCTCTGGCTGTTTCCTTTGATACATTGATTTCAACTGCTTTTTTAAATGTGAGTTGTGCTTCAGTTGGGAGCTGTTCTTTAATATTTTCTTGTAAGATTCCACGAAGTAGACAATCTCTCAGTGCATCATTAAGCCCATTACTGAACTGACAATGCTCGGACAGTTTCTTCAATTCAGCAGCCTAGGCTTTTGCAACCTAATGCATTCTGCACTCAACAACGGTTTTGGTTCTAAATGTTCCTGCATTATGTTCACAATATCAGCAAAGCTCATTTTGGCTGGTTTGATTTGGAGCAGAGCAGTTAAACTTCTAAGCAAATGGTATGTTCTTCCACCAGTGTTCTACTCAGTGATGCTGGCACTTGTTTCTCATTGGCTGTTACGTTTACTTCAAAATATGACTCATTTTGCTCAGTATACATCGTCCAGTTATCTGTTCTGAAATTTATTTACCGTAGATTCCGGATTTTAAGCCGCTACTTTTTCCCCACATTTTGAACAGCTTTGAACTTTGCGGCCTTTAAAACGGAGCGGCTAATACATGATTTTTTTCATGCCGCCTCGTAAACATTTTGCCTCATAACAGTAGACCAATAAAATTGATGAGTAGTTCACAGAGGTCCAATGAAATTGTACGATAAATCAAGCGCACTTTCACAATTAAATTATTGTAAATCAGTCATTTGTACTCACCCTCATCAACATGGAAAACACTCGAAGAAAAGCATTGTGCTGCCTTTATGGCAGTTACTTAGTTTATAATATTTTCGCTTAGTAATTCATTTTCTAGTTAAAGTTAGAAGAGTTTTAACTATATTTGTTTTCTGTACTACATCGCGGGATGCTATGACGTCACACCCGGTTTCGCCGCGTCTTGTGGGAAAAATGCCGTTTGCGATAAAACGGGACGGAGGGAGGGAGCGCATTACGCGAGCGGCTTTGGATCTGAGCGAACACTGCTTTTAAGTTAAAGGCGATCAATAACTTTTCCTGGTAGGCTGCAGTATATATATTTTTTACCAGTCGTTAGGAGATATTGGAATGTTGTTCAGTAAAGAAGTATACGCAACGTATATTTAAAAGTAGCCGCGTTACGGGCACGGTTCGAAAAAAAGCATTTGCAATATGTATTTGTTTTTGTTACCATATGGATTTAATTAAAAGTTAAAAAATCCTCACGTGTAATATCTTTCTGTGTAAATATCTCATATTACAACGTGGGACACCTGCGGCCGAAAATCCGGTGCGGCCTAAAATCCGGTGCGGCCTTTACAATTAAAAAATTTATTTTATTTCTAAAATTAGAGCCAGCGGCTTTTAATCAGGTGCGCTCTGTAGTCCGGAATCTACGGTATTTATTATTATCATCTGGTACACATTGTTAATGAACCTCTGGATTTCATCCATTTTCTGCCTTTTTTAAAACTTGATGGTCTCTCTCCCCTTCCAAAGAAACAGGGGCTGTTATTTTTTTTAAACTCGTGTTTCTCTCTCCTTCCACAGGAAAAAGCATGCTGAGCTTCAACAGGTTGCTAGTCACTTTAAAACTACTGGTTCATTTTAAAAGCTAACCAAAAGAAAAACACTGTAGCCCGGGATAACTTTACTGCTCAGTTTTCCTTTAGTGACACAGACACATATGTCATGGTGACAGAATGAGTATGCCATTCATGTACATCATACACATAACCCATGATGAATTATATAAACCAGCAACGAATGCTTAATCAAACAATATATTTACAATATTACTGAAATTTTACTGATATATTGAATACATTATATGCAGTACAATCCCATCTGGATGATTGCACGCTTCCTATTTTTGAGTTCTATCCATATAGACTTAGTAGATGAACCCTTAATTATATCCTCGAGTGTAGCTGTGTTATTGTCCTCACCCTCTTTTACCTTCCTCAATATCTTTTCTAAAAAAAATCAAAACCCTGAGATGTTAAGCACATATTCCTGTTCCTCTCTCAAACAAATCTCTATAGAGGCTACAACATCATAGTTTCATGTACTAATCCATGCTCTTAAGTTTATCACCTTTGTCCATAATACTCTTAGCATTAAATGCACACACTTCAAACTATCCATCCCATCATATCTATTACTTTGCTCCTGCCTGCTTTTAATAATCCTGACATCTACCTTCTTCTCCATCCCTCCACTTTCTGACCTGGTGCTCTGGTTCCATCCCTCTGATTGATTATTTGCAACCTTCCCGAGTAGCACTGGCAAACCTCCCAGCCAGGACATTGGTTCCCCTCAGCTTATATGCAACCAGTCCTTTGTTGACAGGTCACCCCTCCCCCAGAAGAGGTTCTAATGATCCAATAATCTGAAACTCCGCCCCTGCACCAGTTTCTCAGTTACCCATTCAAATGGTTCAACCTGAAAATCGCACTCTTCACAATCATCCTATTTCTGTCCTGACTAGCACATGGCACCAAGAGCAATCCAGAGACTACTACCCTAGAGCTCCTGTTCTTCATCTTCTTTCCTAACTCCCTATATTCATTGTGCAAAACCTCATCCCTCTTTCTATCCATGTCCTTGGTGTCAATGGGCACCACAACCTCTGGTTCTCACACTTCCCCTTGAAGATATTAATCCAGTTATCTGAGACATTCTGGACCCTAGCACCAAGGAGGCAACACACAATCCTGGCATCGCCTTCATTGCCACAGAATTGCCTGTCCATCCTCCTACCTATCAAGTCTCCTATCTCCATTGCTCTGCCTGACTTTACCCTTCACTGCTGAGCTTTAGAGTTGTCTACAGTGCCACTGACCTGGCTGCCGCTGTTGTGTCCTGATAGGTCACCCCCTCCAAAGGGGTATCCTTATTGCTGATGGGATGGGAACACTGCACTGCCTGTTTACTCCTCTTACTTCTGCTGGTCACCCATCTACTATGTGAAGGCAGCATTCTGGGTGTGAGCATGTCAGTAAAAGTTTCATCTGTGAGGTTTTCAGCCTCCTGGATGATCCTGAATCCATCCAGTTCCAGCTCCAGTTCCTTGATCTTGTCAGTCAGGAGCTGAAGATCAGTGCTCTTCACTCAGGTGTAGTTAGGTACCCTGCAATCCCACATCTTACAGGGGGAGCTTTTCACTGTCTTAACTACCATCTGCCCGCACTGAAATGGGAATGAAGGATTTAAGTAAAACGACAAAAAGCTTACCTGTTCTTATCTGTGCCTTCTTTCTGAAACCTTCGAGTTTCATGCTCACTGAGGTCACTTACTCAGCCTGTTCTTGCTAAGCTTGATATACCTTTGGCTCTGACTTCTTAAGCTTATGTTCTACAATCAAATAAATGGTTCCAAATGACTCAGCACCTTTAGCCTCTGTCTGTTCATGTTGAAGCCTGTTGAGCCAAAGCCTCCCACTCTAACCCTGGTGCACTGCAACAATGGCCGTGCTGCTTACACCTCACTTCTTTTTATTGTCCCGTGCTAAGTTACTAATAACCCATGAAATCTCTCACTTTGCAGACAAGACCCAACAGGCTGTGCTCAATTTCTAAAAATGTCAGTTAGGCCACACTTGTAACAATGTGGAACATGGAGGTTTGGTTACCCGCTTAAAAGAAAGACACCATTAAACTAGAAATAGTGCAATGAAGATTTACAATAATGTTGGGAGGACTCAAGGAGCTGAGCTAAACGGGCAGGTTGGGTTGTCTAGGATTTTATTCTGTGGAGCATGTGACCTTATACAGGTTTCAGAATCACATGTGGTGTAGATAGGGTGAATGTACATAGACTTTATTCCAAGGAAGGGGAACTAAAAACTAGAAAGCATAGTGGAATTCAAATCTTTGAAGTAATATGGGAAATATTTATGAGGGTCCTAAGAGGCAAATTAATAATGTAGAGGGTGGTGAGTAAATGGAATGAGTTGCTTAAGGAAGTGGTTGAGGCAGGTACAATAACAACATTTAAAAGACAATAGCACAACTGCATAAATAGGTGGGTTTTTGAGTGATACAGGCCAAGTACAGGCAAATGGGACTAGCTTGTTAAGGACCATTGCAGGCACAGATGAGTTGGGCGGAAGGAACTGCTTCCATTCTGTTTTATTCGATGCCTCTAAGAGTGGAATTATATTATTGATGCATATAGTCTAGTGCATGCGCCAGTGGAAGTCTTCGTTCTCTACGAAGCCACCAGCCAGAGATGAATGCTCAGCACCACCACTGACTGAGGCCAAGGCTGCCCTTGTGTTGTCATGTCAGAAGTGTGTATAATACCATAAATGATATCCAACAAACATGACACGCAAAATGCTGGTGGAATGCAGCAAGCCAGGCAGGATCTATAGGAATGTCACGCAGGTGAGAAACTGCTAGAAAATTCAGCAGTCTAATGAACAAGGAGGCAATTAAAAGAGAGAGAGGACTCTGACTTGGTTTTGATAACACTTTTAATTGTGACCTTGAGAGAGAGAGAGTACAGCACCAGCTGAGACACGAGCTGGGAAGTCACCATGGTAACGGCTCAAAGCAGTTGAGCTAACGGACGGCTGGAATTTTGAATGGATTATAAAAAGTTGAGGCTTTTGGTCTGATAATGGCAGAGGAGACACGACACGGGAGAAGTGCGTAAGCTACCTGAGAAACCACTGGTGGAGTTTAAGACCACCACGAGGGTGGAGGCCACGGACCGATTAATTTCGACCCGTGATTACCAGTGCGGGTAAGAGCTTGCCTGTGGGGGTCTGCTGGTGGTGAACCCGTGCCGTGGGTTAGTAGACCATTCTCTAGAAGGGGCTTTGTCCGTCTGTGTGGGGTTCACACAAAGGAACTCTAAAGACTTTGGAAGCAAGAATAACTAAAGCTGCCAACGTAAACGTCAACTCAATTAACTCTCTCTCTCTCCATCAGTTCAACTCGATGCAGCACAAAGTGAACTGAACTGCTTAAACTTACCTGACACCATAAGACTGATATCCACCTCTGGGATTATTATCTTTGTATCCACACACATACACATTTACGGATATATATAGATATATATATATATATCTATATATATATAAAAATAGTTTATAACCTGTATCATATTATCCGGTTTTAATGATATTAATTCGTAGTAGTAATAAATATAGTCTTAATTTATAGTAAACCAGACTCCAGGTGTGTTCCATTTCTGCTGGTCCTTTTCAACTTGTCACAGGATTTGTGACAAAATTGAGGCCTGCGTCCGGGATCTGAACAAAATTTGGTTGGAGCCAATTTTCGAAATTGTGGGGGTTTGTCTTGATTGGGGAAATCCCTTGTAATTAATCTGTGTGTGGAAAACAGCAGAAATGGAGGCTGCTGAATTTATAGAGAACCCTACTCCTCTCCTTGAGGAGATCCAGAAAGGAGGTTCTATGTAACATTGCTAAAAAATGGAAACTTTCCGGAATACAGAAGAGTATGACAAAGGCAGAATTTCGGAGGAACATAGCTGAATATTGTGTTGGGAAAGAGTTATTTGAGGAGTCGCTACAGGAGTTTCCGATAGGTGATGAGGAGACACTGTTACGACTAGAACAATTAAGAATAGAGAGACTTAAGTTCGAGGTTGCAGAGGCAGAGAAACAGAGGGAGTTTGAGAGGGAGATGTGGTGTCAAGAGGGTCAAGTGTCAGGCTGTGGTGGTGAGAGGGGTGTATCAATTAATGTCAGACAGGAAATTAAGTTGGTACCTCCGTTTGCTGAAGGAGGCATTGATAGGTACTTCCTACATTTTGAGGAAGTGGCTCAGAACAGGAAGTTGCCGAGGGAGAACTGGGCAGTATTGCTGCAAAGTGTGTTAAAAGGGAAGGCACAGCAAGCATGTTCTGCCTTGTCTGTGACTGAGTCGACTAATTATGATGCTGAGAAGGAGGCTGTGCTTAAGGTCTATGAAATGGTGCCAGAAGCGTACCGACAGAAGTTTCGGGGTTTGAGGAAGTCTGGGAGCCAGACATATATAGAGTTTGCCTGTGAAAAGGAGAGGTACTTTGATTGGTGGTATGCCTCGAAAGAGGTAGATGAGGACAACCACAAAGTGAGACAGCTGATGCTGATCGAGGAATTTAAAGAGCGTGTCCCTAGTGAGATACGGACATACTTAGAAGAGAAAGAGGTTGAGACTCTTTCTGCAGCTGCTAGGTTAGCGGATGAGTTTGCCCTGACTCACAAGATTAAGTTTTTCCCGAGCAAGGGTTATCAGAAGAGTTACCGGGATAATCTGCCGAGTAACACAGGAAACAAGGCAGGAGCTAGTGACAGAGGTAAAGAGGAGGGGAAACCGACCAAAGATAAGTTTTCCAGTTTTACCTGTTACTACTGCAGGAAGCCTGGCCATGTGGTGTCTAACTGTCTTATTCGGAAGAAAGAAATGGGAAAGGAGAAGGGGAAAACCCCCGACACGTGTGCGCCGGTGGCTGAGACCACACAAAGGAAGGTGGGGTCTGGCCGAGTTCAGGAAGGGATTGAGTGGTTTATTATCAAGGGTTTTGTGTCTGTGAAGGAGGGGTCTCCCCTAGTTCCAGTGAGAATCTGGTACGATACTGGAGCCTTTCAGTCACTGATATTAAGTGATGTCTTAGAATTTGGTGACGAGACAAAAACGGACCGAGTGAATCTTCTGGAAGGTATTGGTAAGGGAACAGAGGTCGTGCCTTTGCACAAAATAATTTTGAAATGTGACTTAGTGTCTGGACCAGTTGAGATAGGGATATGACCTAAATTACCGATAGCTAATGTGGATGTCTTGTTGGGAAATGACCTGGCAGGCAAAGATGTATACCCAGGGTTACAGCTAACAAGACGGCCTGCTGTTAGTGAGACAAGCGCAGACAGTGAACTTTATCCCGCATGCGTGGTCACAAGAAGCATGACAATGAAGGCTGCAGAAGTGATGCGATCTGGATGGGAGGGGCCAGGTGCCCGCGATAGCAAAGACAGGGGAACGGATCCTACTGACTTATCTGAAACTTTTCTACCATCCGTGTTCGACCCGGACTCAGGTAGTGAGGCGGATAAGAGGGGTTTGTCATTGTCCAGGAGGAAGCTTATGGAACAGCAGGATAGGGATCCTGAGATTACAGTTTTAAAAGAGACAGCTCTTTCTAAGGATGAGATTCAGAGGGAGTCAGTGGGTTACTATCTGAAGGACAGGGTATTAATGAGGAAGTGGAGACCATCGACAGTACCTGCTGATGAGGATTGGGCCGTGGTGCACCAAGTGGTGGTTCCGAAGGGTTACTGTACAGAAATTTTAAATATGGCTCATACAATGCCTTTAGGGGGACATCTTGGAGTTAGAAAGACAGGGCACAAGATTATGAAAGAATTTCATTGGTCGGGTATAAGAAAGGATGTGGCAGTTTTTTGTAAAACCTGTCACACATGTCAAGTGGTAGGGAAACCGAATCAGACTATCCCAAAGGCACCACTTTGCCCCATGCCAGCTTTTGATGAATCTTTCTCCAGGGTCATTGTGGATTATGTTGGCCCACTGCCAAAGACTGCAGGTGGCCACCAATACTTGTTAACCATTATGTGCGCTTCCTCTTGGTTCCCAGAAGCAATACCCCTCTGGAACCAAAAGGCTAAAACAGTGGTGAAGGTACTTATTAAGTTCTTCATGTTAGTGGGTCTGCCCAAGGAGATACAATCGGATCAGGGCCATAATTTTACATTGGGTGTATTTCAACAGATAGTTACGGAACTGGGAGTGAAACAAATTTTGTCCACGGCATACCATCCCCAATCCTAGGGAGCGATAGAGAGGTTTCACTCTACCCTCAAAACCATGATTAAAACGGGCTGTATGGAAAATGAAAAGCATTGGGATGAGAGTATACCTTTATTCCTATTTGCAATAAGAGATTCGATCCAGGAATCGTTGGGGTTCAGTCCGTTTGAGCTTGTGTTCGGTCATAGGCCTTGAGGACCCTTGACCTTACTGAGAGAGCAATGGTCTCAAAAGGGCTCAGAAGAGCAGGGCTTGTGACCTTGTGAAACAAAATCTCCACGACTCCCAGGCTGATATGAAGCGCTGGTATGACAAACAGGCGAGGGGGCGAAGTTATGAGGTTGGAGATAAGGTTTTGGTTTTGTTTCCCTTGGAGACTAACCCTCTCCAGGCTCAATTTAGTGGACCTTATGAAATAATGAGGAAAATTGATGAGCTGAACTATGTTCTCAGGACACCTGCTAGAAGGAAGGCCACTCAATTAGTGCATGTGAACGTAATCAAACCTTATTTTGACTCTAAATCCGTATCAGTTGGGGTCACGACCAAACAAGACCCAGCTGCAAAGACTAGCCCAGAGATAACGGGGGAGTGTAATGAGCAGTGTCTGGTTTCAGCTTGACTCAAGAATGCTAGTGTTTTGGAGAACATAGACAGTAAAATTAACCACCTGGAACCGAAGCAACAACAACAGATAAAGGAGCTAATTGGCAAACATTCCGATCTATTCCCGGATACACCGAGGCAGTGTAGTATAGCTACACAAGATGTCATTGTGGGGCAGTCTGATCCAGTGAAACAGCACCCCTACAGCATGAACTTAGAATGTAGTAAAGTAGTGGAACAGGAAATCGAATATATGTTGGCCAATGGTATTATCAGGCCATCCACCTCTGCGTGGTCTTCCCCGTGTGTGATAGTTCCCAAGCCCGATGGGGCAATGAGATTTTGCACAGATTATAGAAAGGTCAATGCAGAATAGATGACTGCATCAATAGGGTGGGGAAGGCTAAGTACCTAACAAAAATTGACCTGCTAAAAGGGTACTGGTGTGTTCCCTTAACCGATAGGGCTTGAGTGATATTGGCATTTGTCACCCCCTCGAAGTTGTATGAGTATAATGTGATGCCTTTTAGGGATGAAAAATGCTCCTGGGACATTCCAACGTATGAGAAACTCTGTGATTCAAGGCTTGAAGAATACTGGGGCATATATTGACGATTTAGTAGTATGGAACGACACGTGGGAGGAACACATTGTAACAGTAGAGAAATTATTTGACCGGCTCTCTAAAGCTAATCTGACGGTGAACCTTACCAAGAGTGAGTTTGGTCATGCCAGGGTCACATATCTTGGTTACGTGGTGGGCCAGGGTCAACTGGCTCCTGTGAAAGGGAAAGTTCAGGCTATCGCTGATGTACCCATTCCAATGGGTAAGAGAGCCTTGAGAAGGTTTTTGGGTACGGTGGGGTATTATTGAAAATTTTGCAAGAACTTTGCGGATATTGCCCTTCCACTGACAAAACTGTTGAGAAAGAGTGAACGATTTGTGTGGGATGAGTGTTGCCAAAAGGCATTCGAATGGTTAAAGGGTATCTTGTGTCACCATCCAGTGCTAAAGGCACTGGACTTCAATAAGCCGTTCTCCCTAATGACAGACACTAGCGATGAAGCTACAAGAGCAGTGCTATTACAGAGGGGAGATGATGGTATTGAACATGCGGTGGCATACTTTTCCAGAAAGTTTAATGTGCACCAGAAAAATTACTCGATAATAGAAAGGAATTGCTGTCCCTCATTTTTGCATTACAACATTTCGAGGTTTATATCAGTGCCGCACAAAAGCCATTAGTGGTGTACACTGACCACAACCCTTTGGTGTTTTTAGATAAGATTAAAGATCGAAATTGGAGTTTATTAAACTGGAGCCTGTGTTTACAGCAGTTTGATATCGAGATAAGACACTTAAAGGATACGGACAATGTCATTGCGGATTGCCTATCCCGCTGTTAAAAAAATGCTGATGAACTGTGTAAATGCTAAATGTACACTTTGTGAAGTAGAATGTCGTGCTTGGTGTGTAGAATTTGTGTGAACAAAATTTTGCTCAAAGATCAAAATTTTCCCCAAAGGGGGAAGATGTCACGCAGGTGAGAAACTGCTAGAAAATTCAGCAGTCTAATGAACAAAGAGGCAATTAAAAGAGAGAAAGGACTCTGACTTGCTTTTGATAACACTTTTAATTGTGACCTTGAGAGAGAGAGTACGGTGCCAGCTGAGACACGAGCTGGGAAGTCACCATGGTAACAGCTCAGAGCGGTTGAGCTAACGGACAGCTGGAATTTTGAATGGATTATAAAAAGTTGAGGCTTTTGGTCTGATAACGGCAGAGGAGACACGACATGGGAGAATTGCGGAAGCTACCCTAGAAACCACTGGTGGAGTTTAAGACCACCACGAGGGTGGAGGCCACGGACCGATTAATTTCGACCCGTGATTACCAGTGCGGGTAAGAGCTTGCCTGTGGGGGTCTGCTGGTGGTGAACCCGTGCCGTGGGTTAGTAGACCGTTCCCTAGAAGGGGCTCTATCCATCTGAGACTGTGTGGGGTTCACACAAAGGGACTCTAAAGACTTCGGAAGCAAGAACAACTAAAGCTGCCAACGTAAACATCAACTCAATTAATTCTCTCTCTCTCCATCAATTCAACTCGACGCAACACAAAGTAAACTGAACTGCTTAAACTTACCTGACACGGTAAGATTGATATCCACCTCTGGGATTATTATCTTTGTATCCACACACACACACTTACGGGGAGATATATATATATAAAATAGTTTACAATCTGTATTGTATTATCCGGTTTTAATGATATTAATTCGTAGTAGTAATAAATATAGTCTTAATTTATAGTAAACCAGACTCCAGGTGTGTTCCATTTCTGCTGGTCCTTTTCAACTTGTCACAGGATTCGTGACAGGAAGAAGCACAGTTGATGTTTTGGGCCGAGACCCTTCATCCAAAGAGCATGAATGGCAGCATAATTTTACTGGCAATGGCTACAAGTTGCCTTCATCAAGAAATTCAGTCGGCAATCATTTCTTTGTGTAATGGCATTAAAATAATTTTTCTCAAAATTAAGTATGATATTAATAATGTGTTACATACCATTCTCAAAGTTTGGTTGATGCTGTTGAACTTGGGAAACACTGGCACCTAAATATGGTGTCCTCATCAGGGCCTTATGGAATACAATTAGTTCTCACATACTGCTCTCTTGGATCATTATGGGAAATTTGTACTAACTTTGCTGTGTGTGAGAAATCATTTCACTTCCAGATTCTATGCTGAACTGTGGCTCATTGTATAAACCATTATCTTTATTTGTTCTTATCCCATTCAAGACAGGACTGATGCCAACACTAGTCTCTGCCATTGTGCACCCAGATTTCTGATAATGTTATCCAGCTCACAAATCCATGATCTCCCTATCATCTGGGCCCTGACCATAGTGCCTTGGCTTTCCAAGCCTCCGACCACCCATCCCTGCATCTCTCTGAGGCCCACAGTAGTGATCTTGAACTCCAATATTCCCAAATCCCACAACTTAACCCACCATTTCTTCTAATATTGAGCTCAAGCCTGGTATTTTCTTTGTGTCCTTCCTCAAGAAATGGCCCAATTATTCTTCATTCCCAGCTGACCCAAGGCACATAGACTCTACTCACTCTCCCCTCACTCCTTACCTCAATGTGCAGGTTCTTCACTCTCTCTCTCCAGCCCCCACTCTTGAATTTCAACCCAATCTGATGAACTGTCAGGTTTATAGTTGCTCTCCAAACATTTCCTCATTTTTGACCATTAAGTGATAAACTTATACTGACATTAGGACTTACTGAAGTTTGCAAATGGGGCCGGAGTGGATTTATCCACAATCAGAATATGTATTGGTGCCCCACTAAAATACCTGTATTTTTGGATGGAAAGAATTTTTATGCATTTTTCTTGGGCGTTACTCAAGGTGAGGAAATGATGTAAAGTTGGCTGGATAGACGGTATAGACTGGATTGGGTGGCGAGCTGAACAGTGTTGACAATGGACTATATTTTAAGCCCAGACACAATCTGAACTATTCAGAGAAGAGGAGTAAATAACAAGAAGTAATACAGCCCCTTATAAATGGGAACACTCAGCTTCCATCTGACCCATAATACCTCTGGAATTGAGCAATCCTGCCCACACACCTGATTCACTGCCAACTGTTCAATCAATTCAGTCGATGTAGTACAGTATTGCCTTTTTTATATCAACTGGTAGCTTAATGTAAACCCTAAAACTTCCCTTTTCACATTTTTTGAAAATCTTATCTAAAGCTGACCAAAGAAAATATTGGATAAGTCTGGTTAGAGTCATAGGAAATTACAGCACAGAAACAGGCCAATCAGCTCATCTAGTCCATGCCGAACCATTTAAACTGCCTACTCTCATCAACCTGCACTGGAACCATAGCCCTCCATACCCCTACTATCCATGTAACTACCTAAATTTCACTTAAATGATGAAATTGAGCTCACATTCCACACTCTCATGACCCTCTAAGTGAAGAAGTTTCCCCTCATGCTCCCTTTAAACTTTTCACCTTTCCCCCTTAATCTCTGACCGCCACCTAACCTCAGTGGAAAAAGACTGATTGCACGTATCCTACTTATACCCTCATAATGGTGTATTCCTCTATCAAATCTCCTTTCAACCTTCTATGTTCCAAGGAATAAAGTCCTAACTTATTCAATCTTTCCTTATAACTCAAGTCCTCCAAACCAAGCAACATCCTTGTACATTCAAAAATAGGTAATGAAATAAATTCAATAGGTAATGATATAAATCTAGAAGATTAGCAGGAAGGAGTTTAAGAATGAAATTAGGAGAGCCAGAAGGGACCATGAGAAGGCCTTGGCAGACAGGATTAAGGAAAACCCCGAGGCATTCTACAAGTATGTGAAGAGCAGGAGGATAAGACATGAGAGAATAGGACCAATCAAGTGTGACAATGGAGAAGTGTGTATGGAACCGGAGGAAATAGCGGAGGTAATTAATGAATACTTTGCTTCAGTATTCACTATGGAAAAGGATCTTGGCGATTGTAGGAATGACTTGCAGTGGACTGAAAAGCTTGAGAATGTAGTTATTAAGAAAGAGGATGTACTGGAGCTTTTGGAAAGCATCAAGTTGGATAAGTCACCGGGACTGGAAGGGATGTACCCCAGGCTACTGTGGGAAGTGAGGGAGGAGACTGCTGAGCCTCTGGTGATGATCTCTGCATCATCAATGAGGACGGGAGAAGTTCCGGAGGATTGGAGGGTTGTGGATGTAGTTCTCTTATTCAAGAAAGGGAGTAGAGATAGCCCAAGAAGTTATGCAAAACTGGGCTGAGAAGTGGCAGATAGAGTTCAACCCAGCTAAGTGTGAAGTGGTTCATTTTGGTAGGTCAAATATGATGGCAGAATATAGTATTAATGGTAAGACTCTTGGCAGTGTGGAAGATCAGAGGGATCTTGGGGTCCGAGCTCATAGGACACTCAAAGCTGCTATGCAGGTTGACTCTGTGGTTAAGAAGGCATATGGTGCATTGGCCTTCATCAATCATGGGATTAAGTTTAAGAGCCGAGAGGTAATGTTGCAGCTATATAGGACCCTGGTCAGACCCCACTTGGAGCACTATCCTCACTGCAGGGAGGATGTGGAAACCATAGAAAGAGTGCAGAGAAAATTTACAAGGATGTTGCCTGGATTGGGGAGCATGCCTTGTGAGAATAGGTTGAGTGAACTCGGCCTTTTCTTCTTGGAGCAACGGAGGATGAGAGGTGACTTGATAGAGGTGTACAAGATAATGAGAGGCATTGATCGTATGGATAGTCAGAGGCTTTTCCCCAGGGCTGAAATGGCTAGCATGAGAGGGCATAGTTTTAAGGTGCTTTGAAGAAGGTACAGAGGAGATGTCAGGGGTAATTTTTTTACACAGAGAGTGGTGAGTGTGTGGAATGGGCTGCTGGTGACCATGGTGGAGGCGGATATGATAGGGTCTTTTAAGAGACTCCTGGACAGGTACATGGAACTTAGAAAAATAGAGGGCTATGGGAACCCTAGGTAATTTCTAAGGTAAGGACATGTTCGGCACAGCTTTGTGGGCCGAAGGGCCTGTATTGTGCTGTATGTTTTCGATGTTTCTATGTTTACATTCTCAACTTTATTTACATCCTTCCTGTGGGTAGGTAGCCAAAACTACATACAAAACTCCAAATTAGGCCTCACCAATGTCTTATACAACTTGGACATAACATCCTATCTCTTATCATACTTTGATTTATGAAGGCTGCTGTGCTAAAAGCTTTCGTTACTGTCCTATCTTCCTGTGACACCACTTTCAATGAATTTTGGACCTGTATTCCCAGATCTCTTAGTTCTTCCACAGTCCTGAGTTCCTTGCTGTTCAATGTGTAAGACCTGTCCTGGTTGGACCTACCAAATTGCAACACCTCACAATTGTCCACATTAAATTCCATCTGCTGTTTCTTAGCCCATTTTTCCAACTGGTCCAGGTCCTGCTGCAAGCCATGATTGTCTCCCTTGCTGTCCACGACACCCCCCCAAGCCTGGTGCCGTCTGCAAATTTGCTGATGTAGTAAGCCATATTATCATCCAGGTCATTGCTATGGATGACAAGCAACAGTGGTCCCAGCACCAATACTTGCGGCGTACCACTAGTCACAGGCCTCCAGTCAGCAAGGCAATGATCTGCTTCCACTCTTTGGCTTCTCCAATGTCTAAACCAATTTACTACCTCTTCTTGAAAGCCGAGCGCCTGAACCTTCTTAACCAACCTCCAATGCAGGATCTTTTAAATGCCATGTAGACAACATCCAGGGCCTTGCTTTCGTCAACTTTCCTGGTAACTTCCTCAAAAATCTCTGTAAGATTAGTTAGACACGACCTACCATGCATGAGGCCATGTTGACTATCCTTAATCAGTCCATATCTGTCCAAATACTCATATATCCAGTCCCCTAGAATACCTTCCGATACCTTTCTCACTGCTGATGTCAAGCTCACTGGCCTATAATTTCCTGGTTTATTTTAGAGATATTGTTAAACAGTAGGACAACATTGGCTATCCTCCAATCCTTATATTGAATCCAAAGTGATAGAAACTCATTATTGGTCACTTGCTGTAAACAGGTAGCGTCTATTTATTTTGATGGAGCTTAAATTTGTAAATAGAATGCTTCAGCAAATGGTAGTTTATATGTGCATTTAGCACAGGCAGCCAGGACAATTTTATAGGATATGCAGCATAAAGATAGGCATGCAGCCCAAAAGATGTTTATGTTTCAGATGAGTTCCCTCCAACCCTTTTTTGCCTAATCCCATCAAAATATATACTACTTTATCATGCATTTTACCTTAGATGCATCCATTTAGCTACGCTTTAGGGTAGCCCAACTGCATTTACCAACATTTATTAGCTCTGGCCTCTTACATAACTGAAGATATCTCCTCTACATCTAATCTTTTGCACTCTTTTATAATCTTAAAAACTTCTATTAATTTTGATTTTATGGGAGCAAATCTTCACTGGACTTACTTTTAAATTTGTAATGAAGTACTCTTAGTTTTCCAAGTGTGATCAACCCAAAGTTTTGTTTATAAACTTAACAAAACTTCTTTATCCTTCATGTTTTCCTTCAGTAGAGACAAGGAACCTTCAAAGATAGCTCATCTGCCTGTCTACAGTATCTCTCTCCTCTTTCTTAGTTGGTCTTTTTGTAGCTATCCATGCACACACACAGACACAGACTCAAACACATGGTCAAACGTATTACAAAACATGTACTATCGGTTCTCTAAAAAGCAGTGGACAAAAGAGTCAGGAGGCGAGACAATTCGAAATGGAAGTAGGTATGAATGGTAATTAGAAGTAACTGAAGTTGGTAATGGTGCAAGATAGTTGAAGCAAGGAAGTTAGTTGGAGTGGACAAAAGTTTAGGGAAAAAGTACAAATTGTGTTAGTAAAACCACAATTTTAGACTTGCATTAATTCAAATAATACCTTACCAAAAGCATTAAAAAAAAACAACCAATTCTAACAGTATCTTTCATTGTAATAGGCTATATTGTTTCCAATACAGGGTGAAGAGGCTCATAACTGCAGCCTTCAACAAGAACCAGTTTCTTAAACGATTGGAGATGCAGCATATCCGAGACATGGTAGAGTGTATGTATGAGAAAAACTACCAAGTTGGTGACTACGTTATTAAGCAAGGCGAACCTGGAAACCATCTTTTTGTACTGGCAGGTTTGGAAAATTTGTAAAGTTCATGATTTTAGTGTTGAAGTTAGATTGGGAGAAGAATTGATCTGCTCATTATCATAGTTGGGTTTAATTTATGGAAATCCCTATTTAAAAGGACTGTTGAGAGGCCCAGAACCTTCTAAAATGCAATTAAAGATAGAAATAGATGCTGGTTTTCCCAGTGATGACCAGAACCCAGAAAATAACTAATAAAAAGAAAAAATTTTCAGTAGTGTAGTGAGTGTGGTCTTAGGCTGACTTCTGATGGGAGACCTTTTCAAATGTGAGGCCCAGGTCTCATTTTCCTGTTGATCACAATAATAGGCATCTTGGGTTAAACTGGGGTAATGTTTGAGTGTTCCTGGGCAAGAGAAAAGACAAATGATCAAGGTTGTTTTTTCTGGATCCTGGGCATCACAAAGCTCCAAAATATCACAGAAAAACAACTTTGAGTTGATACTACATGCAATGTTGTCATAAATTGATAATCAGATTGCTATGTCACTGATAGAACCCTGATTTGCATCCTATAAGTACTCAAACTAATAGGTGCTTCATCTGCCAAGTCATCAAAAGGCCCAGGAATATGATCTGGCACCCACATTAATTGCAAGGATATACCACTGTTATTGACTGTCCCCATTTCTGTAAGGTGAATAGCCATAAACATACAACAATGTCCAAAAATAACATTCAAAGAAATGGTGAGATATTAGTAAGGCAGTACACCCAAAATGCTGAAATATCTCAGCAAGTCAGGCAGCATCTATGGAAGGGAATAGATAGTTGACGTTTCATATTGAGACCCTTCATCAGGACGCATTTCTTCAGCAGTTTGATCGCGGCACAACTGCGCAAGTGCATGGATGTCAGCCAATGAAAACAGCGAGAAAAGTTTAAAAGGAGACACCTTATAGAGTGGGCGATGGAGTAGAGGGAGATAGAGGAGAAAGGCTTTGGATGAATGGGGCTGCGGCGATAATGGGTCAAAGCGAGGTAGATTGCCTGTGTAGAATACAGACAAGAAAAATGTGTGTGAGGCCAGTGTTCTGTGCTCGGTGTCAGATGTGGGAAGTGCAGGAGACTCCCAGCCTTAGGGAGCTACAGCTCCTTAGGGAACATGTTAGGGAACCGGTGATGCAACTTGATGACCTTTGTCTGGTCAGGGAAAGTGAGGAGGTGATAGAGAGGAGCTATAGACAGTCACACCATGGCCTGGGGAGACAGATAACTGGGTAACAGTCAGGAGAGGGAAGGGCAGGAATCAGACGCTAGAGAGCACTCCCGTGGCTGTACCCCTTGACAATAAATACTCCTGCTTGAGTACTGTTGGGGGAGATGGCCTACCTGGGGGAAGCAACAGTGGCTGCACCTCCGGCTGAGTCCGGCCCTGTGGCTCAGAAGGGTAGGGAAAGGAAGAGGATGGCAGCAGTTATAGGGGACTCTATAGTTAGGGGGTCAGACAGGTGATTCTGTGGACGCAGGAAAGAAGCACAGATGGTAGTTTGCCTCCCAGGTGCCAGGGTCCGGGATGTTTCTGGTCACGTCCACAATATCCTGAATTGGGAAGGAGAACAGCTGGAGGTTGTGGTACATATTGGTACCAACGACATAGGCAGGAAAAAAGAAGGAGGTCCTGAAAGCAGACTACAGGGAGTTAGGAAGGAAGGTGAGAAGCAGGACAACAAAGGTAGTAATCTCGACATTACTGCATGTGGCACATGACGGTGAATATAGGAATAGAATGAGGTGGAGGATAAATACGTGGCTAAGGGATTGGAGCAGGGGGCAGCGATTCAGATTTCTGGATCATTGGGACCTCTTTTGGGGCAGGTGTGACCTGTACAAAAAGGATGGGTTGCACTTGAATCCTGGGGGGACCAATATCCTGGTGGGGAGGTTTGCTAAGGCTGTTGGGGAGAGTTTAAACTAGAATTGTTGTGGGGTGGGAACTGAACTGAAGAGACAGAGGAAGAGGTGGTTGGCTCAAAAATAGAGAAAGCTTAGAGACAGTGTGTGAGGGAGGATAAGCAGGTGATGGAGAAGGGAAGCACTCAGACTGATGGTTTGAGATGTGTCTATTTTAATGTGAGGAGTATTATGAACAAAACGGATGAGCTTAGAGCGTGGATCAGTACTCAGAGCTATAATGTTGTGGCCTTTACAGAGACTTGGATGGCTCAGGGGCAGGATGGCTAGCACGAGAGAGCACAGTTTTAAGTTGCTTGGAAGTAGGTACAGAGGAGATGTCAGGGGTAAGTTTTTTACGCAGAGAGTGGTGAGTGCGTGGAATGGGCTGCCAGTGACGGTGGTGGAGGCGGATATGATAGGGCCTTTTAAGAGACTCCTGGACAGGTACGTTGAGCTTAGAAAAATAGAGGGCTATGGGAACCCTAGGTAATTTCTAAGGTAAGGACATGTACGGTACAGCTTTGTGGGCCGAAGGGCCTGTATTGTGCTGTAGGGTTTCTATGTTTCTCTGCATCTACAGAATCTCTTGTTTTTATAAGATATTAGAAGATGTTCCTTAAGGGAGAAATATTCCCTCCTCTTTTTCTGGCAGTGTCTTTGAAACCTTTCTATTGACCTGAAAAGACAGCAATTCTAAGAGGACCAAACTCTCTTTGGGCACTTGAAATTTCTGCTCAAGTGCCTGGAGTGGAAATTGATCCCATAGCCCTCTATCACAAGTATTGAGAGCACTATCAACTGAGCCTGGGTTTTTATAATTAAATAGGGAATACATGTGGTTAACAAATCAATGACTAGGAGTATTTTTAATGTTAAAGCCAGATGATTGACTGTCTCCCAAATGACCATCTAGTAGATCTGAACTAATGCTTTCAAAAATTTGTTTACAAAAGGATGATCCGTATCCATATATAGCTAAAACTATTGCCAAAGAATGTTGTCTCTTGGATCTTAGTTTGTTCATATATATTCTAGTTTATGCTGTTCTTTACTTCGTCTTTTTGTAACAGAAGGCAATCTGGAGGTCCGCCAAAACAGCAAAATTCTAACACTGATCGGCATTTGGACTGCATTTGGTGAACTTGCGATTTTATATAACTGCACAAGGACAGCATCAGTGAAAGGTAGGGATCGTCCTTATCCAATGAGCAAATAAAAAATCTTCAGCAGTTAAGTTTTAAACATCATCAAGGGTGAATTTTAATGAGATTTTAAACCCCCAATTACTATTTCCTTCTAGTGTATTCCTCTTATTTTGCAAGTAATATCCATGGATCAATATTTTCACTTTGGACCAATATCATGGAGTGATAAACTTGTTGGTCTACTAACTCTTCAGGTTAAATATGAAGACAAATTACTTCAAAAAATAATTCCAAATCTATATTAGAAGTATAGTGTGTAGACAATGGCAAGTCGACCATTGAGTTGAAGGTGCAATATGTTTACATCTTTAGAGTCTATCACCCAGCATAAAAGGTAATTTTCTCAGGAAAGGGAAGCTAAGGCAAGAACATTTTTCAAGAAAATCCAACTTAGTGAAGAATGGTTATGTAAGTGCATAAAACCAGTCTCATCCAATTATTATAAACTTTATTGACTATGGAGAATTAATCATAAAATCTTAAGGCTAACAGTGTAACACCCGTGTAGCACCATCTTATCGTGTGTGACTAATCATTGCACTCTTTGAAAATCAAATTATACTGGGTGCTAGTAGGCCAGCAGAAGAATCCTGGTAGCGGAAGGATGCAGTGATTAGAAGCCATGCACTTCTGGAAATAAGGTTTTGTTTTTAAGAAAAAACAATATGTACAAAATATTTACATGAGCAGGATGACATGAAACTGGGCAGCGGTGTTAGCTGTGAGGAGGATGCTAAGAGGATGCAGAGTGATTTGCATAGGTTAGGTGAGTGGGCAAATTCATGACAGATGCAATTTAATGTGGATAAATGTGAGGTTATCCACTTTGGTTGCAAGAACAGGAAAACAGATTATTATCTGAACGGTGGCCGATTAGGAAAAGGGGAGGTGCAACGAGACCTGGGTGTCATTGTACACCAGTTATTGAAAGTGGGCATGCAGGTACAGCAGGCGATGGAAAAGGCAAATGGTATGTTGGCATTCATAGCAAAAGGATTCGAGTACAGGAGCAGGGAGATTCTACTGCAGTTGTACAAGGCCTTAGTGAGACCGCACCTAGAGTATTGTGTGCAGTTTTGGTCCCTTAATCTGAGGAAAGACATTCTTGCCATAGAGGGAGTACAAAGAAAGTTCACCAGATTGATTCCCGGGATGGCAGGACTTTCATATGAAGAAAGACTGGATCAACTAGGCTTATACTCACTGGAATTTAGAAGATTGAGGGGGGATCTTATTGAATCGTATAAAATTCTTAAGGGATTGGACAGGCTAGATGCAGGAAGATTGTTTCTGATGTTGGGGAAGTCCAAAACGAGGGGTCACAGTTTAAGGATAAAGGGGAAACCTTTTAGGACCGAGATGAGGAAAAACTTCTTCACACAGAGAGTGGTGAATCTGTGGAATTCTCTGCCACAGGAAACAGTTGAGGCCGGTTCATTGGCTATATTTAAGAGGAAGTTAGATATGGCCCTTGTGGCTAAAGGGATCAGGGGGTATGGAGAGAAAGCAGGTACAGGGTTCTGAGTTGGATGATCAGCCATGATCGTACTGAATGGCGGTGCAGGCTCAAAGGGCCGAATGGCCTACTCCTGCACCTATTTTCTATGTTTCTATGTTTCTAAGAACAATTCAAAATTTTATCATTCTGTTTAGGTTCCAAATCTTAGATATCAAACCACAACAAATTCTTTTTTTAATTAGAATCAGTGATATTTGTTAGAATAACCTTGCTTTATCTAATTAGATCTAGTGTTATTCCCTATTTAGAAGCTTACAGACTAAACTTTCCTTTTTACTTATCCCTAGTTGATTAGAAAACCAAATATAATTCCTATTCTCAAGTATTATAGTTAACTTCAGTTTCAGTTCCAGGCAGTATATCTATAAGTTTAAATTCAAATTCAAACATTATATATATATATATACAGAGTTTAACACCTTTCACGACAATTCTCCAACATCACAACTCTTAAACAAAGTAAATCTCATTCAGTAACTTATCAAAGTCTTTGTAAAAATAATAATTTCTTGCAGAAAATCAAATTTGGATTCTTCAAAAGAAAATAAACTTATATATACAACTGTATTAAATCCTCTCTGTCATTACACATTTTGTTCCTGCGCTGGTTCTTCATCTTGGGTGGCTCGCCATCTTGTTTCCTGGTGAATTGAAATGAAATAGTTTATCATCGTCAATTCACAAACTTGTACAAGAACTTGACCAAATGCCTTGATAGGATTTTACAGAAGTAATTCCCGACTACATGGTAGGGATTTTGGACACTGGTCTCTGCCGATATTGTCTCATTAAAGCTGCTACATGTTATAGCTGTAGCTTCAATAAATCTTTTATTGCTATTGTCTCTCCTCCAGGGGTTTCACCCTGGGGGTTTCAAGTTATTAGGGTAATGATACTCACTACTGTTTCTGCTGCAGGGGTTTCACCCTGGGGGTTTCAAGTTAGTAGGGTAATGATACTCACTACTGTTTCTGCTGTTAACAGTTCATGTCTTCAGCTTCTAATCGTTGCTGCGTTCCTCTCCTTGTCCGTCCTGTGTCCAGCCCACCCCACTCTCGAATAGTATATTTTTCCAATTCTCCTTTTTTTAAAATTGGTAAACCTTGTTTTCATCCTTCTGCAGGTAGAACTTTCTAACATTATATCTTTGGGTTTAATTAACCTGGGTTACAACAGACAGGAGCCTCTGAGCTCACTGAGTGATCAGGATTGAACCCGAATCACTGGAGCTGTAAAACAATAGCTCTCCTCACACTGTACTGTCCCCCTAGCAATAGCATTATTACATTTGCAGTCTATAATAAATCATAATTAAAACTTTTACTTGCATAACTGTCTCTTGAGGCAATTCATAATAGTTTTAAATATAGAATTTTGAATAATTAGGACTACAATAAACTGATTTAATCTGGGGCTCAGGTGATAAAATAAATCTTGACAACAATGCAAACCAATTTGTAGCTATTCTTGCTAAAATTAAGTAGGTATTGTGCCATTGCTGCCTGACATTTATTCTTCCTGTTTTAATTGCATTTGAACGATCACTGATAGTTTTATAACTTATGATGACATCAAGTAAATGTGCAGATTTCACAAATACTTTCGCTTCTATAATAGCATTAATAGTGCTGAATTAGAAGTTTTATAACATTGAAACATTCTATATTGTCTTATTACTTTTGATCTGGTTTTGTAGAGCTTTTTATTCCATTATCAGCTCTTTACATGACTGCGCAATTACCATTCATTTGTCAGATGCATTACACAAGGATTATTTGTTACATTTAGACCATAAGACTATAAGAAATAGGAGCAGAATTAGGCCATTTGGCCCATCGAGTCTGCTCCACCATTTCATCATGGCTGATCCATTTTCCCTCTCAGCCCCAATCTCCTGCTTTCTCTCCGTATCCCTCCAGGCCCTGACCAAACAAGAATCTATCAATCTCTGCCCTGAACATACATAAAGACTTGGCCTCCACAGCTATGGCAAAGAATTCCACAGGCTCACCACACTCTCTGGCTGAAGAACTTCTTCCTCATTTCCATTCTTAAAGAATGCCCCTCTATTCCTTTCAAAGGAGGAAGTTTCAAAAGTTGAGGCAAGTATTGGGTAGGTCATGGCAGCTGAGATCGGCCCCGTGGTTTGTTCATCCTGCAGCATGTGGGAAATCAGGGATACTTCCAGTGTCCCTGACGACTATGTGTGCAGGAAGTGTGTCCAACTGCAGCTTCTGGCAGACCGCATTGAGCGTCTGGAGCTGCGATTGGATTCATACTGGAGCATCCGCGATGCTGAGGAAGTCGTGAATAGCACGTTTAGTGAGTTGGCCACACCGCAGGTAAAGGCTACACAGGCAGAAAGGGAAGGGGTGGCCACTAGACAGCATAGCAGTAGGCAGGTAGTGCAGGAGTCCCCTGGGGTCATCTCCCTCCTAAACAGATATACTGTTTTGGGTACTGTTGGGGGAGATGTCTCATCAGGGGAAGGCAGCAGCAGCCGAGTTCATTGCACCATGGGTGGCTCTGCGGCACAGGAGGGAAGGAAAAGCAGTGGGAGACCTATTGTGATAGGGGATTCGATTGTAAAGGGAATAGATAGGCGTTTCTGCGGCCGCAAACGAGACTCCAGGATGGTATGTTGCCTCCCTGGTGCAAGGGTCAAGGATGTCTCTGAGTGGCTGCAGGACATTCTGGAATGGGAGGGTGAACAGCCAGTGGTCGTGGTGCACATAGGTACCAACGATATAGGTAAAAAATGGGATGAGGTCCTACAAGGTCAATTTAGGGAGTTAGGAGATAAACTAAAAAGTAGGACCACAAAGGTAATAATCTCTGGATTACTACCAGTGCCACGTGCTAGTCAGAGTAGAAATAGGAGGATATTTCAGATGGATATGTGGCTTGAAAAATGGTGCAAGGGGGAGGGATTCAAATTTCTGGGGCATTGGAACCAGTTCTGGGGGAGGTGGGACTGGTTTAAACAGGACGGTCTGCACCTGGGCTGAACTGGGACCAACGTCCTAGGGGGAGCGTTTGCTACTGCTGTTCAGGAGGCTTTAAACTAGTGTGGCAGGGGGATGGGAACAAGTGCAGAGAGACAGAGGGGTGTAAAATGAGGGTAGAAGCAAAAAGTAGTAAGGTGAAAAGTAAAAGTGGCAGGCAGGCAAATCCAGGACAAAAAGCAAAAAGAGCCACTTTTCAACATAATTGTATAAGGGCTAAGAGTGTTGTAAAAACAAGCCTGAAGGCTTTGTGTGTCAATGCGAGGAGCATTCATAACAAGGTGGATGAATTGAATGTGCAGATAGTTATTAATGAATATGATATAGTTGGGATCACAGAGACATGGCTCCAGGGTGACCAAGGATGGGAGCTCAACATCCAGGGATATTCAATATTCAGGAGGGATAGACAGGAAAGGAAAGGAGGTGGGGTAGCATTGCTGGTTAGAGAGGAGATTAACACAATAGAAAGGAAGGATATTAGCCTGGAGGATGTGGAATCGATGTGGGTAGAGCTGCATAACACTAAGGGGCAGAAAACGCTGGTGGGAGTTGTGTACAGGCCACCTAACAGTAGTAGTGAGGTTGGGGATGGCACTAAACAGAAAATTAGAAATGCGTGCAATAAAGGAACAGTAGTTATAATGGGTGACTTCAATCTACATGTAGATTGGGTGAACCAAATTGGTAAGGGTGCTGAGGAAGAGGATTTCTTGGAATGTATGCGGGATGATTTTCTGAACCAACATGTCGAGGAACCAACTAGAGAGCAGGCCATTCTAGATTGGGTATTGAGCAATGAGGAAGGGTTAGTTAGCAATCTTGTCGTGCGAGGCCCCTTGGGTAAGAGTGACCATAATATGGTGGAATTCTTCATTAAGATAGAGAGTGACATAGTTAATTCAGAAACAAAGGTTCTGAACTTAAAGAAGGGTAACTTTGAAGGTATGAGACGTGAATTAGCTAAGATAGACTGACAAATGATACTTAAAGGGTTGATGGTGGATATGCAATGGCAAGCATTTAAAGATCGCATGGATGAACTACAACAATTGCTCATCCCAGTTTGGCAAAAGAATAAACCAGGGAAGGTAGTGCACCCGTGGCTGACAAGGGAAATTAGGGATAGTATCAAGTCCAAAGAAGAAACATATAAATTAGCAAAAAAAAGCGGCACACCTGAGGACTGGGAGAAATTCAGAGACCAGCAGAGGAGGACAAAGGGCTTAATTAGGAAAGGGAAAAACGATTATGAGAGAAAGCTGGCAGGGAACATAAAAACTGACTGTAAAAGCTTTTATAGATATGTGAAAAGAAAAAGATTGGTCAAGACAAATGTAGGTCCTTTACAGTCAGCAACAGGTGAATTGATCATAGGGAACAAAGACATGGCAGACCAATTGAATAACTACTTTGGTTCTGTCTTCACTAAGGAGGACATAAATAATCTTCCGGAAATAGTAAGGGATCAAGGGTCTAGTGAGATGGAGGAACTGAGGGAAATACATGTTAGTAGGGAAGTGGTGTTAGGTAAATTGAAGGGATTAAAGGCAGATAAATCCCCAAGGCCAGATGGTCTGCATCCCAGAGTGCTTAAGGAAGTAGCCCAAGAAATAGTGGATGCATTAGTGATAATTTTTCAAAACTCCTTAGATCCTGGATTAGTTCCTGAGGATTGGAGGGTGGCTAATGTAACCCCACTTTCTTAAAAAAGGAGGGAGAGAGAAACCGGGGAATTATAGACCGGTTAGTCTGACATCGGTGGTGGGGAAAATGCTAGAGTCGGTTATCAAAGATGTGATAACAGCACATTTGGAAAGAGGTGAAATCATCGGACAAAGTCAGCATGGATTTGTCAAAGGAAAATCATGTCTGACGAATCTTAGAGAATTTTTTGAAGATGTAACTAGTAGAGTGGATAGGGGAGAGCCAGTGGATGTGGTATATTTAGATTTTCAAAAGGCTTTTGACAAGGTCCCACACAGGAGATTAGTGTGCAAACTTAAAGCACACGGTATTGGGGGTATGGTATTGATGTGGATAGAGAATTGGTTGGCAGACAGGAAGCAAAGAGTGGGAGTAAACAGGACCTTTTCAGAATGGTAGGCAGTGACTAGTGGGCTACCGCAAGGCTCAGTGCTGGGACCCCAGTTGTTTACAATATATATTAATGATTTAGACGAGGGAATTAAATGCAGCATCTCCAAGTTCGCGGATGACACGAAGCTGGGCGGCAGTGTTAGCTGTGAGGAGGATGCTAAGAGGATGCAGGGTGACTTGGATAGGTTAGGTGAGTGGGCAAATTCATGGCAGATGCAATTTAATGTGGATAAATGTGAGGTTATCCACTTTGGTTGCAAGAACAGGAAAACAAATTATTATCTGAATGGTGGCCGATTAGGAAAAGGGGAGATGCAACGAGACCTGGGTGTCATTGTACACCAGTCATTGAAGGTGGGCATGCAGGTACAGCAGGCGATGGAAAAGGCAAATGGTATGTTGGCATTCATAGCAAAAGGATTTGAGTACAGGAGCAGGGAGGTTCTACTGCAGTTGTACAAGGCGTTGGTGAGACCGCACCTAGAATATTGTGTGCAGTTTTGGTCCCCTAATCTGAGGAAAGACATTCTTGCCATAGAGGGAGTACAGAGAAGGTTCATCAGATTGATTCCTGGGATGGCAGGACTTTCATATGAAGAAAGACTGGATCAACTAGGCTTATACTCACTGGAATTTAGAAGATTGAGGGGGGATCTTATTGAAACGTATAAAATTCTAAAGGGATTGGACAGGCTAGATGCAGGAAGATTGTTTCCGATGTTGGGGAAGTCCAGAACGAGGGGTCACAGTTTAAGGATAAAGGGGAAGCCTTTTAGGACCGAGATGAGGAAAAACTTCTTCACACAGAGAGTGGTGAATCTGTGGAATTCTCTGCCATAGGAAACAGTTGAGGCCGGTTCATTGGCTATATTTAAGAAGAAGTTAGATATGGCCTTTGTGGCTAAAGGGATCAGGGGGTATGGAGAGAAAGCAGGTACAGGGTTCTGAGTTGGATGATCAGCCATGATCATACTGAATGGTGGTGCAGGCTTGAAGGGCCGAATGGCCCACTCCTGCACCTATTTTCTATGTTTCTATGTTTCTATTCTGGGGCTGTGTCCTCTGGTCACAGACTCTCCCACCATAGGAAACACTCTCTCCACATCCACTCTATTGAGGCCTTTCAGTATTGGATAGGTCTCTTCATATGACAAGCCGTTCAATCCTGGAATCATTTTCAAAACCTCCTTTGAACCTTTTCCAGGTTCAGCACATCTTTTCTAAGATAAGGAGCCCAAACCTGGTCACAATAAGGTTGTGAGGCCTCACCAGTGCTTTATCAAGTCTCAATATTACATCCTTGCTTTTATATTCTAGACCCCTTGAAATGAATGCTAACATTGCATTTGCCTCCTCACCACAGACTCAAACTGCAAAATAACCTTGGACTCCCAAATCCCTTCGTGCATCAGATTTTTCCACTTTCTCTCCATTTAGAAAATAGTCAAGCTTTTCATTTATGTTACCGAAGTGCATGACCATACACTTCCCAACACTGTATTCCATCTGCCACTTCTTTGCCCATTCTCCTCATTTGTCTAAGTCCTTCAATATCCCCCCATTTGCACAAAACTTCCTGCCACTCCACCCATCTTCGTATCGTCCACAAATTGTGCAACAGAGCCATCAATTCCACCATCTAAATCATTGACATATAATGTAAAAAGAATCAGTTCTCCATAAAGAGAAATGTTCGACTTAGATTAGTACAATATAATTTTTTACATCAATTATATATAACACCACAGAAAATAAATAGATTAAATTCAAATATGTCTGACCAATGTTTTCGATGTAATCAAGAAATTGGTACTTTTTTACATTCTACTTGGTCTTGTTTTAAAATCCAATCATTTTGGATAAATCTAAGACTTTTATTGGAACAAATTACTGGAGTACAACTCCCACATAGTCCAATATTATTTTTATTAGGAGACAATGAAGGGACAATACCGAAACTTAAACTGAATAAGTATCAGAAAAAATTTATAAAAATTGCATTGGCAGTAGCCAAAAAAGTTATCGCAGTTACTTGGAAATCTGATTTATATTTAACTATGGATCACTGGAATAATGAAATATATAGTTGTATTCCACTTGAAAAAATTACATACAATCTAAGAAATGAATATGATATATTTTCAAAAATTTGGCTCCCATACCTACAAAAGATAGGATTAAATACATTGGTCCTTTGAAGATAAAATTATAAAGTAATTGGGGAAAGTAAAAATAAAAATTAAAATTATTTTGAACTCCATGGAGCATGTGGGGATCCTCCGATATCCAGGCAATCTTTCTCTTCTTTCTGTTTTTTTCTTTAGACAAGGGTTAAGGGGGGGAGGGTTAAGGGGAGGGGGGGAGGGTTAATATTATTTTTTCTCTTTCTTACTATTTTATCATTACATTTATTCTTTGTAATTTTCTAAAAATTTAATAAATTTAAAAAAAAAGAATCAGTTCCAACACAGATCTCTGTGGAACACAACTAGTCACCAACAGCCAACCAGAAAAGGCTCCCTTCATTCCCAGTCTTTGCCTCCTGCCAATTAGCCACTGCTTTATCTGTGTTAGTATTTTTTCTGTAAAACCATGGGCTGTTAACTTGTCACGCAGTCTCATGTGGCACCTTGAAAGTCCAAGTACACAAGATCCATGGATTTTCCTTCATCTATCCTGTTTGTTGTTTCTTCAAGTCATTCCAACAGATTCATCAGGCAAGATTTTCCCTTGAGGAAATAACGCTGAATATGGCCTTTTTTTTATCATGTGCCTTCAATTACCCTGAAACCATGTCCTTAACAATCGACTCCAACATCTTCCAAATCACTGAGGTCAGACTAATTGGCCTATAGTCTCCTTCCTTCTGCCTCTCTCCCTTCTTGAAGAGTGGAGTGACATTTGCAGTTTTCCAGTCTTCTGGAACCATTCCAGAATCTAATGATCCTTGAAAAATTATTACTAATGTCTCTACAATCTCTTCAGCCACCTCTTTCAGAACGCTGGGTGTACACCATTTGATCTAGATGATGTATTTACTTTCAGACCTTTCAGTTTTCCAAGAAACTTCTCCCTAGTAAATACAACTTCACATACTTCAGACCCCTGATATTCCCAAACTTCCAGCACAGTGCTACTGTCTTTCACAGCAAAGGCTGATACAAAATACTTATTCAGTTCATCTGCCATTTCCTTGTCTTCCATTTCTATCTCTCCAGCATCATTTTCCAGCAGTTTGATATCCACTCTTGCTTTTTTCACACTTTATGTATCTGATGAAACTTTTTGTATCCTCCTTAATATTATTGGCTAGCTTACTTTCATATTCCATCTTTTTCTTCTTAATGATTTTTAGTTGCCTTCTGTTGGCTTTTAAAAGTTTCCCAGTCCTCTGATTTTCCACTAATTTTTGCTTTATTATATGCCCTTTCTTTGGCTTTTATGTTGGCTTTCACTTCTCTTGTCAGCCACCATTGTGTCATCTTGCCTTTAGAATACTTCTTCCTCTTTGGGATGTATATGTCCCGTGTCTTCTGAATTGCCTCCAAAAATTCCAGCCATTACTGCTCTGCTGCCATCCCTGCCAGTGTTTTTTTCCAATCAATTTTGGCCATCTCCTCTCTCATACCCCTCTAATTCCCTTTACTCCATTTGTAATACTGAGCTTCTCCTTTTCAAATTTCAGGGTGTGCCCACTTGCCCATAATGGTTCTTTTACTTTAAGTTCTCTAATCATTTCTGGTTCTTGGCAAAACATCATATCCAGAATAGCTGATCCCTAAGTGGGCTCAACCATGAGCTGCTCTAAAAAGCCATTTTGTAGCATTCTAGAAATTTCCTCCACTTGGGATCCAGCACTAACCTTATTTTCCCAATCTACCTGCATATTGAAATCTTGAAATCCCTCCTGCCGATTGTAACATTGCCCTTTTGGCATGCAATTTCTATCTCCCGTTGTAATTTGTAGGCCTCATCTTTACTAGTGTTTGTGGGTCTGTATATAACTCCCATCAGGTTTTTTTTTAAACCCTTGTAGTTTCTTAGCTCTATCCACAGCAATTCAATCCCTTTCGACTCTATGTCACCTCTTTTAATGACTTGATTTCAATTTTTTACCGACAGAGCCGCGCCTCTGCCCGTGCTTACCTGCTTGTCCTTTTGATACAATGTGTATTCTTGGACATTGAACTCCCAGCTATAATCTTCTTGCACCAGGATTCAATGATATCCGCAACATCATACCTGCCAATATGTAATTGTGCTTCCAGTTCATCTACCTTATTCCGTATACTGCATGCATTCAAATATAATACTTTCCGTCCTGTATTCTCTCTTTTCGACTTTGACCACCTTTTACATTGCAACTCATCCTGTTGACTGCAGTTTTGCCCAATCATAAGCCTCTCCTTGCTGGGAGTGTCGCTAAACATTGCCTCTGTTTGTAAACCAACTACCTCATCCTCAGCATTATCACTCTGGTTCCCATCTCCCTGCCAAATTAGTTTAAACCCTCCCGAATAACTCTAGCAATCCTACACTCAAGGATATTGGTCTCTCTCGGTTTAGGCGTAACGCATCCCTTTTGTACAGGTTGTACCTTCCCCAGAAGAGATCCCAATGAACCATAAATCTGAACCTGTGCTTCCTGCACCAGTTCCTCAGCCACGCATTCACCTGCCAAATCATCCTATTCTTACGCCCACTGGCACATGATACAAGCAACAAACCAGAAATTACTACTCTGGAAGTCCTGTTTTTCAGCTTTCTACCTAACTCCCTAAAATCTTTAGCTGTTTACCAATCCGTTTACTGGGGTTTTGCTGAAAATAGAAATCCATATTTGGAGCTTAGCTGGACATTAGTTACATTTGCCACTCCGTCCACTCAGCAATGAATCATAAGGTGTGCAGAAGCTTAGTTCAATTACATTATTAACACATAGTATGAGATCAGATTCCCTTGAGTAAAACTAGGTGTAGGTTTGAATCCTCTGTAGCTAAAAAATACTCTCATGAGGTCAGAAAATTGGGAAGTATGATCATCACCTATTTCTTTACATTTTTATCCTCTTTTTGTGTTAGGGTTTAATTTCCATTTGACTTGTGAACGTTAATAAGGGCAGCATTCTACCACTGGGGAAGTCACGAGCCAGGGACCTTCCAATCTAATGTTTATAAAGCACATCTGAAGCAACAACTCATTGGTTGGTGATCAGAAAGCCACAAAAATTAATTTGCTTCCAATCCAGATCACAATAGCTGATTGCAGCCAAGATCAGCAGCTCCAGTCATGAGCAGGAACAAATTGTGAGGCTTTCCAGGTTTAATGTGGACTGGCGCACAGAATTTGCTAACAAATCCACGGTCATCCAGATTGTTATGTATAAAAGAAAGCAGCTGGAAGTTGACGTGTCATAACTCATCCTGTGATTGTCCTCTTAAAGCTGTAACCTGTGTCAAAACCTGGGTTCTGGATCGAGAAGTCTTTCAGAATATTATGAGAAGAACAACTCAGGCGAGACATGAGCAATACAGAAACTTCCTCAGAAGGTAAATTTCAGTGTCATAATTCCCTGTGATAGCATGCACAGTACATGTAATATGTAAAGATCTCAAAAGCAAAGACAAACTTACAATTATATGGTGTCTTTTGTGACCTCAGGATGTCCCAAAGTACTTCTTTGAGCAGTGAACATTCGGTTACTGTACTATAACCAACTCCCACAATGTGCAATGTGATGTTAGCAGCTAACAAGTTTTCAGATTTTTGTTGAGCAATGAATGTGGCAAAGGAAACTGGAGGGAACATACTTGCTCTTGTGCTTGGTCTGGGTTTCAGGAACAGAGAGGAAGAGATTTAAAATAAAAGGAAGCATTGTTTTATTAAAAAGGTATGTGATAAATCAACCTTAATGGCCCAAATAATGCATTGGGATTCCTGTAGTTTGCTATTTAACTTTTGACACGTGATCAGGGTGCTGCCACCAGAATTTACAGACTGCATTTAAATTTGGAATGATGCTTTATGTAATACTTGGAACATTCAGCATGTGCACAACTTTGAGTCAGCGCATTTCTTATGATTTCAGATTAATATTCATTTAATACTCCCAACAAAAGCAGGATAATCTTAATTGTGCATGTTGTCACTTAAATGGAAACAGGACTATCACTCAATCTCCTTTTCAAAGTAAATTCAAGCATGTTCCTGCTTGGTTATCCATCCAGACACATTGTACTGTAACATTGTCTATTTTGCATTTGTTACAGAGTCTGTTTTGTGCTCGTAGTTCTCTGTATCTTTTATATGAAAGATCCTGAATATTAACACAGATTATGAAATGAAGCATTGGCTCTTTGCATGTCAAAATTTATACACCTAGAGTATTGTGTGCAGTTTTGGTCCCCTAATCTGAGGAAAGACATTCTTGCCATAGAGGGAGTACAAAGAAGGTTCACCAGATTGATTCCTGGGATGGCAGGACTTTCATATGAAGAACGACTGGATCAACTAGGCTTATACTCACTGGAATTTAGAAGATTGAGGGGGGATCTTATTGAAACGTATAAAATTCTAAAGGGATTGGACAGGCTAGATGCAGGAAGATTGTTTCCGATGTTGGGGAAGTCCAGAACAAGGGGTCACAGTTTAAGGATAAAGGGGAAGCCTTTTAGGACCGAGATGAGGAAAAACTTCTTCACACAGAGAGTGGTGAATCTGTGGAATTCTCTGCCACAGGAAACAGTTGAGGCTGGTTCATTGGCTATATTTAAGAGGAAGTTAGATATGGCCCTTGTGGCTAAAGGGATCAGGGGGTATGGAGAGAAAGCAGGTACAGGGTTCTGAGTTGGATGATCAGGCATGATCATACTGAATGGCGGTGCAGGTTCAAAGGGCTGAATGGCCTACTCCTGCACCAATTTTTTATGTTTCTATGTTTCTATACAGAATTATTTACCTTGCAAACTTACTGAAATCGGGTATGTTTATTAATACTTATATCCCATGTATTTTTCTAGTGTTTCTTTGCTTAAGAACTTACCAGAAGATAAACTTGTGAAAATAGTAGACTGCTTGGAAGTGGTAAGTTATTTACTGTAAAGGATATAACTGAGAATACATAATTTAGCCTCTTTATTTCATATCTCTATCACAAAGTATTGGGGAAGTGTTGTGTAATCTGCTGTACTCACACATCGAACAGAAATTTATTCAGTGAATTGTATTATGTTTAATTTTTAAAATAGGCATGTTTATCTAAAGCATATCATGAAAAAAGCATGCCAAAAAAGATTTAGTATTATTTCATTGCATCAAGAATGATTACCTTCTATTTTAATTGTGATAAAGTGACTATGATGTCATAGACCATGGGATATAATAGGTGGTGGTATAAAGCGGTTCAGTTTCTCTTTTAGACATATCTGACACTTCATTGTTAATGCACTTCCTTTTTGTCAGTTAAAAGCACTATAGCAGCATAGTGACAGTTGTTCTAACTAACTTAAATGTGATTTAGGAAGTACTAATTGTGGATGAATAGAGACAGTTCAGTATCATTTTAGTGATAGTCTGTTTTCCACTTAAAGGGCAAAGACACACTGATGTAGGTTGTGTGAAACCTGTATGAAAGTATATGAAATGTTATAAGTTTTCCAATATATTAATAGTGATTTTGCTTTAAAGAATCCAGAATATTACCTTCCTTCCCATTCTTCTTTCCTGCTCTTCCCGCGTAATAAATGTCAGTGTGCTAGAACAGTGGATATACTAGGATTGTGGGCAATTGAAATGTTTGCATGATTTTAGCTTTTCCAAGGAGTGTATTACAGTGCCTGAACAACTTTACCTTAACTTTGGGTAAGCAGAAATTTGATGATACAAGGATCAGTTAAGCTTCCTACAATACTGTGGTTTCATTGTATCTCATTCTAGTTAAAATTCCAGTTCAGTTTTTGTATGTTGAGATCGATATTTATTTCTACCCTGCCTGAATCTTCGTGGGTGCTGACGAGAAGTCCTGCAACACTTCAGTTGTTTGAATCCGAAAAAACATTTAATAAGCTGATCTTCCTCAGTTTGCTCAGTAAGAACTTTACAGTTTGAAGGGGATGAGAGGAGATTTATGGGAAAATCATAACTGTGGGAAGCGAGGGAGGAGACTGCTGAGCCTCTGACGATGACCCTTGCATCATCAATAGGGGTGGAAGAAATACCAGAGGATTGGAAAGTTGCAAACATTGTTCCCTTGTTCAAAAAAAGGAGTAGAGATAACCCAGGAAATTATAGACCAGTGAGTCTTATTTCAGTGGTGGGCAAGTTGTTGGAGAAGATCCTGAGAGGCAGGATTTATGAGCAATTGGAGAGACATAATCTGATTAGGGACAGTCAACATGGCTTTGTCAAGGGCAGGTCATGCCTTATGAACCTGATTGAATTATTTGACGATGTAACAAAACGCATTGCTGAAGGTAGAGCAGTGAATTGAATTGAATTGACTTTATTACTTACTTCCTTCATATACATGTGGAGTAAAAATCTTTATGTTACATCTGCATCTAAATGTGCAGTTTATAGTAATTTATAATAAATAGTATGTACAACAGGACAGTCAATATAACATAGAAATACAGTTCCGTCAGCATGAATTAATCAGTCTGATCGCCTGGTGGAAGAAGCTGTCCCGGAGCCTGTTGGTCCTGGCTTTTATGCTGTGGCACTGTTTCCCGGATGGTAGCAGCTGGAACAGTTTGTGGTTGGGGTGACTCGGGTCCCCAGTGATTTTTCGGGCCCTTTTTACAGACCTGTCTTTGTAAATGTACAGAATAGTGGATGTAGAGTTTATTGAATTCAGTAAGACATTTGATAAGTTTTCCCATGCCAGGCTCATTCAGAAAGTAATGAAGCATGGAATTCAAGGAGACCTGGCTTTGTGGATCCAGAACTGGCTTGCCCACAGAAGGCAAAGGGTAGTTGTTGATGGTTCGTATTCTGCATGGAGGCAGGTGACCAGTGGTGTTCTGCAGGGATCTGTTCTGGGACTCCTCCTCTTTGTGATTTTTATAAATAGCCTGGATGAGGAAGTAGAAGGGTGGGTTAGTAACTTTGCTGATGATACAAAAGTTGGGGTGTTGTGGATAGTCTGGAGGGTTGTCAGAGGGGTTACAGCGGGACATTGATAGGATGCAGAACTGGGCTGAAAAGTGGCAGATGGAGTTCACCCAGTTAAGTGTGAAAGTGGTTCATTTTGGTAGGTCAAATTTAAAGACAGAATATAATATTAATGGTAAGACTCTTGGCAGTGTGGAAGATCAGCAAGATCTTTGGGTCCATGTCCATAGGACACTCAAAGCTGCTGTGCAGGTTGACAGT
Organism: Hemitrygon akajei; assembly: GCF_048418815.1. Taxonomy (NCBI): domain Eukaryota; kingdom Metazoa; phylum Chordata; class Chondrichthyes; order Myliobatiformes; family Dasyatidae; genus Hemitrygon; species Hemitrygon akajei. The sequence goes on along the minus strand of NC_133136.1, from coordinate 106,647,302 downwards.
GTTGTTAAGAAGGCATATGGTGCGTTGGCCTTCATCGACCATGGATTGAGTTCAAGAGCCGTGAGGTAAGGTTACAGCTATATAAGACTTTAGTTAGATCCCACTAAGAGTACTGTGTTCAGTTCTGGTCACTTCATGACAGGAAGGATGTAGATACTATAGACAGAGTGCAGAGGAGATTTATAAGGGTGTTGCTTGGATTGGAGAGCATACCTTACGAGAATAGGTTGAGTGAACTTGCCCTTTTCTCCTTGGAGTGATAGAGGATGAGAAGGGACCTGATGGGGGTGTATAAGATGATATGAGGGATTGATCGTGTAGATAGTCATAGGCTTTTTCCCAGGGCTGAAATGGATAACATGAGAGGGCATAGTTTTAAGGTGCTTGGAAGAAGGTATAGAGGGGATGTCAGAGGTAAGTTTTTCACACAGAGAGTGGTGGGTGCATGGAATGCACTGCCAACTATGGTAGAGGAGGCGGATACAATAGGGTCTTTCAAGAGATTCTTAGATAGGTACATCGAGCTTAGTAAAATAGAGGGCTATGTGGTAGGGAATTTCTAGGCAGCTTCTAGAGTAGATTACAAGGTCAGCAGAACATTGTGGGCCGAAGGGCCTGTAACATGCTGTAGATTTTCTATGTTCTTAATGGAGGAAAAATTGCCTTGCTATGTTTATTTTATCGGATGAAAGGCGTTGAGATCCCATATCTGTTGGCAGAAAGTAGGCCTTAAAGTGAAGGCCACATTGATTGGTCAAATTGCATTTTCAAATCATGCCTTAGACGTCAAGGCCAAAGGTCTTGTGGAATGCCCCATATACCTTAACATCCCACCTCACTCCTCTTCCACATATGTTCACAAAGCGGTGCCGTTATTGTGTCCCCAGAGCCATGAGCCAAACACACCCAATAATAAAGTTATCCTTTCCTTATACTTTAAGATGGTTCTTGCTGGCCAATGAAATGGCAGGAGAAAATTCCACTGTACTACACAAGCTTTCTTCACAGGGGAGAAATGTGAAATATTAGAGGACATGCATCTAGGGTGGGAGGGAGCAAGTTTCAAGATGTGTTGAGCAAGTGTTTTTTACACAGAGTGGTGGCTGCCTGGAATGAGCTGCCAGGGAGAGTGGTGGAAGCAGATACAATACTGGCATTTAAGAGGCTTTTAGATGGGCGCATGAATATACAGTCTGGTGGGATATAGATCACATGAATATACAGGGTGGTGGGATATAGATCACATGAATATACAGGGTGGTGGGATATAGATCACATGAATATACAGGGTGGTGGGATATAGATCACATGAATATACAGGGTGGTGGGATATAGATCACATGAATATACAGGGTGGTGGGATATAGATCGCATGAATATACAGGGTGGTGGGATATAGATCGCATGAATATACAGGGTGGTGGGATATAGATCGCATGAATATACAGGGTGGTGGGATATAGATCGCATGAATATACAGGGTGGTGGGATATAGATCGCATGAATATACAGGGTGGTGGGATATAGATCGCATGAATATACAGGGTGGTGGGATATAGATCGCATGAATATACAGGGTGGTGGGATATAGATCGCATGAATATACAGGGTGGTGGGATATAGATCACATGAATATACAGTGTGGTGGGATATAGATCACATGAATATACAGGGTGGTGGGATATAGATCGCATGAATATACAGGGTGGTGGGATATAGATCGCATGAATATACAGGGTGGTGGGATATAGATCGCATGAATATACAGGGTGGTGGGATATAGATCGCATGAATATACAGGGTGGTGGGATATAGATCGCATGAATATACAGGGTGGTGGGATATAGATCGCATGAATATACAGGGTGGTGGGATATAGATCGCATGAATATACAGGGTGGTGGGATATAGATCGCATGAATATTCAGGGTGGTGGGATATAGATCGCATGAATATACAGGGTGGTGGGATATAGATCGCATGAATATACAGGGTGGTGGGATATAGATCGCATGAATATACAGGGTGGTGGGATATAGATCGCATGAATATACAGTGTGGTGGGATATAGATCACATGAATATACAGGGTGGTGGGATATAGATCGCATGAATATACAGGGTGGTGGGATATAGATCGCATGAATATACAGGGTGGTGGGATATAGATCGCATGAATATACAGGGTGGTGGGATATAGATCGCATGAATATACAGGGTGGTGGGATATAGATCGCATGAATATACAGGGTGGAGGGATATAGATCGCATGAATATGCAGGTGGTGGGATATAGAACACATGAATATACAGGGTGGAGGGATATAGATCACATGAATATGCAGGGTGGAGGGATATAGATCGCAAGAATATGCAGGTGGTGGGATATAGATCGCAAGAATATACAGGGTGGTGGGAAATAGATCGCATGAATATACAGGGTGGTGGGATATAGATCGCATGAATATACAGGGTGGTGGGATATCGATCGCATGAATATACAGGGTGGTGGGATATAGATCGCATGAATATACAGGGTGGTGGGATATAGAACGCATGAATATACAGGGTGGTGGGATATAGAACGCATGAATATACAGGGTGGTGGGATATAGAATGCATGAATATACAGGGTGGTGGGATATAGATCGCATGAATATACAGGGTGGTGGGATATAGAACGCATGAATATACAGGGTGGTGGGATATAGATCGCATGAATATACAGGGTGGTGGGATATAGATCGCATGAATATACAGGGTGGTGGGATATAGATCACATGAATATACAGGGTGGAGGGATATAGATCGCATGAATATGCAGGTGGTGGGATATAGATCGCATGAATATGCAGGTGGTGGGATATAGATCGCATGAACATACAGGGTGGTGGGATATAGATCACATGAACATGCAGGGTGGTGGGATATAGATCACATGAATATACAGGGTGGTGGGATATAGATCGCATGAATATACAGGGTGGTGGGATATAGATCGCATGAATATACAGGGTGGTGGGATATAGATCGCATGAATATACAGGGTGGTGGGATATCGATCGCATGAATATACAGGGTGGTGGGATATAGATCGCATGAATATACAGGGTGGTGGGATATAGATCGCATGAATATACAGGGTGGTGGGATATAGATCGCATGAATATACAGGGTGGTGGGATATAGATCACATGAATATGCAGGTGGTGGGATATAGATCGCATGAATATGCAGGGAATGAGGGATATAGATCGCATGAATATACAGGGTGGTGGGATATAGATCACATGAATATACAGGGTGGTGGGATATAGATCACATGAATATACAGGGTGGTGGGATATAGATCACATGAATATACAGGGTGGGGGGATATAGATCGCATGAATATACAGGGTGGTGGGATATAGATCGCATGAATATACAGGGTGGTGGGATATAGATCACATGAATATGCAGGGTGCTGGGATATCGAACGCATGAATATACAGGGTGGTGGGATATAGATCGCATGAATATGCAGGGTGGTGGGATATAGATCGCATGAATATACAGGGTGGTGGGATATAGATCACATGAATATGCAGGTGGTGGGATATAGATCGCATGAATATGCAGGGAATGAGGGATATAGATCGCATGAATATACAGGGTGGTGGGATATAGATCACATGAATATACAGGGTGGTGGGATATAGATCACATGAATATACAGGGTGGTGGGATATAGATCGCATGAATATACAGGGTGGAGGGATATAGATCACATGAATATGCAGGGTGGAGGGATATAGATCGCATGAATATGCAGGTGGTGGGATATAGATCGCATGAATATACAGGGTGGTGGGATATAGATCGCATGAATATACAGGGTGGAGGGATATAGATCACATGAATATGCAGGATGGAGGGATATAGATCGCATGAATATGCAGGTGGTGGGATATAGATCGCATGAATATACAGGGTGGTGGGATATAGATCGCATGAATATGCAGGTGGTGGGATATAGATCGCATGAATATACAGGGTGGTGGGATATAGATCACATGAATATGCAGGGTGGTGGGATATAGATCACATGAATATACAGGGTGGTGGGATATAGATCACATGAATATACAGGGTGGTGGGATATAGATCGCATGAATATACAGGGTGCTGGGATATCGAACGCATGAATATACAGGGTGGTGGGATATAGATCGCATGAATATACAGGGTGGTGGGATATAGATCGCATGAATATACAGGGTGGTGGGATATAGATCACATGAATATACAGGGTGGTGGGATATAGATCACATGAATATACAGGGTGGTGGGATATAGATCGCATGAATATACAGGGTGCTGGGATATCGAACGCATGAATATACAGGGTGGTGGGATATAGATCGCATGAATATACAGGGTGCTGGGATATAGATCGCATGAATATACAGGGTGCTGGGATATAGATCGCATGAATATACAGGGTGGTGGGATATAGATCACATGAATATACAGGGTGGTGGGATATAGATCGCATGAATATACAGGGTGCTGGGATATCGAACGCATGAATATACAGGGTGGTGGGATATAGATCGCATGAATATACAGGGTGCTGGGATATAGATCGCATGAATATACAGGGTGGTGGGATATAGATCGCATGAATATACAGGGTGGTGGGATATAGATCACATGAATATACAGGGTGCTGGGATATAGATCGCATGAATATACAGGGTGGTGTGATATAGATCGCATAAATATACAGGGTGGTGGGATATCGATCGCATGAATATACAGGGTGGTGGGATATAGATCGCATGAATATGCAGGTGGTGGGATATAGATCGCATAAATATACAGGGTGGTGGGATATAGATCACATGAATATACAGGGTGGAGGGATATAGATCACATGAATATACAGGGTGGAGGGATATAGATCACATGAATATAAAGGGTGGTGGGATATAGATCACATGAATATACAGGGAGGTGGGATATAGATCACATGAATATACAGGGTGGAGGGATATAGATCACATGAATATAAAGGGTGGTGGGATATAGATCACATCAATATACAGGGTGGTGGGATATAGATCACATGAATATACAGGGTGGTGGGATATAGATCGCATGAATATACAGGGTGGTGGGATATAGATCACATGAATATTCAGGGTGGTGGGATATAGATCGCATGAATATACAGGGTGGTGGGATATAGATCGCATGAATATTCAGGGTGGTGGGATATAGATCGCATGAATATACAGGGTGGTGGGATATAGATCACATGAATATTCAGGGTGGTGGGATATAGATCGCATGAATATACAGGGTGGTGGGATATAGATCGCATGAATATTCAGGGTGGTGGGATATAGATCGCATGAATATACAGGGTGGTGGGATATAGATTGCATGAATATACAGGGTGGTGGGATATAGATCACATGAATATGCAGGGTGGTGGGATATAGATTGCACGAATATGCAGGGTGGTGGGATATAGATCACATGAATATTCAGTGTGGTGGGATATAGATCGCATGAATATACAGGGTGGGGGGATATAGATCGCATGAATATACAGGGTGGAGGGATATAGATCACATGAATATAAAGGGTGGTGGGATATAGATCGCATGAATATGCAGGGTGGTGGGATATAGATCGCATGAATATACAGGGTGGTGGGATATAGATCGCATGAATATACAGGGTGGTGGGATATAGATCACATGAATATACAGGGTGGTGGGATATAGATCACATGAATATACAGGGTGGTGGGATATAGATCGCATGAATATACAGGGTGGTGGGATATAGATCGCATGAATATACAGGGTGGTGGGATATAGATCGCATGAATATACAGGGTGGTGGGATAAAGATCACATGAATATACAGGGTGGTGGGATATAGATCGCATGAATATGCAGGGTAGTGGGATATAGATCGCATGAATATACAGGGTGGGGGGATATAGATCGCATGAATATAAAGGGTGGTGGGATATAGATCGCATGAATATACAGGGTGGGGGGATATAGATCGCATGAATATGCAGGGTGGTGTGATATAGATCACATGAATATACAGGGTGGTGGGATATAGATCACATGAATATACAGGGTGGTGGGATATAGATCACATGAATATGCAGGGTGGTGGGATATAGATCGCATGAATATGCAGGGTGGTGTGATATAGATCACATGAATATGCAGGGTGGTGGGATATAGATCGCATGAATATACAGGGTGGTGGGATGTAGATCACATGAATATACAGGGTGGTGGGATATAGATTGCATGAATATGCAGGGAATGAGGGATATAGATCGCATGAATATGCAGGGTGGTGAGATATAGATCACATGAATATGCAGGGTGGTGGGATATAGATCACATGAATATGCAGGTGGTGAGATATAGATCACATGAATATACAGGGTGGTGAGATATAGATCGCATGAATAGACAGGGTGGTGGGATATAGATCGCATGAATATGCAGGGTGGTGGGATATAGATCGCATGAATCTGCAGGGTGGTGGGATATAGATCTCATGAATATGCAGGGTGGTGGGATATAAATCGCATGAATATGCAGGGTGGTGGGATATAGATCGCATGAATATACAGGGTGGTGGGATATAGATCGCATGAATATACAGGGTGGTGGGATATAGATCACATGAATATACAGGGTGGTGAGATATAGATCACATGAATATGCAGGGTGGTGGGATATAGATCACATGAATATGCAGGGTGGTGGGATATAAATCGCATGAATATGCAGGGTGGTGGGATATAGATTGCATGAATATACAGGGTGGTGGGATATAGATCGCATGAATATACAGGGTGGTGGGATATAGATCACATGAATATGCAGGGTGGTGGGATATAGATCGCATGAATATGCAGGTGGTGAGATATAGATCACATGAATATGCAGGTGGTATGATATAGATCACATGAATATAAAGGGTGGTGGGATATAGATCGCATGAATATACAGGGTGGTGGGATATAGATCACATGAATATAAAGGGTGGTGGGATATAGATCGCATGAATATGCAGTGTGGTGAGTTATAGATCACATGAATATGCAGGGTGGTGAGATATAGATCACATGAATATACAGGGCGGTGGGATATAGATCACATGAATATACAGGGTGGTGGGATATAGATCGCATGAATATACAGGGTGGTGGGATATAGATCGCATGAATATACAGGGTGGTGGGATATAGATCGCATGAATATAAAGGGTGGTGGGATATAGTTCACATGAATATGCAGGGTGGTGGGATATAGATCGCATGAATATGCAGGGTGGTGGGATATAGATCGCATGAATATACAGGGTGGAGGGATATAGATCACATGAATATGCAGGGTGGTGGGATATAGATCGCATGAATATGCAGGGTGGTGGGATATAGATCGCATGAATATACAGGGTGGTGGGATATAGATCGCATGAATATACAGGGTGGTGGGATATAGATCACATGAATATGCAGGGTGGTGGGATATAGATCGCATGAATATACAGGGTGGTGGGATATAGATCGCATGAATATGCAGGTGGTGAGATATAGATCGCATGAATATGCAGGGTGGTGGGATATAGATCGCATGAATATGCAGGTGGTGGGATATAGATCTCATGAATATACAGGGTGGTGGGATATAGATCGCATGAATATGCAGGTGGTGGGATATAGATCTCATGAATATACAGGGTGGTGGGATATAGATCTCATGAATATACAGGGTGGTGGGATATAGATCGCATGAATATGCAGGGTGGTGGGATATAGATCGCATGAATATGCAGGTGGTGAGATATAGATCACATGAATATACAGGGTGGTGGGATATAGATCGCATGAATATGCAGGTGGTGGGATATAGATCTCATGAATATACAGGGTGGTGGGATATAGATCGCATGAATATGCAGGGTGGTGGGATATAGATCGCATGAATATGCAGGGAATGAGTGATATACATCGCATGCATATGCAGGTGATGGGATATAGATCACATGAATATGCAGGGAATGAGGGATATAGATCACATGAATATGCAGGGTGGTGGGATATAGATTGCATGAATATGCAGTGTGGTGAGATATAGGTCAGATGAATATGCAGGGTGGTGGGATATAGATCACATGAATATACAGGGTGGTGGGATATAGATTGCATGAATATGCAGGGTGGTGGGATATAGATCACATGAATATGCAGGGTGGTGGGATATAGATCGCATGAATATGCAGGGAATGAGGGATATAGATCACATGAATATACAGGGTGGTGGGATATAGATCACATGAATATACAGGGTGGTGGGATATAGATCGCATGAATATGCAGGGTGGTGGGATATAGATCACATGAATATGCAGGGAATGAGGGATATAGATCGCATGAATATACAGGGTGGTGGGATATAGATCACATGAATATACAGGGTGGTGGGATATAGATCGCATGAATATGCAGGGTGGTGGGATATAGATCACATGAATATAAAGGGTGGTGGGATATAGAACGCATGAATATACAGGGTGGTAGGATATAGATCACATGAATATACAGGGTGGTGGGATATAGATCACATGAATATACAGGGTGGTGGGATATAGATCGCATGAATATGCAGGGAATGAGGGATATAGATCACATGAATATGCAGGGTGGAGGGATATAGATCGCATGAATATGCAGGTGGTGGGATATAGATCGCATGAACATACAGGGTGGTGGGATATAGATCACATGAATATACAGGGTGGTGGGATATAGATCGCATGAATATACAGGGTGGTGGGATATAGATCGCATGAATATACAGGGTGGTGGGATATAGATCGCATGAATATGCAGGGAATGAGGGATATAGATCACATGAATATGCAGGGTGGAGGGATATAGATCGCATGAATATGCAGGTGGTGGGATATAGATCGCATGAACATACAGGGTGGTGGGATATAGATCGCATGAACATGCAGGGTGGTGGGATATAGATCGCATGAATATACAGGGTGGTGGGATATAGATCACATGAATATACAGGGTGGTGGGATATAGATCACATGAATATACAGGGTGGTGGGATATAGATCGCATGAACATACAGGGTGGTGGGATATAGATCACATGAACATGCAGGGTGGTGGGATATAGATCACATGAATATACAGGGTGGTGGGATATAGATCGCATGAATATACAGGGTGGTGGGATATAGATCGCATGAATATACAGGGTGGTGGGATATAGATCGCATGAATATACAGGGTGGTGGGATATCGATCGCATGAATATACAGGGTGGTGGGATATAGATCGCATGAATATACAGGGTGGTGGGATATAGATCGCATGAATATACAGGGTGGTGGGATATAGATCGCATGAATATACAGGGTGGTGGGATATAGATCACATGAATATGCAGGTGGTGGGATATAGATCGCATGAATATGCAGGGAATGAGGGATATAGATCGCATGAATATACAGGGTGGTGGGATATAGATCACATGAATATACAGGGTGGTGGGATATAGATCACATGAATATACAGGGTGGTGGGATATAGATCACATGAATATACAGGGTGGGGGGATATAGATCGCATGAATATACAGGGTGGTGGGATATAGATCGCATGAATATACAGGGTGGTGGGATATAGATCACATGAATATGCAGGGTGCTGGGATATCGAACGCATGAATATACAGGGTGGTGGGATATAGATCGCATGAATATGCAGGGTGGTGGGATATAGATCGCATGAATATACAGGGTGGTGGGATATAGATCACATGAATATGCAGGTGGTGGGATATAGATCGCATGAATATGCAGGGAATGAGGGATATAGATCGCATGAATATACAGGGTGGTGGGATATAGATCACATGAATATACAGGGTGGTGGGATATAGATCACATGAATATACAGGGTGGTGGGATATAGATCGCATGAATATACAGGGTGGAGGGATATAGATCACATGAATATGCAGGGTGGAGGGATATAGATCGCATGAATATGCAGGTGGTGGGATATAGATCGCATGAATATACAGGGTGGTGGGATATAGATCGCATGAATATACAGGGTGGAGGGATATAGATCACATGAATATGCAGGATGGAGGGATATAGATCGCATGAATATGCAGGTGGTGGGATATAGATCGCATGAATATACAGGGTGGTGGGATATAGATCGCATGAATATGCAGGTGGTGGGATATAGATCGCATGAATATACAGGGTGGTGGGATATAGATCACATGAATATGCAGGGTGGTGGGATATAGATCACATGAATATACAGGGTGGTGGGATATAGATCACATGAATATACAGGGTGGTGGGATATAGATCGCATGAATATACAGGGTGCTGGGATATCGAACGCATGAATATACAGGGTGGTGGGATATAGATCGCATGAATATACAGGGTGGTGGGATATAGATCGCATGAATATACAGGGTGGTGGGATATAGATCACATGAATATACAGGGTGGTGGGATATAGATCACATGAATATACAGGGTGGTGGGATATAGATCGCATGAATATACAGGGTGCTGGGATATCGAACGCATGAATATACAGGGTGGTGGGATATAGATCGCATGAATATACAGGGTGCTGGGATATAGATCGCATGAATATACAGGGTGCTGGGATATAGATCGCATGAATATACAGGGTGGTGGGATATAGATCACATGAATATACAGGGTGGTGGGATATAGATCGCATGAATATACAGGGTGCTGGGATATCGAACGCATGAATATACAGGGTGGTGGGATATAGATCGCATGAATATACAGGGTGCTGGGATATAGATCGCATGAATATACAGGGTGGTGGGATATAGATCGCATGAATATACAGGGTGGTGGGATATAGATCACATGAATATACAGGGTGCTGGGATATAGATCGCATGAATATACAGGGTGGTGTGATATAGATCGCATAAATATACAGGGTGGTGGGATATCGATCGCATGAATATACAGGGTGGTGGGATATAGATCGCATGAATATGCAGGTGGTGGGATATAGATCGCATAAATATACAGGGTGGTGGGATATAGATCACATGAATATACAGGGTGGAGGGATATAGATCACATGAATATACAGGGTGGAGGGATATAGATCACATGAATATAAAGGGTGGTGGGATATAGATCACATGAATATACAGGGAGGTGGGATATAGATCACATGAATATACAGGGTGGAGGGATATAGATCACATGAATATAAAGGGTGGTGGGATATAGATCACATCAATATACAGGGTGGTGGGATATAGATCACATGAATATACAGGGTGGTGGGATATAGATCGCATGAATATACAGGGTGGTGGGATATAGATCACATGAATATTCAGGGTGGTGGGATATAGATCGCATGAATATACAGGGTGGTGGGATATAGATCGCATGAATATTCAGGGTGGTGGGATATAGATCGCATGAATATACAGGGTGGTGGGATATAGATCACATGAATATTCAGGGTGGTGGGATATAGATCGCATGAATATACAGGGTGGTGGGATATAGATCGCATGAATATTCAGGGTGGTGGGATATAGATCGCATGAATATACAGGGTGGTGGGATATAGATTGCATGAATATACAGGGTGGTGGGATATAGATCACATGAATATGCAGGGTGGTGGGATATAGATTGCACGAATATGCAGGGTGGTGGGATATAGATCACATGAATATTCAGTGTGGTGGGATATAGATCGCATGAATATACAGGGTGGGGGGATATAGATCGCATGAATATACAGGGTGGAGGGATATAGATCACATGAATATAAAGGGTGGTGGGATATAGATCGCATGAATATGCAGGGTGGTGGGATATAGATCGCATGAATATACAGGGTGGTGGGATATAGATCGCATGAATATACAGGGTGGTGGGATATAGATCACATGAATATACAGGGTGGTGGGATATAGATCACATGAATATACAGGGTGGTGGGATATAGATCGCATGAATATACAGGGTGGTGGGATATAGATCGCATGAATATACAGGGTGGTGGGATATAGATCGCATGAATATACAGGGTGGTGGGATAAAGATCACATGAATATACAGGGTGGTGGGATATAGATCGCATGAATATGCAGGGTAGTGGGATATAGATCGCATGAATATACAGGGTGGGGGGATATAGATCGCATGAATATAAAGGGTGGTGGGATATAGATCGCATGAATATACAGGGTGGGGGGATATAGATCGCATGAATATGCAGGGTGGTGTGATATAGATCACATGAATATACAGGGTGGTGGGATATAGATCACATGAATATACAGGGTGGTGGGATATAGATCACATGAATATGCAGGGTGGTGGGATATAGATCGCATGAATATGCAGGGTGGTGTGATATAGATCACATGAATATGCAGGGTGGTGGGATATAGATCGCATGAATATACAGGGTGGTGGGATGTAGATCACATGAATATACAGGGTGGTGGGATATAGATTGCATGAATATGCAGGGAATGAGGGATATAGATCGCATGAATATGCAGGGTGGTGAGATATAGATCACATGAATATGCAGGGTGGTGGGATATAGATCACATGAATATGCAGGTGGTGAGATATAGATCACATGAATATACAGGGTGGTGAGATATAGATCGCATGAATAGACAGGGTGGTGGGATATAGATCGCATGAATATGCAGGGTGGTGGGATATAGATCGCATGAATCTGCAGGGTGGTGGGATATAGATCTCATGAATATGCAGGGTGGTGGGATATAAATCGCATGAATATGCAGGGTGGTGGGATATAGATCGCATGAATATACAGGGTGGTGGGATATAGATCGCATGAATATACAGGGTGGTGGGATATAGATCACATGAATATACAGGGTGGTGAGATATAGATCACATGAATATGCAGGGTGGTGGGATATAGATCACATGAATATGCAGGGTGGTGGGATATAAATCGCATGAATATGCAGGGTGGTGGGATATAGATTGCATGAATATACAGGGTGGTGGGATATAGATCGCATGAATATACAGGGTGGTGGGATATAGATCACATGAATATGCAGGGTGGTGGGATATAGATCGCATGAATATGCAGGTGGTGAGATATAGATCACATGAATATGCAGGTGGTATGATATAGATCACATGAATATAAAGGGTGGTGGGATATAGATCGCATGAATATACAGGGTGGTGGGATATAGATCACATGAATATAAAGGGTGGTGGGATATAGATCGCATGAATATGCAGTGTGGTGAGTTATAGATCACATGAATATGCAGGGTGGTGAGATATAGATCACATGAATATACAGGGCGGTGGGATATAGATCACATGAATATACAGGGTGGTGGGATATAGATCGCATGAATATACAGGGTGGTGGGATATAGATCGCATGAATACACAGGGTGGTGGGATATAGATCGCATGAATATAAAGGGTGGTGGGATATAGTTCACATGAATATGCAGGGTGGTGGGATATAGATCGCATGAATATGCAGGGTGGTGGGATATAGATCGCATGAATATACAGGGTGGAGGGATATAGATCACATGAATATGCAGGGTGGTGGGATATAGATCGCATGAATATGCAGGGTGGTGGGATATAGATCGCATGAATATACAGGGTGGTGGGATATAGATCGCATGAATATACAGGGTGGTGGGATATAGATCACATGAATATGCAGGGTGGTGGGATATAGATCGCATGAATATACAGGGTGGTGGGATATAGATCGCATGAATATGCAGGTGGTGAGATATAGATCGCATGAATATGCAGGGTGGTGGGATATAGATCGCATGAATATGCAGGTGGTGGGATATAGATCTCATGAATATACAGGGTGGTGGGATATAGATCGCATGAATATGCAGGTGGTGGGATATAGATCTCATGAATATACAGGGTGGTGGGATATAGATCTCATGAATATACAGGGTGGTGGGATATAGATCGCATGAATATGCAGGGTGGTGGGATATAGATCGCATGAATATGCAGGTGGTGAGATATAGATCACATGAATATACAGGGTGGTGGGATATAGATCGCATGAATATGCAGGTGGTGGGATATAGATCTCATGAATATACAGGGTGGTGGGATATAGATCGCATGAATATGCAGGGTGGTGGGATATAGATCGCATGAATATGCAGGGAATGAGTGATATACATCGCATGCATATGCAGGTGATGGGATATAGATCACATGAATATGCAGGGAATGAGGGATATAGATCACATGAATATGCAGGGTGGTGGGATATAGATTGCATGAATATGCAGTGTGGTGAGATATAGGTCAGATGAATATGCAGGGTGGTGGGATATAGATCACATGAATATACAGGGTGGTGGGATATAGATTGCATGAATATGCAGGGTGGTGGGATATAGATCACATGAATATGCAGGGTGGTGGGATATAGATCGCATGAATATGCAGGGAATGAGGGATATAGATCACATGAATATACAGGGTGGTGGGATATAGATCACATGAATATACAGGGTGGTGGGATATAGATCGCATGAATATGCAGGGTGGTGGGATATAGATCACATGAATATGCAGGGAATGAGGGATATAGATCGCATGAATATACAGGGTGGTGGGATATAGATCACATGAATATACAGGGTGGTGGGATATAGATCGCATGAATATGCAGGGTGGTGGGATATAGATCACATGAATATAAAGGGTGGTGGGATATAGAACGCATGAATATACAGGGTGGTAGGATATAGATCACATGAATATACAGGGTGGTGGGATATAGATCACATGAATATACAGGGTGGTGGGATATAGATCGCATGAATATGCAGGGAATGAGGGATATAGATCACATGAATATGCAGGGTGGAGGGATATAGATCGCATGAATATGCAGGTGGTGGGATATAGATCGCATGAACATACAGGGTGGTGGGATATAGATCACATGAATATACAGGGTGGTGGGATATAGATCGCATGAATATACAGGGTGGTGGGATATAGATCGCATGAATATACAGGGTGGTGGGATATAGATCGCATGAATATGCAGGGAATGAGGGATATAGATCACATGAATATGCAGGGTGGAGGGATATAGATCGCATGAATATGCAGGTGGTGGGATATAGATCGCATGAACATACAGGGTGGTGGGATATAGATCGCATGAACATGCAGGGTGGTGGGATATAGATCGCATGAATATACAGGGTGGTGGGATATAGATCACATGAATATACAGGGTGGTGGGATATAGATCACATGAATATACAGGGTGGTGGGATATAGATCGCATGAATATGCAGGGAATGAGGGATATAGATCACATGAATATGCAGGGTGGAGGGATATAGATCGCATGAATATGCAGGTGGTGGGATATAGATCGCATGAACATACAGGGTGGTGGGATATAGATCACATGAACATGCAGGGTCGTGGGATATAGATCGCATGAATATACAGGGTGGTGGGATATAGATCACATGAATATACAGGGTGGTGGGATATAGATTGCATGAATATACAGGGTGGTGGGATATAGATCACATGAATATACAGGGCGGTGGGATATAGATCACATGAATATACAGGGTGGTGGGATATAGATCACATGAATATACAGGGTGGTGGGATATAGATCGCATGAATATGCAGGGTGGTGGGATATAGATCACATGAATATAAAGGGTGGTGGGATATAGAACGCATGAATATACAGGGTGGTAGGATATAGATCACATGAATATACAGGGTGGTGGGATATAGATCACATGAATATACAGGGTGGTGGGATATAGATCACATGAATATACAGGGTGGTGGGATATAGATCGCATGAATATGCAGGGAATGAGGGATATAGATCACATGAATATGCAGGGTGGAGGGATATAGATCGCATGAATATGCAGGTGGTGGGATATAGATCGCATGAACATACAGGGTGCTGGGATATAGATCACATGAATATACAGGGTGGTGGGATATAGATCGCATGAATATACAGGGTGGTGGGATATAGATCGCATGAATATACAGGGTGGTGGGATATAGATCGCATGAATATGCAGGGAATGAGGGATATAGATCACATGAATATGCAGGGTGGAGGGATATAGATCGCATGAATATGCAGGTGGTGGGATATAGATCGCATGAACATACAGGGTGGTGGGATATAGATCACATGAACATGCAGGGTGGTGGGATATAGATCGCATGAATATACAGGGTGGTGGGATATAGATCACATGAATATACAGGGTGGTGGGATATAGATCGCATGAATATACAGGGTGGTGGGATATAGATCACATGAATATACAGGGTGGTGGGATATAGATCGCATGAATATACAGGGTGGTGGTATATAGATCGCATGAATATACAGGGTGGTGGGATATAGATCGCATGAATATAAAGGGTGGTGGGATATAGATCGCATGAATATGTAGGGAATGAGGGATATGGATCACAGGAATATACAGGGTGGTGGGATATAGATTGCATGAATCTGCAGGGAATGAGGGATATGGATCACAGGAATATACAGGGTGGTGGGATATAGATCGCATGAATATACTGGGTGGTGGGATATAGATCGCATGAATATGTAGGGAATGAGGGATATGGATCACAGGAATATACAGGGTGGTGGGATATAGATCGCATGAATATACAGGGTGGTGGGATATAGATCGCATGAATATACAGGGTGGTGGGATATAGATCGCATGAATATAAAGGGTGGTGGGATATAGATCGCATGAATATGTAGGGAATGAGGGATATGGATCACAGGAATATACAGGGTGGTGGGATATAGATTGCATGAATCTGCAGGGAATGAGGGATATGGATCACAGGAATATACAGGGTGGTGGGATATAGATCGCATGAATATACTGGGTGGTGGGATATAGATCGCATGAATATGTAGGGAATGAGGGATATGGATCACAGGAATATACAGGGTGGTGGGATATAGATCGCATGAATATACAGGGTGGTGGGATATAGATCGCATGAATATACAGGGTGGTGGGATATAGATCGGGAACTTCTCAAGATTGATTTTAGTATGGCATTTGCTCAAGATCTCTCATGGAAAGCACATCCAGATGATTAAGATCCCCGAGATGCAAAGTGTTGTGGTTTGAATTTGGAATTGGCCTGCCTTCAGCAGTCAGAGAGTAGTGCTCAGTGTGATTTATTCTGGCTGCAGATCTGCAACTATTCATATTCTACAAGGATCAATAAGTACCGAAGTCATTTGGGTTTAGCAACAACATCTCCACCATCTCCATCAGCATAGGTGAACCTCAAGGCTGTGTTCTTAGTCCCTTGCTCTACTTGCTTTACACTTATGACTTTGTAGCTAAGCATAGCTGCAACGCCATATTCCATTGTGCTGATAGCACCTCTGTTATAGGCTGAATCAAAGGTGGAGATGAATCGGCACATTGGAGGGAGATTGAAAATCTGGTTGAGTGCTGCCATGACAACAACCTTTCACTCAATGTCAGCAAGACCAAGGAGCTGATTATTGACTCCAATAATTATTCAGATTGCGACTCCAGCCTTGAACTCCAGGCTGGGTCTTCACATGCTGCGATTGTGACTCCCGTCTCCCCTTCCCCCACCACCACTCTGCCATCCCCTCTCCCTCAGATCCCATCGTCAGCTCCTGGGCCCTCAGAGGCTCCATCTTCCTCTCACCCCAACCCTCCCCTCTCCACTGACGCTTCCAGCCTCCCTCCCCCCTCTGATCCCTTCTCTCATCTGTGCCGGGTCTTTACCATTCCCTCCGACCTTCAACTCTCTGAGGCAGAGTGCTCTGTCCTCAGTAAGGGCCTCAGCTTTGTCCCCCTTCGCCCACACCTCAGTGAGTTCCGCGTTCTTCTTCCGCCGACTTCATCTCCGAGTTTACTTCTTTGGCAAGGACTCTCCCACCCCCACCGATGACCCCTTCTCCCGTCTTCAACCCTCCTCCTCTTCATGGACACCCCGCTCTGGTCTTCTGCCTGCTATGGATCTCTTTATTGCTAATTGCCGACGGAACATCAACCGTCTTGACTTCACCACACCATGTTCCAATTCCAACCTCACTCCTTCAGAACGCTCTGCTCTCCCCTCCCGCCGCACCAATCCCAACCTCACTATAAAACCTGCTGATAAGGGGAGAGCTGTTGTTGTCTGGCGTACTGACCTCTACCTGGCCGAGGCACAGCGACAACTCTCTGATACCTCCTCTTATTTACCCCTTGATCATGACCCCACTAAGGAGCACCAGGCCATTGTCTCCTATACCATCACCAACCTTATCAGCTCTGGGGATCTCCCATCCACTGCCACCAACCTCATAGTTCCCACACCCCGCACTTCCCGTTTCTACCTCCTACCCAAGATCCACAAACCTGCCTGTCCAGGTAGACCTATTGTCTCAGCTTGCTCCTGCCCCACCAAACTCATTTCTGCATACCTTGACACTGTCTTATCCCCCCTTATTCAATCTCTTCCCACCTATGTTTGTGTCACTTCTCACGCTTTGAATTTTTTCAATGATTTTAAGTTCCCTGGCCCCCACCGCCTTACTTTCACCATGGACGTCCAGTCCCTATATACCTCCATCCCCCACCCGGACAGTCTCAAAGCTCTTCGCTTCTTTTTGGATTCCAGACCTAACCAATTCCCCTCTACCACCACTCTCCTCCGTCTAGCGGAATTAGTTCTTACTCTCAATAATTTCTCCTTTGGCTCCTCCCACTTCCTCCAAACCAAGGGTGTAGCCATGGGCACCCGTATGGGTCCCAGTTATGCCTGCCTTTTTGTTGGCTTTGTGGAACAGTCCATGTTCCAAGTCTATACAGGTATCCATCCCCCTCTTTTCCTTCGCTACATCGACGACTGCATTGGCGCTGCCTCCTGCATGCATGCTGAGCTCGTCGACTTCATTAACCTTGCCTCCAACTTTCACCCTGCCCTCAAATTTACCTGGTCAATTTCCAACACCTCCCTCCCTTTTCTTGATCTTTCTGTCTCTATCTCTGGAGATGGCTTATCTACTGATATCTACTATAAGCCTACAGACTCTCACAGCTACCTGGACTATTCCTCTTCCCACCCTGTCTCTTGCAAAAAGGCTATCCCCTTCTCACAATTCCTCCGTCTCTGCCGCATCTGCATCTGCTTTTCATTCCAGGATAAAGGAGATGTCTTCCTTTTTTAAACAAAGGGGCTTCCCTTCTTCCACCATCAACTCTGTTCTCAAACGCATCTCTCCCAGTTCCCGCACATCTTCCCTCACCCCATCTGCCCGCCACCCCACTAGGGATAGGGTTCCCCTTGTCCTCATCTACCACCCCACCAGCCTCCAGGTTCAACATATAATTCTCCGTAACTTCCGCCACCTCCAACGGGATCCCATTACCAAGCACATCTTTCCCGCCCCCCCCCCTTTCTGCTTACCGCGGGGATTGCTCCCTACGCGACTCCCTTGTCCACTCGTCCCCCCAATCCCTTCCCACTGATCTCCCTCCTGGCACTTATCCTTGCAAGCAGAACAAGTGCTACACCTGCCCTTACACTTCCTCCCTCACCACCATTCAGGACCCCAGACAGTCCTTCCAGGTGAGGCGACTCTTCACCTGTGAGTCGGCTGGTGTGGTATACTGTGTCTGGTGCTCCCGGTGTGTCCTTTTATATATTGGTGAGACCCAATGCAGACTGGGAGACTGTTTCGCTGAACACCTACGCTCGGTCCGCCAGAGAAAGCAGGATCTGCCAGTGGCCACACATTTTAATTCCACGTCCCATTCCCATTCTGATATGTCTATCCATGGCCTCCTCTACTGTCAAAATGAATCCAAACTCAGGTTGGAGGAACAACGCCTTATATACCGGCTGGGTAGCCTCCAACCTGATGGCATGAACATTGACTTCTCTAACTTCCGTTAATGCCCCTCCTCCCCTTCTTACCCCACCCCTGACATATTTAGTTGTTTGTTTTTTTTCTCTCTCTGCCCATCACTCTGCTTGTTCTCCATCTCCCTCTGGTACTCCCCCTCCCCCTTTCTTTCACCCGAGGCCTTGCGTCTCATGATCCTTTCCCTTCTCCAGCTCTGTATCACTTCCACCAATCACCTTTCCAGCTCTTAGCTTCATCCCACCCCCTCTGGTCTTCTACTATCATTTTGCATTTCCCCCTCCCCCTACTACTTTCAAATCTCTTACTATCTCTCCTTTCAGTTAGTCCTGACGAAGGGTCTCGGCCCGAAACGTTGACACCGCTTCTCCCTATAGATGCTGCCTGGCCTGCTGTGTTCCACCAGCATTTTGTGTGTGTAGCTGATTATTGACTTTAGGAGGAAGAAACCAGAGGTCCATGAGCCAGTCCTCATCAGCGGATCAAAGCCGGAGAGGGTCAGCAATACGTTCCTCTGGGTTATTATTTCAGAGAACCTGTCCGGAGCCCAGCATGTAAATGGAATCATGAAGAAAGCATGGCAGTGCCTCTACTTCCTTAGGAGTTTGTGGAGATTCAGCATGACATCTAAAACTTTGACAAACTTCTATAGATGTGTAGTGGAGAATATATTGCCTGGCTGCATCACAGCCTGGTATACAAAAACCAATACCTTTGAACAGAAAAATCCTACAAAAAGTAATGGATATGGTCTAGTACATCTTAGGTAAAACTCTCCCCACCATTGAGCACATCTACATGGAGCGTTGTCACAGGAAAGCAATATTCATCATCAGGGACTCCCACCACCTAGGACATGTTCTCTTCTCATTGCTGCAATCAGAAAGAAGATACAGGAGCCTCAGGACACACACCACCAAG
This sequence comes from Hemitrygon akajei, assembly GCF_048418815.1. NCBI lineage: Eukaryota > Metazoa > Chordata > Chondrichthyes > Myliobatiformes > Dasyatidae > Hemitrygon > Hemitrygon akajei. The sequence goes on along the minus strand of NC_133136.1, from coordinate 106,626,283 downwards.
TTCAGAAACAGTTATTACCCCTTAGCCACCAGGAGATAACTTCACTCAGCTTCACTTGCCCCATCACTAAACTGTTTCTACAATGGATGGACTCACTTTCAAGGACTCTTCATCTCACTTTCTCAATATTTATCACTAATTTATTATTATTGTTGTCACTTTCTTTGTATTTGCACTATTTGTTGTCTTCTGCACTCTGGTTGAACACTCTAGTTGGAAGATCTTTCATTGATTCTGTTTTTGTTACTATTCTATAGATTTATTAAATATACCCCAAGAGAATGAATCTCAGGGTTGTATATGGTGATATCTATGTACTTTGATAATCAAATTTACTTTGAACTTTGATCCATACTGGGGCCTCATTTTTGTGATATATATAAATGAAGAAAGTGTCAATGTGTGGGTTAGTAAGCTTGAAGATGATATGAAGATTGGTAATATTATGGACAGTGAGGAAGTCTGGCAAAGGATACACTGGGATATACTGTAGATCATTGGAGATTTGGGCAGAAAAATGGCAGATGCAGTTTAACCTGGCCAAAGTGAAATGTAAAGGGTTAGTACACTGTTAATAGCAAGGCCCTTAATATTGTTAATGTGCCAAAGGATCTTGGGGTCCAAGTCTGTAGCTCCCTGAAAATAAATACACACACTCAGTGACCACTTTATTAAGTACCTCCTGTACCTAATAAAGTGGTCACAGTGCATGTTCTTGGACATCTGCTGCTGAAGCCCACCCTCTTCAAGGTTTGATGTGTTATGCATTCAAAGATGCTCTTTTGAACACCACTGTTGTAAAATGCGTCTAGTGAGTTACTATTGTTCTTCTGTCAGCTTGAATCAGTCTGGCCATTCTCTGATCTCTCTAATTAACAAGATACCCACAGAACCACCATATTTTTTTGGTTTTTGCACTATTCTCTGTATATTCGAGAGAGTGTTGTGCATGAAGCTCCCTGGAGATCAGCAGTTTCTGAGATAATCAAACCACCCTGTGTGGCATCAACAAACGTTCCATGGTCAAAATCACTTAGATCACATTTCTTCTCCATCCTGATGGTTGGTCCAAATAACAAGTGAACCTCTTGTCCTTACCTACCACCCCATGAACCTCTGCATCCAATGCAAAATTCTCCGGAACTTCCATCATCTTCAAAGGGAACCTACCACCAGGTATATCTTTATCTCACCCCCCCCCCCCCCATGCTTTCCACAGGGATCACTCCCTTTGCGATTCCCTTGTCGATTTGTCCCTCCTGGCGCTAATCCCAGCAAATGGCCTAAGTGCTACCTGCCCATTCACCTCCTCCCTCACCTCGATTCAGGCCCCAGGCAGTCTTTCCAGGAGAGCAACAATTCACCTTTGAATCTGGTGGGGTCATCCATTTGTGTCCAGTGTTCCCGATGTGGCCTCCAAAACATTAGTGAGATCCGTTGTAAATTGGGGGCCAATTCATCAAGCACCTCCTCACCATCTGCCACAAGTGGGACTTTCTGGTGGTCAAACGTTTTAGTTCTGATTCCCATTCCTGTTTCAGCATGACGACCCATGGCCTCCTCTTGTGCCAAGATGAGACCACCCTCAGGGTGGAGGAGCAATACCATAAGGCCATAAGACATAGAAGCAGAATTAGGCCATTTGGCCCATCCAATCTGCTCTGCTACTTAATCATGGCTGATCCTTTATTCCCCTCCTCAGCCTCACTCCTTTGCCTTCGGCTCAATCTTTGATGCCGCATCCGAACAAGAACCTATCAAGTTCTGCCTTAGGTATACCCAATGACTTGGCTTCCAGAGCTCCCCGAGGTAATAAATGCCACAAATTCACAACCCTCTGGCTAAAGAAATTTCTCTGCAACAATGTTTTAAGTGGACACCCCTCTATCCCGAGGCTCTATTCCCCACCATAGGAAACATCCTTTCCATATCTGCTCCACCTAGGCCCTTCAACATTCAAAAGGTTTCAATGAGATCCCACACCATCCTTCTAAATTTCAGCAAGTATAGACCCAGAGCCATCAATGCCTTGGATGATAAACTGTTTATTCCCACAATCATCCTTGTGAACCTCCTCTGAAAGCTCTCCAATGCCAGCACATCTTTTTTCAGATGAGGAACCCAAAACTGTTCACAATACACAAGGTGAGGCCTCACCAGTGCCTTATAAAGCCTCAGCATTACATCTCTGCTCTTGTATTCTAGAAATGAATGCTAACAATGCATTTGCCTTCCTCACCACCTACTCAACCTGCAAGTTAACCTGTAGGGTGTTCTGCACAAGGACTCCAAGTCCCTTTGCATCTCAGATGTTTGGATTTTTTCCTGTTTAGAAAATAGCCTGCACATTTATTTCTACTATCAAATTGCATGCAGTTTCCAAAATTGTATTTCATTTCCCACTTTCTTGCCTATTCTCCTAATCTGTCTAAGTCCTTCTGCAACCTACGTATTTCCTCAACACTCCCTGCCTCTCCACCAACCTTCGTATCATCTGCAAACTTGACAACAAAGCCATCTATTCCATCATCTAAATCATTGATATACAGCATAAAAAGAAGTGGTCCCAACACCGACCCCTGCAGAACACCACTAGTCACTGGCAGCCAGCCTTTTATTCCTACTCACTGCCCTCTACCAATCAGCCAATGCTCTAACCATGCCAGTTCCTTTCCTCTTTACCATGGGCTCTTAACTTGGTAAGCGGCCTCATGTGTGGCACTCTGTCAAAGGTCTTCTGAAAGTCCAAATATACAACATAGACTGCATCCTCTTTATCTATCCTTGTCATAAGGGGGGTGTTGGAGTGGACCCAAAAGCAAGACACAGACACTGAACTACCTGGAACAGGACTAGGCGTGAGAAGGAAGCAAGGGAAGTTGGGAAGAAAGGACACTGGACATGACACAGGCCCCGGACGAGACAAGGACTCCGAGCCTGGGCTAGAACCTGACTAGGATAGGGAACCAGGACATGGAACTGGGAATTAGGAGCCTGAGCTTGGACTCTGAGCCAGAGACTGGACAAGGACCCAGAATCTGGGTCTTGGCTTGGGCTCGGACCCCAGAACTAGGCAAGGACATGACGAGGTTACAGGATGAGGAGAGGCACAGGAAGGGACGAGAGACTCCTGGACTGGACAAGGGAACCTCAGCACAGGACGAGGGAATCCCAGCACCGAGCTGGGCAAGGTACTCCTGTGCTGGGCAAGGCACATGGACATGACGAGAACACAGAGCCAAGGGAGAGACAGGAACATGGAACACCGAGACAGGAACCCTCCTTGGGTACAGGATGTAGGGCCGGGACTCATAACACAGAACGCTGAACGCGACTAGACAGTTCCCAATGCTAGGTAGTGGCAAAATGGTCAGACCTACCTAGCGAAGGCGTGGACGCAGACAGTTCCCTACGCTAGGAACCGGCAAACAGCTGGACCTTCCTAGCTTTTTGAGTACCTTCTCTCTTATAACAGAAACTGCACCCACTTCTCTTCCTTTACACACTAAAACATGCCTCCACAATTTCTACTGCTACCTCTTTCAGAACTCTAAGGTGCAGTTCATCTGGCCCAGGTGACTTAGGTACCCTTAAGTCTTTCAGGTTTTTGAGCATCTTCTCCCTTGTAATAGTGACTCCACTCACTTCTCGTCCTTCACACACTTCAACATCTGGTACACTGGTAGTGTCTTCCACAGTGAAGACTGATACAAAATACTCATTTAGTTCATCTGCCATCACTTTGTCCCCTGTTATTATTTCTCCAACTTCATTTCCTAGCGGTCCTGTATCCACTCTCATCTCTCCTTTATTTATACATACTTGAACAAGTTTTACTGTCCACTTTGATAATGTTTGCTAGCTTGCTTTTATATTTCAACTTTTCCCTCTTAATGATTCTTTTAGTTGCTCTGCGTAAGTTTTTAAAAGCCTTCCAATCCTCTACCTTCCTGCTAACTTTTGTTTGTTGTATGCCCTCTCTTTTGCTTGTATAATAGCTTTGACTTCTCTTGTTAGTCATGGTTGTACTATTTTGCTATTTGAGTATTTCTTCATTTTTGGAATACATTTATCCTGCACCTTCCTCATTTTTCCCAGAAACTCACACTGTTGCTACTCTGCTGTCATCTCTGCCAGCATCTCTTTCTAATTTACTTTGGCCAACTCCTCTCTCTTACCACTGTAAGTTCCTGTACTCTACTGCTATGTCACACTTTCTGCCTATCAAATTTCAAGTTGACCTCAATCATATTGTGATCACTATCTCCTAAGAGTTCTTTTACCTTAAGCTCCCTAATCACCTCCAGTTCATTACATAACACCCAATCCAGTATAGCTGATCCTTTAGTAAGCTCAATGAAAAACTGCTCTTAAAAGCCACTTCATAGACATTGAACAAACTCACTGTCTTGAGATCCAGTTCCAAACTAATTTTCCCAATGGACCTGCATGTTAAAATCTCCCATGACTATCATAACATTGTCCTTTTGACACCTTTTCTATTTCCAATTGTGATCTGAGGTCCACATCTCTGCTTCTGTTGGGAGGCCTGTATATAATTGCTATCAGGGTTCTTTTACCCTTACAGTTCCTTAAATCAACCCACAAGGATTCAGCATCTTCCGATCCAATGTCACATCTTCCTACAGATTTGATGTCATTCTTTACCGGCAGAGTCACACCACCCCCTCTGCCTATCTTCTTATTTCTCCAATATAATGTGTAACCTTGGACATTCATCTCCCAAATACATGATTCAGTGATGGCCACAACATCATACCTGACAATCTGTGATAGCGCAACAAGATCATCCGCCTTATTTCTCATACTCTGTTCACTGAGATACAACACTTTGAGTGCTGGATTTGCTACCCGTTTTGATTCTGCATCCCTAATGCACTGAAACGCACCCTGCTGGCTGCAATTTTTTTCCTATCATCTGCCTGCCCTACCTGAAAGTCTGACTGTGCACTGTCTTTGCTTTTTCACTCTCCATCCTGACCTGAGTCCCTTCACTCTGGTACCCACCCCTCTGCCAACTTAGTATATTCTGGCTGGATATCCTCCACCCTGATGGCTTGAATATTGATTTCTTCTTCTGGTAACCATCCCCACACCTCCTCTATTCTCTACTCTGATATTTTATCTCTTCTCACTTGCCTATTACTTCCCTCTGGGTTCCCTCCTCCTTCCTTTTCTCCTGTTATCCACTCTCCTCTCCTATCATATCCCTTCTTCTCCAGCCCTTAGTCTTTCCCACCCACCTGGCTTCACCTATCACCTTTGAGCTAACCTCTTTCCCCTTCTCCCACCTTTTTATTCTGGCATCTTCCCCCTTCCTTCTCAGTCCTGAGGAAAGTTCTTGGCCTGAAACGTTGACTGTCTATTCATTTCCATAGCTACTGCCTGACCTGTTGAGTTCCTCCAACATTTTGCGTCAGTATTTTGTCTGAGGTTCTGTTGGTGGTGTGGAGGCAAATCCACCATTGTTAAAAGTTCTCATTTGAGATCCAAATGTAAAAGTCTCTAAGAAACCTTATTGTTTCATGCAGGAATACTATGACAAAGGAGACTACATCATCCAGCAAGGTGAGGAAGGAAGTACCTTTTTCATCCTGGCAAAGGGAAAGGTAAAGTATCCTATGTTGCTCAACATATTTATTGGAAATTATATCCTATTGCTGTATTTTAAACCTACTCTCCACAAGCTGCAGTATAATTTATCTGATAACCCCGTACTCTCTAATTACTGTTCTGTAGGTCATGGTTGGTAGGCAAAAATCAATGAGTGGAAAAAATTCATTCATTAAAACCAGGAAGGGAAAAGGATGTATTCATTAACAGATGGAATTAATAGCCAGGATTGCAAATCCCAAATTACCGAAATGCCATTCTGAAACATTCTACTGTATATTCTTGCACTTGAACAATTCACCTTAATGAATTAATCTGTGCTGATATGTGGTTCTTCCTTGAAATCTTAATCTGATTTTGAGGAATTAGCTGTATACATTTTCACATTTCAGTTTAAGCAACTGTAATGTAATTCTTACATAACCTCATGATTTTGTAGAAAAAAAACAAAGAATAAATATTATTATTTTGACAGATTTGATGTTATTAAATGGTTATATGTTTAAAATAAAATTCAAGTTGAATCATTTTTCCAGGCATTACAATTATTTAGAGCCTTTAATACACTTTAAAAACCTAATGGTTCAAATGCTGATTTTTCAGCATGCAATTAGGGAAAATATCCTTGTCAGAAGCATCCACTATAAATCTTTGCAGTGTGGGGACATGGTCACTACTTGCTAAGAAAGAGAATCCTTGGATGCTGTATTCTGTGACTCTAAACAAGAAATTTGTAATTACTTACAGATGACCACTGTTTGATGTAAGTAGTGATAAAATTCCATATTTTGCCTACTTCAAACTATTTCCCATGGGGAATATTGGCACATTGGCCTTCAATGGGTCGGACAAACAAACCATCAGAATTTTCAATCTCATCAAGTATAAAGTGACCTTTGTTCTCCACTGGCTTCAGTGCAGAGCAGGCTGCTGAGGCTGGCTGTTCTAATATAACCTTAGTAAATAATTCAACCGAAATGCTTACATTGCAGTAAGCTTACAAGCAATGTCACAGGAGATCCACCTGCAAATGCAAATGCTGCCCTGTGTGGGCTTGTTTGCAGGAGCAGAGCTTGTATGGGGAGTGTGGACCTACTGAAACTACTCAGCAACTGAGAAACCTAGTAGAAAATGGCCCTTCGAAAAAGGGCATTATTTCTTAAGGCAAGTCAATATTGTTCCATTCTTGTCCACACAGGTGCTCACCTTTGTAGAACAATGCACTGTCAATTGTTAGATGTGTAGGGTGGCTTTATGCATTTCATTTTGCCATCTGGGGGTAAATATGTGTCCCCCTGTAGAAGCTATTTTTTCTGCTTGTGGGAAATCACAGAGGTTTTGAAATTATTTTTTGGCCCAGTCTGCATTTTGTTTGTACTGTGTCTTGAAGTTGTTAATTGGAAAACACAAATAAACATATTATAAAAATTCTAGGCTATATATAATTAGCAATGGCCAATACCAGAAGACCTCAGTTTAAGGTGAATAGAGGAAAGTTTGGGGGAAATGCTTGAGGTAGTTAGGGGTTTTTTTTACACAGTGATAGTGTCTGAAATGTAAGCTGAGGCTGGTCTCGGAGGTTGAGATTTAAGTGACAGCCATATGTATTTTGAAAAATGGAGGGTTATGGGCTGTGTAGGAGGGAAGGGTTAGATAGATTGTGTAGTGGGTTTATATAGGGTGAAGTGCTCACACTGTGCTGTACTGTACCATTTTCTATGTTCTATGTTCTAGGGTAGATATTTTATAAAAAGTATTTAAATCAATATCTGAGCTCTGAGGCCTCCAATGGTCAGAGTTGACCATAGATGTCTAGATACACTAGCCTGGGCAGTATGATATGGAGAGCCCCTGTTGGCTCTGTAGCAAGCTCCCCCTCCTCACGTATCAGATGAACCCAAAAGAGCCCGAGAGACCAATGCAGTATGTTACCAGCAGTGTTATAGGAGTTGCCAGTCAGCATTGAACTCAATGTGTGGCTGCCTTTGCCTCCAGATTTTTCCTTTGGGGCTTACTCCCGAAGCCTCCCCCACGAGTGGGTATAGCTGCAAGGCAGCAGAAGTTTGAGATCAGAGTTTTCCTTTTCCTAGGTGAGCTGCCAAGCATGGCTGACAAGCCTCATCTACCCAAAGCGACTGGTTTTAAAGCACCAGTAACTCGCCTTTACCCCTTCTCCTGTCAGGAGGAACAGTTCTGCTGGGCTTAGTAGTTGAGCCACACGTGAAGGTGAGGGAAATAACAAAAGGATTGTTGCCAATACCACTGAGTATTTTTAGTATGATGGTGCATGGCCTTTGTAACTAAACAGAAGTTTGAAATAGTTGTTCTTTATTCCTAATGACAATATTAGTCAGAGTCATACAAAAACATTCTAAGCAATCTTAGAATATCCATTGATGGTAATTACTGTACCATCAAGAATTTTATCACGATGAGAATCCAAATCCTCCCAAAAAATGCAATGGACTTCCTACAACAAGCATTTGAAATTTCAAGTAATTCAACGGGGGAGAAAGTTCCATGCAGTGAATAATTTCCTGTTTTCCTAACCTTAAATATTGTGGTCTCATGGATACTAAATTGCTCTTTAAGTTATAATTGACAGCTGTTAGTACTCAGACAATATATAAGGCCTCTGCTACATAAGTTCTGTACCTGCTATTAAATTGACTTTGTGCAGCAATTCTTGGAGGAGATATAAGTCAGCAGCTGCGACTTCTGTTACAATTCACCATTCCCTTAATATGTCTCAAGTATTCTCCAATATAGCTAAACTGAAGACCTTCTTGAGGTATTGGACACAAAGTGTATCCTAACAAATATATCAAAATTGTTTTTCCATTATAGGGTAAATTGAGACCTAGCTTCAAAGTGTCTATAGCTATAGGCCACTTTTACCTTAAGGTGAATTGGATATCACAGATGGAAAGAAAGTTGAACATCAGATGATCAGGGTGTTTAAAGTAGGGAGCACTCCTGCTCCTCCAATTCACCCATATACAATGCACACCCTCCTAGATCTGGCTCCTCTCACCTCCGTTCTTCACCTTCCCACACAATCTGCAAATCTAGGCCCTTAATGTATTAAATTAAAAGTTGAATTGAACTGGAGGTCAGAAGGGTAACATATTTCTTACACACTGACCTACCTCTCTTAAATTGGCAGGTTGGAGATGTTTGTTTTTATCCCCTCACTTACATGGGGGTCTTTAAAATTATATGTCTCTGTAAAGTTGTTTAATTCTGATTTCATAAATGCAATGTACTTAATTTGCTAGATTTCATCACCATTCTTTTTGGTCCTAGGTTAAAGTCACTCAGAAAACAGAACCGCATCTGGAACCACGAACGATTAAAGTCCTGCAGAGAGGAGATTACTTTGGGGAAAAAGCTCTGGTTAGGTTAGTTCAATGCAAACAAAGCGGGCATGTTTGCCTGTTGTCACTAGCACTCGATGTGGGCAAGAATATCAGTCAATGGTCATACTCACTTCCACAGACTCGGGCATGTTGATTTCAGGAGGACCTAATGGACTACAGCCTACCGTCGTGTAAAGGCAAGCATCTCTTCCAAATATTTTAAATCCGAGAAAGTCCCTTGAGTAGATTTCAGCCTTATATTTTAGCAGCAAGGTGAAAGTCAATCCCACTATTTTCAACAAAAGCATGGTTTGAAGTAAGGTAATAGATAATAGAATGGTTTTGATGCTAACTTTGTATGAATTATTTGTATGGGTGTTTTAGACAGAAAAGATAAACCTTGCAATGCTAGGCAGCACAAAGAGTAGTATTTGGATTACTTCTTTCGTTATTGGGATTATTCTTTCTGCTTGCTGTAATCTTCACTATTTGGAACAAGTTCAGTCCCATCTGCCAGTTGAAACTAAACATATAAGTTAGACTAAAAAACTAAACATGTTTCATTGACCTGCTAGGGTGTTGCTGGAAATTAACTTAATGAGATTTCATTTGCTCAACTCAGCAAGAACATCTACTCAAAACTTGCTGGCATCTATTTGCCCATATCAGCTTGTCTTGTTTAAATGCTTTTCTCTATTTTCTTTGGTGCCTCAGTATCCTACACTGGGCACCAGAATTACTGGCACCCATTCTCAGATATACAATAGCTCCATATGACAATTCTGTTCCGTATACATTTTTAGTGAGCAATCAATGGTACAGTTTTTCACTCGTCTTTACTTACAGTAGGATCTAATAGTTAAAGTGACCTTCTGATGTACATTAGAGTTCACAATCCTCCCAGCCAGAATGGGCCTGGGTACAAATCAACTGCCATTTCCCTAGACTTGGGCATTTGTTGGTATACTAAATAGCTGTTGCATTTAACACCAATGCTGGATTAGAAAACAAAAATATAATTGTGTAATTGGGTCATTGTTTGTTTAGGAAATTGTTATTTAGTCATGATTTTATCACTTTAAGGGATATCCTTCATGTTTCATGACCATTTCTGTTTGCAATGCTTGTAATAACATAGACATTCGTGCACTGAGCCCAAGAAATGGGTCAGACATAAAGGGATCTTTCCGCAGCAGTTTAAAGCTGCAATTGGGCCAGTGGGTGACAGCAATGATCAGGCTAGGGGTCATCCTGGGGCTGAGATCAAACTGCACCTGACCGTTGGTGGTGATATTTTTAGTACAAAATTCTCAGAGAAACCAGTGGATGTTGGCTATATTTTCCCTTGAAATCCCAACTGATTTTCTATTTTCAGCACATGTACTCATATGTTCTGAGTAAATTACAGAAGTTGTAGGGATTGCCAGATGAAATCTGCATTAGGATGAAGTGCAGGGTACAATTCCCTGATGATGAATGGGTCCACCAGAAACAGGTGCAAATGCACTTTTTGTACACATTTGAAACTTAAACAGTTACAAATGGGTCCAAAGGCCTGAACAGATTAGATATGGCAAAGTTATTTCCCATGGTAGGGGAGTCTAGGACAAGAGGGCACGACTTCAGGATTGAAGGATGTCCTTTTAGAACTGAGATGCAGAGAAATTACTTTATTCAGAGGGTGGTAAATCTATGGAATTTGTTGCCATGAACAGCTGTAGAGGCCTAGTCATTGGGTGTATTTAAGGCAGAGATAGATAGGTTCTTGATTAGCCAGGGCATCAAGGGGTATGGGGTGAAAGCAGGGGTGTGGGGGTGACTGGAAGAATTGGATCAGCCCATGTTTGAATAGTGGAGCAGACTCAATGGGCCAAATGGCCTACTTCTGCTCCTATACCTGGTCTAATTTGCAAACTAACGAAGTTAGAACAGGATGGAAATGATTCAAAAGGATAAAAATTGTTGCAGAATAGTTGTCTGCTGGTTTTCTGCAGCGTAAAACTACAGATGCCCCACTCTCTTCAGGGAGCAGTGAGCATAGATCAGGAAAAACAAGAGCAGCATTGTCAGCTAATCTTCACCTGCAGTTCAAATGCTGCTCCCTGCAGAGAATATAACTGCTAAATTTACCCAGATCAATTCACCTATTCCTTTGTAATTCATACAGAGCACTAGGCAGAGGTGTTAATTAACTGCAGAGAACAAAAGCTGATTAACAAACCAGTAAAGTGGCTCAGGTGGGAAAGTCGATGTTTGCTCGAAGCATATATTATTCTGTTTGAAGGTACAGACTTGAGTTGTCAGAATCCAGAGCTCGGTTTATTTCAAAGCAGTCTTTGATGTATTTCTGAGATTTATTTTTGATCTTTTCTCTTTCACAGTGATGATGTCAGGTCAGCTAACATAATAGCTGATGAAAATGGCGTGGAATGTCTTGTCATAGACAGAGAGTAAGTTTTATGGCAGGTGGTAATCCCTAGTCTTTCCAGTTGAAGAATTGCAACCCAGGTAACAGCTCATTTATACGTTTAAATAAAGGTAGCAATGGACTTAGCTGTTCGAGAGGGCCTATCTTTGCTGACTTTGTAGGGGCAGCTAAAGATGGCAAATAATTCTACACAGGCCAATGTAATCCAAACCTTCAGAATGCATTTTTAACACTTCTTCCACTTCTCCACTGCACTGAGATTTCATACTGCAGACAGCAAGGAGGTAATACATGCAGTGTAAGTCATTCTCAAAAGGCAGTCATTAGAAGTACTGACAGTTAACTTGGACAAATGCATCATTGAGCCCACTCTGTACAATCCCCAGCCTCATAAAGAAAGAAACAGTAACTGGAGAGATGAAGGATTTCTACAGATGCTGTCTTGAAAGGGCTGTCAAAATTTTGTAACTTCAAAACATTAAAGTAATTCAAGGGAAGACACGGGATTCTGAAAAACAGATCTAACTTTGAATTCACTTTAAACAAGGCGCGCACGTGTCCCATGGTAGTGTAATGATGTATGCATTTCACATATTCATACATATAACTCATAATGAATTATTTAAACCAGAAAGAATGCTTAATCAATGAATATATAAACAGGAATATCTAAGTATTATTGAAATTTTAAATACACAACAAGAGGGCTTAAGATAGGTCTGTGAAAGCACACGGTATTGGGGGTATGGTATTGATGTGGATAGACAATTGGTTGGCAGACAGGAAGCAAAGAGTGGGAGTAAACAAGACCTTTTCAGAATGGCAGACAGTGACTAGTGGGGTACCGCAAGGCTCAGTGCTGGGACCCCAGTTGTTTACAATATATATTAATGATTTAGACGAGGGAATTAAATGCAGCATCTCCAAGTTTGCGGATGACACGAAGCTGGGCAGTGATGTTTGCTGTGAGGAGGATGCTAAGAGGATGCAGGGTGACTTGGATAGGTTAGGTGAGTGGGCAAATTCATGGCAGATGCAATTTAATGTGGATAAATGTGAGGTTATCCACTTCGGTTGCAAGAACAGGAAAACAGATTATTATCTGAATGGTGGCCGATTAGGAAAAGGGGAGGTGCAACGAGACCTGGGTGTCATTGTACACCAGTCATTGAAGGTGGGCAAGCAGGTGAAAAAGGCAAATGGTATGTTGGCATTCATAGCAAAAGGATTTGAGTACAGGAGCAGGGAGGTTCTACTGCAGTTGTACAAGGCCTTGGTGAGACCGCACCTAGAGTATTGTGTGCAGTTTTGGTCCCCTAATCTGAGGAAAGACATTCTTGCCATAGAGGGAGTACAGAGAAGGTTCACCAGATTGATTCCTGGGATGGCAGGACTTTCATATGAAGAAAGATTGGATCAACTAGGCTTATACTCACTAGAATTTAGAAGATTGAGGGGGGATCTTATTGAAACGTATAAAATTCTAAAGGGATTGGACAGGCTAGATGCAGGAAGATTGTTTCTGATGTTGAGGAAGTCCAGAACGAGGGGTCACAGTTTAAGGATAAAGGGGAAGCCTTTTAGGACCGAGATGAGGAAAAACTTCTTCACACAGAGAGTGGTGAATCTGTGGAATTCTCTGTCACAGGAAACAGTTGAGGCCGGTTCATTGGCTGTATTTAAGAGGAAGTTAGATATGGCCCTTGTGGCTAAAGGGATTGGGGGTATGGAGAGAAAGCAGGTACAGGGTTTTGAGTTGGATGATCATGATCATACTGAATGGTGGTGCAGGCTTAAAGGGCCGAATGGCCTACTCCTGTACCTATTTTCTATGTTTCTATGAAAACATAGAACAGTACGGCACTACATGGGGCTTTTGGCCCACAGTCTTGTGTTGACCTACAGTATATAAATGTAATCCCTAATCAATCTAACCCTCCCTCCTACACAGCCCATAACCTCCTATTTTCATTGTGCTTACCTAAGAATCTCTTAAATCAATGGTTGGATCAATTACAATGGTGTGATGCACGAGGCACGTTCCTGCCATAGAGAGGGGCTTCATTGTTTATCAGCGGGACGGGAAGTGTGTCTCCAAGGAGTTTGTACCTTCTCCTCGTGACCACGTGGGTTTCCTCCGGGTGCTCTGGTTTCCTCCCACAATTTAAAGGTGTACCATCTGGTAGGTTAATTGGTCATTGTAAGTTGTCCCATAGTTAGGCTGGGGTTAAATCAGGGGATTGATAGGTGGTTCGGCGTCAAGGCTGAAAGGGTATGTACTCAATAAATAAATTAATTCATTCATATCCCTCTCATCGTAAAGTCATGCCCTCTTGTTTGAGATAATATTTTATTAGATCAGACATATTTATTTTGAAATTACTGTATCTATTTAAATGTATTTCATATTGATGACAAATCCTGAGTGCTCTCTTCATCTCTCATTTTAACTCTGACAGTTCTACAGAACCACCCAAAATATTTCTGTACCAGTATTTATCATCAATCTTCTGAAACAAATCCAGTACAAAAATCATCACGGCTTTGAGAAGCAATAATATTTTATTTACTAATTTCATTTAAGTAAAATAATACATTATATCTTGCACTTGACAGGACATTCAATCAGACAGTGGGTACATTTGATGAACTCCAGAAATACCTTCAAGGCTATGTTGCAGAGTTAGCAAGAGATGATGCGGAGAGGCATGTCAAGTAAGTTAATCTTATCGTCAAAATCATTTATAAAGTAAATGTAAATATACCGACAATTAGCACTGTTATGTATTGGGCCAAACATATTTGCAAGTTTGCTCTACCTCCTGAGGCAGATAAATATAGGTCTGTGGAGCAAACTGCTAGAATCTTTTCTCACTTCGTGGCATAGTAGCATAGCAGAATAGCATGCAGGCACATGACCACTTGACCACAGCATCTGCAGTGTACTTTGTGTTTAGCATGCAGGCATAGAGGGCAGTGGTGGTGTAGTGGTTAGCTTACCACTATTACAGTGACATGGGTTCAATCCTGCCACTGCTTGTAAGTTTGCACATTCTCCCCATGACCATGTGGGTTCCCGCTGGGTGCTCTGGTTTCCTCCCACATTCCAAAGATGTCCAGGTTAGGGTTTGTGAGTTGTGCGCGTGCTAGGCTGGTGACCGTTATGCTTTCCCAGGCTGCTCCTCAGACTGTGTTGGTCATTGGTGCAGATGATTCATCTCATGTTTCAATGTACATGTGGCAAATCTTTATCTTTATTAATTCATGCCTGTCTATACTAGAGAAGGCTCAACTTCATATCACATTCTGAATAAAAGCTTCAAGTCAAAGACCTTACATCAAGTGAAGAATCATAGCTATGAAACCTTGCACTGAGTCTTTCTCTGCAGGCTCTTCCTGACCTGCTGAGAACGTTCATATTTTCTGTTTTTGTTTTACATTTCCATTAGCAGGAATATTTTGCTGTTGAATACTAATTCAAAAAGAAACCAACCTTAGTGCTTATTCAGAGGGTGCGCCTTTATGAGTCGTTGACACTAACTACTGTAAGTTGATGTTGTGCCTTCACCTCTTAAAGAGAAACACTTATCGTCTTCAATCTGTTGCTGGAAGTAACTTTAAAGGACTGTGGAGGTGGAAACATTGGCAGAATAGGGTAGGAAGTTCATTGTGACCACCCATTTTAATTTTGCCTCCTCTTCAACTGGCTTCACCTTTCACCTGCCAGCCTCTACACCTACCCCTCCACAACCCTCTTATTCTGGCTTCTTCCCCTTCCTTTCTGGAACTGTTCATTCCCCTCCATAGATGAAAGGTCTTGGCCCGAAACGTCAACTGTTCATTCCCCTCCACTGATGCTGCCTGACCTTTTGAGTACCTCCAGCATTTCGTGTGTTGCTCCGGATTTCCAGCATCTGCAGTCTCTTGTGTTTTCGGTGTGATTGTAGCTACTTTGCTCTGTGAGGTGACAAGGAAGATTATTATGTGCATTTTTCTGGTCTTGTATGAGGTAAAGCATAAGATAAATTTGTTGAGGTCAGTACCAGAAATGAGGCATTGCAGACATAGATCTGGTATATAAAAAGATATGGTAACAACCTCTTATATCTCATATGTTTATCTATTTATCTATCTATCGATCTATTTATTTATTTAGAGATACAGCGCGCAATAGGCCCTTTTGGCCCTTCAAGCCACACTGCTCAGCAAATCCTGGCTGTTATGTTTTGTCCTCCAGAAATTAATTGAAGGAAAAACACGGGGAAGCATGTGTGCTTTGTTTGTAACTTTACTGAGGCGCTCACTTATGACGTGATGGCACAGTGACATATGCCAGTCACGTACCTTAACATATAACCCACAATGAATTATGTAAACAACAAAGAATGCGTGGTCAAACGGTATATTTACAATATCACTGAAATATGAAATAGGGCCAGAAATCCTGATTTTAATCCTAATCTAATCACGGGACAATTTGCGATGATAAATTAACCTAGGTGATACGTCTCTAGACTGTGGGAAGAATGCAGGGGTCCTGGAGAAAACCAGGGCATTCCATGGGGAGAAAGTACAGAGACTTTTTACAGAGGATGGCGGGATTGAACTCTGAACTCTGACGTCCCAAGCTGTAATAGCGTCACTGTGCCCACGGTAATCCAACCATGAAACCAATCAAAACTACTGAAGTATTTAAAAGTTCTTCAGTAGTGGTTACATTATGGGACTATCATTCTAGAAGCCAGGACTCTGATCTGGAAATATGAATTAAAATCTCACCATATTTATATGACATCGCATTTATAAACAGGAGTAAGTCTCCAGATGCTGGAAATCCAAAGCAAAATGTTGAGGAACTCAGCAGGCCACATAGCGGCAAAGGAAATGAATAAACAGTCAACATTTCAGGCCAAGACACTTCTTCAGGACTGAAAAGGAAGGGGGAAGACACCAGAATAAAAATGTGGGGCAAGTGAAGGAGGCTAACCAGAAGGTGATCGGTGAAGCCATGTGGGTGGGAAAGGTAAAGGGCTGGAGAAGAAGAAATCTGATAGGAGAGGAGAGTGAACCATGGGAGAAAAAGGAAGAAGAAGGGACACATCGGGAAGTGATAAGCAGGTGAGAAGCAGTAAAAGGCCCAAGTGAGGAATAGAAGAAGAGGGGAGGAGGAGAAAAAAAGTCGTTTACTGGAAGGAGAAATCGGTATTCATGTTGGAAGTTACACAGATGGTATATAAGGTGTTGTTCTGCCACCCTGAGGGTTGCCTCTTCTTGGGACAAGCGGAGACCAAAGACCAAAATGTCGGAATGGGAATGGAAATCGGATTGAAAATGTTTGGCCACTGGGAAGTTCCACTTTGGCAGATGGAGTGGAGGTGCTTGACGAAGCAGTCCTCCAATTTATAACGGGTCTCATCAATGTAGAGGAGGCCACATCGGGAGCACCAGACACAATAACGAACCCAGTAGATTTGCAGGTGAAGTGTGGCCTCACCTGGAAGGACTGTTTGGGGTCTTGAGTGGAGGTGGAGGAGGAGGTGAATGGGCAGGTGTAGCACTTAGGCTGCTTGCAGGGGTAAGTATCAGGAGGAACAAATGGACAAGGGAATCGCGGAGGGAGCGATCCTTGTGGAAAGTGGAGTGGGGAAGGTAAAGATATGTTTAGTGGTAGGATCCCTTTAGAGATATTGGCAGTTGGAGGATAATGTATTGAATGTGGAGTCTCATTGGGTGGTAGGTGAGAACAAGGGGAACTCTATCACTGTTAAGGTGGCGGGTAGATAGGGTGAGCGCGGATGTTCGGGATATAGAGGAGATGCGAGTGAGGACAGCATCAATAGTGGAGGGAGGGAAACCCCATTCTTTGAAGAAGGAGTACATCTCTAACGTCCTGGAAAGGAAAACTGCATCCTGGGAACAGATGCAGCAGAGACAAAGGACCTGAGAAAAGGGAATAGCATTTTTACAGAAGACGTGGTGGGAAGAAGTATAGTTAAGATAACCATGGTCATCAGTAAGCTTACAAAAGATGTCAGTAGACAGTTTGTCTCCAGTGATGGAGACAAAGAGATAGAGAAATGGGAGGGAGGTGTCAGAGATGAACCAAGTGAATTTAAGGGTGAGGTGGAAGTTAGAGGCAATGCTGATGAAATTTACAAGCTCAACGTGGGTGCATGAAGCAGCACCATTGCAGTCATCAGTGTAGCTGAGGAAGAGTTGAGGAGTATTACCAGGAAAGGCTTTGAGCACAGATTGTTCTACATTTCCATCAAAGGGGCAAGTATATCTAGGGCCCATGTGGGTGTCCATGGCTACCCCTCAAGTCTGGAGAAAGTGGGAGGAGCTGATGGAAAAATTGTTGAGTGTGAGAACCAGTTCTGCCAGATGGAAAAAGATAGTTGTGGAGGGGAATTGGTTGGTTCTTTGTTAAGAAAGAAATGGAGAGCTTTGAGGTCTTCTTGATGGGGGAATAGAATTATATAGAGACTGAACATCCGAGGTGAAAATGAGGTTGTCAGGGCCATGGAGTTGAAAGCTACTGAGGAGATCAAGAGCGTGAGAAGTGTTGCGGATATAGATGGAAGGGACTGAATCAAGGAGGATAGAATGGAGTCGAGGTATGTGTCCACCAGTTCAGTGGGGCAGGAGCAGGTGAGACAATAGGCCTACCCAGACAATCAGATAAGAGATGGAAATGAGCAGTGTGGAGTACGGGAACGATAAGACTGGTGGCAATGGATGGGAGTTCTCCAGAGATGATAAGGTCAGTGATGGTGTCGGAAACAGTTTTCTGATAGTTCAGAGTGGGATCCTCTTCAGGGTAGGTATGAGGAGGAGCCTGAGAGTTGCCACCTAGCTTCAAGAAGGTAGAGGTCAGTGCTGCACACTACAACAGCACTCTGTTTGTCTGTGGGTGAGGAGAGAATAGAGGACAGTGCGTTCAGAGGGGATTAGGTTCGAGGAGGAGAGAACAGTACTGAAGTCGAGGCATTTGTGCCCCATCAGCAAATCGAGATGAAAAGATCCAGAGCAGGTAGGGAACCAGAGCAGAGTGTTTAAGAAGAGGAGGAGGGGTGAAGTTGGGAGACGAGGTCATCTGTGCCGTGTGTAGAATTCTTGCTAAAGAAATGGGCTTGAAAGAAGAGCTTGACATCATAGTGGGTGTGAAACTCACTGAGGTGTGGGTGAATGGGGACTTTAACTGAGGACTGAATGTTTTGCCTCAGAGAGGGGAAGGGAAGGTTGGAGGGAATGGTAAAGGCATGACAAGGATTAGAACTGGAATCAGAGGGGGAAAGAGAGTTGCTGGTGCCAGAGGAAAAAGGAGGGTGGGGTGTTCAGGGAAAATAGGCTGGGAGGAAGATGGAGGCTCTGAGGACCCAAGAGATGACAATGGAGCCTGAGAGAGACAGGGTTGCAGAGACATGCGGTTGGAGAAAGGGAGACAGGGGGTCCAGCGGCAGTGAGTAAACTCTTGCCCTGGAGTGCTGGTGGTCAAAGTCTAGATGGAACTGAAGCTAGAGGCTGTAGAATTTGCAGCCTGAATGCATCTGAGGCTGCAGGGATCTGCATTGGCAGAGGTGGAATCCAGGTTCTGGATCAGCTAGGGGTTGTTGAAACCAAAAATTGTGTCACGGGCGTGAATGTATTATGAGCCGTCAGAGTTGAGGATGGAGCCAGCGAGATCACTGGTCGGGGGGCATCCATTTGAATCAGGTCCAAGCGGGATGCAGCAGCGATGGCAGTCTGGGGGCGTCCAGGGCCATCGGAATTGATGACATTTTGTAACTTCAAAATATTAAGCTAATTCAAACGAAGATACAGGAGTCCAAAATGCAGGTCTAACTTTGAGTTTTCCTTAAGCGAGGTGCCGCGTATCATGTGGAGGCGTGATGATGTATGCAAACACGAGATTCTCAGATGCTGGAAATCCAAGCAACACATACAAAATGCTGGAGGAACTCAGCAGGTCAGGCAGCATCTATGGAAAAGAGTACAGTCAACATTCCGGATCGAGACTCTTCATCGGGATTGGAGAAAACAAAGATGAGGAATCAGAGTTAGAAGGTGGGGAGGGGGGAAGAAAGAAACAGAAGGTGATAGATGAAACTGAGAGGGGAGGAGTGAAGTAAAGAACTGGAAAGTTGATTGGTGAAAGAGATACAAGGCCAGAAAAGGGAGAATCTGATAGGAAAGGACAGAAGGCCATGGAAGAAAGAAAAGGGGTGAGGAGCACCAGAGGTAGGTGATGGGCAGGTGGGGAGATAAAGTGAGAGAAGGAAATGGGAATGGGGAATGGTGAAGGGTACAGGGTGAGGGCTTTACTGGAAATTCGAGAAATCAATATTCATGCCATCAGGTTGGAGGCTACCAAGACGGAATAGAGGGTGTTGTTCCTCCAACCTGAGTGTGGCCTCATTGCAACAGTCAAGGAGGCAACAGACTGACATGTTGGATGTGACAGTACAGGAGGCCATGGACTGACATGTTGGACGTGACAGAAGAGGAGGCCCTCACTACCATTCAGGGTCCCAAACAGTCCTTCCAGGTGAGGCAACACTTCATCAGGTGAGTCTGTCAGGGGTCATGTACTGTGTCCGATACTCCCGGTGTGGCCTCCTGTATATCAGTGAGACTTGACTTAGTTTGGGAGACCACTTTGCTGAGCACCTGCACTCCGGATGCCAGAAAGGCCACCCATTTTAATTCCACTTCCCATTCCCATTCCGACATGACAACGTATACAATTCACATTTTTATTAATATGCAATCTGTAATTACCAAATCTCATGGTTCTTTACATTTGGTTAATTAAAGAATGTGAATCCAATATCTTGAAACAGCATAAGTGACCATGAAATGACCAGATTGTTGTTAGGACCAGTCTATTTTGAATTTTTCCAATTTAGAGCAAGGTCTCAGTTTCTACAATGCCAGGTAGCTGAGTTTACTGTTCTGCAGTCTCCAACTGGTACAGCTATGACTCCATGTGCAGATCAGTAAAGGAGCTTTCAGTTTATTACAGCACCCCAGGAATTTGTCCTCCAACAGATTACTAAAATAACTGAAGTGGTGTTAGTGCTGCTATTCTATCCAGTCATATTTTATTACATGAAACTGCTTTCAGTATCGAACATAGGACCTAGAACAGAAAAGCATGTTCTCAAATCTAGGCAACATCCCAGTAACTCTTCGCTGTACCTTCTCATAAGCTTCCACATCCTTCCTATAATGAGGTGACCAGACTGAAGATAATACTCCAAGTGTGATCTATCCAGGGATTTATAGAGCTGCAACATTACCTCATGATGCTAGAACTTAATCCCAGATTAATAAAGACTTGCATACGTTGTGTCTTGTAACCTTCCTATCAACTTGTGTAGCAACTCTGAGGAATATATGAATATTATTGTTGCAAAATTAATGAATTTTTAGTATAAATGTGACAACTTGCCTTTTATGGAAATTAGTATTTGTGTGCTTCCACTCTCTTCCTGAATGCAATTCACTAATCCAATATGAATCAAAGCTCAAACCCATCCTCCATATTAGCTGCCATACCCCCTGTAGTTTGCCATTTGATGGAGTTCCTTTGCATAATCCAATGCTAATATAACAAGTGTGTTATTTTTAGTGCAAGGTAATATTTTACAGATTAATTCAATATTTAATGGTGCAAAGAGCAGATGATTATTAATATAGACGTACTTTTGCATATTCAAATCAGTATCTGCACTCTGGGTCATTTAAAGCACTTGAATAAATTCTTCTAAAGTAAGAGCAAACTATTTGAATATTTTGTTCCTATATGAAGTCTTTTCTTTGTTAATTTTCTCACTGCTTGCTTGGGGTAGGGTTTTGTTATATCTGGTGATTTATGGAGCATTTCATTTTAACGCGTGCATCTATACATTTTCTGCCTTTGCTCTTTGCGGCATCAATAATTTGTATATTGGACTCCAATTTCAGTCAGCGAAAGAGATTAGTGGCTCTGTGGCCATTATTTATGAAATGTCCTTGTATCTTCATCAAGGTTCATGCTATTCTGCTGAATTAGTCTAGATAGGGACTCTGTACTGTACACAGAACTATGCATTTCCTATCTTATAGTACTGCCCAGCTTTCTACAATATACAAGGTAACTTATTAACCCAAATATGCAACATCAGGACAGTAAATTGAAAACTTAAAATGCCTTTCCATAACAATGCAGTGTCCAGAAATAAGTTCCCATAGCACCACTCCTTGAGCTGATTACTTACTGGAAGAACTTTCAGATGGTGGTACTTAGTAAAGATCAGATGTATTTTCTTAAGATCTGTGAAAGCTGGATGTAGATCCTCACACATCATCTGGTGTCTATGTGGCTTAAAGCTAGAAAAATTCTGGAAGCTCTCATAAAGTGGAGGGCAGATGTTTTTTATAGTGGGTGAGTCTAGGACCACTAGAGGAACATCCATTTAAAACAGAGATGAGGAGGAATTTCTTTAGCCAGAGGGCAGTGAATCTGTGAAATTAATTGCCAGAGGCAGCTGTAGAGGTCAAGTTATTGCATATATTTAAAGCAGAGGCTGAAAGTTTCTTGATTAGTCAGGGTGTCAAATGGGGTTGAGAGGGAAAATAAATCAGCCATGATAGAATGGTGGAGTAGACTCAATGACCGAATGGCCTGATTCAACTCCTATATTTAATGGTCTTATGGTTTTATGGACATGATTGATGGGAAGAATCATTTATCTTTTTAATATACTTTTTGATCAAATATTTCAAATCTTATGGAAATAATATGGATGTTGGATTCTCAATATTTATTAAATTATTGTTTTTTTGCATAGAACATCCACTTCTGTACAAGAGGAAGAAATCTCTTTGGAAATGATCAAGCTGAAGGGGAAGGTAGCCAAGTTTTCTCCAACATCACCATTCAAAAACCTTGAGATTATTGCCACCTTGGGGGTAGGTGGATTTGGAAGAGTTGAGCTGGTAAGTTTTGTACTTATGTAAAATGCAATATGACATTTATTAATAGTCAGAAATATATGAAAGGATGAACTTTCTTTCCTGTGGGTATTAACAAAGTTGGACAGCATGTGGTGTGACATTGATTCACCATTGCTTACTTTGTTGTGTCATTTAAGAGAATCGTGTTCTTGCTTACAATGCAGTTTCTCTCACTCAGCAACATCGTAACAGACAATACTGAGCATATAAATGATGCCTCGCTCTCTTAGGGATATAGAACAAAATAGATAACCAGATAGATGTTTCATTATTGTATATTTTTAGAGATGACCTCATATTCTAATTCTCATGTTAAAATATGTTAATTTTAATGTTAAAGGAGACAGAGTGAGAAATTTCAAGGCAAGATCTTCTGTCTAGTATGCTATCTTTCCTAATGTAGCTTGGCAGATTAAATAATCCAGTTCTACCTAATTTGCTTTAATATCTACTGATTTCCATTTATGTCCTTAATTTCCCTCACTTATTACAAACTGAAGAAATGTGTTCATCTTACTACATAAACAAGCGAAAATATGCAGAAGCTGGAAATCCAAGCAACACACACAAAATGCTGGAGGAACTCAGCAGGTCAGGGAGCATCTATGGAAAAGAGTAAGTAGTTGACGTTTCAGCCAAAACCCTTCATCAAGACTGATGAATATTTACATGTTCTTGTTGAAGATTTATACTTTATGAGTCCTGATGAAGGGTCTTAGCCGAAAACATCTTCTGTTTACTCTTTTCCATAGATGATGCCTGACTAGCTGAGTTCCTCCAGCACTTTGTGTGTGTAGCTAATTTTACTACATAGTAGAAAAATGAATATACATCATTCTCGTAACAATATATTTTATTCTGTTGTAAATAGAAAGCTCACATGGAGGGTTATTCACTATGTAGGAGGGAAGGATTAGTTTGAATGTGGAATAGGATTAGGCTGGCAAAACACAGTGGGTTGAAGGGCTAATATTGTGCTGTACTTTTCTATCTTCTATTTTCCTCATCTTTTTCACTTTCACGTATAGTTATTGCATCATCTGTATATTTTGAAGAACATTGGATCATCAAATAGTGATGATCCACAGATAATCTGATTGTGTTAATTGTGATGCCTTATATGCCAATAGATATATATTTTACTTCAGATATTATACATCCCAAGAACACTTATAATTTCTTCCCCGCATTTTGCAAGCATCAAGGTTCGAAGTAAATTCATTATCAAAGTACAGATATGTCATCGTATGCTACCCTGAAATCCACTTCCTTGCAGGCATTCACAGTAAATAAAAAAACACAACAGAATAAGTGAAAATCTACACACAAGATGAATAACCAACCAAAGTGCAAAAGACATCAAACTGTGCAATATGAAAACAAACAATAACAAATAAATAAGAAATAAGTATCGAGAATGCGAGATGAAGATTCCCAAAAATTGAGTCTATAAGTTGTGGGAACAGTTCAGCATTGCAGTGAGTGAAGTTGAGTGAAGTTATCCTCCCTGGTTTAAGAGCCTGATGGTTGAGGTGCAGTAACTGTTTCTGAACCTGGTGGTATGGGACTTGTGGCTCCTGTACCTCCTTCCTGATGGCAGCAGCGAGAAGAGAGCACGGCCTGGATAGTGGGGATCCATGATGATGGATGCTGCTTTCCTGCGACAGCGCTCCATGTAGGTGTGTTCAGTGGTGGGGAGGGCTTTACCCATGATAGATAACCTGTCAGTATACTGTTATGCCGTTGGCCCCCTCCTTTGTGAAAATCGCAAGAACTCTAGTTAAGGGGGGGTCAACTGACCCAAGAGAGAGAGACGTGCGGAAGACCACGTTCTCCCAAGAAGCAGAATAAAGGGGACTTTGACTATTGTCTCATGGAGACCACGTGAAAGGCCCTCGGGCAGGGTGGGCTGGTTGAGAGAGAGATCGCAATACCTGCAACTTGATTGACACCTGCGATCCCGTGAAGAAGTATAAAGGAGTGTCTGAGGGGAGGACCCTCAGACGCACCCAGATGCACCAAGGAAACATACGAAGGAGAAACGCTAGAAATCCTGCGACAGCGTTTTAATAGCTACAGCCGGTGGTGGGGTTCGTGTGCGTCCTTCCCTTGCCTGGGATTGGCGACTTCACCACGGAAGACGACCTAGCTACAGGGGAAGCCACAGATGAGAGTCCATTCCCCCAACGAGACTTCTGACTACCTCCTACAGGTTGGAAAACCTGTCGGGTAAATGCTTCATGTTCTCTGTCTTTCTAACAAAAGTGCACCAACGCGACACTTCCTCCGGCAACTAAGTGAAACTGCCGTGATCTAAAAGACTTTTAGATATCCAGCGAACGATATAAAATCTACATTACCCCTAGACGACGATCGAGCTTGTGTTTTGAATGATTATTATTACACCGGTGTTTTAGATTGAGTTTTGACCATGTATATGATCTGAATGTTTTGTATTAACCATACGTTTGTGCCCCTTTTTGAATAAAACGTTTGAAAATAGTAGCATCCGACTCAGCTGATCCATCTATCTTTGCTGGTAAGTTACCTGGTTACGGGGTTTTCGTAACAATACTCTCCACCGCACATCTATACAAATTTGTCAATGTTTTAGATAACATGCTAAATCTTCACAAACTTCTCGGAAAGTTGAGGCGGTGCTGTGTTTTCTTTGTCATGGTGCTTACATGCTGGTCCCAGAACAAATCCTCCAAGATGATAATGCCAAGGAATTTAAAGTTGCTGACCCTCTCCAACTCTGATCCCCTCAAGAGGACTGGTTGAAGGACCTCTGGTTTCCTCCTCCTATAAACAATAATCATTGACCACAAGGTTTTGCTAACATTGGATGAGATGCTATTGTTGTGGCACCACTCAGCCAGATTTTCAATCTCCCTCCTATATGCTGATTCTCATCACCTTTGATTCAGCCAATAACTGTGGTGTCATCTGCAAAGTTAAAAAATGCACTAGAGCTGTACTTAGCCTCACAGTCATAAGTATAAAGTGAGTAGAGCAGGAGGCTAAGCACATAATTTTGTGATGCATCTGTGCTGAGGGAGATTGTGGAGGAGATGTTGTTGCCAATCCAAACTGACTGGGATCTGCAAGTGAGGAAATCCAGGATCCATTTGCACAGGGAGGTATTGAGGCCAAGGTCTAGAGGCCTCTTGATTAGTTTTGAGGGGACAATGGACTTAAATGTAGAGCTGTAGACAATGAGGAGCATCCTGATGTATGCATTTTCACTGTCCCGATGTTCCAGGGTTGAGTGAAGGGCCAATGAAATGGCATCTGCTGTTGACCTGTTGTGATGGTAGGCAAACTGGTGGAGATCCAAGTTGCTGCTCAGGCAGGAGTCGATATGTTTCATCACCAACCTCTCAAAACACTCCATCACAATGGACACAAGTGCTACTGGGTGATAGTCACTGGGGCAGGTTACCTTGCACTGGGCACCAGTATAATTGAAGCCTGCAAGTGGGTACCGTAGAATGACAAAGCGAGTGCTTAAAGTGAATACTGCTGCCAGTTGATCAGCACAGGTCTTCAGTACTTGACCAGCTACCTCGCCTGGCTTCCATGGGTTCACCCTCCTGAAGGGAGCTGTCACGTTGTCCTTAGAGACTGAATTCACAGGGTCGTCGGGGAGTTCATGAATGTGCTTCCATGTCTTGTCGGTCAAAGCAAGCATGAAAGGCAAAGAATTCATTTGGGAGTGAAACCTTGTTGTCACATATGTTGCTTGGTTTTACTTTGAGTGAGGTGATAGCCTTCAGGCCCTGCCACAGTTGGTGACCACCCTTCTGTGATTCAAGTTTGGTCCAGAATTGCCACTCGGCATGTGAAATGGCTTTCCGGAGGTCGTACCTAGACCTCATGTATTCTGCTTTGTTGCCAGACCGAACTCCACTGATCTAGCTCTCAACACATTGCAGATCTTTTGGTTGGAGAAAACTCTAAATAATTTTGTGAGGCACACTCATTCACAACTTACTTTATAAACTCCGTGACAACTGTGGTGTACTCGTTCAGATCCTTTGACGAATCCTTGAACGTGGCCTAATGCACTGACTCGAAGCGATCCTGTAGTCGCTCCTCCGCCTCCTGAAAGCATCGCTTCACTGTCCTTACCGCTGAAGCCTTGCTCTTTAGCCTCTGACAGTATACAGGTAGGAGGAGGTTTCCTGAAGTGAGGTCTAGAGATGGAATGGTCAGCATTCCTCATGGTACTGTAGCAGTGGTTGGATGTGTTGGGGCCCCTAGTGCTGCAGAGGTTCCGTTGATGATAATTGGATAGAGATTTCTTCAAGCAAGCTTGATTTAAGTCCCGGTGATGATTTGAAAAGTGTCGGGTAGGCTGTGTACTGTGGCTGTCAGTACCCTGAGTGCTTGCTCAAGGTCAGCAGATGGTAGTGTGTAAACTGCAGTCAGGATCATGGATAAGAACTCTCTCAGTAAGTAGAGTAGTCGGCACTTAAACAAGACTGCTATATCTGCGTACTAGGAAGAGTTTATCATGAAACACAGACCTCCACCTTTGAA
Organism: Hemitrygon akajei; assembly: GCF_048418815.1. Taxonomy (NCBI): domain Eukaryota; kingdom Metazoa; phylum Chordata; class Chondrichthyes; order Myliobatiformes; family Dasyatidae; genus Hemitrygon; species Hemitrygon akajei. Next base: position 106,599,316 of record NC_133136.1, on the reverse strand, counting down.
TCAGCTGTCCAGTCCATCTGGTGGATCGAGAAGCCCTTGGGCTTGATCGCTGTAGCTGGCATGCATGAGATAAGCAATGTCCCTGTGAAACAGAGAACATACGTAGCAATCCCTTATTCCCCTCCAATACAGCAATCCTTAGGTCCTCAGTCATTTTCTCCAGTGACTGAACATTTGCTAACATGACACTAGGTAGAGGAAGTTTTACAGCTCCACTCCCCCACCCCCTCTGTTTTGGTCTGGTTTGGAGTCCTCCCCTCCTTCCTCTCTTCTGGCCTTGGAGATATACTTCTGACTGCTTAAAGGTGTCTTACCTGCATTCCTAAAAGTTGAGTCTGCTGAGTCCTTCAGGATATTGTAGAATTGCTAGTTTGTTAAGATGATTTAAAAGGGAAATTGCCGGCTGCAGATTGCAGCAATAGTTGTTCAGAAGAAGTATATCTAGAAGTTTTGTGAGTAGCCCATAAAGAGTCGCTGTATATAGCCAACACCATCTTGAAAAATGCCATCAAAAGTCTTTTATTCTAAATCTTACCTTGCAAATTCTCTTCCATCTCTAAATGCTTATAACCCAGTATATGTTGCCTGCCTGTTTTAGAGCCTATTATCATTTGGTGTTCATGTAGGTGGTGAAAAGAAAATCTGTCTTTTTCTGCCCTTTTTCTCGGAACACATCTTTAGAATCATAAAAGCAAACATCGTTTTCTCTAGGTTAAAATGAAAAATGAAAATGTTGCATTTGCCATGAAGTGTATAAAGAAAAAACACATTGTTGATACAAGACAACAGGAGCACATCCATTCTGAGAAGAAGATTCTTGAAGAGGCTCGCTCTCCATTTATTGTAAGGTAAGTCCTTGACTGGAGAAATACTCTTAGATAGATTTACTCTAAGTACAGTAGTTCTATTTTGTGAGCTAGTTATGTGCAAACATTTCTATAACATTTTTAAAGTTATTTTACTTTGTTTGAGTCTACAACTAAACCTAATACTGTTCTGAGTATAATTCTCCATAGCATGGTTCACCATCAACAAACAGTAAAAATATATTATAAACTGCAATTTCTTTCCATCCCATTGCTCTCATGAGTTTGATTGGCAGATAGTACCTAAAATACTTTCTCTTCCACATTTTGGTTTGATCCGAGAAGTACTTTGAACTTATATCTCAGCTGCAATGACAATGTACAGTCTATCATGAAAAATCACATGCATGTAATTGATTTTCACAGATGAGAGAGCTTTTTATGGGCAAAGTTAAGGATTCAATGACAGAATGGAACAGTAAATAAGGCAATGTTGATCACATTGTTAGTTACAGTTTCCCAAGTATAAGTGAAACCACTTTTCGTAGGAAGTTTCGATATGGATATTTCAATAAGTACTAATCCTGATTATTGGTGATATTTTACTCAATTGATGAGATATGTGTAAGAAATTTGTCTTTATGAGATGAAGTAAAACAGGTAATAGCAAAATCAGTACTTATTTGTGTGCATGGACTTCACAAAACCAAAATAGATATTTCTATGTCTGAAACGAAATGGAGCAGATGAAGCTTCCTTCCCACACTGCTGAATTGTAATTACTAGATTGTTGAGAGCTCTACCTCTAATAATAATGTTAAAAATTATTTTTAACTTAATGAAAAAATAGCAATTGCCAGAATAAGGCAAGATATTTTTCTTGCTTAATTAGGGAACAGTAGACTAGTGGTTAAATTAATAAGCTCAAATTAAGCAGATTTGATAGTTTCTTACTGTTTATGAACCCAAAACGTACTGAGGCAGCTGAGGACTTTAAACTCAAGTAATTAGATAAACCTGAAATTAGAAGCTAGCAATATTAATTTGAAATCTAGCAACCTTACTTGGCTTGGGCTGTATGGACTTTAGGTCCACATCAATGTGAATTGCCCTTCTGAATGATATTGGCAGCAAAGTTCAGGAATGGACACTAAATACTGATCCAACCTACGAGGGTCTTTTCTTGTGACTGAAGAAATACAAATGTATCATTAAAATTGTGGTTACTCCTCTTCTCTTCTTTCCCAGCCTAATCTTTATCTTTTTTAAACTATAATGCTATATGTTAATTAAATAGGTAATGTTTTAATTTTAATGTTACAGATTAAAAGAAAAAATAACTAGCTTTCTTCAGTTTTATGTATAGAGTCATTTTAGACCTGCCTAGAATCTACCGTAGATTTCGCACTACAGAGTGCACCTGATTAAAAGCCGCTGGCTCTAATTTTAGAAATAAAATCAATTTTTTACTTGTACAGGCCGCACCGGATTTTAGGCCGCACCGGATTTTCGGCCGCACCGGATTTTCGGCCGCAGGTGTCCCACGTTGTAATATGAGATATTTACACAGAAAGATATTACACGTGAGGATTTTTTAACTTTTAATTAAATCCATATGGTAACATAAACAAATACATATTGCAAATGCTTTTTTTCGAACCGTGCCTGTAACGCGGCTACTTTTAAATATACGTTGCGTATACTTCTTTACTGAACAACATTCCAATATCTCCTAACGACTGGTAAAAAATATATATACTGCAGCCTACCAGGAAAAGTTATTGATCGCCTTTAACTTAAAAGCAGCGTTTTCGCTCCGCCGCTCCCCCCCGCCGTCCCGTTTATCGCAAACCGGTATCCCACAAGACACGGCGAAACCGGGTGTGATGTCATAGCATCCCGCGATGTAATACAGAAAACAAATATAGTTAAAACAGTTCTAACTTTAACTAACAAATGAATTACTAAGCGAAAATATTATAAACTAAATAACTGCCATAAAGGCAGCACAATGCTTTTCTTCGAGTGTTTTCCATGTTGATGAGGGTGAGTACAAATGACTGATTTACAATAATTTAATTGTGAAAGTGCGCTTGATTCATCGTACAATTTCATTGGACCTCTGTGAACTACTCATCAATTTTATTGGTCTACTGTTACGAGGCAAAATGTTTTTGGCGGCCATGAAAAAAATAATACATTAGCCGCACCGTATTAAAGGCCGCAGAGTTCAAAGCTGTTCAAAATGTGGGAAAAAAGTAGCGGCTTAAAATCCGGAATCTATGGTATATAAATTTAAATCTATCATTATTTTGTAGAAATCTGATCTTAGAGACCACAATACCACAATAATATTATCAAAAATCTAGAGCAGACTTAGAAGCATAGACTGGCTTCAATGGACAGACCCTCTTCACCCATGGCAGGGAAATTTATTTGAAGGTATTCAGAGCTAAAATTACTTCCTAATTTTATAAAATGTGGAGACTATTGCTGTTAACATGTTGAAGCCATGCTTTGGCTGTCTTTCACAAAGGCAGTTTGTCCATAACCATTGCCTTATTTAATAACTAACAGTTGGAGGTAACGTTGTTGGGATGAGTTCACAGAGAATGTTGCCTCTGATCATAAAGATCAAGGTCTTGGAATGAAAAGGAGTTAAGAGTAGTCGGAACTTGGAAATTGCTTCATTCATATTTAATCAAGAGCATAATATTTGAACTTTGGAAAACTTGGAAAATAAATATTAAATGGTTACTCTTAAGGGAATGAAAGCAATAAATAATGTCAGCCGTAGTTTCTTTGTTCACCATGAAATAAAATGATGCTGTTAATCAAAATTTTATTTCATGATTACTGCCAAACCTGAACTATTTAAACTAGATGAGTGGGGCTCCGCTGGATCCTGTTTCCTTTCCAAGGTGAAGCCACTGAAGAGGCCAATGCATTCTAAACATTCAATGTAAAATTGTAGATCTACATGAGCTGCTGTGACCTTAGTCTAAGAATATGACAAAAGATGAGGGGAAGGGAAGTTCTGTTTAATTACTCCTTCCAGCACAGCCAATAGCTGGCCTCATGCCAGTAGTATCAGAATTGGTGATGTTCTGGTAAGAGATAATGCGTTTGACCATTTTCTCAGCAATTCATCTTGCAATGAAGGACAAAATGGTTGAATTCCCTACTTGACGGTGATGGGTGACCGTAAGAAGGTCGAACTGTCATTGAGCTTCAAATTCCACGTTTCATCTGCTGGTAGATGACACGACAACAAGGAAAGGGAAGCACAGTCTGATAGAAATTAGCTGGGTCATTGATTTGCTGGCTGGTAGCATCAATGCTTTTACAATTGCTAGTTCACAATGTAATGGTTGCTTTATGCAATATAAACATGATTGCTTTGTAGTTTGGTCTGTCAATCCACAACAGCAAGGAGAACAACAATCAAAGTCAAATCTTGCTGGTTTGTCTAATTCTGGTCATCATCATAGAGTCAGCAGTCATTCTGCTGTCGCTTGATTTGCAGCAGAAAACCTGGACGCCTAGCTTGAAATAAACTCAGAGTAAAATTAGAATAAAACTAGGATTCAACATGTATTTGCACACATGTATTGGTTCAAATGGTTTGCAGTAAACTTAACAGTCACAATCCTCTTGAATGTAGTGGTTGTCATAATCCCAAATATGTTAAGCTTAAAATACTCCTCATTTATGTTTTAGTCTTGTTGGTACTTCTGACTCATTGAGTTTTGGTGAACCTAAGAATTTAGGAAATGGATATTTAACTTCTCATTACTAGCTGGTAATCATTAGAACGAATAGCTCTTTGTTAACATTAAAATCTCAACCCTATTCACACCATTGTTCTCTGTAAATTCTTAACCATTTTCAAACTATTACTTTAAGTATAAAAAGATACTTATCTTTATATTAATTCCAAACATAAATTGGGCAAGTTAATGTCGTGGCAGCAACTCTTTGCAATTAATTCTGTTTCCTATGTTGAATCCAAATATATAAACTCAATTGCATTTTCATTCCGATTCTGAGCGAGCTCTTTAAGCTGTATTGGTTTTCTCCCATTCTGCTGTTGTAGACTGTTTCGCAGCTTTAAAGATAACAAGTGTGTTTACATGCTGTTGGAGGCTTGCCTTGGAGGAGAGATCTGGAGCATCCTTAGGGATAGGTAAGCTAATCTGACATCTGCACAAAAAAATAGTCGACTTTGCTTTCTAAATTGACCTTTGTGAAGTCTTTCTTAGCTTGCATGTTTCACTGACCAAATATCTCAATGCATTCTTCCTTTGTCAGAGGCAGCTTTGATGAGCTTACATCAAAATTTTGTATTTCATGTGTGACGGAAGCTTTTGATTACCTACATCATATTGGAGTTGTCTACAGGGACCTGAAACCAGAGAATCTTATGCTTGATACTGAAGGATACATAAAGTTGGTAAGTATTAAATAACACTCTTGAGGATTACTTGGGCAAAGGTAGTGCTGCGCAAACTGTTCACAGGCGATGAATCCAATTTCCACAAAGGCACACTGGGACTTGAGTCATGTTGGTCTCATGAAGAAATCAAAAGCTGCAGAGGAGAGGGACAGAGCTCCCACATCCACTCAAAGGACCGTGCAAGTACGGGAAAACAAAATAGTTGCTAGCTGGATGTCTTGTGCACTTGAGAGGCCAGTGGATTGTAAGAAGAACCTGGTAGGACTTGTTTACAGTAGTCTTCTCTGGTTGTGACAATCCCCACACAGTGGAACAATGTGGAAAGACGTTTGATGAAATCGCAACATTTGTCAATGTGACCTGCACATCTCTGTTTATATCTGTAAAGTGAAGATTTTCAAGGAATATATATTTAAGAATTAATTTTAAATTCTTCAAATAAGTTCCTACCCAACAGAAATGTTCCAGCTAGCTATTTATGTACCTGGAACTGAGATTCTTTCATGGGTGAAGCTGAGGAAGAGGACTGGTAAGCAGATTGTGACAGACTGTTTTGGATCATCCAGGCTCCTATGACTCATTGCTGACTGATTGTCAGTGCTAGAAGTTGCACCAAATAAGCTGAACATCCATTTTCTCAACAACAATTCCTTCACATGTTCAGGACTGTCATAGCCCATTCCAGCAAAAACTTACAGTGGGATTTGGATACACTGAGTGTTAGCCTGATTTAGAAGATTCCATGATCCCTTGAAAAAATCAGAGCCTCCACTAGTTGCAAACAAGAGGAAATCTGCAGATGCTGGAAATCTGAGTAACACACAAAATGCTGGATGAACTCAGCCGGCCAGGCAGCATCTACGGAACGAAAGTACAGTTGATATTTCAGGCTGAGAGCCTTTGGCAGGGATTGAAGGGTCTCCGCCTGAAACGTTGACTGTACTTTTCTCCATAGATGCTGCCTGGCCTGCTGAATTCTTCTAGCTTTTTGTATGTGTTGCCTCTACTAGCCTCTTAGAACATCAAAGTTCAAAGTAAATTTATTATTGAAGTATGTATACCATATACAAGTTTGAGATTCATTTTCTTGTAGGCACCCACAGGAAGATAAAGAAATACAATAGGATCCACAGAAAACACAGATAATGCAGACTGACAAATATCCAATGTGCAAAAGAGGGCATATATGCAAATAATAACACAGATAATACTGAGAACATGAGCTACAGAGTCTGGAGAGTGAGCCCACGGGCCGGGGAGTCAGTCCAGCGCCGAGGTGAGTGAAGCCTGTCCAGGAACCCAGTGGCTACCAGGCAATAACTCTTCCCGACCTGAACCAAGCGGCGTGGGACCTGAGACTCCAGCACCTCCCTCCCACAGCGAGCGAGTCTGGTCAAACACAGACAGACTGGATCAGCTCAGGTGGGGGACCTTGGCTGGCACATAGTGGGGCTGAACACTGGTTCAGTTTCTGGTCTCCGGTCTCGATGCCTTAACCTGCTAGAAATCCACCTGGCCGCCTGCTCCCCACTCTCTTCTAGCCATGGCCAACCTTCGTCTACTTCAAGGGTCGGTACTTGCATTTCTGAGAGTCAAGTTCGCTGATTCCTTCAGGAGATCGTAAAATCATTAGTTTGTTTAGACAGTTGAAAGGTATGTTTCTCATATGGAAATTACATTCTGCAGATTGCAGCAATTGTAGTTGAAAAGAAGGATACCACTGGCACTGGAGGAGCAGAGTGAGGCACTCCCTACCTAGAGATTCCCCATATCACATGCCCTCAAGAAGGAACCAGGATGAGATTAGCAGCGCTATGTCAGTGAGGGCCAGGCTAGCAAGATTGCCTGGGAGTCCCTAAATGTTATCTCACAGGTTGAGTCGGTGGTAAGGAAGGCAAATGCAATGTTAGCATTCATTTTGAGAGGATTTGGTATAAGAGCAAGGATGAGCCTCTGTAAGCCATTGGTCAAATACCTTTTGGAGTATTGTGAGCAGGTTTGGGCCCCTTATCTAAGAAAAGATGTGCTAGAATTGGAGGGGGTCCAGAGGAAGTATACAAGAACGATTTTGGGGATGTTACCGTCTGAGGAGTGTTTGATGGCTTTGGGCATGTACTTGCTGGAGTTCAGAATAATGATAGGGATTCTCAAGGAACCTATTGAATACTGAAAGTTCTGGATAGGTTGGATGTAGGAACAATGTTTCCTATAGTAAGGGAGCCTAGGACCAGAGGGCACAGCCTCAGACTAGAGGGACATCCATTTAGAGCAGAGAAGAGGAGACATTTATTTAGCCAGAGGGTAGTAAATATGTGGAATTCATTGCCATAGGTGGCTGCAGAGACCAAGTTATTGATTATATTTAAAATAGAAGTTGATAAGTTCTTGGTTAATCAGGACATCAAAGATAATGAGGAGAAGGCAGGAGAATGGTGTTGAGAGGGATAATAAATCAGGCATGATGGAATAGCAGAGTAGACTCAATGGGCCAAATGGCTTAATTCTGCTCATGGCCTAGATCAGTTGTTATTGTTATATTAAATAAACTCCCACCGATGCCATAAAGTCTATCAAGGTCAGTATATGCCTTTGTCCATCCTGAACTGATCACATTTGCAAGTTTGTGTCCATTTACAGCCATTATATTGATTGAACAGATATTGCCAATAATTAGAAGAATACATTTTATTATCCTCTGCTTTCAGGTTGACTTTGGATTTGCTAAGAAGATTGGCAGAGGTCAGAAAACATGGACATTCTGTGGGACAGCTGAATACGTGGCCCCGGAGATTATCCTGAACAAAGGCCATGATTTTGGTGTGGATTTCTGGTCATTGGGAATACTTGTCTTTGAGCTACTTACTGGCAGGTAAATGTCTCCTTGTATCACCTGCATTATTAGACATGGAGCAAGATATGAATCGAAAACCAAGGAGCTAAACTTCTAAAAATTGCTTGATTTGCAAAGATGCCGGTGTTCTCAGGCACAGAAGCAGCATCCAACGGGACTCGCTCAGTCTGATCTATGGGTTCAGCAGACCAGGTATCAATACACCAGACAGAGCAATCACAATTTAAATAAAATAACATTTTGGAATATAGGATGGGTATTTTGAGATATTAAATAGTAGATGAAGCATGTTATAGCAAAAATAGTTGCCCCTGGATCTAAGTTCCTCAGGGTTCTCCAAACCTGGGATAGCTGTCTTGCTTTTTCTAAATTTCATGTCAGCAGTGTTAGTTAAATATCATTTTATCATTATATTGTGTGACTGATGCACCTTGGCCATTAACCTCTGGCAACATGCATTCTTCTACCTGGCTCTCCGAAGTAAGAAATATTGATCTCTCTTCAAGGACCCTTTATCTCATAATCTCACGTTTTCATTATGTATTGCGGTTTATTTTTATTTACAATTTGTTTCCTTCTGCACTCGGGTTGATCTTTCATTGATCCTGTTATACAGTCGGCCCTCCTTATCCACGAGGGATTGGTTCCAGGACCCCTCATGGATACCAAAATTCGCAGATGCTCAAGTCCCTTATTCAACTGGTCTCAATGCAGTGGACCTTAGGACCCAGCGGAACCCGATACCTTATTTAACATGTCTCAGTGCGGTGGACATTAGGACCCAGCGGAACCCGATACCTTATTTAACATGTCTCAGTGCGGTGGACATTAGGACCCCGCGTCGGAGCTCTGAATCCGCAGTGTTTCTGTTCATGGAAATAATCACGATTGAAAAGAAAGTAGAAATAATAAAGCGATCGGAAAGAGGTGAAATGATACCGATCATTGGAAAAGCGTTAGGCTACGTCGGTCAATGATCGGAACAATTTTAAAGGATAATGTGAGAAAGGCTCTGCCCCAATGAAAGCTACAATTATTACAGTGTTTAATTATTGGGTTTTGGGGTTTTGATCCTCCACATCAACCCGGCACGGCGGAGAGCGCACTCGGAAGTGGTCTGTCACTGGATCGAACCTGGGCCGTTCCCGAGCCCAGCGCTGAAATGTACGGTCTGAAGTGTTTTATATACATAGAAAGGTAAAACATATACTATATACTAAAACAAACGTTTGACTAACTGACGCTAAATAATACCGGATGTACCTGTTCTGACTTAATTAGTAAGAGAACTTCCGATTTTTTTTTGGATCCCGATCCACGATGACCCACGCACATCCTCCCGTATATTTTAAATCATCCCTAGATTACTTACAATACCTAATACAATGTAAATGCTATGTAAATAGTTGTTATACTGCATTGTTTAGGGAATAATGACAAGAAAAAAAGTCTGTACATGCTCAGACAACAAGTGCTGGAAAAGCACTTCTGGGTTTTCACGATTCGCGGTTGGTTGAATTCGCGCATGCAGAATTCGTGGATAATGAGGGCCGACTGTAGTACTATCCTATAGATTTGCTGAGTATGCCCGCAGGAAAATGAATCTCTGGGTTGTAAATGGTGACATATATGTACTTTGCTAACAAAATTTACTTCGAATTTTGAAATGGTTTAAAAAATTGAACTCAAAAAGCAACTGGCATGTTTAACAGTTTTTGGTCTGGAGGAGACAACACATGGTGGAGCTGCTTCAGCTGCATTAATAGAGGTAAAGGACAAGATGTTTATTTTCTGTGTTGTGTGATTCCATGGGAATTATTTTTGCGTCTGGAATATAGCATAGCAGTTAGAGCAATAGCTTCAGAGTGCCAGTGACCACCGATCAGCATTTGATTCTCTCAGCTATCTATAAAGAGTTTGAATGTGCTTTCCGTGACTGCATAGGTTTCCTCCAGGAGCTCTGGATTCCTCCCACAGTCCAAAGATGTACGGTTTGAGTTAGTAAGTTGTGGACATGCTATGCCGGCACGAGAAGTGTGGTAACGCTCGTGGCTGGTTTCACGTAAATGGCGCATTTCACGGCATGTTTCGATGTTTCATTGTACACATGACAAATAAAGCTAATCTTTAATACTCCAGGCTGATTTTGTCAGACTAGGAAATCACATGTAATTCGACTCTGGAAGATTGTGCCTATCTTCATGATAATACCTGGCTCGTGAGAGGAGTTTAAAGCTGATGGAAGCCTCAGCAATTTACTCAGAGGGAAAGGAAGGCCCCGGTACTGTTGTCGGCCCTCTGCTGGCTATCAAGTTTCCAAACTGCCTAATATCCTTAGCTTTACTAAGGTTTTGTTTTAAGTTAGTGAGGGTTGAGTGGGTTTGGGTTGAGGATTGGGCAGAACAGAGTTAATTTATAGGTTCATACATTTTCAAGTAACTTTAGGTCACTTCCTGCTGCTTCTCACAAATTTCTTTCAAGTTTCCGATTTGCTAACAGGCTCTCACGGGTATTTATTTATTTATTTATTTAGAGATACAGCACAGATTGGCCCTTATGGTCCTTTGAGCTGAAGTACCAGTAACCCGGCACTTCAACCCCAGCCTAAACATGGGACAATTCACAATAACCAATGAACCTACTAACAGGAGGCAACTGGAACGCCTGAAGGAAACCCGTGCATGCACAGAGAGGACGTGCAAACTCCATTCCGATAACGTCAGAATTGAACTCCAAACTCCTACATCCCGAGCTATAATACCTTTGCACTATTCTGTGTGTGTTCCTTCTGAATTTCCAACATCTGCAGAATCTCTTGTGTTCATCAATGCCAATAAACCCACTTCCTGCCTTCTCAGCAGAGCCTCACAATTTTATTTCCTTCCAAGTTCTTATCCAGTTCCTTTTTGAATATCATGACTGAATCAGCCTCTTCTGGCAGTACATTGCAGATGGCAAACACCTTCTGTGCAAAAATATTTTTATCACTGTATGATTTCTGGTTGTTTGCAACTTTTGAGCCCTTATCCTATTGTCTTATCAATAGGAAGAGCCTTTGCTCCATCTGTTATCTAAAGTAATAATGATTTTAAATGCTTCTATCAGATCCTCTCACAAGACCCTTTATTCAAAGTAGGATAACCTAAAGGCCCAGAATTCCTGGTCAGTAGTGACTTCTGTCAAATCCTTACCTGCTGTGATTCCTTGATTGGGAATTTGTTCATGGTGAGGTTCATGCCAAAAGTGGCGGTCTACATGTCAACAGGGTCTTCATTAGGGTGGTGGAGCTCTGTGTATGCAGGAGTCCATAAACAGGCCATGTCCACTGTTGAGGCTGAAAGAAACGCTTACACAGTCCGTACCCAGGTCAAACAGCAAGGTAATCAATCTTTCACCCGCTGGTCAGAGAGAGGCTGTATGTTCCCTCTCTGATGCAACAAGTTACAGCATTTTTATACATATTTGAAGCTGAGGTGCAACAATTCAGTCATTATCTGTAAACAAAGATAATGTACAATTATCCAATTCTATCCCTTGTGAACTTTGAAGACCCCTGACTCTGGTCAGTATCACATCATTGCAAACTTCCACCTGTGCTGTCCTGCTTGACATGACCTTGTGCTGACCTATTACCAATTGCAGGGCTGCTAGAATCCTGAAACTCCAGTAAAAAGAAGTTATCTTCAGGACGTATTCCCATGGGCTATTGTTTGCTTATTTTAAACTTTTCTGCAGGTGTGCTTGTTAGTTTGTTACGTGTTGTGTCATATGACATGGGTGGTCACTGTCTTTCCATGACCATGATTGTTCTTGCCTAATTTTTCGACAGAACTGGTTTGCATTGCCTTCTGCTGGACAGTGTCTTTACAAGATGGGTGACCCCAACCATTATCAATAGAGGTTGTCTGCCTGGTGGCAGTGGTCATATAACCAGGACTTGTGATATGCACTGGCTGCTCATATGACCATCCACCACCCGCTCTCGTGGCTTCACATGGCCATGATCAGGGGGCTATGCAGCTGTTACACCTTGCCCAAGGGTGATCTACAGGCTAGCGGAAGGAAGGAGTGCCTTACACCTCCTTTGGTAGAGGTGTATCTCCACTCCGCCTCTCGAGGTGTGTTAACCCAGCTAAACAAACCAGGCCTAACTCTGGTGAGGCAGAAATATACTTTCATGTTATGGCATGTTGTTACATTTCAATATGTATATACAGACTCTCTGCATGACACATCCCTTATCCAGAGGCTCCATTACCGTTCCCCACTTTGGCCTTTGGTAATGCATTCAAGAAAGCCATGACCATTTTTTAAACTATCCTGAAGTTCCTGCCCTGCTTTCGGTGGCCAGTATTGGGGTATTTCACCATTCTTATTGTCAGTTACTAACACTATTATAATCTGACATTTAATTCTTGCATTATTCTCTCCAGCTACCCAGATCCAAGCCATTCATCCTCTCCTTATTACCTGAAACATTTTCTCCCTTAGTTCCCTATGAATTTGTTTTGCCGGGAACTTACATTAGCAATAGGTAACAGTGTGCATTTAGCCTGCCATCTCATCCTTCGGATGTAAGAGGAAACAGGAGCACTCAGAGGAAACCGCCTGCCAGTCACGGAATGAATGTGTCAACTCCTTGTTGACAGCGCTGCAGGACAGAGGGAAAACTGGGTTACTAGAACACTTGTTCTGTCTGTACATGTGATTTCAAACCTATTGCATGGTGAACCTGGAATGGATATCTTTTGGGGTATATTATATTCATTCAGGACTAAAATCTCTCTTCAGGACCTCCTTGCCTTTCCTACCTATGTCACTGGTGGCCATATGTACTAAGTCTCCTGGCTACTCACCCTCCTTCTTTAGAATACCATGCCCTGATCCAAGACATCCCTGACCTTGGCACCAGGGAGGCAACATACCATCTGGGTGTCTCTATCACGTCCACAGAATCTTGTCTCTATCTCTCTGATGATGGAATCTCCTATCACTACTGCAGTCTTCTTCGTCTGTCTTCTCTTCAGAGCCACAGTGCCATTCCCAAGGTTATTACTACTCCTTTTCTTGAACAAAGGAATAACATTTGTCACCCGCCAATAATCTGGTCCTATTCCTGTCACCAGTGAGGACGCAAAGATCATCAGCAAAGGTGCTGCAGTCTCTTTCTCACTTCCCATAGTAACCTGGAGTATATCCTGTCTGACCCTGGGGACTATCTATCCTAATGTTTTCCAGAAGTTCTAGCACATCATCTGTCTTAACATCAACATGTTCAAGCATATCAGCCTGTTTTATGCTGCCCTCACAATCATCAAGGGATCTCTCACTGGTGAATACTGAACAACCTCTCCTACCTCTTCTGACTCCAGGAACACGTTTCCTCGACTACCCTTGTTTAGTCCTACCCTCACCCTGGTCATCCTCCTGCTCTTTATATGTGTGTAGAACACCTAAGGGTTTTTCTTAATCCTACTCACCAAGACCTTCCAATGCCCTCTTATAGCTCTCCTAAGTCCGTTCTTCAGTTCCTTCCTGCCTACCCTGTAATGCTGTTGAGTCCTGGTTGACCCTTGCTTCCTAAACCTGAAGTAAATTTCTTTCTTCCTCTTGACTAGATGTTCCACATCTCTTGTCAAACATACTTTAAATGTTGTAGTCAATGAGGTAGAACTCAATGCTTTGGAGCTTTCAGAGAAATATTGGTATTTTTACTATGTACTATCAGCAGCTTGTGGATCCATCTACAAACTCCCTTTGATGCCGTCAGGTGCTCACAGTTGCTCTTCATCTCCAAAGGTAGATTTTTAATTGCAGAAGTTTGAAAAGTGCCCAATCACTGAACGGGAGTGCAAGAACAAGAGGTGACTTCACAGAGACAGCAATTCAAGAATAGAAACGCAGTGCTCTGTGGCTGTTTTTGGAGCGTGTACTGTACCCAGTCTGTGAAAGGGAGCACAAGCGGAAGGAGAGGTGACTTCACACAGGTCCGCAATTGAAGTTTGAAAAACACAGCACTTTGTGGCAGCTTTCGGAGTTTGGAATGTGCCCAGTCAGTGAAAGGCAATCATTAGTGAAGGGGGAATAAAAATAAGGCAGGGGCAAGCAGAAGAGTCGTTATTGAGCAGCCATTGTGTGAGTGAGCCAGTGTTAGATTGGGGATGAGTAGGCTTTGGCTTATCAGGCTTAGACGAGATTAGGTTTTTTTTGTTTTTTTTTATTAGGTTTTTTATACATTTTCTACATCGCTACAGATTTTAAAAAAACCAGATCGAAATGAAGAACATTAATACAGTGCAAAAATAAACATACAATAATAATATAATACAAAAGAAGATAATTGAGAAAGCACCCAAATAGAAGACATGTAAAATTAGTATCCTCCCCAAGCCCCGCAACAAAAAAGAACTCCAGACCAACCACAACACAATCTAGAGAGTGTACATCAGGACATTCAAACCCCCAAAACTGTAAATACACTTAGCAACAGAAGATATTAATGCCTACTACCAACAAAAAAGGAGCTGAAAGCAAGGGACCGAAAAAAAAACTTTAGTTAAGAGGAAGGTTATGAAAATACTCAATAAAAGGTCCCCAGACCTTATGGAACTTTGTATCCGAATTAAGAACTGAATAATGAATTTTTTCAAGGTCTAAGCAGGACATAATATCATTAAGCCATTGAGAATGCGTGGGTGGGGCAACATCCCTCCATCTAAGGAGGATTAAACGTCTAGCCAGGAGAGAAGCAAAAGATAATATTCGACACTTAGTCGAACTCAGGCGTAAATCTGTCTCACCCAAAAAACCGAACAAAGCAATTAAAGGGTTAGGTTCTAGGTGGTGATTCAGAATACAAGATAACGTTATGAAGACATCTTTCCAAAATTTCTCCAAGCTAGGACAAAACCAGTACATATGAATGAGAGAGGCCTCACCCCTTTTGCATTTATCACAGAGAGGACTAATGTTAGGGTAAAATCGGGATAGTTTAGATTTAGACATATGGGCTCAATGAACAATCTTAAACTGTAAAAGGCAATGGCGAGCGCAAAGAGAGGTTGAATTAACTGATTTGAGAATCGAATCCCAAGTCTCATCAGATGAGGAGATATTTAAATCATGCTCCCAAGCCATTCTAATTTTATCCACAGGGGCACGCCGTAAGGATGCTAATTTATCAGGAATAAATGATATTAAACCTTTACCTAGTGGATTAATAGAAAGAAAGAAATCCATAACATTTTTCTCAGGCATTTCAGGGAAGTTAGGAATTAAAGGATTAATAAAGTGTCTAATTTGGAGATATCTAAAAAAAAATGAGCATTGGGCAGATTGAACTTAGCAGAGAGCTGTTGAAAAGATGCGAAGCGATTATCAATAAAAAGATCTTCAAAATGTCTAATGCCCTTCCTATACCAATCATGGAATGCTGAATCATATGTAGTAGGTAAAAAAAGGTGATTATGTAAGATAGGGCTAGAAAAGGAAAAACCATGGAAACCATAAAACTTCCTAAACTGAACCCATATACGCAAAGTGTGTCTAACAAGAGGATTAACAATTAATCTGGACAAACTACTAGGGAGTACAGAGCCAAGAAGTGCAGAGATAGATAAATCTTTAGTGGAGCTCAACTCCATTGCCACCCAATTAGGGCACTCGGGTTGGCCATGGAAAAAAGACCAAAAGGTAGCACAACGTATATTGGCTGCCCAATAATATAAACGAAAGTTAGGTAAAGCCATGCCACCCTCTTTTTTAGATTTTTGGAGATAAACTTTATTAATTCTAGAGTGCTTATTCTTCCACAGATATGACAAAATAATAGAGTCTAAAGAATCAAAAAAAGATTTAGGAATAAAAATTGGGATTGATTGAAATAAATATAAAAGTTTAGGGAGAACATACATTTTAACAACATTGATACGACCTACCAAAGACATAGATAGTGGTGACCATTGTAACAGACTCGGTTTTATAGTATATGAAAGATTGGCAAAATTTTCACGAAAGAGATCTTTAAACTTCCTTGTGACTGTAATCCCAAGATAAGTAAATTGATTGTGAACTACTTTAAAAGGGAGATCACGAAATGTTAGTTCTTGTGCTTCTTTATTAATTGGGAAAAGTTCGCTCTTATATAAATTAAGTTTATAGCCAGAGAACTGGCTAAACTGATCAAGAAGTGAAAACATTGGAGGTAAGGATGTAGACGGATTTGAAAGAAAAAGTAATAAGTCATCAGCATAAAGAGAAACTCTATGCTCAACACCCCCTCTCCAAAACCCGGTCAATCCAGGACAATTTCGAAATGCTATCGCCAAAGGTTCTATAGCCAAATCAAAGAGAAAGGGACTTAAAGGGCATCCCTGGCGGGTGCCACGTTTAAAGTTAAATAACTGGGATTTCTGAAAATTAGTCAAAACAGAGGCAGTAGGGCATGAATACAGCAATTTGATCCAAGAGATAAAACTTTGACCAAAGTCAAATTTTTCTAAAACTGCAAAAAGGTAGTTCCACTCTATACGATCAAATGCTTTATCCGCATCGAGGGAAATAACACATTCAGGAATCCCAGTTGAAGGTGAATATAAAATGTTAAATAAATGTCAAATGTTAATAAAAGGAAGACGATTTTTAATAAAACCAGTTTGATCATCAGAAATAATAGAGGGGATAACAGTTTCTAATCTATAAGCCAAAACTTTGGCCAAGATTTTAACATCAACATTGAGCAAAGAAATCGGCCTATATGAGGAACACTCTTTTGGGTCTTTACCCTTTTTTAATAAAAGAATAATAGATGCCTCATTAAAAGAGGGTGGCAATTTACCGTAATTAAACGAGTCAGATAATACTGAGAATAACTGAGGGGAAAGAAGTGAAGAGAATGATTTATAAAATTCTATGGGGAACCCATCAGGTCCAGGAGATTTCCCTGAAGACAATGCAGAGATTGCAAAAGATATTTCTTCTGATGAAATAGGCGCATTAAGTTTGGCTTTAAAATCAGACGAAAGCGAAGGAATATTCAGATTATTTAAAAAGTGATCAACAGAGATATTGTCATTCAAAGATTCAGAGGAATAAAGTCGAGAATAGAAATTTTTAAATGCGTCATTGATTTCTAAGTGATCCAATGTAAAGTCTCCATTCTCCTTCCGGATCTTTGTAATATGTTGTTTGGCTTTGGAACGTCTCAGCTGATTGGCTAGAAATTTACCAGATTTGTCACCATGAATATAGAAGCGACTCTTACTTTCAAGAAGTTGGCGTTCGACAGATTGAGTAGACAGAAGATTAAATTTAGTTTGAAGTTCTACACGCTTCTTGTATAATTCAGGATTCTTAGTTTGAGCATACAGTTGATCCAATTCTTTAATCTGATTAATGAGGTCTAATCGATCTGCACAGGACTTTCTATTAAGATTTGTTGTATAGGAGATTATTTGACCCCTCAAATATGCTTTCATGGCATCCCAGACAATCTGGGATGACATTTCAGATGATGTATTGGTGTTAAAATAAAAGGTTATCTGATCCTTAATAAATTTTAGAAAATCATCATCCGATAATAAAGTCGAGTCAAAACACCAGTGTTTATTCCTCTGAGGGAGACCAGGAAAATTTAAGGACAAAGTAATTGGGGCATGATCAGAAATCAGTATACTCTGATAGTCACAAGAATAGACAGATGGAATAAGTTGATTCTCGAGTAAAAAGTAGTCAATTCTAGTAAAGGTATGGTGAACATGTGAAAAAAAAGAGTAGTCTCTCTCAGTGGGATGAAGGAAACGCCATATATCACAGATACCATAATTAGAGAGAAAAGAGTGAATAGCTAATGCAGATTTAGTAAGTAGTCTAGTAACAGAGGACGATCGATCCAAATTAGGATCTAACCAACAATTGAAATCGCCACCCAGTATAAGGGAGTATGAGTTTAAATCTGGTACTGAGGAGAAAAAACATTCAAAAAAATTAACATCATCAAAATTGGGAGCATACAGGTTTGCTAGTACAACTTTAGTATTGTATAATTTACCAGAAACAATAATAAAACGGCCATTTGTATCAGATATCTTATTATGGAGTTCAACAGGAATATTTGAATTAATAAGGATGGAGACCCCCTCTAGTTTTGGCAGCAAAGGATGAATGAAAATGCTGACCCGCCCACTTTGACAGAAGCCAAGAATTATCAAAACTACGAATATGAGTTTCTTGAAGGAAAGCAATGTCAGCTTTGAGTTGTTTAATATGCGAGAAGACCTTCCTTCTTTTAACAGGGTGATTCAATCCCTTTACATTCCAGCTCACAAATTTAAGTGAATTAACCATTATCAATTGTTAGTGCATAGAAGGTAGCAGGCATATAAAAAGTCAAGCAGTACAATAACAGTCTGGGAGCAAAAATGTAAACATAGATCCATAGAATCAAAACAGAGACATGTCCTGAATAACAAAGGAAAACAAAAGAAACAGTGAGTAGTGTTGGAACTGGAGAACCCCCCCCCCACAACCCAAAATTAGACGGCTACCTAAAAAAGCAGCTAGCTCTACCAAAACAATTAACCCAAGTATGACTTACAGTTCTGTGTCGTTAACAAAAGTTCTGTATAAATAATATAGCAAATAATAACTAATTTATGCACTAGAAAACAGAATTATAAATAGGAACAACTTCAACAGAAGTATAAAACTTAATACAAAGAAAATCAGAAGAAAACTAAAACTAACCTACCCGCGAAAAGTTATAAAAGATTAAAAGAAAAAAAAAGGGGGGGAGAAAAGGGGGAAATTATAAAATTCAAAGAGAGTCCTTATCAACCATTTACAGAAAAAAAAGCAAAACTTAAACTATGTATCAACCAACAGGGAGGCCTTCAATAAAAACTCCAAACCTCCAAAACAAGTTAAAGACAATTGTAGTTCTCTATAGATAAGGTTATACAAAAATAAAATAGATTACACAGGTAAAATCTAAAAGTTCGCAGGGAAACATTAAACTTAAATTATCTATTTAGAAAAAATGCACCAAGTCCAGGGAGAGATTGACTACAGCCCTTAGAGTGTCAATAGATAATGACTGAATTATTCAAGTAAAGTCTGAGTTCGGAAAAAATAGTTTTACTTCGAGAAGTACTTATCAACCATTTTAGAAGGTCAGGCCGGTTCCGAAGAAGACGAGGTGGCTGGGAGATTTCCAACAAACGCCTCAGCCTCCTTCACTGATTTAAACCACTTATAATCTCCAGTAGTAAGCGTAATTCGAAGATCGGCTGGGTTTCGAAGAAAAGGTCTGAATCCGCGATCAAAAAGCACTTTCATTACACCTTTAAACTCAGCACGCATCTTCAGAACCTGGGGGGCAAAATCCTCCACAAAACGAATGACCGTATTTTGAAAGGCAAAAGTACCTCTGCGGCGTGCCTCCATCATCAAACAGTTTTTCACCTGGTATTGATGAAAGCATAAAATAATCGGCCGTGGACAGGAACCCAGAATTGCTCAAGGAACATAGATCCTGTGTGCCCTTTCAAGCTCAGGTGGAGTCGGAAAAAATTCTTTCCCGAAAATCTCACAGAGAAACTTGGAAAAAAATTCAACGGGAGAGTCCTTTTCGGTGGCCTCTGGCAAACCAAGAATTCATAGATTGCAACGTCTGCTCCGATTTTCAAGATCCACCATTTTGGAAAAAAGTTTACTATTCTTCTCCTCTAGGTTGGAGCAGAGAGTTTCAAGATATTGAACACGGCGTTTTAAATCTTCAGAAGTTACGTCAATGCGAGATAAATGTTCATCATGATCATCCAATCTAGCATTAATCTGATCCAGTTTGACATTCAGCTGGTTGAACGAAGTTCTAAATTCAGTTCTAAAATCCATTAAAGTATCTTGTCGATGTTGTTCCAGAACAGCGAGAATGTCAGCCGGCAAAGCCGTAGAAGTTTCCTTTTTCCCGGTTTTAGTACTTTTGGTAGCCATTATAAGATAGATGTGTTCGCAGGCAGGTAAAAGAGAACTAATAAAATACCTAACTAAGGTTTAAGAAGGGAGACACATAGTGCAAAGGTAAGAAGAATAACGGAGCAAAAGTTCAGAGCAACTAAGCAATCGCCATCTTACCGGAAGTCTCAGACGAGATTAGTTTTGGGTGAGGCAAGTATCTGGTAAGTTTCTTCTTCTTTATTCTTCATACTGGGAGACCTCCAGCCTCCCAGATAACCATATTTGCACCACATGGTGTCAAGCTGCAGCTCCTCAGCGAATCTGTTAAACAAGTGGAGCTGCAGCTCGATATCCTTCAGCTCATATGGGAGACTGAGGAAATGATAGGAGCTCCAGGCAGGTAGTCCCCCCTAAGTTGCAGGAAGCAGGTAACTGGGTGACTGTCAAGAGAAGAAAGAGAAATGGACAGCCAGTACAGAGTACCCCGTGACTGTTCCCCTCAGTAATAAGTATACTATTTTGGATACTGTTTAGGGGAACGACCTACCCAGGGGATCCACAGTGACCAGAGTCTCTGCCACTCACTCTGGCCAGAGTAAGGTAACCAGAACTGAGCACAATATCCTAAGTGTGGTATAACCTGTGAGTCTTACTTCAGTGCTGAGCAAATTATTGGAGAGGATTTTTTAGGGGCAGGATTTACAAGTATTTGGAGAAGCATAGTCTGATTAGGAGTAGTCTCCTTGGCTTTGTGAGGGCCAAGTCATGCCTCACAGGCCTGAATGAATTCTTTGAAAATATGACAATGTACATCAATGGAAGTACAGCAGATGGTGTGGTGTATATGGATTTTAGTAAGGCATTTGGTAACATTCCCCATGGTAAACTCATTACAAAAGACAGAAGGCATAGGATCCAGGGAAACTTAGCTCTGTGGATTTAGAATTGGCTTGCCCATAGAAGACACAGTATGGTGTAGGTGGAGAGTGACAGTGATAATTTGCAGGGATCTGTTTTGGGACCTCGGCTTGATTTGTATAAGATTGAGGAAGTGGAAAGGTGGGTTGGTAAGTTTTCAGATGATACGAAGGTTGGTGGAATTGTGGAGGTTTCTTGTAGGTTGCAATAGGACATTGACAGGATGCAGAGCTGTGCTGAGAAGTGGTAGATGGAATTCAGCCGGGAAAAGTGTGAAGTGATTCATTTTGGAAGTCAAGTTGGAAGATATAATGCAGGATCCTTAGCAGTGTTGAGGAACAGAGAGATGTTCGGGTCCATGTCCATAGTTCCCTGAAAGTTGCTGCACTAGTGGAGAGGGTTGTTAAGAAGACATATGTTTTGTTGGCCTGCCTTACTTGAGTGACTGTGTTCAAGAACCATGAGGTAATGTTGCAGCTCTATAAAGCACTGGTTATACCATACATAGAATATTGTGTTCAGGTCTGGTCACCTTGATATAGGAAGTAAGCTTTAGGGAGCATGCAGAGGAGATTTACTGGGATGCTGCCTGGACCAGACAGTACATCTTATGAAGAAAGGTCAAGTGAGTTAGTGCTATTCTCTTTGAAGCGAAGGAGGATGAGTGAGAGGTGACTTGATAGAGCTGTCAAGGTGATAAGAGGCACAGATAGAGATTTTGTATCCAAGTGTGGAAATGGCTACTACAAGGTGATTGGAGGAAAGTATAAGGCGGACATCAGAGGTAAGGTCTTTACACAGGAGAGTGATGGGTGCATGGAAGGCCCTGCCAGCAGTGGTGGTAGAGGCATTAGGGACATTTAAGAAAATCTTAGATAGACACATGGATGTTAGAAAAATGGGCAGTTTTTTAAGAGGGACGAATTAGATTGATCTTAGAGTAGGTTAAATGTTGACACAATATTGTGGGCCAAAGGGCCTGTACTGTGCTGTAATGTTCTATGTTCTAAAAGTACTCTGGCAAATTCTTCCACTTTAATATGTTTGGACTTTTTCTATTGAGGATTGTTTGAAAAGTTTGCATGTTTCTGAAAGTATTTGTGATATGTACTCAGCTTAGAGATTCCAGCATGACGCCCTAACGTTACTTTCTTCACTTGTTTAAAAGCCCACCATTTTCTGGCTATGATCAGATGATGACCTACAACTTAATTCTGAAAGGTGTGGAAAAGATGGATTTCCCCAAGAAAATAACAAGGCGACCTGAAGATATGATTCGTAGACTGTGCAAGTAAGAAGCTTAAAAAATGATAATGTGTGTATCATGAGTCTAACTTTGCCCTTTCTTTGAGTAGTGCATAAAAGAGCAACGAGGAAATTAACAATTCTGGAAGTACCATTTATCAACAAGAGTCATCGAGATTTCTACAGTATTAAAATATGCAGTCAGCGGAATTTTATTGTGACTAGGATTTTTTTTAAAGTATTTTAGTTAAACAATTATGAGAAAAAAAATTGCAGTTCTGTAGAGAAAGATTAAGCATCTTTAATGTGCTGTCACAAATCTAATGGGTTTAAAGATGTAAGCCTCCAGTATGAGGTCAAGACTTTTCAAAAATTAAGTCTTGTTGAACATGTTGGCTAGTCACCAGGCAGATGTAGAATTTTGGACAAATTGAGGCAAATGGTTGGAAATTTGAAGGGAGTATCTGAGGATAAGCAAAGTAAGGGCAAATATGTTGCAACAGGGAAGGCAGAAGATTTCTCCTGGACCAAAGAAGCAGTCTGGCTCTTTCTGCCTCACAGTGTGCATCTTAATATTTTTGAACTTTTCTGGTCTTGGACCCTCTACTGAAATGTTGGCTTTGTGGGGAGGTCATAGCAGCCCTATTGATAAGGTCATGGATTAAAACCTGCCAATATGTAGATTGATGAAATAGCCATGCAGCTTCCCTGTAAGCAATCTTCTGGTTAAAGTTAAAAGATGGTCAAAATTGCAGCCAGCAAATAAGTCAATAAATTCAAAGACAGGAAGTTATCACTGTTGTTTTAAATGCCAGCCCACTCAGATCCTGCTGGGCAAGTAGGGTTAAAATCAGCCCTCAAATACTTAGTTAAGCCTTATGCAAGTCAGTGTGATATTTGATACCAAGAGCCATTAGCATCTTCAGTGATAATCCCCACAGTGCTTAATAAAATTTCATTATATCACAAAAAGCAGTCACTATTTTCATCCACAACGGAAATCATTCCTCTGACATTGGTGTCATTAAATACAGGTTCATTTAGGGAGAAATTTGTACCTGATAGACAGACTTTTGGCAGTTAGCATCGACTCAGTTATCCCTGATGTCATTTTCTTCATGGGGTTGCTAATTAATTGTTCGACTCTTCGCAAGTATTAACAACTTTGAGAAACAACAAAGATCTGTATAGTTAGGTTATATGGAGGAAAATAACATCGACTTTATACACCTTAGGGGCAGGATCAAAAATTGTTCTTTGATCTGGATTAAAAAAAATGTCTATACTGAATTTTCCTTCAGGCTATTATGTAGTGTTATTTTTTGTCACAGGTGATCGGTTTTGTGAACCCAAATGGGCTTTTAATGACACTTGATTGTTTTTGTTATGGAATTGAATTAAATAACCAGATTTTCCATGGTAGTTGATGATCTTAAGTTTCAACTCCAGTTTTGTGATGACTAGTAAGCATGTTTAGATTGTGCTAGTGAATGACATAGATCAGGCTCTAATCACAGAACATCCATGAATCAAATGCAACAGAAATCATAGTTTCATGATCCATTTTACTAAAACACCCTTTTAATTAAAAATGATTTAATTAAATGCATTTAATTCCCCTGCAGCTATGGTGGAATTTGAACTTGTATCTCCAGGCTTTAGACTAACAGCACAACCAGTTTGTCCTCATTGAAACAGTAATTCCACGAGAGCAAGAAAAGAAAAACATGAGAAAGAGATTGTGAAAAAAATTAAATTTTCATTTTACTGTGTTATTCTTCAATGCAGGCAAAATCCATATGAACGCTTGGGAAATCTGAAGAATGGAATCAATGATATTAAGAAACACAGGTAGGATTCCTCGTACATTTGAAAAGGGATGGGCTTTGTAGGCCTATGTAAAGTATTAGATGGAATCGGTGACTATATTTGGCCGGAACACTGGAACCTGTATCCTTGCCAGCATTTTATATGTATGTTGCTTTAATCACAATGATAATATCATTTTCCTCTTTCCACATGTGGTCTTATTCCTCTGTTCCATATAATCTCCTGTATCATAATAATACTGTTTGCCCACAGGAACATTTCTATGTACAAAGGAACTATAATACTTCTGATGATCACAGGCAAATTCACCGCCTCTACTGCTTGTCATGGCTCCAGCTTCACCTATTTCCTGTAAACTTGTGCTAGGTTACTGATATACTACCCTGTCCAACAGAGTCATCCAAGTTCCTTGTTAGTCTGGAGACCAAGTTCTTTTGTAATTCTGTTCTCTAAACTATTAATGGAGCTAAAGCCACCAATTACACATACTTAATTGAAGGCAGTCAACATCCAACTAATATTGATGGCTGGAACAATAATGCCCACGCTGTCCACAAAAGCACTCACTTTTATATAAACTACAGGCATAGTTTGTCTTTAACCATTTTCCCGTCCAAGTGTTGGCCTGGTTGGCAGTACTGGCTTCCGTTCATGTGGCTGCAGTGGACAATAGCAACACAATTCATCAGTGCAGAGCAGGTAGTAGCATGCCTGCAGGTGCTGTGCAAGGCAATAAAATGCAAAATGAAGTGCTGTTTAAAGTTAAGGAAGATGGGATTTGCATAAAGCCTGGAGTTTTTCTTCTCTTTCTGTATCTGAAGTGATAATGCAAAACAATATGTCACATGCGCAGACTTGGCCAATGGTATTCATCATATAGCTAGACAGCAGTTTTCTATCATTTTCAAATGGAAATGTGCAACATCGCTTGATCACCGTCACCACCCCATTCCTGGACACAATTGAGTGCCTGCTGACAATGGAAAAACTTGTTGCAGAGCTGACCGTAGAGGAACTCAGCAAGGCCACCAGCTTGGCCTTAGGGAAGGCACCAACCAATGATAGGATTCCCCCAGACCTGGTTCAGCCCTGCGTATCTACACTACTGCACCCACTGCATGAAGTCCTCCATCAGTGTTGGTAGAAGGAGCTGTACCACACAATCAGGAAAACCAAGATCATTACCCTCTACAAAAACAAAGGTGAGAGAAGCAACTGCAAACTCCTCAAGGGTATCTCCCTCTGTGTGTTGGCAAAATCTTTGCCGAGTCTTTTTAGTTCATCTACAGAAGTTGGCTGAATGTGTCCACCCAGAGTGGCTTCTGTGCTGGAAGATCAACTGTGGACATGATTTTCTCTCTCTGCCAACTCCAAGAGAGCCCTTCTACATTGTGTATATTAATCTCACCAAGTTATTTGACTTGGTCGGCAAAGACGGGCTCTTTCAGATCCTCTCCAAGGATGGCTGCCTGGCAAGACTGCAGATCACGATCAAGTCCTTCCTCAAGAACATGAAGGGGACTGTGCAGTACAACGGCAGCTCTTCGGAGCCCTTTGATGTTACACAAGGCTGTGTTCTTGCCCCAATGCCCTTTGGAGTTTTCTTTGCCCTTCTGGCACTGCCACAGAGGGGATCGTCTCCACCCTAGATCAGATGGCAGGTTTTTTAACCTCTCCCGCCTAAGAGCCAAAGTGTGTGAGGCTCTGACTAGAAACACGCTGTTTACTGAGGGTGCAGCAAATACAACCCACACCCTGCAGCACCCCCACAGCTTGATGGATCACTTCTCACAGGTCTGCAAGGAATTTGGTCTGACTCCCAGCCTGAGAAGGATAGATGTATTGGGACAAGACATGAGCCACCACCAGTCATTATTATTGATAACTACGAACTGGATGTTGTTCGTCAGTTCACATACCTGGGGTCCATCATCAGTGACAATCCCTCCTTGGATGTAGAAATTAACAAGCACATCAGGAAGGTTGCAACAACTCTTAACTGCCTCACCACATGAGTCCGGATTAACTCCAAACTCTAAAACAAAGTAGGCTGAAAATGCTTGTGTCACTAGCACACTGCTATATGGCAATGAGACCTGGGCAACATATGCGAAGCAGGAGAGAAGGCTTAACACCTCCCACTTAAGGTGCCTTGGAAGCATCTCGGGCATCTCCTGGACAGACAGAGTCCTGCACGCTGAGGTTCTCTCCTGTGCTAGCCTCTCAGCATAGACCGCACTAGCTGGGCCACGTCCGCCACATACAGTAAGGCTGCATCCCAAAGGACAAACTCTACAGTGATGTGGCTTCAGATAAGGTAACTCCTGGCTGCCTGCAACTGCGATACAAGGATGTCTGCAAGCAGAACATGAAGATGCTGGATATCAACATTGAGTCGTGGGAGGAACTTGTAGCCGACCTTGCCAGGTGGAGAAGTATCCTGAAACAACACCTTAAACGTGGCGAACAAAAATTCTGCAAAGCAGTGGAAGACAAATTGACCCATGGAAAGATCGTGGGAAGGACTCATCGGACTAACTCTCTTTGAAACGGGTACGGCACCTTTAAGTGGACAATGGTTCGTCACCATGGCTTGAAGGGAGGCAGGAGAGGGGACTCCACACCAGGATGAAATACAGAGGAATGAGACCCTCTCTATCCAGCATCCAGGTAGCAAACGTACAGTCAGTGGAGAACTAAAATGAGGATCTGAGGACAAGATGGCTGTATCGCAGAGAAATGAGAGATTATAATGTTCTATGTGTAACCGAGACATGGCTCGCTCCCAGTACACCAGATATGGCGATCAGACCAGAAGGCTTCTCAGTTCGCAGGATGGACTGAACTGCTGATTTAGAAAAGGCAAATGGTGGAGGTGTGTTTTCATAATAAACTCTCAGTGATGCACCCAAGTGATGGTTTCATTGAACTCATGTCCCGCAATCTTGAACACCTAATCATCAAATGCCATCTATTCTACTTACATAGGAAGTTCTCCATCATAATCCTGACCGTAGTTTATATTCCACCAACAGCCAACTATAATCAAGTGCTGAAGGTATAATGCTATCTTCAAACAAGAAACATCACAGAAGCATCACAGCCTGGTATGGGAACACCAATGCCCTGGAATGGAAAATCATGTAAAAAGTAGGGGATACGGCCCAGTCCATCACAGGTAAAGCCGTCCCCAACGCTGAGCATATCTACACAGAGTGTTGCTGCAGGAAAGCAGCATCCATCATCAGGGAACCTATCACCCAGGTCATGCTTTCTTCTTGCTGCTGCCATCAGGAAGAAGGTACAGGAACTACAGGGCTCCCACCAGGACAGTCAGGAGCAGCTATTATTCCCCCCCAGCCATCAGGAATCTTATGTGGATAGGGTGGTGAAGAAAGCTTTTGGTATGTTGGCCTTTATAAATCAGAGCATTGAGTATAGGAGTTGGGATGTAATGTTAAAATTGTACAAGGCATTGGTGAGGCCGAATTTGGAGTATTGTGTACAGTTCTGGTCACCGAATTATAGGAAAGATGTCAACGAAATAGAGAGAGTACAGAGAAGATTTACTAGAATGTTACCAGGGTTTCAGCACCTAAGTTACAGAGAAAGGTTGAACAAGTTAGGTCTTTATTCTTTGGAGCGTAGAAGGTTGAGGGGGAACTTGATAGAGGTATTTAAAATTGAGGGGGATAGATAGAGTTGACGTGGATAGGCTTTTTCCATTGAGAGTAGGGGAGATTGAAATGAGGACATGAGTTGAGAGTTAGGGGGCAAAAGTTTAAGGGTAACACGAGGGGGAATTTCTTTACTCAGAGAGTGGTAGCTGGGTGGAACGAGCTTCCAGTAGAAGTGGTAGAGGCAGGTTCGGTATTGTCATTTAAAGTAAAATTGGATAGGTATCTGGACAAGAAAGGAATGGAGGGTTTTGGGCTGAGTGCGGGCCAGTGGGACTAGGTGAGAGTAAGTGTTTGGCACGGACTAGAAGGGCTGAGATGGCCTGTTTCCATGCTGTAATTGTTATATGGTTATATGCTTATATTGTACCAGAGGGGATAATTTCACTCAACTTTACTTGCCCCATCATTGAAATGTTCCCACAACCAATGGACCCACTTTCAGGAACTTTTTGTCTCATTTTCTTGATTTGTATTGTTTATTTATTTATTATTATTATTATTTATTTTGTATTTGCACAGTTTGTTGTCTTTTGCACACTGATTGAGCACCCAAATTGGAGTAGTCTTTCACTGATTCCACTATGGATCTATTGAATATGCCTGCAAGAAAATGAATCTCAGCATAATATATGGTGACATATATGTACTTTGATAATAAACTTACTTTAAACTTTGAACTTTGGATGGAGGATATTGAACTTCACAATTGATTTACAGGAAGAAGTAAACCAATGAAGTAGGGTAAGGTAGAGAACACAGTGAGAGAAAAACAGACGGTGATCTTGCTGATAATTAATGCAAATAGTAACTTCGTACTGCTCATTATGCCGCTGGTGTTTAAGGCTGCAATGAAGGTACTCCAGCTCTGTAGCACACAGATATAGAAGGATTTTTCATTGCTGTTTCTGTAGCAATTTTGTTTTACCAGTCAGGGTTGTTAGCCCTGAGCTGAACCCCTGAACCTGGAGGACTGGTGGACCATTCTTAGTCTGGCCTCGACCCTTTGATATGTTTGGCACGGGTGACCCTACCAAGAGTCAAAGCATAAGGCATTGACTCCAGCCAACATAGATCTCTGGATCATTGACCAGCTGAAACATCTCCACCCAAGCAAGGCTGCAGGCCCGGATGGTGTCAGCCCCAGGGTGCTCAAAGCCTGTGCCCCCCAGCTATGTGGAGTACTTCACCATGTCTTCAACCTGAGCCTGAGTCTCCAGAGGGTTCCTGTGCTGTGGAAGACGTCCTGCCTCGTTCCTGTACTGAAGACACCGCGCCCCAGTGGCTCCAATGACTACAGACCGGTGGCATTGACCTCCCACATCATGAAGACCCTGGAGAGACTTGTTCTAGAGCAGCTCCGGCCTATGGTTAGGCCACACTTAGACCCCCTCCAGTTCGCCTATCAGCCCCGACTAGGAGTTGAGGATGCCATCGTCTACCTGCTGAACCGTGTCTATGCCCAACTGGACAAGCCGGCGAGCACTGTGAGGGTCATGTTTTTTGACTTCTCCAGTGCGTTCAACACCATCCGCCCTGCTCTGCTGGGTGAGAAGCTGACAGTGATGCAGGTGGATGCTTCCCTGGTGTCATGGATTATTGATTACCTGACTGGCAGACCACAGTACGTGTGCTTGCAACACTGTGTGTCAGACAGAGTGGTCAGCAGCACTGGGGCTCCACAGGGAACTGTCCTGTCTCCCTTTCTCATCACCATTCTCAACTCGGACTTCAACTACTGCACAGAGTCTTGCCATCTTCAGAAGTTTTCTGATGACTCTGCCATTGTTGGATGCATCAGCAAGCGAGATGAGGCTGAGTACAGGGTGACGGTGGGAAACTTTGTCACATGGTGTGAGCAGAATCATCTGCAGCTTAATGTGAAAAAGACTAAGAAGCTGGTGGTGGACCTGAGGAGGGCTAAGGCACCGGTGACCCCTGTTTCCATCCAAGGGGTCAGTGTGGACATGGTGGAGGATTACAAATACCTGGGGATACGAATTGACAATAAAGCGGACTGGTCAAAGAACACTGAGGCTGTCTACAAGAAGGGTCAGAGCCGTCTCTATTTCTTGAGGAGACTGAAGTCCTTTAATATCTGCCGGATGATACTGAGGATGTTCTTCGAGGCTGTGGTGGCCAGTGATATCATGTTTGCTGTTGTGTGCTGGGGCAGCAGGCTGAGGGTAGCAGACACCAACAGAATCAACAAACTCATTCATAAGGCCAGTGATGTTGTGGGGATGGAACTGGACTCTCTGACGGTGGTGTCTGAAAAGAGGATGCTGTCCAAGTTGCATGCCATCTTGGACAATGTCTCCCATCCACTCCATAATGTACTGGTTATGCAGAGGAGTACATTCAGCAGAGACTCATTCCACTGAGATGCAACACTGAGTGTCATAGGAAGTCATTCCTGCCTGTGGCCATCAAACTTTACAACCCCTCCCTTGGAGTGTCAGACACCCTGAGCCAATAGGCTGGTCCTGGACTTATTTCCACTTGGCATAATTTACTTATTATTATTTAATTATTTATGGTTTTATATTGCTATATTTCTACACTATTCTTGGTTGGTGCAACTGTAACGAAACCCAATTTCCCTCGGGATCAATAAAGTATGCTGTCTGTCTGTCATTGAGGCATGAAAGCCTCCAAACCCTCAACAAGGTTCTGGTCCTCTTGGGGATGAACAATAACATTAGGAGGAAAGTTTGCTTGTTTATTTAACAAGTTAATAGACTAATTGCCAGCAGGGATATTGAATTGTAACAAACTCATTCGGCTGGTTCCATCCATTTTGCATGCGGGCTGTCATAATCAATATGATTGTAGTTGTCAGGTCTCTGACGTGTTTAAAAAAATTAATATAATTCAGAGACAAGTCATTACTACAAAGTACAGACATCATAGAAATTGCAGATGCTGGAAATTTAGGACAACATGCATAAATTGCTGGAGGAACTCAATGGGTCAGGCAGTATCTATAGAGGGAAAGGGAAAGTCGATATTTCAGACTGATTCCCAATGAAGGGCTTTGGCCAGATATGTTAACTCTTCATTTCTCTCCATCGATGCTGTCTGACCAATGAGTTGCTCCAGCATTTTGTGTGAGTTTTTGCAGCAAAGTACAGTGTGTATTTTGTATGGTTCAATTCTTTCTATAAACTCAGGTGGTGAGGTTATTGCAAATATCTAATCAGCCGATCATCTGGCAACAAATTAATACATAAAAAGCATGAAGACAAGGTACATAAGTTCAGTCGCTGTTTAGACCAAACATCAGAATGGGGAAGAAATGTGAATTACCCTGTTAATGAGAGAAGTCAGAGGAGAATGTCCAGACTGGATCAAGTGGACAGGAAGGCAACAGTAACACAAATAAACACATGCTACAACAGTGGTGTGCAGAAGATCATCTCTGAACATTCAACATGCCGAACCTTGATGTGGATGGACTACATTAGTAGAAGACCATGAACATACACTCTGTGGTTATTTGATTAGGTGCAGTAGGCATCTAATAATGCAGCCACTGGGTGTACTCCAAGTTGCGATGTAGAGAGAGCCTGCACGCAGCTGTGATCCCGTGAATTCTCTAGCATTTCTTACTTTGATAGTAAATTTACTCTGACTTTGATTTATTCTGCATTGTATTGAGCTACAGTTTTTAAGCTTTATTGGAGCTGCACTCAGCCAGCCAATAGAATACTATGACCTCTTAAATCACTTAAATCATAAGACCATAAAATATAGGAGCAGAATTAAGCCATTTCAGTCTGCTCTGCCAGTTCATCGTGGCTGATCCAATTTTCCTCTCAACCCCAATATCCTGCCTCCTCCCTGTATCTCTTCATGTCCTGACCAATGAAGAATCTGTCAAGCTCTGCCTTAAATATGCATAGTCCTGGCCTCCACAGCTGCCTGTGGATAAGAATTCCATAGATCCACCATGCTCTGGCGAAAGAAATTCCTTTTTAACTTCATTCTAAAAGAATGCCTCTCTGAGGCTGTGTCCTCTAGTCTTAGACTCTCCCACTATAGGAAACATTCTGTTCACATCCACACTATCAAGGCCTTTCACCATTCAATAGGTTTCAATGAGGTCATCCCTCATTCTTCTGAATTCTAGTAAATACAGGCCCAGGGCTATCAGAAGTTCTTCATATGACATGCTATGAAATCATTTTTGTGCACCTCCTTTGAACCCTCTCCGGTTTCAGCACATCCTTTCCAAGATAAGGGGCCCAAACTGCTCACAATACTCCAAGTGGGGCCTCACCAGTGCTTTATAAAGTCTCAACATTACATCCTTGCTTTATATTCTGGTCGTCTTGAAATGAATGCAAACCTTGCATTTGCCTTCCTCACCACAGACTCAACCTGCAAATTAACTTTTAGGGAAACCTGCACAAGGACTCTCAAGTCCCTTTGCACCCCAGTTTTTTTGTATTTTCTCTCCATTTAGAAAATAGTCATCCCCTTATTTCTTCTACCAAAGTGCATGACCATACACTTTCCAACATTGCCATTTCTTTGTCCATTCTCCTAATCTGTCTGTCCTTCTGTAGCCTTTCTACCTCCTCAAAACTACCTGCTCCTCCATCTACCTGTATATCATCTGCAAACTTTGTAACAAAGCCATCAATTCCATCATCTGAATTATTGAAATATAACGTAAAAAGAATCGGTCCCAATACAGAGCCTGTGAAACACCACTGATCACCGGCAGTCAGCCGGAAAAAGCTCCCTTTATTCCCACTCTTTGCCTCCTGCCAATCAACCACTACTTTATCCATGCTTGAATCTTTCCTGTAATAACATGAACTCGTAGCTTGTTGAGCCGCCTCATGTGTGGCACTTGTCAAAGGCCTTCTCAGAATCCAAGTGCAGAACATCAGCTGATTCTCCCTTGTCTATCTTGCCTATTACTTCTTCAAAGAATTCCAACTGATTTGTCAGGCAAGACTTTCCCTTGAGGAAGCCACACTGACTATGCCTATTTTATCATGTGCTTCCAAGTACCCTGAGACCTCATTCTTAATAATGTACTCCAAAATCTTCCCAACCATTGACGCCAGACTAACTAGTTTATAGTTTCCTTTCTTCTGCCCCTCTCCCTTCTTGAAGAGTGGAGTGACATTTACAATTTTCTAGCCTTTCGGAACAATTCCAGAATCTAGTGATTCATGGAAGATCATTACTAATGCCTCCACGATCTGTTCAGCCACTTCTTTCAGAACTCTAGGTTGTACACTGTCTGGTCCAGATAACTTCAGTTTCCCAAGAAATTTCTCTCTATTTATGGTAACTTCACACACTTCATACTCCTTGACACCTGGAACTTCTGCCATACTGCTAGTGTCTTCCACCATGAAGACTGATGCAAAATACTTATTTGGTTCATCCACTATTTTGTTGTCCCTCATTATCACCTCTCCAGCATCGTTTCCCAGTGGTCCAATATCCACTTTCATCTCTCTTTTACACTTTGTGTATCTAAAGAAACTTTTGGTATCCTCTTTAATATTATTGGCTACCTTAATTTTGTATTCCATCTTTACTTTCTTAATTACTTTTTTAGTTGCCTTCTGTTCTTTCTTAAAAATTCCCAGTCCTCTAACTTCCCACTAATCTTTGGTCTATTATATGTTCTCTCTTTAGCTTTTATGTTGGCTTTGACTTCTCTTGTTGGTCACGGTTGTGTCATCTTACCTTTAGAATTCTTCTTCCTTTTTGGGATGTATATGTCCTGTGTCTTCCAAATTGCTTCCAGAAATTCCAGCCATTGCTGCTCTGCCATCATTCTTGCCAGTGTTCTTTTCCAATTAATTCTGGCCAAATCCTCTCTCATGCCTCTCTAATTCCCTTACTCCACTGTAATAATGATACATTTGACTTTAGCTTGTCCTTCTGAAATTTGAGGGTGAATATGATCATTTTATGATCACTTGTCCCTATGGGGTTCTTTTACCTTAAGCTCTCTAATCAATTCTGGTTCATTGCACAACTCCCAATCTAGAATAGCTGATCCCCTCATGCTCTTAGACCATGAGCTGCTCTTAAAAAAAAATCTCATAGGTACTCTTAGAAATTTCCCCTTTGGTAATCCAGCACTGACCTAATTTTCCCAATCTACTTGTATATTGAAGTCCCCCATGACTATTGTAATATTTCCCTTTAGGCATGCTATTTCTATCTCCTGTTGTAATTTATAGGCCACATCCTTACTACCATTTGGGGTTCTGGAAACAACTTCCATCAGGGTCTTTTTACCCTTGCAGTTCCTTAGCTCTATCCACAATGATTCAACCTTCCAACCCTATGTCACCTCTTTCTAATGATTTGATTTCATTTTTTACTAACAGAGCAATGCCACAGGCTTTCCTGCCTGTCCTTTCAATACAATATGTATCTTTTGACATTAAGCTCCCAGCTATAATCTTTCAGCCATGGTTCTCTGATGCCTACGACATCATACCTGCCAATCTGCAACTGTGCTGCAAGTTCATCTACCTTATTCCATATACTGTGCACATTGAGATACAACAACTTCAGTCCTGTATTCTCCCTTTATAATTTTGGTGCACCATGCTCAATCTTTTGATTCCTAACTTTGTCAGCGGTATTACTAACATCTGCCTCCATAACCTCTCCACTATCTGTTCTGGCACTCTGGTTCCCATTATAGGAGCAGGAGTAGGCCATCTGGCCTATTGAGCCTGGTCTGCCATTCAATAAGATCATGGCTGATCTGACCATGGACTCATCTTCACCTACCTGCTTTCTCCCCATAACCCTTAATTCCCCTATTATGCAAAAATCTGTCCAACCTTGTCTTAAATACATTTACTAAGGTAGCCTCCACTGCTTCATTGTGCAGAGAATTCCAGATTCACCACTCTCTGGGAAAAGCAGTTCTTCCTCATCTTTGTCCTAAATCTACTCCCCCGAATCTTGAGGCTATGTCCCCTAGTTCTAGTCTCACCTACCAGTGGAACCAACTTTCCTGCCTCTATCTTATCCCTCTCATAATTTTATGTGTTTCTATAAGATCACCAAGAAACCATCCCTTCTGTACAGGTACCACCTTCCCTGGAAGAGAGCCCAATGATCCAAAAATCTTACGCCCTCCATCTTACACTTAGGCACATGATCTTCTTCGTTCTGTCCTCACTAGCACATGGCACAGGTAGCAATTCTGAGACCACAACCCTGGAGGTCCTGCCCTTTAACTTAGCACCTAACTCCCTGAACTCTCTATGCAGAAACTCGTCACTCATTCTACCCATGTCAATGGGAACTACATGGACCATGATTTCTGGGTATTCACTCTTCAGAATGATGAGGACTCGATCCAAGATATTCCGAATCCTGGCACCCGGGAGGCAACGTACCATCTGGGAATGTCGTTCTCTCCCACAGATCCTCCTGTTCATTCCCCTAACTAATGAATTCCCTTTCACCCCAGCTTCCCTTCTGAGTCACAGAGGCAGACTCAGTGCCAGAGACCCGACCACTGTGACTTTCCTTTGTTAGGTCATTTCCCACCCCCCCCCCCCCAACCCTGACAGTATCCAAAGTGATAAACCTGTCGTTGAGAGAGTTGGCTACAGGGGTACTCTGCACTGGCTTCTTAACCCCCTTTCCCCTTCCTGACTCACACCCAGTTTCCTGTGTCTTGCTCCTTGGTTTTAACTACCTCTCTATGTGTCTTATCTATCACCCCACCCCCAGCCTCCCAAATGATCCGGATTTCATCCAGTTCCAGCTCCAACTCCAACTCCTTAACGCAGCTTGTTAGGAGCTGCAGCTGGATGCACTTGTAGCGATCGGGGATACTGGAGACCTCTCTGCCTTCCTGCATCCCGCAAGAGGAACATTTTGCACTATCTTGCCTGTCATCTTTCCCTAGCTGAACAGATATAAAGAGGAAAAAACTTGAGCTTTTCTTTCATTTGTTTTCTCTGAGTCAAGCCTCTCTTCCCTGAAGCCTTGAAGAGCTAAAACCTTAAGACCACCACTGACTATGTCCACTCAAACTTGTGCTCATTAGATGGCTTTAGGGTACCAGGAGGCTTCACTCATTACAGGATTCAAGATTCATGTTAACTTATCAAGTGTAAATTCAAACGTAGGGTGAAATGAGTAACAACTAACACACCCGACGGTGTGTTGCGGCAGCCCACAAATGTTAGCACGTATTCTGGCAGCAACATAGCATGACCAATATTTTGCCTGCACTTGGAGTTATTGCATTCATGTGGCTGGTTCAATTCAGTGGTTCAAAGGTTCATTTATTATCAAAGGATACAACTCTGAACTTCTCCTTCTCCAGATAGCCACAAAACCAAGAAAGCAAACACAACAGGTGCACGATAATCAACCCTCAAATTCCTCCTCCCCACACAAGAAAACAAACAAAAATGAAACAGACACATCAACCCCCATATCTGCCTCTCCCGCACGTGAAAATTGAGGAAGATTGGGTGAAAAACACAGAATATGAAAAAAAACCATAAGAGTGAAAAATGGTGCACAGTCTAAGTCCACATACAAAATGCAAAAAAACCTGGGCAACATTCCTCATCTCCATAGCAGTGTTGTCTCACCAGTGATACAAAGGCAGTCTCCCCTCTTCAGCAGGAGAGCGATCCCCCAGTGATAAAAAGGCAGGCAGCTGGCATTTCAGTCTCTTTCATTGCTTAAATCGGCAAACAATGTAAGCTTTAATCAGTGAAATGGAGTCACGCATCAGCTCTGTGGTGACCTTAGTATGTTGATGATGAGGAATACAGCAGTAGTATACAAGACAGGTAATTGAATTCTCCTTTGTGGGAGATGAAGTTGAAGTGTTATTTGCCATATATCAAGCCATACCTGCATGTTATTTGGGACTTACAGCATGCAAGCATGTACAGCTTGCTCCATTTGCATAGAGTTACAAGTAGAAATAAACATGGTGTAATTGTAAATGAACATCCCACTTCTGACTCTAACATGTTATAAAGATCATTGACGAAACTGTGAATATGTGCAGTGGCTAAGACATGAGGAACCTCTGCAGCAGTGAGGTGGGTTGAGACAATTGATCTCTGCAAACCACGGTCATCTTATTTGCCCAGTCACTGGAACATTTTCCCTATGATTTTCTTAACTGCAGTTTTGTCAAGGCTTCTTCACGCACTATTACTATATTGAGACAGTCATGTCCACTTTCTCTGAGATTCAGTTCTTTGGTCCACACCTGGACCAACGTTGTGATGAAGTCTGGGGCTGTGTGATCCTGGCAAATCGAATTGGTCATGAGTGAGCATGTTGTGGGTGAGTAAATGTGGCTATGTTTTCCTCTGCTTTGTCTTTCCCCATACCTTGATTCCCATTATATCCAAAAATCTATAGCTCTTCGTATTGAATATACTTAGTGATTGAGCTAGTGGAGTGCTTTTGGGTAGAGAATTCAATGGATTTGTTACCCTTTGGTAAGAAATTTCTGAAAGGCCCTTTCTCACTTTGAACCCTGGTTCTTGACACCCCAACCAGGGGACATAGCATCCCAGTGAACAGTATATCCTTAAGGTTTTGTATCCTTCACTGTGATCACCTGCTATTCTTCTCAACTCAAAATCCAGTCAGATTTATCTCATTTCATCAGATTAGCATCTTGATCCCAGGAATCCCAGGCACCTCCTCTGTCTCAAATACTGTAAATACTTCTTTCATAGGGAGATGAGGACATTGTTTTCCAGGTGCAGTCTCACCAACCCTTCTGATACTAAACAAGCTAGCTTTACTCATTATTAAAATTGTCTTGTAATAAAGACTAATGTACCATTTGCCCTTATGATTACTTTCTATACCTGCATGTTCATTTTCAGTGATTTGTGTACAAGAAAACACAAGCCCTTCTGAATACCTATACCTTTTAAACTCTCAGTACTTGAAAATACTCCACTTTTTTCCAAAGTGCAGGACCTGTTTTTGTCCTTGTGGTATTCTAGCCCTCTGCTGACAGATATCTTTTTTACTGATGCAAATTTTCTTTTGCATCCTGAGCTGGAACTGATTTGACACAGGATGCACTGTGACTCAGAAGAGAAGTGAAGAGGACTGCATTATTGATAGGAGGTTACATAATCAGAGGATTACACATGAGATTCTGTGGATATGATAGAGACACCGGGTGGCATGTTGCCTCCCAGAAACCAGAGTCAGGGATGTTTCAGAGCAGAACCATGGCATTCTACAGGGGGAAGGTGAGCAGACAGAAGTTTCGGTACATATTGACAGAGCCAACTTGATGGGCCGAATAGCCTAATTCTGCTCCTATAACTTATGGTCTTCTGCTCAGTAAAATCAATATTGATTTATTATTGTCACATACAGTGAAAATTTTGTCTGCATACCGTTCATGCAGATCAAATCATTACACTGTGCATTGAGCCAGAAAAAGGTAAACCAGTAACGATGCAGACTGAAGTGTGAAAGCTACCAAAGAGGTGCTGTACAAGTAAATGATAAAGTGCAAAATCATAGCAATGTGGATTGTGAGGTCAAGAGTCTATCTTGTTATATCAGTGCTCCATTCCAGAGTTGGATAACACTGGAATAGAAGCTATTCTTGAGCCTGTTGCTATGTGCTTTCAGACTTTTATATCTTCTGCCTGATGGAGGAGGGAGAAGAGAGGATGTCTGGGGTGTGTGTGGTCTTTGATTATGCCAGCAGCAAGAAGCATAGACTAATGAGGGGAGACTTTTTCCAGTGCTGTGTTGGTGTGTCCATAACTCGCTGCAGTTTCTTGCTTTAAAAATTGTGCAAACTGATCCATTTAAAATGATGAATGTGTTTCAATAATATATGTAATTCTCTTCAACTACAGATGGTTCAGTGGTTTTAACTGGGAAGGATTAAAAGCCAGGACAACACCTTCACCTTTAAAAAGAGAGGTATTTGCTCCGCCTTTTCCTCCGAAACAAGTCTTTAATAATTTTGCAGTTCATTTTATTCTGGAAAACATCACAATTAATGGCTTTGGAGCTGCAAGATCAGTGCAGGACAGGATGTCAATCTATCATAATCAGTGATATTTTACTCTGTAAATAATTAAGGTATTTGAATATTAGTAGTATTGAATATTGGAAGTGATATTTTACTCTATACTCTGCATCTAGATGCAAAAATCTAACGCTTGGAGAACCTGAAACTGATATTTAGGAATTGATTTTACCATGTGGGCTGATAGCCACCATTTCCTCAGGGTCATCCTCCTGTATAAAGAACCGGAATTGATTAGGGAGCTTAAGATAAAAGAACCCTTAGGAAGCTTTGATCATAATATGATAGAATTCACTCTGTAGTTTGAGAGGGAGAAGCGAAAGTCACATGTATCAGTATTACAGTGGAATAAAGGGAATTAGAGGCACGAGAGAGGAGCTGGCCAAAGTTGTTTGGAATGGGAAAATTGCCGGGATAATGGCAGAGCAGCAATGGCTGGAATTTCTGGGAGCAATTTGGAAGGCACAGGATCGATTCCAAAGGCAGGATGATGCAACTGAGGCTGAGAAGGGAAATCAAAGCCAACATAAAAGCAAAAGAGAGGGCATAAAATAGAGCAAAAATTAGTGGGAATTTAGAGAATTGGGAAATTTTTCAAAACCAACAGAAGGCAACTGAAAAAAATCGTAAGGGGGAAAAGATGAAATATGAAGGCAAGCTGGTCAATAATATCAAATATACTACCAAAGGTTCTTTCAGATATATGTAATGCCCTAGTTAAAGTTTCTACTGCTCTGCTGTGAGGTAGGTTTTTCTACCAGTTTTCTGTAAAAGCAGTGTGTCTGCAACCTGATCAGCAACCTGATAATTAAGAGATTGCACTTTTGGTAGGAAAATGTTGAATAAGATATATTTTTTTTCTCAGCTTACAGGTCCAACAGATTATAGGTATTTTGACACCTATCCTCCAGATAAGGACGTTCCCCCAGATGAACTGTCAGGTTGGGACAAGGATTTCTAGATTGATGACAAATCATCTACAATTTATGGGAAAATGCTACTCTAACTGATGTTCATAAGGTGTATGGAGAATTTCCTCTTTATATGCATCTTCAGATATGTGGCTTTGTTACCAAGACAAACGACTGCTGAAGAGAGTGAAAGCTAAAGGATGAATGAATTAGAAGTCCAAAGTGTTTTAATAATACCTGAAATGACTGATGAACTCTTCTGAAGGTGCTCCTTGTGAAAATAATACTTTAGGCTGTAGAAAAGCAGTTGCACTGTGTGAGCAGGAGCTCATATGGGAATGTTATGATGTAAGCGAATCCAGCTATGAATGTGCAGTCAGCAGTAAGCGTTGTATTGCACAGATTTCTCCCAGGTACTTTGCTGCCTCTCTTGAGCAATGCATCAGGCTTGGCGCTGAATCAACTCCACAGTATTCCTGTGCGCTGCCCTGCTGCTTTATTATTTCTGTAGATTATGCTCATAATTTAGAAAAGTTTATTCATAAGCAGCCATTAAATCATTATACTGATCTAATTATATTTTCACAATTTAGCAATTCTATTCTTGGACAAACCTTTTAGCACCTCTCTTTCTATATTAACTTCTACTAATGTTACTTCTGAAATAGCTTCCTTTAGAATCAGGAAATATGACCAAAAATCAATCAACAAAGAGCTTAAAATTTCATCCAGAACCCGCAAGTTCTCAGATATCCATCATATTTAAAAGAACAAGGTAAATATACTGTAGATGACCTTGTACTATCTAACCAAATTATGCACCATCCCTTACCAAACAGTATTACCAGATCATATTTGAGTTTAATAAAAATAAGGAAGGATTCGGTTCTGCTAGTTTCAGAATTTCCATGCCAGCTTTATAAGAGGCAGCATCTTTGTCAAAATAGTTTCAAAGAATAACACAAGCATTCCTTAAGCCATCATTTCCAGATTTTCTCTCACACTTAAGTTCTGTAAGAAATAGGGCAAATTGGCCTCCTGGACTCAAGTGGGCGCTATCTAGCAAGATACAGTGCTGAGGAGTTATCCATGCAAGCAATACTAATGGTAAAAATGATTTTTTTTAAAGATTCCTATCAGCTACCAAAGGGAACATGGGAGAAGTCTCTGGTGCCCCTCCTCTCCTCATTCCCTTTCACCTATGGTCCATTCTCCTCAACTATCAGATTCCTTATTCTTCAGCCCTTTACCTTTCTTTACCTTTTCCACCTATCATCTCCTGGCTTGTAACTCCATCACACTTCCCCCCACCTTCTTATTGTGGCTTCTTCCCCCTTCCTTTCCAGTCCTGATGAAGGATCTTGGCCCAAAGCGCTGACTGTTTCTTCCTCTTCATAAATGCTACCTGACCTGCTGAGTTCCTCCAGCATTTTGTGTCTGTTCCTGTAAGGAATTATGAGTTTGCATTGAAGTCAATGGAGAGAAGATTCATAATGTTCATTTCTGGGGTGAAGGAGTTGACCTATGATCTTTGTCAGGACACCCACCATCAATTGATTTGTCTGATCAACTCCCATGCTAATGGTACCAATTCAATATGGCTGAGATGTGATCTGAGAAAAGTTGTTGTTAACATTGAAGGGAGGACACATAAATCATTTTATATAAGGATAACCACTGAGGCTGAAAGATGCTGAGTGTAGAACGTCAACAGGACAGTGCAGATGTTTAAGTAATTTAATAAAGTTCCTAATTTTTATGTGAATGAACAGCAAAGGTCCTAGCTTTCCATCATAAGTTCCAATTTCTTCCAATTTCAGCTGTAAAAGAAACATAACACCACACAACCTATAACTTAATTAAGTGAGTAACTGATGTTGGGAAAATATTGACTGCACTGGAGTGAATTGTGCACAACTGTGCCTCGAGCTAATTCTCAATGGCACAGTTCAGTCCGGACATGATAGCTGCCATGATTTGCTGTGTACAAAACATTTTTATGGGGAACCTGTGCATAAAGAAGTGAGGAAATTGGTTCAGATTCTAGGTGAATGCATTTATGTTATTTTCAAATTAAATTTGTCACAGAAATGCTTTTATTTAATAATAAATTACTAATAAAGTATGTCTGATCACATAAGTTCAAGATGGTGATTATAGATTCTAATAAAGTTAAATTGAGTCTTTTCCTCTTGTCAGTGTTAAGAAAATGATGCTTTTG
Source organism: Hemitrygon akajei (assembly GCF_048418815.1). NCBI lineage: Eukaryota > Metazoa > Chordata > Chondrichthyes > Myliobatiformes > Dasyatidae > Hemitrygon > Hemitrygon akajei. The sequence goes on along the minus strand of NC_133136.1, from coordinate 106,557,390 downwards.
TACTGGAATATTTGTTTTTATATTTTAATAAACTTTAGATACACAAAAGCAAAATTGCAATGGGATTTTATTAGGATTCATGCTGATTATTATCATATTTCAAAAATCCCACAAAATAATGAGCAGATGGTTCAGTATGCATTCAATCTTATTGGGACTAGCAGCAACCTTCAAGTCATCATATAAAGTTAAAACAGAATTTAGGGTGAAAATACAAGGTGTAATTTCATTATCTTTACCTCATGATTAATATTTCATTTATGCAATGGTAAATTGAACATTTAAGATATTTTAATAGGCACAGTATGTGAACAGTAGTCATTACCTGTGTGATGCTCTTACATACTCAGTGTTTGCATGATATTACCTTACTAGATGACATAAGCATCTTACAAGACATCCGTTTCATTCAGCGATTCCATCCTGGTTCTGTCTATTGGTTTGTACTCCCCTTCAGTCCTGCAACTCACTGGCCAAGCCACCTCACCTAACTCCGTTATTTACAGCCACCTTCATACACCTTGATGCAACTCTCCAGAATGCATCTTTCTCACCCTCTTCCTTTCAACCTCCTTCTTCAAAATAATAATTAAAGCAACTTCTTTCAACCAGTTTTTATAATTCAGCTTTTGTTGACAGCAGTATTTATTCTTCATACCTCTGTAAAATATCGTGGTAGGACAATGAATGGGAACTTGTCACTGGCTGAAGGTTGGACTGGCAGTTAAAAGTAATGATGAAATCCTGTCATAAAGCTTCACTTTATAGATCAGCTTTAATAGAGAGAAAGACAGGAGCCAAATGGAACAAAATTAACTCCATCACTCAAAAGGAGATATTAGGACAGATGACTGATGTAATGGGAGGTCTTTATAGAGTCATAGAGTACTAGAGCACAAAAACAGGCCCTTTGGCCCATCTAATCCATGTTGAACAATTAATCAGCCTAGCCCTATCGACCTTGGACCACAGCGTTCATACCCCTCCCATTCATGTACCTATGTTGGAATTGAACCTGCATTCGCCACTTCCACTGTCAGCTCTTTCCACCCTCCGAGTGAAGGTGCTCCCCCTCATGTTCCCTTAACCGTTTCACCTTTCACCCTTTACCATGGTTACAGCCGTAGCTCCCTGCTTGGTAGAGGTGGTGCTGCTGGGTGGACCTGCAATGGGTTGCAGGAGGGGGTGGACTATGTTGAAGAAGGTGTGCATAGCCGGGTATGGAAGTTGGGTAAGCAGGCAGGGAGTGGGGGATCCTGCATGTCCCATGAGGAAATGTTTCTAGTGCTGCTTAGGGCAGGTGGATGAGGTCCCCACTCTTGCTCTCTATGAAATGTGGAGGAATACTGCAAGGGATAGTCAGGCAAGGGAGGGAGTTCATTTTCTGTGCCCTCCTCGGTTAAGGGTTTGCCTAATCCCTCAACAGATTCAGACGCTTGAGATCAGTATTCCCTGGATGTGGCATTGGAGGCTCCACGGAGAACACTGGTGGAGCCCCAGTGGTATCCTCAGGCTTTCAGTACAAATCGGAGTCCTGTCACTTGCAGAAGTTCTCTGTGACTCTGCAGTGGTCGGCTGTATCAGAGACGGGCAGGAGTCGGAGTACAGGGGACTGGGGGACAAGTTTGTGGAGTGGTGTGGGAGGAATCACCTGCTCCTGAATGTGGCCAAAACCAGGGAGACGGTGATTCATTTTAGAAGGAAGAGGGCTGTGACGAGTCCAGTATACATTCTAGGAGAAGTTACGATGGTGGAGGAGTGTTAGCTCGATAAGCGAATTGACTGGAAAACCATCATCAAGGCTGTTTACAAGAAGGGGATGAACAGACTCTATTTTCTAAGGAAGCTGAGCTGAGATCCTTCAATGTGTGCGGCAGGATGTTGGAGAACTTTTACCAGTCTGTTGTGGCGAGTGCAGTCTTCTTTGCTGCTTTGGGGGAGTAGCATTGGTACTGGTGATACAAAAAGACTAAATAGACTCATCAAAAAGGCTGGTGAAGAAAGCTTTTGGTATGCTGGCCTTTATAAATCAGAGCATTGAGTATAGGAGTTGGGATGTAATGTTAAAATTGTACAAGGCATTGGTGAGGCCAAATTTGGAGTATTGTGTACAGTTCTGGTCACCAAATTATAGGAAAGATGTCAACAAAATAGAGAGAGTACAGAGGAGACTTACTAGAATGTTACCTGGGTTTCAGCACCTAAGTTACAGAGAAAGGTTGAACAAGTTAGGTCTTTATTCTTTGGAGCATAGAAGGTTGAGGGGGAACTTGATAGAGGTATTTAAAATTGAGGGGGATAGATAGAGTTGACGTGGATAGGCTTTTTCCATTGAGAGTAGGGGAGATTGAAACGAGGATATGAGTTGAGAGTTAGGGGGCAAAAGTTTAGTGGTAACACGAGGGGGAACTTCTTTACTCCGAGAGTGGTAGCTGTGTGGAATGAGCTTCCAGTAGAAGTGGTAGAGGCAGGTTCGATATTGTCATTTAAAAAAAAGAATAGGTATATGGACAGGAAAGGAATGGAGGGTTATGGGCTGAGTGCAGGTCAATGGGACTGGGTGAAAGTAAGTGTTCAGCACGGACTAGAAGGGCCGAGATGGCCTGTTTCTGTGCTGTAATTGTTATATGGTTGTATGGTTCTAGAATTGATTTCCAGCATCAATGAAGGAGCAATGATAAAATGCCAAGACAGAATGGTGTGCAACAAGGAGTGGAAGCTACCAGTCTGCTATTCTTGTGTGTCAGATGTGGACCAAGGCTGTAATGTGATAGGGAGTGAATTGATCCTGATGAAAGCCAATCTGGGTCTCGATGAATTCCTTTTTGGTGAGTTTGTGCCACTTGATAGGATTATTCATAACAGTTTCTGTCACTCTGCTGATGACTTAGGGTAGAATAATTGGCTAGTAATTCACTTGATAAGATTGATTCCTGGATGGGACTTATATGGGCAATTTTCCACGCTCTTAACTTGATACTGGGCGTGTCTGTTGGAGCAGCTTGGCTTGTGATGCAGCCAGTTCTGGGCATGAGTCATCATTATTACAGCTGGAATGTTCCCTGGTCCCATAGATGTTACAGTAACCGGCATTCTCATCTGTGATCTGTTATTGATTGATTGATTGATTGACTGACTGACATACAACGCGGAACAGGGTCTTCCGGCCCCTTGTGCTGCACCACTCAGCAACCCCCCGATCTAACCCTAGCCTAATCACGGGACATTTTACAATGACCAATTCCCCTACCAACTGGTACATCTTTGGACCGTGGGAGGAAACTGGAGCACCTGGAGGAAACCCACGTAGTCACGGGGAGAACGTACAAACTCCTTACAGACAGTGGTGGGAAATTAACCCGGGTCACTGGCGCTGAAAGGTGCTTTCCACCACGATACTGATGCTATCGTGCTTTCCTGCATCTGCAATGGCGAGGATCTCCACTAGGGGGCATGCTTTTAAGGCAGGTGGTGGGTAGTCTTAGAGATATTTGAGGTAAGTTTTTTACACTGAGAGTAGGTGCTTGGAACATACTGCTGGGGGGAGGGGTGATAGGAGCAGATAGGATAGTGGTGCTTAAGACATGAATATGCAAGGAATGGAGGGATATGGGTTATGTACAGGCAGAAGACAATTAGTTTATATTGACTTTGTGTCTGGGTCTAAGGGCTTGTTAATGTTCTGTACTGTTCCAAAATACCTCAGCAGAAAGGTGGTTCAACTATTTAGTATCTCTAGTTGAACATGGTTTCAAATGCTTCAGTCTTTTCTTTAACACTCAGATATTGGAGCCCACTGGAGGGGCATTCCTGGAGTGTCCTCCTCCAGTTACCTGTTTAATTGTCCACCACTACTGATGAGCAGATATGATGAGCCCCTGAATGTTAAAGAAAAGGCTGAATGAAGCATTTGAAACCCTGTTTAGCTAGAAGTACTAAATAGATTTACCAGCTTTCTTGTGAAGCTTTAAATGGGGCCATTGGTTGTGAAATCACTTGTCCTCCTGCAGCATACTTTTTTTTGTTCAGCAAGCAAATCATCCAGTATTGCAGCTTCACTAGACTGGCAAGTCAGTATTTTTATGTATGCTGAGCACTGCTCTGCCTTGCTCTTGTACACTCTTCCGTGAATTAGATTCGCTTCCCCAGGCTTGATTGTATTGGCAAAGTGAGCGATGTGCTGAATAGCAAGGCTACACATCGTGGTCATGGACTTCTACTGCTTTCTATAGTTGTAAGTACCTAACATTTGTCTGTTTTACACTCATTGCTGAAAGAGAGTATCCGGTGTCCAGCAACTAAGCACAGTCGGTAGATATTTGTTAAAATAATTGTTTGCAGCTTACAAGTTGCCCATTGGGCAGTTTTCATATTAACTGTGTGGTAGCAACATTAATCTTATTCTAGCATCAGTTCATGCTTGTTCAATCTTGTTCATCAGTCACTGAAGGTGAATGAGCAAGTGCAGCAGGCAGAGAAGAAGGCTAATGGAATGTTGGCCTTTATTACAAAGGGAATTGAGTACAAGAGCAAGGAAATCCTCTTGCATTTGTACAGAGCCCTGGTGAGACCACACCTGGAGTATTGTGTACAGTTTTGGTCTCCAGGGTTAAGGAAGGACATCCTGGCTGTAGAGGAAGTGCAGCGTAGATTCACGAGGTTAATTCCTGGGATGTCTGGACTGTCTTACGCAGAGAGGTTAGAGAGACTGGGCTTGTACACGCTGGAATTAAGGAGATTGAGAGGGGATCTGATTGAAACATATAAGATTATTAAGGGATTGGACAAGATAGAGGCAGGAAATATGATCCAGATGCTGGGAGAGTCCAGTACCAGAGTGCATGGTTTGAGAATAAGGGGTAGGTCATTTAGGACAGAGTTAAGGAAAAACTTCTTCTCCCAGAGAGTTGTGGGGGTCTGGAATGCACTGCCTCGGAAGGTAGTGGAGGCCAATTCTCTGGATGCTTTCAAGAAGGAGCTAGATAGGTATCTTATGGATAGGGGAATCAAGGGATATGGGGACAAGGCAGGAACCGGGTATTGATAGTGATTGATCAGCCATGATCTCAGAATGGTGGTGCAGGCTCGAAGGGCCGAATGGTCTACTTCTGCATCCATTGTCTATTGTCTATTTATCTACCTTGCAGTTTCTATATTGATCATTGCATAGTGTGAAGCCTTGCAGCAATTCAATCATGATAACATAGAAATTAAGAAACTGTTACCTTTCAATAACTAAATTATTACAAATCCTGTTTGTTTGCAGAGTGTAAGAGTTTTAATTAAAGTGAAATACCCTAAATTATCATGCAAATTTACTCCTCTTGATCATCACCCAGTGGATCTGATGTGATTGGAAGTATCTTACGAAACGAAAACCATTTATTTGGTCATGAAACAAGTCCTACTTCACCATAAACTCCAAAAAGGCTTATTCGATTTCACATACCTGAAAATCTGGAATTATTTACCTTTTGGACATAAATATAAAATTTATATTGTAAGTTAATTCCAATCAATTCATAATAACTAAATTATAAGATTGCTCCAAAGGTGACATTCCATATTAAATTTGAACAGTACTGTATTCTTCAATATCTGAATATTTCTGCACAGTGTCAGAAGAGAAATATATAGATTTTGATAGACAATTTCATTTATATGTGGATATTAATAACACATCCACTTGAAAGATATAGATATGAGCTCCTGGCACTGTAATGCCAGCAGAATGCATTGTTATTTGTCTCAGTGCTTCTGGGACAATCATTCAGCAATGTTATCTTTGTTCACAAAGGTAATTTGTAACTTTGAAGACATAACGCATAAACATTATGATTAGGTGTCAAATGCAGGAATATACAAATATTTGCATTTGTTATAACGTTCTTTAGCAATACTGGGCACATAGAAATGAGTGTTTCTGCCCATATGGGGCGGCACGGTAGCATAGTGGTCAGCACAATGCCTTACAGTACGATCAACTCGGGTTCAATTCCTGCCGCTGACTGTAAGGTGTTTGTACATTCTCCCTGTGACCGTGTCCGTTTCTTCCCACAGTCCGAAGATGTATCAGTTGATAGGCTAATTGGTCATTGTAAATTGTCCAGTGGTTAGACGAGAGTTAAATTGTAGGATTGCTGTGCAGTGTGGCTCGAAGGGCTGCAAGGTATCTCAATAAAACAAAAATAAATAATTTAATTACAGCCCATTCATTATTTTTGTCCTCTGAGAGATGAAGAACAGGGAGAATTTTGAGAGGAAGATCAGAATAACTTATAAAATGGCATAGGTATATTGCTACCCAAACAGAAGGCTTCATAAAGCTAATCAAAGCATCTTGACATTTTGAAGGAGACTTGGTGGGAGCACACTTTATAGGTTGTACTCTTAAACCTCTATGGCAGCAGAGAAGTTTCTTCAGTGGATGGAAGTTAAAAAAAATGTATGGTGACAGCTTTTGTACAGTCTGCAAGTCAATATATGATTACATTATCCAGCTAACTCGTCTAATGCCTTTGGAAGATATTTCCAGTTGTACATCCTAGCTTGCAGATACATTCTCCTAATAAATGGATTGTGCACGGAATGCCAAAAAGGAGCTAGACAATTTTGTAGTGACATGGCAGGAAGGAATGACAGACAATATTTCTGAGGTATTTTAAAGCTATTCCAAGGTACATGCTTTTATTTTCTTATCAGGTTGTTTTAAATGTGTTATCTTCTGATTCACCGATTCCCAGCTCTTGCAAGTGGTGGACAAATCTGTGGGCTGAGAGCATTTATTCCCATGAAGAATGCCCTGGCCATCAGCTGAGTTATTTCAGTCATTTGTTATGCAGGCTGAAGTCCTCTTCAATCTTCAGAGCATCTAGAATTGCTTCCCTACCCATAGATGCTAGTTCCACACTGGAATGAACTTGCCAGCTAGAAAAGGGTTTCCATGGCATGTACTGGAAGCAAGAGATTAAATCCTTCTAAAAGCAAATTCAGATCCAATGCCTCTCACGAGCCATTATGCAAAGCTGATCAAGCTGATATATAAACATACCCCTCTAAAAGGTCTTTCTGAAAGTGCTGAATAAAATGAAATATTCTCATTTGGAAAGATATAATCCAATAATATTTTGAAATGAAATAATATTTGGAAACTGAAGTCTGAATATTTGACATTTTCTCTAAGAAAGGCATACCTTTAATTTTCTGTTTGCTGGTGCTAAATAAGATGATCATGAATATATTTTTGTGCTAATCAAAAGTCAAGTTACTTTTAATATACAGGCAATGAAAAACAAACCTGACAGATTTATTTTAAGTTTGGTTATTATTAATACTGCAGGAGAGTAAGTTACTGGTGCCCTCTGGTGGTAGAGTGAGATAATTGAAGATGAGTGACTAAAGACAATATCTTGGGTCATGGTTGCCACAATGGGTACTATTGGTTCTATCCCCCCATAACTGCAAATACTTATTTTTGTAAAGTTCATCTCTACTCATGACATAATGTTCAAATGATTGAATAGATAGGATGGAGAAAAGATTTCAAAGGTAGGACACCTTTACACTTTTGACTGTGTGGCTAAACACAGCTCCGTTGCCATAGTCAACTTTGCTGACAACACTACTGTCGCTGGCTGTATCAAAGATGGTTATGAATTGGCATATAGGAGGGAGATTGAAAACCTGGCTGAGTGGTGTCACAACAGCAACCTTTTACTCAATGTCAGCAAGGAGCTGATTGTAGACCTGGAGAAGGAAAGCAGAAGTCCATGAGAGATTGGAGAGAGATCTTGGGTGTGTAGGTTGGAATGGGAAGTTTACAGCGTGTCATTACCCAGAAAAGACTTAACTGAAGAAAAATAGCATGATGAAGAAAATATCAGTTGTTGGTATTGATTGAAAAAATCCAAGCACATTTTCCACTTTGATTTTGTTTTGCTTGCATGTGTTTTGAATCACATATTTTAGTTAAGTTCTTTAATTCTTACTGTTGCTCCACTGGGGAAAAATGACTGACCTCAGAAATAAACATAGGAATTGTAATTCTGATAAGCCTGGAGCTCCCTGGATCCCTGCTGTCTTAAGTGATTGCTGTAAGCATCTAGCACTGTGGTAGCTGTGTGGAATGAGCTTCCAGTAGAAGTGGTAGAGGCAGGTTCGGTATTGTCATTTAACACAAAATTGGATAGGTATATGGACAGGAAAGGAATGGAGGGTTATGGGCTGAGTGCAGGTCAGTTGGGATTAGGTGAGAGTAAGCGTTCGGCACGGACTAGAAGGGCCGAGATGGCCTGTTTCTGTGCTGTAATTGTTATATGGCTATTAATGTTCAGGTTGTTCAGTGGCTGCATGCATCAGCTGGAGAGATGGTATCACAATGGATAGTGAGTGGTATTAAAGAGACCTATTGCCTCTTAAATTTGGGATCATTGTAGCTGTAAGAGATAGTAGTAGCTTTTCTTAAGTTGATTTGAGACTAGAAGAAGACATGTAGGTATTCTGGAATTATGGAATGGTGCTAATACTACTAATGTTATTGCAAATTGGCCAGTCCCCTGCTGGAGAAATTTTGTTTGTTTCTATTCCTTCCCGAGCAGTGTTTCTTTCTCCTTAGCTTTTTCCATTTCCTTCAGTTCCCTAATCCCTGTGTGATAGTGTCGAAGAAAGCCAGCCCCAAGTTTGTGCCGTATTCTACTGCAGATTGTAATCCTTGCTCAACTGATGATATTACAACTGCTTTACAATGGTCTAAACAGCTGAAATATTCAATTTCATAATATTTGAGTTCTTGTGACAAGCTGTGTCAATGGCTAGAGGAGCTGCTACACATCGCTCCTCAGGTTCGATCCTGAACTTCGACGCTGTCTGCACAAAACGTACACGTCTCTCTGTGGCTCTGTCTTCCTCTCACATCCCAAAGACATGCAGGTCTGTAGGTTAGTTGGCCTCTGTAAGTTGCTTCTAGAGTGTAAGTGAGCTAACATACCTGGGCCATGAGGAAAATAAAATGGAGTTAATATGAATGACTATTGATTGACAGCACAAACCCTATTGGCCAAAAGGTTTCTTGTAGATGACCCGCTTCACCTAGAGGTCAGTCTTTGGCTTGATGAGATGAGACAAATACATCTGGAAATACAGGGGGCTGGAAGAATGGCCAGGCTCTCATCACTGGTGTACTTTGGGATGTATGTGGGAATGCAGAGGAAGCGTGCAGTGGACCTGGGTCATATGGTTGGTACTCAGTATAATAAAGCCAGCTCTTGTATTTGGTATAGTTTAGTGATTATAGTTTCCATATAGCATTCAGAACGTCTATTACCACCCCAAAACTTTGTGAAACTAAAGTCAATAAAATGCTGTAGTTTTTGGCTAGCGCCAGACGATATCCCTGAAAGGAGCTGAATTCGTAGATAAACCCAGGTAAATTTGGATTCTTCAGAAAAGCGATCAATACATGGCCTGTTTACATGTGATTTCTGTGCCACACTTAATGAATAGAACATAGAAAACCTACAGCACAATACAAAGATGTGCCGAACATGTCCTTACCTTAGAACTATCTAGGCTTACCCATAACCCTCTATTTTTCTAAGCTCCATGTACCTGTCCAGGAGCCTCTTAAAAGACCCTATCGTTTCCACCTCCACCACAGCTGCCGGCAGCCCATTCCACGCACTCACCACTCTCAACGTAAAAAACTTAACCCTAACATCTCCCCTGTACCTACTCCCCAGCACCTTAAATCTGTGGCCTCTGGTGCTAGCCATTTCAACCCTGGGAAAATGCCTCTGACTATCCACATGATCAATGCCTCTCATTATCTTGTACACCTCTATCAGGTCACCTCTCATACTCAGTCACTCCAAGGAGAAAAAGCCAAGTTCACTCAACCTATTCTCATAAGGCATGCTCCCCAATCCAGGCAACATCCTTGTAAATCTCCTCTGCACCCTTTCAATGGTTTCCACATCCTTCCTATAGTGAGGCAACCAGAATTGAGCACAGTACTCTAAATGGGGTCTGATCAGGGTCCTATATAGCTGCAACATTACCTCTCGGCTCTTAAACTCAATCCCATGATTGATGAAGGACAATGCACTGTAAGACTTCTTAACCACAGAGTCAACCTATGTAGCAGCATTGAGTGTCCTATGGACTCAGACTCCAAAATCACTCTGATCCTCCACACTGTCAAGAGACTTACCATTAATGGGATTAATGGGATTAATGCTGCCATCATATTTGACCGACCAAAATCAACCACCTCACACTTCTCTGAGTTGAACTCCATCTGCCGCTTCTCAGCCCAGTTTTGCATCCTATCAATGTCCTGCTATAACATCTGACAGCCCTCCACACTATCCACAACACCTCCAATCTTTGTGTTATCAGCAAATTTACTAACCCATCCCTCCACTTCCTCATCCAGGTCACGAAGAGTAGGGGGTCCCAGAACAGATCCCTGAAGCACCTCACTGGTCACTGACCTCCATGCAGAATATGATCCATCTACAACCACACTTTGCCTTCTGTGGGCAAGTCAATTCTGGATCCACAAAGCAATGTCCCCTTGGATCCCATGCCTCCTTACTTTCTCAATAAGCCTTGCATGGGGTACCTTATCAAATGCCTTGCTAAAATCCATATGCACTACATCTAAGGCTCTACCTTCATCAATGTGTTTAGTCACATCCTCAAAAAATTCAATCAGGCTCGTAAGGCACGACCTGCCTTTGACAAAGCCATGCTGACTATTCCTAATCATATTATGCCTCTCCAAATGTTCATAAATCCTGCCTCTCAGGATCTTCTCCATCAACTTACCAACCACTGAAGTAAGACTCACTGGTCTATAATTTCCTGGGCTATCCCTACTCCCTTTCTTGAATAAGAGAATAACATCCGCAACCCTCCAATCCTCCAGAATCTCTCCCATCCTCATTGATAATGCAACAATCATCGCCATAGTCTCAGCAATATCTTCCCTCGCCTCCCACAGTAGCCTGGGGTACATACCGTCTGGTCCTGGTGACTTATCCAACTTGGTGCTTTCCAACAGCTCCAGCACATCCTCTTTCTTAGTATCTACATGCTCAAGCTTTTCAGTCATCCTTGCAATCGCCAAGATCCTTTTCCGTAGTGAATACTGAAGCAAAGTATTCATTAAATACCTCTGCTATCTTCTCCAGTTCCATACACACCTTTCCGCTGTCACACTTGATTGGACTTATTCTCTCACATCTTATCCTCCTGCTTTTCACATACTTGTAGAATGCCTTGGGGGTTTCCTTAATCCTGTCTGCCAAGGCCTTCTCGTGGTCCCTTCTGGCTCTCCTAATTTCATTCTTAAACTCTTTCCTGCTAGCTTTATAATCTTCTAGATCTCTATCATTGCCTAGATTTTTGAACTTTTTGTAAGCTCTTTTTTTCTTCTTGACTTGATTTATTACAGCCTTTGTACACCATGGTTCTTGTACCTTATCATCCTTTCCTGTCTCATTGGAATGTACCTGTACAGAAAGCCACACAAATATCCCTTGAACACTTGCCCCATTTCTTCCGTATGTTTCCCTGAGAACATCTATTTCCAATTTATGCTTCCAAGTTCCTGCCCGATAGCCTCATATTTCCCTTACTCCAATTAAACATTTCTCTAACTTGTCTGTTCCTATCCCTTTCCAATGCTATGGTAAAGGAGATAGAATTGTGATCACTATCTCCAAAATGCTCTCCCACTGAGAGACCTGACGCCTGACCAGGTTCATTTCCCAACACCAGATCAAGTACAGCCTCTCCTCTTGTCGGCTTATCTACACATTATGTCAAGAAACCTTCCTGAATACACCTAACAAACTCCACCCCATCTAAACCCCTCACTATAGGGAGATGCCAATCAATATTTGGGAAATTAAAATCCCCCAGCACAACAACCCTGTTATTATTACACCTTTCCAGAATCTCCCTATCTGCTCCTCAATGTCCCTGTTACTATTGGGTGGTCTATAAAAAAAACACCCAGTAGAGTTATTGACCCCTTCCTGTTCCTAACTTCCACCCACAGAGACTCCGTAGACAATTCCTCCGTGTCTTCCTCCTTTTCAGCAGCTGTGACACTATCTCTGATCAACAGTGCCACGCCCCCACCTCTTTTGCCTCCTGAAACATCTAAAGCCTGGCACTCAAAGTAGCCATTCCTGCCCCTGCACCATCCAAGTATCTGTAATGGCCACAACATCATAGCTCCAAGTGCTGTTCCACGCTCTAAGCTCATCTGCTTTGTTCATAATACTCCTTGCATTAAAATAGACACATCTCAAACCATCAGTCTGAGCATGTTCCTTCTCTATCACCTGCCTGTCCTCCCTTTTGCACTGTCTCCAAGTTTTCTTTATTTGTGAGCCAACCTCCCTTTCCTCCGTCACTTCAGTTTGGTTCCCACCCCCCAGCAATTCTAGTTTAACCTCTCCCCAATAGCCTTAGCAAACCTCCCCACCAGGATATTGGTCCCCTTTAGATTCTTGTGCAACACATCCTTTTTGTACAGGTCACACCTGCCCCTGAAGAGATCCGAATGACCCAGAAATCTGAATCCCTGCCCCCTGCTCCAATCCCTCAGCCATGCATTTATCCTCCACCTCATCCTATTCCTATACTCACTGTCGCCTGGCACAGGCAGTAATCTCATGGTCTCTGGATGACTAAAGATCAGGAACAAATACCATTATATCATCATTGCCTCCAGCCAGCAACTTTCTTTTAAAAGCATGAAGAACTAACTTTTGCTTTGAGTTTAAATCAATTTGAATACATACTCAAGGATCATTATTGATAAATACTTTCTTCTTTGAACATTAGAAGTAAATTTCGAACTTTGTAAATTTATTTGACTATTAACATAGATGACTTGAATTTAGTCAGGTTGAAATTTCTCTGTGTTCTTTACCTTCCCCTTTGAATTTGATCTCATCCATTTCAGTGCTACAACCTCCTGCAAAACAAGTCAGATGTTGACATAATTCTTCCTAGCCAATTGATTTACGATGTTAGAAATACCCTGTTTCGGATTAGCATGACGTCCTAAATCAGCAAAGTAACAGGAAAAATATTCTATTCAACATTTAGGCTAGTGATAGTAATGTGAGAGGTGTCCAAGATAGAGATGGGTTCTAGACTCCTGTTTACTCTGGAAGTCCAGCACTGAATAAAGGACAGAATTAAGTCTTTCCACTTTCTCCATCAATTATTTTTATATTTGGACTGGCAGTGGGTTTCATAAAATTCTGCTAATTTACATCTTTTTATTAAGATAGTCATAGCAATGATATAGGTATTATAGATATGATGTTACTTTTGAAAAATGCACCATCCACATAGCCTAAAGTCGTGATATCAAGGATGTTCAGATTTAACTTCCCAAATTGGGTTTGACCATCCAGTGAAATAGCAAGGCTGCACAGTTGGAAAGATGATTTCTAGTAGTGCTTCTGCTCTTGATATCATCTATTACTTATTGATCATGAATGGATCAATTATTCAATGCCCTTGCACCCTACCCCAGAGAATTCAAGGCAGGGTAACTATGGAGATGAAAATTACCTTTCAGATCAAATGGAAAAAAATATATATATACTTAATAAGGCTAAAAAATGAATCAATCCAAGGAAGGAAGAGTGGAAGGAAATGAACAAGCTTTTTAAATCACACCTGAATAATTAAAGTTCAGTTCCCAAGGAACATCAAAAAATAATGACTTCATTAATTTCATAACTAACTTTATTCTTTTTCAAAGATTGTGAGGAAGGTTGCCTTTAATATAATAAAACACTATGAAACAAGAAAGCTCAGATATCAGTAGTGATGTGCCCTTCACAGTTTCATTTCAGATGCTTTGTAGTGTTCAGGAAACTAACAACCATTATTACTCTCCCGCTCTCGCTCTTCAATAAACATTATTGCAACCAGAAATTGAAACTGTTTCCAAAAAAGGGGAAAGAACTCGCAGCCAAACATAAAATAAATTAAAAAAAGCTTTTCAACATGATTCTCTTTCATATACAAATATGTACTATTTTAAAACATATTGTACAATATTACATAGCAACTAAATGTTTACAGGAAATTCTTTACAATTGAATTACGTTTAGATTTTTAAAAAATCTGCTGCAGCCAAATCCAAAGGAACAGACTAACCATAATACAAGGAAATGGAAAATATATTGCAATATATGGTAAAGATATACAAATGCACTTAAGCTATGAGGCCATATGATTTTATCCATCATTAAATATCATTGTCTTATAGCCAAAGTTAACAATGGAAACTTTGTTACTTCTGATACATTTTAATAATAAAGGATTATGCCAATTAAAATTGAATTGCTTTTGATAAGTTGGTAAGTTTGCTCGAGCTTTTGTAAAGCAGAATAATAGAGGCAAACTGCTTCAGATGCCTTTGTAATAATTATCCATATTATATATATATATATATATATATACACACGCGCACACACACACACAGAGTTTCCAATTATAAGAGAAAAGCATGCAATTGGATTCATAATTATTCAAAATAATATAAACTAATAGCTAAATCTGATGGGAAGAACATGGAAAATATTTGATTAATTGTTCTTCAATGATCAATTGATTTTGACAATTTAACAAGTCTAAGTTTGTAGCAACTCCAAAACAGTAATATATACAAAACTGGTATTAAAGTTACTCAATGCATTCAAATATTATTTAAATAGTTAAAATATATTTGAATTTTGAAAAAACTGATGAGAAAATTACATGGTTGATTATTTGTTTTCTTACATGATTCCAAAATATTTTCCTCTACCAAAATGCTGATTATTTCGTACTTACATAGAGAAATGAAGTTATTTACTGATATAAAATAAAGTGGTAAAAATAGTTGACACCAGATCTCATCTTTGGAATCAATGTAGAAGTAAACTCACTGAATAAAGATATGCATATTAGCATAAATAATATTTAAGGTGATATATAATAGAAGACAGTAAGAGCCTCTATTGTAATGAACAGTAAGGGATAGACTATGTCTGTTGGAATATATTCCTGCTTATTTAGATATTGATGCTATGAGGCTCGCTCTTGGAGGTCAGTGCTTAATATCTGTAATTCTGCTTGTTTTTTGGTCTATGTAAAAGATTTCTACAAACCTCCAAAAATCGTGGTTTTTAAGGTCCTCCTTACTGTGTCAGCCCAGCTCTGAATAAGGCACAAAGTTAATTCTCTCCACTTATACCAACAGTTATTTTTATATTTGTTTGCACTGATAATTGAAATGCAGTAAGTTTCATAAAATTCTGATAATTTACAATTTTTTATTATTCCTTGAAGTTATCTTTATACTAAAGATGTAAATGGAATAGAACAGTGGTTTAAGACATAGCTGCAGACCAAATTGAGATTCATGCGGCAAATAAAACAAAACTATAGAATTTTTGCATCAATGCCAAGAGACAAATTGTCTGTGAAAGATAGACAATGCCCGTGTCAGGAAGTTACAAAATTTTGCGAAGGTAATCCTGTGTTGCAGGTTGTGCTTCTGAAGGGTAAGCATAGCTACCTTTATTGTAGTGCTCTGCAGCCAAGCTTAGCGCTTCATTCCTGACTTGAAATGTGTAGAAATTCCATCAATGGCAACATTTAAACCACACTTATTTCTTCAGCATTCTCATCTTTATCTTAAAGATGAAATAAACATTCCCTTTATTCTTTATAAGTATATTGATATGACATACCCACAAATGACTTCCTTACAGCAATATGTATAACTTTCAAATATAGCTGCTCAAAAAAGACAAGGTTGAAGACTATGTTCAGTATAATTAATGAAGGATAT
Source organism: Hemitrygon akajei (assembly GCF_048418815.1). Lineage (NCBI taxonomy): Eukaryota > Metazoa > Chordata > Chondrichthyes > Myliobatiformes > Dasyatidae > Hemitrygon > Hemitrygon akajei. Next base: position 106,541,516 of record NC_133136.1, on the reverse strand, counting down.
ATATTGTCTTAGTTAAAAAAAATACAAATTGCTGAGAGGCTCAGCAGTTGAGCAGCATCCTTGGAGGTGAAAAGAACTGTTGGCATAGTGGATGAAAACCCAACATCAGGATTTAAGAGTTGAGAGGGATAGAGATGAGACAGGTGTTGGTATGTGGCAGGTGGACCAGGGAGGAATGAGGGGCCAGGTGGAGAAGAGGAAGGGTGGTGATGGAAGTTATTTGGAGGTGGGTGATAAGTGGAGACATAAAGACTACAAGTACTGGAATGTGATAAGTAAGAAAAGTAATAATGGTAATTATTTAATGGAGAGATGAAGGGCAGATGGGGGAGGGAGGCCAGTGGGTGATGTGTGTGAGTGGATGGTGGATGGAACCGAGAGAGAGGGACAGAGACAGAGACTCAGACTGAGAAAATGAGGAGCTGCTCTTATAGTTTGCAGTGGGCTTCACAGTGACAGTGGAGAGGGCTCCACATTATCGTGTGAATGGGAAGGGGAGTTGAGATGGTTTGCAGCTGGGAGTTCAGGGCAGTCTTTGCAGACAGAACACTGGTCACCTGGTCTAACCTTGGCGATGTTAGAGGCGGCCACAATGGGAGCACTGACTGCGTTAGCTGCAGATGGAGGAGGTGCCCATAAATCATTGCCTCACCTGGTGGGCCTGCATACATCTTTGGATTGTGGTAAAAGAGGAGATGTATGTTGTTTTAGTGGCACAACAAATTATCAGAGATTTAAACTCAATTAATCCAAAATGTTCTGATCTTCTGCTGCTGCCAAACTGGCAGATTTTCTGGATTGCCCACTGTTATTTCTATTAATGTTTCAATAAACTTTTAATTCACTGTTTACAAAAACATATGTTACACAGTAGTATTGTAAACCTTCCCCCAAAAAACCTGTAAATTTAATGAGAGTGCAGGAACCAGGGCCCTGGCGAACTTAAAGGGAATGCAGGAACTGCGAGTTAGCAACCTGCGTGTCAGACACTAAAACAGCAGGATTTCTGAACAAGCTCAGGATTACTGGGGTTTCATTGCTTTTATTCAAACATGAATTCTTGGTTAAAATAATATTAAATGTTGAATGAAAGAACCTCCTAGCAAATGGCAATTATTAACAGTTTTGATTTAATTGATGAGCTATGTTGGCCAATTACATCAACTACATTATTGTAACTTTATTGATGAGACAACTCGTTGAGTTAGAAGAGTGCAAGTTTTGTAGCTGCAGTGGTGATATCTCCCGTAGTTTTTATTGGATTAATATTAGGAGGGAATATTGAGGTGTCAAGAGAAATGTTGCATCCATTTCACTGACTGACCACGAATATTGGTAAGCTCGATGACATAATCCCTGGGAATTTAACATTTGTATTTCAAGTGGGTACCTCTGATCCACTGCAATTGCTACTGTTTCCTAATGATTTATCTGGCCAGTTATTGGCAGCTCCAGAAAACATCCTGCAACAAGTCCATCACCTCGGAGTACAGATTTTCCTTGTTTGTTTGAAAATGGCTGCTTGAATATCATGCAAGATCTTCAGCAAATTGCAATAAAAAGTGTTGACAATTAAAATTACATAAAACATTATGCACAGAATGTGTGAATTGTAAGGTAAATTAACAAATATGTTGGCTTTGCATTGCATTGATTCACATATCTGTTATATTTCAAATTACTTTGTTATCTAATAGCACAGATGTAAAATGCAAAGGATAATTCAAAATGTTCATCACACTTTGAGATTAGCAGAAGGTGGAACCAGTGGGAGCTGGCAGGTGGGGAAGTAGACTTAACTGTATGTCAGCCATCAGAGACCATCTGCTGAAGTGCAATGGCAATTTCTATCAATTTGTCTTTAAAACCTAAGAACAGATCTACAGTAAATAGAGCTCCATTTCAGTACCTGAATTCTAGACACAGGAGCTCTGGTACTTCCATGTGTTTTAACTTCATAAGATTGCATCTTTAATGCAGGTGTCGGGGTGTCTCTAGAAAATGATAAATTATCTTTCAGATCTTTTCATCCAAAGACACCATTGGGTTTTCATTTTTTTGGAAGACTTCCTTTCTTCATTCAAAATGAAAAAGAAAAGGAAAACAAAAATATCTGAAGTGCAAACCCAAAAATCAAACAACATCCTGACTGTGAAGTTATCTGCAAGCACATGATTCCACTGTCATGTTTGGGTAGACCTTCAGGACAATATTTTTGTTTGCATCAACAAATAAGATGCTTAATGATGACATCTTCTCAGGTACGCAGCATGGCTCTGGTATCCCTGGAACCACACCCACTGCCCGCACTATACTCTGAATCGTAGCATGGTTGGAGGGTTTCAATGACTGAAAGAAGAAAAGAGAAAAATATTTCACACAAAGTCTTCTGAATTTTTGTACATGTACTTTCATTCAGCCAATAAAGCACACCTAATGGAGCAGCACCTTAACTTCCAACATATTGATGAGTAAACCTGCAGGTTACTCAATCTCCTAATGAAAGGCAGAATGCGCCTGAAGATTCTTTGATTTCTGTGTTCCAATGAAATACCTCAGAGTTCACTGGCAATATGGATGGTAGTTTCTATTATTGGCGGCAATGAGGACCAAAATGGAGAATAAGTGTATATATGTGTGTTTAGTGTGCCAGAATTCCATTCTGATTGGCATTATTTATTGAAAAATGGCCTGGACACGTGAAGGCGGAAATCAGTATCAGCACTGATCTGAGACCACAATGCTACCATTTCAAAACTCAGTTCTCTAGCTAATGTCTTCCAATGAAGAAAGATTGCCAAACTCCTGTTTAGGAGCTGAATTGCTCCAGGTTCACACGATTTAAAGGAAGCACCACTTTCTTGCAGATGAATTGTTGGCTGATTTCTTTGTGCTTTTGCTTCAGTTCTCTGTATCTGTGGGGATTTATGCAGTTATTTCAAATTGATGGAATCTACAGAGAGGAATTGTTGGGTTCTGAAAAACTTTCATGCTAAATGGAAGATGGTTCTAATCTCTTTCTAGAAATGGATACATTAGGAGGCGTTCCTCTTGAATGCAGCTTAACTGGGAAATTGAGCAGAGGCTGTGAGCAAGTGGGCAGACTACTAGGGGGAAGAGGGGTTGTTCAGGGAGCAAACTGCCTTCCAGAGTCTCAGCAAGGAACAATGTGCAGGGTGGTTCTGCAATAAGGAGACGTTTACTGAAACCTGCCATAGGTGGCAAACAGGAGCATACCAGTGGAATAACATTGAACTTTTTTGACATCATTTGTGTAAAGGTGCCCCACTATTGTGTAAAGCTAATTACCAAAGCTGTCTATTCAAAGGTATTCAACTATCCAATTTCCTCTTTGGAGAAGCTTGCAGGTGGAGAAAGCAAATGCTTTTCTAGGGTCCCCTATGGTGATGGAGGGTATGTTTTGTGGACACTTTATTCAATATTTTCCCTAAACTGAAGTGGAAGAAGATTTTAACACTGGTTTCTAATTGGATGTAATGATGTAAATAGGATACTCAACAGCTTGCGGGCCATTTTGGGGATGTTATGTGGCAGCCCATTATGTCAGTTGTCAGCACACTACTGGGTTATCACTGGATATCAAGACTACCTGGCGATTCCAGTCTGCAACCCGAGCTTACTTACAATGAATGCAATGGTGCTTGTGGTGCAGACCACCAGCCTGCTGGGTTATCTTTTCCGCTGGCCGGATGGATGAAAGAGCCTTGCTACACAAGTTCACATTTTTAAAAAAACAACCAGCTGACTAGCGAGTGGCTGAGGAGCAAGAGAGAGCAGGATATGAGAAGGAGGGAAAGAAAATGCAATGGGGGCATCTTTTTAATAGGCCTGTGGTAAGTCAGGTTCCAGTAGCCACAAGCTAACTTGGCATCCAGCAACAGTCTTAGATGTAATCTTCCTGCTAACAAAATCCCATTGTGCCATATAAGCAATCCAGACTATCTTTATAAATATACTCCTGCATACAGTGCATAGGCCGCTCAGGTTTGTCCTTTCCCTTAGTCCTTACCTTTGCCTATCCTAATGTTGTACTTCCCAGAACTGCTGCATCGCTGGGGAGGGCTACTAATGGAGGAGACTGCAGAAGGGATTGAAGGACCACTTTGGGTCCTCTGTCCCCAGATGTGGACCACACCATTTCCCATGAGTGAGTGCAGAATGGGCCAGACAACAGCAAAGACACTGACAATAAGGCGAGAGGTTAGAAAAAGATTATCTCTTCCTGGGTGACAACAGCACCTCCTTGTCCCAGAGACCCACTGCCCTTGATAACCCCAGTGATCCTTTGGAGGGCAGGGTGCTGAACAGATGTGGTCTCCTGCACGTGGTGGAACAATCTGAGCTCACAGTTGAGCGCTCATGCTGCTTTGTGTGGTGTAGTGGAACCTACGCCATTACCACTGCATGCTGCCTTGTGTGGTGTAGTGGAACCTACGCCATTACCACTGCATGCTGCCTTGTGTGGTGCAGTGGAACCTACGCCATTACCACTGCATGCTGCCTTGTGTGGTGTAATGGAACCTACGCCATTACCACTGCATGCTGCCTTGTGTGGTGCAGTGGAACCTACGCCATTACCACTGCATGCTGCCTTGTGTGGTGCAGTGGAACCTACGCCATTACCACTGCATGCTGCCTTGTGTGGTGTAATGGAACCTACGCCATTACCACTGCATGCTGCTTTGCAAGTATGCAATGTCAGCTGACCATCACTTCTCTGGCAGATAAAGTAAAGGACGCAAGAGGACTTTTTTACCCCACTTGCATTTCATAACATGGGCTGGCAGTGACATTGAATGTCAAAAGCAGCAATAGGTAGCGGATTAGGTCAACTGAGTTTTCTCAGCTACGCTCTGACGCTCCAGCCTCAACAATGGGCATCTCAAAATGGCAAGCACCATCTACTCCACTGATTTAGGACATGCATGTATATCCACAACAGCCTGCTTGTGCAACTGCTGCTCTACCACCTTGTTGTGGAAAGGGAAGTGTTGTGCAATGCCTCTCAATGATGCAGTTAATGGTTTTGAAAAGCTGCCAATGTACACAAGCATAAAAGGGTGTGAGACTTTCGACTGTACTTAGTGTGTCAAAGTGCAGCTGAACAAATGAGTGTTGGTTATGAGTCCTGATTGAAAGAAATTGTTGGCAGCTGAGTCATAAGGATGGAGTCATTTGTGAGTGTCAGAAGCTAGTAGCACACTTGGTGAGAGAAAGCATTGAACACTCAGCTACTGATGCAGCCAAGGCACTGAACTTTCTGTAGCATTTTATCCCAGTGATTCCCTGAACCTGCTTAGATCACAATGCATATTCTGTTCAATGGTTTCAACTTAGTATTAAGCATGTAAGGGTGCATTTACTGTATTCAGCTGCTCACAACGGGAGCCTTCTGTTGAAGCATCCAAATAGGGCACAGCGTCGTTGGTACTGGCTGGACCCCTGGTCATCAGAATTACCGGGGTGCACAGAGGAGGCTCACTAGATGGATGCAGGTTAAAAGCGTCTTGGAATCCCCTCACGTAATTCCGACAACTACCGAATTGAGTCCACCGCATTTATTAAACTTATCATGATTTATAGATTGGACAATTTTGCAGTTTGCTGAAAACTGGCACAGCTTTGCCTAACAATGTTACCTCACAAATATGAGCTTATTCAGTTGAGTCTTCTCTCTACTCTGAAATAATTGAGATATTACTCAAAATAAACAGGTTAATTCCTTTATTACTGTAATATAGAACTGGTTAAATCAAATATATGATAAGCTTGAAGAACTGAAAAGGCTTCCTCAACTGTACAGTATATGGTTATTGAGGTGATTCCTATATACCCACTATTAGATGGCTGCATAAAAGCAGTGACGTGTACTGAGAGTTAGCTTCTTGCCAACTTGGTGAGGTCTAAAGATATCAAGAAGGAGTGAAATAATTCAAATATAGCAAAATAAACACGCACCTTTAGCATGGGGAACTGGCAAGCACCTGTACAATAGTAGGCATCAAAGGACTTAGGGGAGATTATCCACTCACTCCATCCAATATCTGCAAAATCCACTTTCAGGTAGCGGCGGGCACAGTTTCTGGGCTCATTCCATTGTCTCCGTCTGGCTTTTCTCAGCGTTTGCTTATCAAACTGTAGAGTTTGTGATTTCTGTCTGTTGCCCTTCCTTTGTTTACCCTTCTTCTGTTGGTCTGTTGGCCGAGGATGCAGCTTTTTATAAGGCTTCCTTGTGTCCCACGCATCAGCCTCGTTGTGCTGATACTCGGCTCCAGGTAGCTCATTGTTACGCAATGGCAGGAGTAAGTTAGTGGACCGTTTCTTCCTCATCTCAAATGTCCTGCTAACAGCACTGGTTCTGAAGTTCTGCGTCTTTGTAACAATTGATCCCTGCTGTCTCCGAAGGGTGCTCGCCACACTGTCTAGTTCTGAAATAGCAGAATCATTTGCGTACACCAGCATATAGGGTGGAAGCTTTGAAGACAACTGCTTCCAAAAGGTTGGACCAGATGACATCATTTCAATTCCAATCAACAGGCCATCATTTGACCTGGCGTTGTGAACAGCTGGTGTGATGTCTTTCCACTGCCAAGAGAGAAAATCTCGATAAAATGTAGATGTATTTATTATATAATGGCCCAGAATTCTGGTGTTATTGTTGTTAATGCCAAAAACCCAGATGGAAAGGTCAATGTTGACTTGTTTTCTGTGGAAGCGATGTTTGCAGCCATTTACGTAAGGGCACATCCTTGTGTTGTTTGCAAGCTTAAGCTCGCCTGCATAATAATGTAAAGTGGCAGACAAAATATCTTCTGATTTTGCTAGAGAGGTCAGATTAAATAACTGTATCTGTTTACCTCCAATCCATCCTATAATTACAACAGAACAATAAAAGTTCAAGTGTCTGGTAATATAAAATCACACACACCATGACATTACACAGTCTCATTAGTATTATTCAGATAGTTTTAACTGCCCACTTCACATCAAAGCATAGCTTCAAAGTACCTTACTGGACTCATCAATACAAGAGATTCTACAGATGCTGGAAATTCAAAGTAACGCAGACAAAATGCTGGAGGAACTCAGTAGGTCATGCAACATCCATGGAAAGGAATAAACAGGTGACCTTTTCAAGCTGAGACCCTTCATCAGAGCTGAAAAGGAAAAGGGAAGAAGCTGGCTTCTTTCCTTGCCAGTGCTGATAAGCGACCTCAGCCGAAGACATCAACTGTTTATTCATTTCTGTGGATGCTGCCTGACCTGCTGAGTTCCTCCAGCATTTTGTCTGCGTTTTCAATGTGAGTATTTAATAAATGTAAATTCATATTAGCATATTAGTTGACAATTAATCTTTGTACAATATTCCAATGATGATTAAAATCACTTGATACCATGATGAGGCATTATTTATACGTTTTTATGCTGCACTTGTCTGACCTTTACTCATTTGTACATCAAGGGTTCCTTATATCGTGATAATCAGAATGGCAAATTAGCTATGTCTTTGAACCATAGATTTTTCATCAGTATCTCCAAATCTTGACTCTTCAGTAATTGTCTTTGTTCAGATCAGTGTTTGTATCTCTTACTCAGAAAACTGATGGTTGAAGCCTCACTCCCGAATAAAGAAAACAGTTGACAACACTGCCGAAGTGACAGTGGGCCTGACTGATGTTATAGAAGTCTCTATTGTAGCTGACAGCCGGAGTACAGCCACCTATCTCACAAAGACCTAAACGTAAACCCAGAAAGGTCAGCTTGGCTTGGTAGGGGCAATAAGAGAATTTGATCAGGACATTGTGGAACATGGGCTCCACTCCTAGCCTCTCAGCAACTTATTTCAGAAAATAAAGTTATTTATTTATATGGAGACTTTTTGAGAGCCAATGACTTAATTCTGAAAGCATTCACATTTGAAATGCAGTGGCCACTTATACACAATTTACTTGCCCAAACAGGTATGAGCAGTTAACTAGTTTTCACAATGTTGTCTGAAGATACCAAAGAAGACTCACCTGTTTGTCTTCAGACTAATGTCAGTCTTTTTTAAAAATAAAAATCCAGCCTAAATTTATGGTAATATCTCACCCAATGGAACAATATTCTCTCAATCCTCCAATGAACTTTTGTACTCCAGAGTAGTCATGATTCTTAAATGGATGAGGTACACCTGTGCACCTGCTTGGTAATGCTAATATCTAATCATGTGTCAGCAACTCAATGCATAAAAGCACGCAGATGTGATCAAGAGGTTCCGTTATTGTTCAGAGCAAATATTAGAAAGAGGAAGAAATGTGATTGATTGACTTTGACTGTGGAATGATTGTTGGTGCTAGATGGGGTGGGTTAAATATCTCAAAGACTGCCGATCTCCTGGGATTTTCACATTCAACTGTCTTTAGAGTTTACAGAGAATGATGTGAAAAATAAAAACATCCAGTGAGCAGACAGCTTGTTATAGAGGGAGATCAGAGGAGACGGGGCAGACTGCTGCAAGCTGACAGGCAGGCGACAGTAATTCGGATTACCACATATTACAGGAGTGATGTGCAGAAGAGCATCACTGAATGCACAGCACATCGAACCTTGAAGTGGATCGCTACAGCAGCAGAACACCATAACTCAGTGGCCACGACATTGGTAGAGCAGGTACGTAATAAAGTGGCCACTGAGTGGACATCTTTCACGTAAACCTCCCTTTGTGATGTCAAGTTAATGAATTGCAATGGCTGCAAACAGTGTCATAGGAGAAAAGCTCTACTAAAGAATACTTAAACTGACTTAGGCCTACCATCAACATATGACAAAAGATTAGGATGAAACAAGTATAATAATTGTCAAAATATTTGCAAAATATCAACACTGGCACAAGACATTGTCATGCTAATGATACAATATACATCAGTTTTATTCCAGGTGTTCTAGTATATTTCAAATGCAATTTCAGTGTAGTGCAAAACCAAAAAAAGAACTTCAGATGAGGTATTAAACAGAGACTTCATCTTTTTAACTTGAGTGATCAGATGGAATATGAAGGAGTTGAGCCAGAATAAAACATGGTACACTGATTTTACAGCTTATTCTCCCTTCAATGTTAAAATTATTTCTGGCTTCTCTGCATTCCTTTCCGGTCGTGATCAATTGTCTTAGCCTGTTTATTGCTCTCTGTAAATGCTGCCTAACTCTTCTTCCAGCACTTTGTGTATGTTGCTCAGAATTTTATTCTTTTCTTGTTGTATTTACTGCCCTGAAATTCACAAACCGGTCACTTTGCTTGACCATAGTTTGAAGTGATTCACTGTAGATGATGTGCCATGAGTGTTTTCTGGGAAGTGCAGTGATGACTGGAACGAGGATTATTCCTCCTGCTCTACACAAGATGGTGCAATTGAGCTAATAACCATGAATTGCCGGCATGTCTCAAATTTGGTCAGGTGTGGATCTGACAACAACCAACAACAGTGAATTGTCTTCCAGGTGTATTTGTCCTGGAATTAAATATAAAAGGCTTAATTAGAGATATGTGCTAAAACATTAGAAAAGATTGACAGAGATAAACTATTTTAGGCTATTCAAAATTACGAAGTTCATGGAGGAATGCTGTACAAGACAGCCTTAAGATAAAACTATTCCCAGAGTCATTCATAATTAGAGTTGAAATGGCTGCTAGTTTTTAGTCACAACAGGGAAAGTATCTCAATAGATCATCTTGTGCAAAGAAAATTTCATCTTCATCAGAATTCATCACAACTTTTAGAAACACCTCAATGCATAAATAAATTACTTAGAAGTGCAGATAAGTAGCCTGCAAATATTTTGGTATTATATCACATTTGGGGCAGAGAGATGAAGGTTGAAGCCGGATCTCCTCCCCATTTTCTATTTATTAGAGCTTACACAGGATTTGGGCTTTCATCTGGATATCAGTCAAAGGGAGAGATGATTGAAAGAGCATCATGTCTACCCGAATTCCCACTAATCCCACCTCAGCCAGGGCTTTGAAATGGGTGCTTGTAAAGAGGCTCGGCAGTCAGCAGCAAGTGGCTCAACTCCCAACACCTCAGCTTTTGCAACATCCACAAGACTTCT